>NC_071441.1:64295507-64895507 GCF_017976375.1 Cuculus canorus
TGCTGGGTGCAAGGGGGTTCTCCTCCTAGCTTGCATACCGTATAGCTTAACAATCAGCTACTTATAGTGTAAAGACATAGATAGGTAAAAGCACCTACTACTTATTCATACCCTATCCCCGCTTTGTATTATATTTAGATCTGGAAAGTTCGCTCCAATCTTATGCCTGTGCAGTGCCTCCTGATGGTCGTTGGCCGGGGTCTTAGGGATGAAGTAGGAAGTCTTCCTCGGGATGAATATATTTCTTTTTGAAATTTGTGCAGACTCAGTCTCCTCTGGCTGTTTTCAAACTCCTGAACCAAATGCAGTCAGCTTTCTGCATTCCAATACCTACTTATCAGTAAACTGCTGCTAGCTGGCTCCTTCATTATCAGCTTCCAAGGTCTTCAAGGTGAACAACGCCAAGCTCTAACGAACGCTCCCAGCCCCCCTTGTCTGCTTTCACAAATCAACAGCACCATATGAGCAAAAAACTGATGGTGAGAGTGCTCATCCTTCCTCCTCCGTCACGGTGCAGCATCCCCTGCATCACACCGGGGTGCACAAATGCCTCAGCAGTCCTAGCCCAGTTGAAATCACTTCCAAAGGATTCCCTAGAATTGTTTGTGTTCAGGGGGTCAGATGAAACTGCCCGACAATGAGTGTACAGGGAGAGTGGCCGCAGGGGGCAGCAAACTGCGGTTAAGGGCAGCTGCATGAGGACCTTTAGCCCTTCCTGGCCACTGTGCCCTTCCGACCTCTGGCCCTCACTCTGACCTCATGGTACTGCTCCGAGGAGATACCCAGACCTCAGGAGGACACCGTCCTGGGCAGACTGCTCTCAGGGAACCTCATGGAGCCACCACATTGGATCAGATGGCCTTCACAGGTTCCTTCCCACCTCAGGCCTTCACCAGACGAGGAGGTCATGATCCAGATGCTGCAGGCCGTCCTCCGACTATACACACAAGAGCTGATCCATGGCCTCATCAACATCATTGTGTGCCAGTGCAGCAAGGAGGTCTGGAGGCTGTTGCAGTCTGATGCTGCTGGGGAGGAAGAGGACAGCCCTGAGGTCAGCTCCAACTCTAGAGAAGGAACTCCTAGCTCCAGCCTGGCCTCCTCCAGCAGCCCTGCAGGCTCCAGCATTGAGGAACAGCCCGGCATGTCGGAGGCCACCTTCCATGGGGGCCCAAGCTGTCCCCCATCCATGCCTGTCCCTGCAGAGCAGGACCAATCCCAGGAGCAGCCAGGGGAGATGGCAGCAACAGGTGACTCTTCCCAGGGCTGCTGCCACCACCCCTCCATTCCTGGTTGAGACGGGGGCCCTTTGCCCTGGCACACCCCAAAGAGGAGGGCTCCCAGCACCCAGGACTCTCCCTGCCAGAGAAAGCAGTGCTAGCAGGACTCCAGCTGACATTAACTAAAGATAAAGGAAATAAATTGCTATTTCCCTGACCCAGTCTCTGAGTGCTGCTTTCCTCCCCTTCTCCCAGTGCCTCTTCCTGTCTCCCATGTCCCATGATCAACGAAGGGTCACCAAAGCTCCAGGGCCAAACAACTACCTCCTTGCTGCAGTGCTCCAGCAACATCGAGGGAAATAATTACAGTCTGTAGAACAAAAGCTACTTTGCTACTCCTTCTGTCAGTCTGTACTATAAGCCTGTCAATCACAACCCCCAGGTCAGCTCATCTCGGTGGAGGCCAGGCTCCCATTCCCCAGCAGCTCACAGGGCGGCTGTGGGCAGGCAGAGACTGTCCCCACCTGAGGAGAGGGCTCTGCGGCCAGCATCCGTAGGCAGCCTCCTGTTTGAGGTCTGGGCAGAACTTTTCCAAAGATACCAGCACCTCCTCAATCCCATGCTGCCCCAACTATGCCAGGAGTGGGTGGCAATGTATGGGGCCCAGTGGTGGATGGCAAGGAATGTAGAAAGTACCATCCTGCATGACCTCTCTGTCCAGACAAGGAGGTCATAGTCTAGACACTGCAGGTCATCCTCCAGCCACACACAGAAGAGCTGATCGATGGCCTTATCAACAGCATTGTGTGCCAGTGCAGCGAGGCAGCCTGGAGGCTGAGAATTCTAAAAAGAGAGCAGGAAGAAGGGGAAAGGTACAGCAAATTAGGGGTAGGAAAAGGAGGTGATACCATGACCACTGTGCATGTCAGTGCTTGTAATACATACAGATCTTGCAGGTGTGCCTAACGTCAATGAATAAACAGCAGAACAGTCTGAAAACAACCAACTAACCCACTAAACCAAAGGCAAAACCCAGCTCATAATCCTGTAGGTGAGCTGGTGCTGCTGAGTTGTTTGTGATTGATTTCAGTCAGCAAAGACAACAGATGTGAGTCTGCATGTGCACAGGAAATCTCACATGAGTCAGAGCAGGCCATTTTGCTCAAAGACAATTTTCAGTGTTAACCTGCATTTTAGTGTGCTTCTAGGAGCAGAAGAGAAAAAACACTATAATGCTTAAATTGTTGCACATCAGCCCTGAAATGAACTCTTCCATGACAGTAAATGTGAGCCGAACTGTGTCTGTTACAAATCGGTGAGATTCCTTTGGAGTGAGGGTTGAATAAACATGACAGAACTAAGACCGAAAAATGCCACATGCTTTAAAAAGCTGCTTCAACAGTGTTGCATATTTACACAAGAAAGGTAGGCATAACTTCATTCTCCTCTTCCTGACTCATTAACCTCTGGTTACAAAGTGTAAGTATTTTGCATGAATACATTCCTAAAGAGGTGCAGGCCCAAGAATATTTGAACTCACAGGTAGGATAAGGTATGTTGGAGACCTTATTACTCTCTACAACTACCTAAAAGGAGGTTGTGGAGAGGAGGGAGCTGGCCTCTTCTCCCAAGTGACAGGGGACAGGAAAAGAGGGAATGGCCTGAAGCTCCGCCAGGGGAGGTTCAGGTTGGATATCAGAAAAAAATTCTCACAGAAAGAGTCATTGGGCACTGGAACAGGCTGCCCAGGGAGGTGGTCGAGTCGCCTTCCCTGGAGGTGTTTAAGGAACGGGTGGATGAAGTGCTTAGGGACATGGTTTAGGGAGTGTTAGGAATGGTTGGACTCGATGATCCAGTGGGTCCTTTCCAACCTGGTGATTCTGTGATGTCTTCTCCTCCTGACACAACTTTCATTTCCCACAGCACAGTAAAAAAAACACAGTAGTAAATGAGCACAAAATCATGCATAAATATGTGCAGCTAAATACTGAGCTGTAACGTTTTAGAGAGAAAGTTACAACATCTACCATGGGTCTAGTTCGACTCACATTAATGACAACCGACACGAACTGGACCAACAAGTGTTTCTGACAAAAATTATTCAATACATCACTTTAATGTTACTTGACTCTCTTGTTAACATGGATCCTGCACCAGAAGGATCCAGTAATTTCAAACATAAAAATCGGAGTCTTACGGCTTTAAAGAAATTAATCTCCTATTTAAGCGCAGAAGACCACTGACCCCTTTTCACCAGTAGTAAAATGGAAAGTAGCAAAATGTATGCAGGTTCCTTTCCCATTTTCAGGTAAAAATGTTGGTTTTTTCCAAAACTATATATTTCATCTTTCCTTCTTTGAATGCTCCTAAATCACTCCTGCCATTCCTATCTGAAGGGCAGCTCTCTTCTTTCCCCCACCTTATAATTGAGATAACATTGCTGAGGGAAGCAAAACAGGCTCTTTCCCTCCTTAGAGTAATAGGGTGGGCTGTAGTAGCCATGCATTCTTGTGTCTGCTTGCAGCCACACAAGCTTAACAGCTGTAAGCGCTTCCTTTTGGCTTACCTGGGGATTGACTTAATGTTAATTTGGCACCGGCTTTAATATGGTGCTCACTAGCACTTCAGTAATTTGCTACTTCCATCCTGTTCACATGTTGCATGCCCCTGCAATGCAAAGGCAAGAGCATAGACAATGGAGCTTAAGAGAACAATGCATATTTTTTGGTGGCGTTTTCACATGAAAGGGGTTTAAACAAATTACTATGAACATTATAGTTGACAGTGATGTTTCTACTATTAGAATTTATAATTAATCGTGTGAGTATTGAATACGGCCCTAGTAAGGGCAAGAGTAATGCAAAGTAGTTGATGTGAAAGTAACACTGTTATTACTATTATTACCTGACACTAGTGTAAGAAAAACTGAAAAGATGTGAAGAAGCAGCTTGGAGTTCTGCTTGGAAAGTAAAATTTAGTATTTCATGCCCTATTGCCATTTGCACTAGAGGTCCCCCCTCAGGAGTAAAGGAGGAGTCAGACAGCATTTCAGTGATGCGCAACTGTGGGAGATCCAAGCAAAGTGAGCTATCAATTCTGCTGATAAGGGGGTACCCGTCCAAAGCACCCTAGAGAGGAGGAAAGGTGTTAAGCCGCATTGAGAGCCACAAACACTTTGATTTTGCTCTAATAAGTACAGCTGTCACAGAATTTAAGAATTAATGGAGAAACTCCCCTCTTCAAAACTAAACAATAGCTATAAAGAGGAAGACTTAGTCCTGTCCCCTTGAGAAAGGAAAGAATTAACAGCAGCATTAATTCCAACCTTGTGGTAAATAAGCACATGTTTTCTTCTACTAAATTTTGGATGTAAGCAACACGGAAATGCAAACATACATTACACTTTCAAAGCTGTTTGGTTTTATGTTTTCCTTACCCCTGTGGTACCACTAACCCCAGCAAGTTGTTAGGTTGATTTGCATGAACCGAAACCAGATCAACGCTGAAACTAATATTAAACAGTCTATTCAGACAACCACACACCAGTATTCTTCCCCCATCAGAACTGCAATTTAAGGAGAAAAACTCACTAACCTCCTACAGAATACAAAGGACAAGAACTATGTATGCTTAATTGTTATATTTCCCCCTCCATAAATTATGAAAATATCTTTCCAAAAGAAAACCAAAATAGTCTGTTGTACAACAATGTTCAACTTAAAAATACATAAAAATCTGTGGCGGACCATAAGATAGTATTAATACAGTAGGAGTTTTATTTACATCATCAATATAGGATATCAAACTTTTTATGTGTACTCTTCAGTCTCTTCTTTCAGAAGGGCCAAGCTTTCAAACAGCTATTTTTCCGAAGGTATTAATTTTCATAAAACCTTCAAATGCTGACAATTTATCATTTGAACACTCAGGAAACAGACTGTACAATTGCAAAGTAAATTGAGTAAAACATAAAAATAACTTAAGAGTGACACTTTATTTAGAGTCTCTTTCAAACTAGTTTCAGTCATTATTTATTATCCCCTTTTTATCAATATAGATTATTTTGTGGCTCAGGAGAGGCAGAGAGTAGCTTCTAAGTTAGTATTCAGCTGAGGTCTGACCTTGCAAAGTTAAGAGGATGCTGAAGAAATCTGTCTTGACGCTGATGCAAAATGTTTAGAGTTGGCCACCTAACCCACCTAAGTAGCTAAAGCAGCACTTTTGCGCAGACCACATCCTTTTCAGCAAAGACCTTTATAGCATATTAATTTACTCAGACAGCTCAGTGGTTGATATTGTGTTGTACTCAGTCACTATCATACTCCTCTATTTTTAATTCATCTTCCTCCATGACTGCTTGAGCTGCAACAGGCTGAGGCTGACTGCAAGGCAGTTCACTCCCACTGCACTGGCTAGAAGACAGTGGGAATCCATCCAATTCATTCTCATTCGTTCTGGTTTTCTCCATAGCATGCACATCACCATGGTCCTCCTCAGAGTTAAGAAATAAGTCTGGTATCCCAGGATCTTTGTCAGTAAGTGTTTCAAGCTTTAACCTGTAAAATTATCATTGCAACAGTAAGTTACCATAAAAACTCACCTCCCGCTCTCTCACACCAAAGCTGCAATAGAAAAGACTACCTGTGCACCACACCGGTCACTCCACTGGTGCTTAAAGGCTTTTGTATTTTCATAGAATCATAGAATGGTTTCGGCTGGAAGGGACCTTAAAGATCATCCAGTTCCAACCCCCTGCCATAGGCATGGACACCTCCCACTGAATCAGGTTGCTCAAAGCCTCATCCAAACTGGCCTTGAACAGGGATCAGACAGCCACAGCTTCCCTGGGCAACCTGTGGCAGTGTCTCACCACCCTCACAGGAAAATATTTCTTCCTAATATTTAACCTAAATCTCCCCTCTTTCAGCTTAAAGCCATTCCCCCTCACCCTATCTCTGCACTCCCTCCTGAAGATCCCCTCCACAGCTTTCGTGTAAGCCCCCTTTAAGTAGTGGAGGCTGCTATATGGTCTCCCCAGAGCCTTCCCTTCTCCAGGCTGAACAAGCCCAACTCTTTTTCTGGCAGTTAATTCCAGCTATACACACTCTGTTCTTACATTACTACCTTCAGTACTGCGTTTTCAGAACTCTGCACACATCTTCCCAGTACAGACGCTTGTGCCCAGAACCCAACACTGTGCAGCTTCCATGACAGCCTTCAGAAGACACTGGAGCTCCTCTGGGGGAATGGACTGCTCCACACAGCCTCAAATCCCCAATACCCATTGCTGCCTGGAGATTCTTCCTTATCACGACAGTGTGTTTGCTCAGCTTTCTTCAAGTACCTGAACTGCTAACAGTTCACTGACAACAACCCATAGGACATAAGACCCTTTCCAAGCAATAATCAAGATCTTTAGGACAGGAAGCAATTTAACTTTAAACAGGAAAATTGGAAAGAAAAAAAAAATAGAGGGAGTGGGAGTAGAAAATCTTATGCTGTAATTTCTTTTACCATTTGGACTTATCAATCTTTCTAGTATCTCTATACCACTATGTTACAGTGTTCCTCAATTATTTTTTCCAGCTTTATATGGGAATAATAAAGCCTTACAGCTACTGACAAAAGCTCATTCTGACACGAATTCCAGCTGATCAAATACCATACACTCTTCTCAATGTACTACAGTACCATTCCATTAATAAATGTAACTGCAAATAAATAAAATACCCTTTGTTCAGCTGCACATCAATTATTTTAAGTACTGCTTCATAACACCAAATAAATTATTTTCAAATAGGATTCCTGAAGGAAGCAAAAACTTACTAAAACAGCTGTTTCTCTGTACTTCCTCTCCAAAATAGTGAACTTATGAAAAAGGATTACTGTGTTTCCAAAGGAAAGTTAGTCCTCAGGTAAAATTAAATGACATACACACACAACTTATTCATGCATATACAAAATATTTAAAGGTATGCTGCAGACAAAATTAATGGCATTAATTTGTAAAGTTGCAAACATTTTGACTTAGATGAGGGAAATTGCAGACAAATACGTCTATTACAGACACCTTCCTTTCCTCCCGACCAGCAAACAAAGCGGCTTTCAACACAACTGCTGGGCAATGGAGTGGTTCTTGAGTTATAAAGTCTTTAACTCACGGGCCAATACTTTATATTAAACTCAGGACAGCAATACCACACTGATAAATATACAGTGTTTTGTCATATGCCCTAACAAGCTCTATCCCTGGTTAAGAGATGAAAAAGTCTCATTCCAGCTGTGATCTTAATCCTTTATTAGAAAAGATCCTAAGACCATCACAATTAAGCCTCTTTTTTTGTTTCAGAGAAATCAAAGTTACAGAAATTTAACTGGAGCTCCAATAGTATAAGCAATGCCTACGATTCAGAAGGCTCACTAGAGTCACAATACAATACCTCTTCCCGTGTCACAGACAGTGTAGTGCTCCTGCATAAGTAGAACACTACAGGCTTGAATGTGAAATAAAAAAGTATCTTTTGCACTGTTTAACACCTAAAACAGAGAAACTGCAGATGCTATAGTTTGATTTTTAAAGAATGCATTCTAAATAAAGGTTTACTCAAGCAGTCCAGTGGGCAAAAATCCCACAAAATAAAACCCAGCGCTACTATCTAATTTCAATTAAGAGTATTTTGTAGTTCCAGAGATACACAACTGCTTCCAAAGAAAAAATTCCCCATATATTTTCTTCTATACCCCCAAAATACTTTCTTCATTACACCTCTAACACGTTCTATCAAAATTCCAGATTAATGTTTTCTGTAATGATAAACAAATGGCGAAGTACACTATACTCTTTGCATCTGTTCAGTTTTAGTCTCACAAATGTTTTCGATTGTAATAAAATATTTTATTCAGATAATGCACTGGAGAACTATAGATATGTCTAGGACAGAATTAATATTTGATACAAAAGAAAGCTAAACTAGGATCAAAAGAAAGACTATAGTTAAAGTGTTGCTACTAACATTGTAATCATACACAGATTTGAGCTGGAAAGCTTTAACAGGCAAATTATAACACTATCACGCTGCAAGTGAGGGAAAATGTCATCTCACAGATGAACACTAGAGATGTTTCTTTATGAAATGGTTCTTTTCCTCAATATATTAAACAAAGAAACTTTCTTTAAGAAAACACAGAAGTCAAGTTTACCTCCCAAAATGTCTTTTCAGTGGTAGCCTTCCAACGTCTTGGATAAAAGCAATCTGAGCTGAGAACAAAGAATCACCAATATCACATTGGGTAGATCACAATGAACACATAATTAAACATACTGGAAAATACGTAATTCATAAGTTTGGCCAAGTATTCCTGTATATATTTGCAATACTTCGTAGGTAAACAAAAGCAGTGCACCATTGTACGTACATTTTTTTTTCCAAACTGTTTACCAGATTACATACTTACAGACTGCCTACACCTAACCCCCCTCGACATTCATCACCTGTGTATTTATGATGTAATTACTCAATAGCCCACAAAATTAGTTCATCCTGACATCAATGTCTTATTCAAGACATGAAGCCTTTTATTAGAAGTAAATAGCACAGCATAAGCAACCTAGCTATCCATCAGTAATTTTTGGATTATGCACCAAAGTGGACTACCTCAGGTTACACATTCTTCCTCATACACTGCGACCTTGGATTTTGTTTACTTTATCTGGGAAAGCCTTTTTAAAGCCTTTTAAGTCAGTTGCTGTTACTGGAAAAGAATCACTAAGCAATGAAGATCTATGGCCTACTACGTTTCTAGAAGTCTTATCACCAAGTCCTCTAGTAGATTTTAAAGAAGTCCTAGGACTCAGAGAACAACCTAATTAGTAAAATTTGATAAACAATTATTGAAAACAGGGAAAGGTGTATGAGACTAACTGAGAAGGCAACATGATGAAATTCAAATGTACATAGATTTTTTTTTATTGCATGTAAAAAGGAAAAAATTATTTCTAATACTTCAACATGAGGAACCTATCTTACACATTTATAAAGCATCACATACGCCTCACTTCTGCCAAGAGAAACACTTATGTAACTGAAAGAATTAAAATAAGTTTTTAAAATGTTCTTGATGATGTTTTCTAACTTTACAGGGCAGCTTTAAGCTTGGCTATGTTACTAGAAACATTTTTTGGATTAACAGGCATATGCATTTACTGCAATCATTTTTCCTACTGAGGCAAAAGCACAGACAATATTGACATTTTGGGTTGCAAAATTTTTCAGTATGCTTAGTTACAAAAGCGGAGTCTAAGATGAAGAGTTACATCCGTCGTACCTTGGTTTCTCATTGGATTTGCTAACATAGCAAGATAAGGCAATAGCTCTGTCTGAAGACACTCGGGTGGTAAACAGAAGCTCGAAAAGAGAAATTTTGCAGCAAGGCAGTTTTCTTGATACTGTAAGAGTTGGAGGGGAAAGAAGCACAAATAAAAAATCTGGGAAATCATGATTCATGTAGATATTCCTGATCGTAAAAGATAAGACTTTATTCTTGCCCACTGAATGACTACACACAACTGAAATACAAGACTAGAAAAAAATTAATCATGTATATCATAAAAATGGTAAATTCCTTCATTTTTGCCTTTTAGTGGCATTAAAGTCCCCACAAAATATCCATCCCTTGATTATAGAATTTTCCACCCAACCAGCTCATTATTTTTTGCCAGATCCAGCAAAAGTAGTATTAGTTCAAATGCAAGAAAAAATATCAGGAGCTTTTGTGTCTCATGAACAAGCTCTTTCTGATAAACACATAAAACGTAACAGTAGAAATTCCATAAAACTTGCAGAACAGTATAATGTGATTTAAACTACACAAAAAGTAAACTTACTTTTAGGAATACTTTATAGAATTTCAACACTAATTGCACCTGCATTGACTTAGGATGGAGATTGCCAACTGTATGCCAACTTGGACACAGGAATAAGACTTTGTCAGAGGCTTCCAATTTATTTTTCCATTAAAGGAATCATACAAGAGGTAATTCTTCAAGGAAGTGCTATTTAGCTTATATCAAACTAGAATATTTGACAAGTTTAGCATTGTGAGCAAGTCTCACATATACTATTCAACTGTCATACAATACCAAAAAAATTTCTCGAAAAACCCAAACCAAAACAAAATAATCAAGCATTTACCTTTTTATTGATAAAGAACCACTGGGGTTTATGTAAAGGCCGGAATCCCATCCCTCCTTGGTGGTGGGCAAAGCCTCTGGATGTATTTGAATGTATCACCCCTCGGGTAGCCACAGATGCACTGTATTTTTCCATCACAAGACGTGTCTGAGAGAAATAATTTACTATATGAACTCCTGGTCTCTGTACTGTGTGTCTCACTTGAACTAAAACGCACTCTGTAATTGCAGTGATACAACACGCACAAAGTGGGTTTGGATTACTGTGAGACTTTTACTCAAAGCAGGTCAATGGAAAAGCTGGATCAACTACTTCAGGGAAAAGGCATACAGACTCCAATATATTTTTAGCATAAACGTGTTCTTCTTAAAAATACTTCATAGAATATTGTACAAACATCATAACCCACTATAACAAAACACTGACAGAGGCTGGACAAAAAGCTAGACTGGTACCTCTTCTATAGTTGATGTACTTTAGCATTAACAATTCACTGTTACCTATACAGTAAGTTTGAAGTGATACTGCTTCATTCTTATTGAATTGAAAGAAAAAATGCTTTCTGCCATTTATAAACACTTAGAGAAAAATTTAGAAGCTCAATGTCATAATATGTATGTAGAAAAGCATGACACTTACACTCCAGTTACTACATAAGACATCAGCGGTGCTCAAATATTCACTGGCTCTCACAACATCATCTATATCAGAAAAAAAGTCTACGTAGTTCTGGTGAAGGTATAAATTAAACATGCTTCCAGACATATGCGATTTTTCCACAATATCCTAAGGAAAAAACAGTTCCAGTTTTAGAGAGTGTTTACGGAAAAGCATCCCATAAAAGTTATGATATATTCGGATGGTTACGAAGCTGGCACACATGATCTACAAAGTGATGCTTGTATCTGTTTGCTCCCAGGGAAGGCTAATGGCAGGGATGGAGGGACAGAAGCCATTGCTGTCTTCAGCTCTTTTAATGGACGGTGACAGAAAAGTGAACTCTGATACATCCTGGCAATGCATAGTGAAAGGATGAGAGATGACAACCACAACACGCAGCATGTCCACCTTCCACTACAAGTCCATCAGTGGGATAAGAGAATCTCTGCCCCCGGAGACAGTCACAACTCCACAGATCAAGAGCCTAGGAATCTCATCTACCTTTAAAGTTATCCTCCAGATGTCTCTTGCACATTAATTATTCTGTGACTCACACAGATTGAGTACACTTACATTAAGATCAGTGATAAAACCAGTGTGCTCAAGAATTTGCATCAATCATTTAGGTTTGTTTTGATAATTTTTTTTTCAAACCAAAGTGGAATCAAGTAGTTATTGCAGATGTACCTCAGGCTGAATAAGCAAGGTGTCTCGACGATATGCTGATAAGTGAGCAGGCAGCGGAGGAAATTCTGATTCTGACACTGGTTCTCCTACAAAGGATTTTACAGTCTTTAGCCTTTTAGTATCAGAAATGTTGTTACATTTCTGCACATAATCAGAAAAGCCAGAAGAAAGACACACATTTCAGATTAAATATGCAAAATTAAAATAAAAACTAGATAGGAGCAAGAACAGTGAAGTGTAACTGCATGAGTAGTAGTTTTCACATATACTGAGCATAATTTCTTAGCAACTGTCAGCTACTAGATTACGTTATTTTCAGTTCCCAGGAAGCTCTTGGTGCAGGCATAAGTACTTAATTATGCAGTCAATATTATGTAGTTAAGTACACAGAATTCTTTCCATTACATTTCATAAAACAAAATTGATCTAATTATTTTCATATTCCCTCATCTCACCATTTCTCCTCAGATGATTTTGGAAATGATATTGTGACTCACTCCTGAAATGCATACAGATGATGGCATGGTGGATCTTGATTTAGGTGAATGCAGATAGTACAAGTTTAGTAAGTATCAAATGCATATGAATTATAGGTCTTAAATGTTAAAAAAAACAGTACTGTAACCACACACAGGGACCAGATAGATTCCATAAGTTTAGAGAAACCGAGTGTATAAAAACTATAACTTTCAGTAGAAGCAAAGCAGGAAGTATTTTGGAGAGGTGGAAGGCAGACAGGGTATGACAGATAAGCAGAAGAGGTTTTCAGGTCAGAAAGGAGAGAGTACATGTCTGCTAAAGGCAAGCAAACAGCTGAGGTAAGCAGTAGGGAGGACAAGACAGCCAGAAGGAACCAAATCCATACACAGAGAAATAAGGGAGACAGTAGCTATGAGGCTGCAGGGCTGTTCCTTAACTATTAGGAATACTGATGAGTACAGAATATAGTTATACGATGATGTGTAATTCTGCACAAAAGCAAAATTTGCTTTTGTACAAAGCAACAAATGTTCTAGCGGTCTATCTAGCTCCACATGCCCTATAGCACATACACCTAATACAACCAGAGTTACATAATTTTATTTCATACACGTAGAATGTCTTAATGAAAGGTTTATTTACCTAGCAGATACAGACAGCTGCAATCTCAGTTACCACAACTTTAATAACTGTTTTTATGCTGTTATTGATGACCAAACATGCAGATCAGAGGTCACATAAGCCTTTAGCAAACCTAGCTAATTAGCAGCTGACACGCTTTGCCCGCTGAAAGGAAGAGTAAATCAAAGTTTTCTTACTTTTGCAGTAAATTATTTTTCCCAGAGCATGGAAAAGAAAGATAGAAGCATCTTTGCCACCGATAGCTTGCATCTCCTGGTCTTCTGAACTATCAGTTTTATTTTTCTTCCTTACTGTAGATACTGCTGCTGCTCCACATTTTAGTGCGGAGCTACTTTTCTTCCTTGACCAAAACTCCTTCTCCAATTGGCAGTCTAACAATAAAACCAAAAATACAATCAAGATAAAGTACATGAACGTAAAAATTTCAGTTACATTGCTACTAATAATGTTTCAAACAAAAAACATATAAACATAGGCACTAAGAGAAAATCCATTTACTAGGAAGAAAACCCGGTCACCTAAACTAGCATGCTTCATTCCACTTCTATTCCTTAAGCTATAGCGCCAAGTCCTTTTTTGTATAATAAATGTCTGTATGTAATAAAAGTTAGCATTCTTGCTTATTCATTCTAGTTCTGATGCATTCCCGACTTGCTCTACTTAAAAATTTCTTTATAAAGTACGCAAATATATGTAAACTGTATTTCAATTACATTCTGCTCACTTATCAATTCATCTTCTATTTGCATTATCTGTATAACACCCTCACCTAAACGTAAGGCAAAGAAAACCTCTCGTTTAGGCGCTCGTTACAACAGCGTACTAATTTCCTCAATGTTTTGAGCTCCAAGGAATAAAACACTTCTCCAACTCTAACTTAAAACTTGAAAATTTTTACACAGTATTTGATTTAGGGACAGGTGAATGCTCTTCACTGAGATAAGAGGAATACTTTTAAATATTTAATCTTTCTTTTCTCCCACAATTACCATGGATCCATTTAATCTATTAATACTATTACAAAGTGAACATATCACTTATGCTTACACATATACACAAGCGATAAGAGAAATTATATCTATGCAAAAACTAATACTGCATACTCAGGAGATCAACAAGGAGGTGAGGTGTCTCCAACATTTACAAAGTATCACTGGCTGCCAATAATTTACCCAACTGAAATGCTTCTGAAAATTTCTATTCAACTTGAAGGCAGCTTTTCTCAGTCTGTTAGAGAAAGCAAGAGAGATGAATGTTCAGTGTGCTATGACAGGAGTACATGACTCAGATGTCACATCCGGAAGCTGTCAAGCCACATGCCTTCATTTTGTCCAAAGTTCTCGTTGTAACACTCACGTTTTTACATTTCTAAGGCAACTTATTAAAAACTACACAAACCAGTCATTTTAAGACCACGTGGATTTTCTACAGTATGTAGAAGCTACTTGGTACCCAGCAGTGTGCTGCTGCAAACTTTTCTCAGGTATCATCAACCTACTATTAATCAATTTAATGGCATTATCATCAAAAAGGTTTTAATGAGAGGAATTTTATATTTTTTCTGATTAACACAGAACAATACCAACTCAGTATACTAGAATACAACCTCAAGAATTTAGCTTCCACATTTGCAAGTTAAACCTAGAAACTTTACTCTCTCCTTCATGTAATTTAACAAACGTAACTTAATTTTAATATACTTTAAAATCCAAACTACAACATTCCTTCTTACAACAAGAACTTGAAAATACATTCAATCCTGCATTACGTGAGCATATTTTTTGTTTGCAAGGTGGATGAGAAAGAAAATTAGTAAAAATGACAAGATGATTGCTAGCTTTATGACATACAATAGAAGAAATCTGTTGAATTCACGTCCTTATTGACAGGTTAACTGTAACCGCTAGCGTCATCTAATGGTTCTTAGAGAGAATTACAGATGCCAGAATACTGCTTTCAAAATCACAGATTATATAAATCACGCACATTGGTTTCTTAACAATTAGTAAGCTCCAATGTTTATAAAAGACATGACAGTAAGTTTCCTACTTTCCTTCGATGTTGGAACATTTAAAACAATCCCAAACTAAGCCTGATCTGAGCACTGCCCAACCAAGTACTTTGAAGACTACTAAAGCACTGAATGCTTATGTTATTCTGCAACACACTCAATAACTTCACAGCAGGTCATGCCACCTCACAGCTCCCCAATTTAACAACAGCTCATAGGAACCCCAAAGCAAAACCAATCATGACAAAAATGTTGTATACAAAGTCAACAGGCTATTTCAGAAATAATTTAAGGGTAGAGGTAAGTGCATGTGGAAGTATAAAGAACTCAGCAATGAAAATATCCCTTTCAAATTAAGATTGTATCACAACCCTTTGATTGGAAAACACACACTAACAGCAAAGACATCACGAAAGTAAGGGATTTCATTAAACTGCATCAACACATACACTGCAGATGTTACTCAATTTTAAAGACTACAAAGAACAGCCATCATATGGAAAAATTTCTGCTAAAAAACCTCTAAACATCTCCCCTAGCTAAGCTGCAACAGTGAACAGAATACTTTTACAGCAGAATTGGTCAAAATGTCATTCACTCAACAAAACCATAGCAATTTACCTTTCATAGAAGAAAACTGAAGACTGTTTATTGCACTTCTTATATCCCCTGAACAACCTCTGCAAAGTAACTCCAAAGAAGTTCTATCAAGAGCATAATTCTTTTCTCTGTTCTACAAGGCAAAACAACAGTCAAAGTAATAAGCGAAAGTAGGAAAAGGAGCATTTTAATATTATTGTGGCTGTAGGGACACACCACAAGCACCCACCATGCAGCCAAACTACAAAACACTGCTAACTTTAAAACATTTAATCCATTTAAGCACATTGCCACATTTTATATAGCAATATTAAAGGCAACAATGCACATAATTCTTTGCATGGTGCCACTCAATATTAGACTTTGTTGCAATCAAAACAATTCAGGAACAATACCAGATTTAAGTCTGTGACCTCTTCTGGCCTTCCTAGACACAATGAAAAGTACTTCTATATATATAGTTTCTGTAAGAGGCAGAAGAATTTTCAGAAGTAACTGCAAAGACTTGGAAAAAGGATAAGTGGAATTAATCTTAAAAAAAAAAAAAATATATGTTTCCAGTTTGTTCCTTCTTTTCCGTTGTGGGAAGGGATTGGTGGTTTTTTGAGGGTCATGGAGGTCTGCTATCAAAGATCAAAAAAATACAGTAACAAACATAAAACACATTCCAGATATAAAAGTCTGGTCCCAGCACGGCACAGAAGTTATGGGTTTTGGAAACTTACCATATTAGCTTCTGTTGTAGCTATGCGATTAAGAACTTTCATCATATTTGTTGGTGCAATAGGCTTGAAACTGTTGAATTTCATTTAAAAAAAAAAAAAATTAGTTTCTGTCTTCTCATGTACTTCAATAAAGTTTAAATGAGACAAAAGATCTTACCTAATATTGGATATACACAACTCCTGTATAATTTCCACTGGGAACAGTAACCTCTGGTTGCCATCTCCACTGAAGTTATCCGAGATTATAAATATAAGGGGGCATCTACTTGTACGAACAAATCTCCTAAATCGAAGCAAGTAAGACAAGAATCAAGCTCCAGTTTACTGCAAGTGGCTAAAGCTAATAATTAGAACTTATTTTCCACTGACCTGAGAATTTCATGTAGACTGCCAGGGTCCCGATAGAATAGGTTAGGTATGTCCTATTCAAAAGTAATGAACTGCTGTCATTACACTCAGATGTAAATATTTTCTTCTACACACTGACTTTTAAGGCATCACTAACAGACTAGTTAGCTTGCTTTCAGCTAAATGTAAATGTCAATGTAAATGAGAAGAGAGTAAAATACACTGTTTGAAATATGAGAGGACCTACACATGCAAGTGATGTCACAGAAATCTATGCTTCCCAAATTCCACAGTGCATCACATTACCCAGTTAAAATTTCTCTGTATATTTTTTCTTGGAAGTTGACCATCATGACTTACAAATTCCTCTGTTAGAAAAAAATAAAAGCTGACAATGAAAATGCTATGGAAATGTGCTCCTGAATAAGCAAAAATAGTCTTCTCCTATACCTCCTGTTACAGCTTACAAACCCTTAGAGTTCATATCTCTGCCCTAAATACACATGCCCTAACACAAGGAAATGCTAAATTTCAAATGCCTTCTTAATTCTCACATATTTTCTATGCTTTCTTAAGTAAAAAGGTTACTGAATTCCCCCCAAGCTCCCCACCACCTGTTTATACACACACATATTTCTAGAAACCTCATCATACAGAAACAAGTGTATGACCTTCCAATATTGTTCTGATCTATGTTTTGATATCCTATTACTTATTTCTCTAAACAAGCTAGTCTTCCATTTCTGCCTGACTAGTAGCCTATATAGTTTAAGGAAAGGTAGAACTTGATTCCAACCTGTTGCAGAGACTCAAAAAAAATAACTAACTCATCTGCAGTAAAGCAGACTAACTTTGGCAACACCAATCCATGAGCTCAAGCTAGATAGTATGTCAATATTATAATAAAAGGTATTGTTTTCAAAACAAGATTTCACAAGTTTTCACTTACTTCAATAAGAATAAGCTTTTTTATCATTTTCTGAGGGATCCCCAAGCATCTGAAGTTTGTTATACTTATTTGCTCTTAACAGAAAATCTTGAAAGAGAGCTGCTTGGGCCTGACTCGGAAACGTATGAAAACTCGGGTCTGAAAAGAAAACTAATTAAAAATATGTATTCTATATTATACCAAGCAGAATACAAATATCCGCAAGAACTAATACCCACCACTCACACTATTTTTCTGACAGTAGCCATGGAACACTAACAGTCAAGCCCTTTGCCAAACACATCAAAAATACAAGCGAATTCTTCAAGGGTAGAATTCAGTTGAGGAGCAAGACAGAGTTACCCATTTTTATCTAACCTGCTCAAATTACATCCAGGCTATTACACTAGTACTCTATACTGATTTGAATTGCAAATTGTTTTGGAGTAAACACTGTGAAAAAAACCTGAACCCCATTTCAGAAAAAAACAAAAGGAAGATTCTCATTAAACAAAAAGTATATGACTTACGTACATGTGGATCTGACTTCATATGTGACAGACACAAAAGAATAAAAAAACACAAACACCCCGAAAGCAGCTGGGAGAAAAAAAAAAATAGGAGGAAAAAAAAATAGGAGAAAAAAATCAAAATACTTACCATGGTCAAACATATTTCTTATATCTTCTTTTGTAAAGTCTAAAGATATTGGATTGGTCCATTCTTGCACCTGAACGCCAAGATCTTTTGCTAATATTTGTATAGTTGCAGTCTTTCCACAACCAGGAGGACCAGTCAGCAGTAAAAACAGAGCCACCCTTTCATGAAAGCGAGAAAAAAATCCCAAACATGATAAATAATACTGAAAGCTGGCTGAAGATTAATATTGGCTTAATTTCTTCTATAGATTCTCTGGTAATGGTTCTCCTTTCCCTAATAAAAATTAGGTTAAATATTTTGTGTTATTAACTTAGCTGCTGAGTATTCAGATAGAAAGAGGTAGACTATAACCAAAAGCCTTGTTCTCAGTTCGTAATATATCTGTTCAGTTAAGTGCACTAATAGCATGACACACACTGAACTGGAGAACCAGGTAAAGAAAACTCTAGGCAAGGCTGCTAAGTGATGCAGAATGCCTCTTTTCAATCAAGACGTTAAACACATCCTATTACACCAAGTCAGTACAACTGGAACTTTGCTAAGGTACTTAAAATTAATCTGCAGGAGCTAAAATGCAGTTACAAGTGCACACCAAAGTATGAACTGACTGGATACTAAAAAATAGTATTTCTAAGCCAAGTCCGAAATGACTTCTTAGCAGCATAAGCTCTAAACTAATATACAAGCTCTAACCTATGTTCCTAATGGATTTCTTATAATGCAAAAGATATATAATCACTACCTGTAAATTAATGTTTTTTCTCTGAAGTAGAAATAAACTGAATCCAGCTCACTGTACAGTTTCATATGTCTAGCTGCTAATTTTAGCAAGATTACCTGCTTTGGTTGCCTCTGAAATATATGCGTTTTCAACCAGGTTTCAACTTCTTGAATTTTCTTCTTTTGCACAGCAAGGTCATTCTAAAACAAGATTAAAATGTATGAGTGCACATATACAGCTCTTGGATTCTAAGACTCTAATGATGACATTCAAGAACAGAACATATGCTAAACCATTAAAAGTCATGTAGGTATCTAATCCTGCTACATATGTTTATGCTATGTAGGTGTAAGCGCAATGGTTAAAGACAATTATTTCAGTCTCCTTCCTCAAACAGACGGTTTTCCATTGCTCACAGTTGGGAAATAATTATTTATTATTCCTAAAGTAACAACACTACAATCTTGCCTGTTCGTGTCAGCATGCTTTAGAGGTGTTGCTGGTACTTTTTAGGCTCTACCAACTCTAATATACAGAAATTAAAAAAAAAATATTTATGTAGATCTCATGCAGCTTACTTGCTTTCTCGCCTTGTAACTCGATTCCTCTACAAAGATGAGTGACTAAATATTTGAATATAAAATACAAGTATTACATATACTTGCATCAACAAGCTAGAAGACAGTTAACACACATGCTAATACCTTTAGAGTACAGAGCAAAAAAATTACTCCAGACCAGAACCAGTGAAGACAGCTTTACTACAGATATGAATCCTTCCTCCCTGCAGTTCTAAGGTACCACAGTACCTCCACCCACAAAGTCACATCTGGGATGCATCAAGCAAGAGACAGCATAAAGTGCCATTCGTCAGGTACCCTGAACATGCTAACAGACTAGCTGTCCAGTAGCAGGCAGTATCATCTCTGTTGTCTTTCTCACCATGAGTGCACTAACTCAATTCTCTCTCCTTTCTTTAGCCATCGATTTTCCTAGTACTCCGAGTTGTCAGATCTGGCTGAAACTCAGTAACAAGTTCAAAAGTTTGGCAGTGGATAGACATGAAACAACGTCTCATCAGTAGCTCCATCTCCGCAGGAAGCCTGGGGAAAAAATGTGACTCCTACACATAGCTAGCTCATTAAAACCTTAACTACAACTAGTAAATAAATTGAACTAGTATGTCACTGCCCTAAGAAAATAGGATGTACTTAGAACCTGATGAACGCAGATTAGGAATAGAAGCATATGTTAGACTACAACATTACTATAATGTTACTACATTAGCACTTAGAATAACTCTCGCACCTGAGTTTCAGGTTTGTATCTGTCTATCCATGGCTCATTCTGAGACTGGCTCCAGGTTTGTCTGGACTTGCTACAAGGCGGATCTAATGAAGTTGACTTGGCTTTTTTTTCTGGGCAAACCTTTGGGTTTGTTACTTTCTGGCACAGAAGACAGGTTGTTCTGATGCTGCTGCCGGTTTCTTCCACAGTTGCCTTTGAGAGACCTCACAGGAAGAGAACTAGAAGAAATATCTGTGTTTCCCAAGAAGTCATCAAATGAACACGCTGACCAATCTGTTTCCTGGTAAAACAGAAATTTTTTGCTATTAACATGGCACTCTCCTCCCCTTGTCTGGAAAATTGGAGATTATCAAGCATATACAAGGATATCTTATAAAGAACTTCATTGGCAATGAAAGGCATACTGCTACTTAGCAACAAACATGGGTACTAACATGTTTTGAACATGTCCATTACAGGTTCTTCAGCATTAAAAAAACTACGTTACATATTGTGATAGGATGTTTTGCAGTAAATTGGCAAATCAGAAAAAGTTGAAAATTCCACAAACACACATTCAAACTAAGGAATTAAAACAAGAGATAAGAATGAAGAAAGCATAAGCTTATTTATATCACTTTAACAGTGACATCACATTCATGTTGTCTTTGTACAGGTTTCAGTGTGTGGCTTTTTTTTCTTTTCTTGACATTTACAATGCAGCCACTTGTGTTTAAAATTAGAAACAGAATGACAGAGAAAAATTACTCAAGCAGCACAATAAAATCAAGTAGTATTCCCTGCTTGCTGCGTGAGGAAGCTTGAACAGGTCTAGAACCAGACTGTCACCAGAAATCTGACAGTGATAAGGAATAAAAACGCTGACAGTGGCAGTATTTAAAATTGGATTTCATAAATACTGCACTTGAGCAGGCATATAAAATCACACCCCAGAGCCACTTCTCAGCCTACCTATGGTCCCAAAATAATATCCCAGTGGTCATATGCTCTCCACTGCTAACAGTTGCAGGATAAGCATTTAGCACAGAAACTGTGGCAGGCTACACACTGGGGAACAGTTCTATGAAAACAGGAGTAATGGAATAGACATGTCACCTCCACAAAGGTCTATGACTACTGTTTACACATAAATTGATGCAAAAGAGCCTGACTGGACAAAAGATTATCTGAGATAAGAGGCATCAGCAATTCAGAAGGAGAATTTGTCTCTGCATGGCTGGCTTTTAACGCTTTTCTGACAAAAACTATTTTTAGCTGAATTTGCATATTTACCAGCAGGCAGGACACTACTGTGTGAGGGGCTTTCCTTTCTACACATGGCACTGTTAAGCAAGAAAACAAACATCAGGGGAAAAAAATAGTTGAACAGGAGCTGCCAACAGAGACAGACCACGGAGGAACTAACAGGTTTAAAGATCAAAGCCGCTGAGCTCTTCCCAGACGCTGCAGAAAGCTTCCTTGGGGCAGATGTACTCTCATCCCCAGTGAAGTACCTCAGGACAGACAGCTGCCCCCTCTTCCAGCCAGACCCCAGGTGCAGGCTACTCCCCTCCATCCAGCAAGACCCCAGGGGGTGGCAGGCTGCTAGGCTGCTCCCCTCCTTCCAGCGAGAGCCGGGGGGGGGGGGGGGGGGGGGGGGGGGGGGGGCAGGCTGCTCTCTTCCTTCCAGTGAGACCCCAGGGGGGTGTGCAGGCTACTCCTCTCCTTCCAGCGAGGCCCCAAAGAGTTGCAGACTGCTCCCCTCTTTCCAGCAAGACCCCAAAAGCAGGTTGCTCCTCTCCTTCCAGTGAGACCCCAGTGGGGTGCAAGCTGCTCCTCTCCTCCCAGTGAGACACCAGGGGGTGCAGGCTGCTCTTCTCCTCCCAGTGAGACACCAGAGGGATGCAGGCTTCTCCACTCCTTCCAGCGAGACCCCAGGGAGCAGGTGCCCCCATTCAAGGGAGACCCTAGGCGGGTGCAGACTGCTTCCTTCCTTCCATGGAGACCCCAGGGGCCGTGTAGGCTGTTCCCCTCTTCTCAGGGAGATCCCAGGGGGATGCAGGCTGCCCCCCTCCTTCCAGCGAGACCCCAGGAGCAGTGAAGGCTGTTCCCCTCTCACCAGCGACACCCTAGGACCAGGCTGCTTCCCTCCTCCCAGCGAAACCTCACGGGGATGCAGGCTACTCCCCTCCTTCCAGCCAGACCCTGGGGCCAGACTGCTCCTCTCCCCCGGGAGCCCCTCGGGGCAGAACGCCTCCAGTTCCAAGGAAACCCCTGGCCCTACCTGCGCTCCCGGGGCGCTCCTGGCCATCCCAGTCCCGGCCGGAGCCCATGCAGGGCGGGGCCGGGCCGGGCCGAGCCCCTCTCGCCGCGCCGCTCGCAGCAGCTCCCTCTCCCCCAGGGTGGTGCCGTCGCGCCGCTCTGCGACGTCATCGGTGTGCGTCGGATCGTGGCGTCATCGGAGTGCGCCGCGCACATGCGTCTTGCGCGCCGGGCGACGGCGATGAGGAGGCCGAACGTGCTGCTCACCGGTGCGGGGGGGGGGGCGGGGCGCTGTCGGTGTCCGTCCGTCCGTCCGTCCGTCCGTCCGTCCGTCCGTCCGTGTGTGTGTGTGTGTAGGACTGTGTGTCTGTAGGACTGTGTGTCTGTGACTGTGTGTCTCTGTTTGTGTCATCTGTTTGTGTTTCTGTCTGTCTGTGTCTGAGTGTCTGGGGCGGGGGGGGAGGTCTGCAGGTCTGTCTGTGTGTCTGCCTGTGTGCCTGGGAGGAAGGGTGTCGTTCTGTCTGCTTGTCTGTGTCTCTACGTGTCTGTGTCTCTGCCTGCCTCTGTGTCTGTGTGTCTGTGTGCCTGGGAGGAGGAGTGTGAGTCTGTGTGTCCGTGTCAGGCTCTGTGTGTGTGTCTGTGTGTTTCTGTTTGTCTTTGTGAGTCTGTCTGAGGGGGTGTTGGTCTGTGTGTGTTTCTGTGTGTGTCTGTGCATGTGTGAGTCTGTGTGTGTCACTGTACCTGTGCATCTGTGTCTATGGATCTGTGTATCTGTGGGTGTGTATGTGTCTCTGTTTCTGCATGTGTCTGTGTGGATGTTTGTGGATGTGTGTGTTTGTGTGTCCCTTTCTGTCTGGACATGTGTGTCTGTGTCTATGTGTCTCTGTCTGTCTGCCTGTGTCTGTCTGTGTGTATGTGCACACATGCGTGTGTGCGTGCATGTGTGCCAGGGCGCTGTGGAGCAGAGCCAGGGCTGCTCCACACTGACACTGGAGACTCCTCCCTGTTTCTTAGGGCTTTTAAATGCAGCACGTTTGTCCCAGTTAGACTAGAACTGCTGCACAAAGTGAGCGTTTTCTTCACAGTTTGGCTTTTTTAAATCTCTAGACATTACTTCAGTTTGTTTTTCCTTCTCACACAGCTTTTTGGCCTCTTTTTCTGGCAAAAAAAAAAAGCAGACTGATTGCATTTTGATTCCTGAGTTGAAGAGGACTCATGTGCTGTTCTCTTGGCGTGTTACATGGGTTTTTGTCTTCAGGTACTCCAGGTGTTGGAAAAACCACACTCGGAAAAGAACTTGCATCAAGAGCTGGATGACCTATATTAATGTGGGTGACATGGCCAAAGAAGGTAGGCTGTGTTCACAAAGGAATTCACCATCTTTGCTTTGTTTAACTATGTGCTTGTTGTGCAAGTACAACATATTAAGAGAAAATGCAATTAAGTGGCCTTAATGGGCTTATCTTTGGTGGTGTGAGTTAAAAAAGCATTCCTGTAACAGCAGCATATGCTGGATGAAGTAATACATAACATAAGTATGATTTTATACGGATTTGTAAACAAAGTGTTCTTTTGCTCTGCACGCTATGATTTTGTTTGCATGCTCCTCAGATAAATATAACAGTATGAATAATCTTAACTGCTGGTACTTCACAAACGTCACAGATTATTTTTGCTGCAGGAGAACTGTATGAAGGTTTTGATGAGGAATACGATTGTCCAGTTTTGGATGAGGACAGGGTAGGTCCAACTTCAAAACCCAGTGTTTTTGTGGCTTGACTCTGTCCAATTTCAAATAAACTTGCCTGTTTATGTTTCTTTTTTAGGTTATTGATGAACTAGAAGATAAAATGAGTGAGGGTGGAGTTATTGTCGATTATCACGGCTGCGATTTTTTCCCTGAACGGTGGTTTCATATAGTGTTCGTACTCCGTACAGAAAATTCATTTCTATATGACAGACTGGAAAGCAGGTGCGTCAGTGGAGTGAATAAGGAGTAAAGTATGGCTCTATGACTCCATCAGAGACTTTTCTAGAGTGTAAATTACCAATTCCCTATAAAATACTTTGTCATTCTGTGCATAAATAAGGTGTTGCTTGGTTTTGTTCTTGTTTTCTAGGGGCTACAAAGGGAAAAAGCTGCAAGACAACATTCAGTGTGAGATCTTTCAAACGCTTTACGAGGAAGCTCTGTCGTCGTACAGGGAGGAAATTGTACACCAGCTACCCAGCAACACACCAGAAGACCTAGAGAGAAACTTGGATCAGATTATGCAATGGATTGAGCAATGGATGAAGGACAACAACTGACATTTGGTGGGCAAAATAACTGCTGGATAACTTCCTGGCAGCGTTTAATAAATGATTACATGGAACTTTGGGAATCACAACGTGAGAGGACATCAGTTGTGTCTGCACTGGTGTGGAATATTAAGCAATAACTTTTCTTTCTCCTTTTTCCCTCATATTCTCCATCACCCATCCCAGTCATGGAACATGTATCACTGTACGTTTATCAGAAAGTGTATCATTTGGCAGGATAACAAACCTGCCATGATCCAAAACACGGTTACTCTTAAAACACTGTCAGCCGTCTGTTCTAATGGCTTGTGAAGCCGGGATCCCCAGAGAATGTGGCTATGAAAAGTGGAAATAATCATTCTTCTCTAAAACAGTGGCTTGTAAAGCCTTGCAAAAGAAAATAAACTTTTTATAGGCCTGAATTCATATCGTAAAACTATTTGCCTGAAAATTGCAGTGGTAAAGGGTATTGGAGTTACATATTTAAGATTCTTTTCATAAAATCATAGACTGGTTTGGGGCAGAAGGGGCCTTAAAGATCATGGAATCATAGAATAGTTTGAGTTGGAAGGGGCCTTAAAGCCCATCCAGTTCCAACCCCCCTGCCATGGGCAGGGACACCTCCCACTAGATCAGGCTGCCCAAGTCCCCATCCAGCCTGGCCTTGAACACTTCTAGGAATGAGGCAGTCACAGCTTTCCTGGGCAACCTGTGCCAGTATCTCACCACTCTCATCATGAAGAAATTCTTCTTTATGTCTAGTCTAAATTTACCCCTCTCCAGTTTATACCCATTTCCCCTTGTACTATTACCACAACCCTTTGTGAACAGTCTGTCCCCAGTTTTCTTGTAGCCCCTTTCAGTACTGGAACTGGATGATCTTTAAGGTCCCTTCCAACCCAAAGTATTCTATGACCCTATGATCTTCAATAAAAAAGCCAGTCATGTCCTGGGCTGCATCCAAAATAGTTGGGACCAGCAGCGCAAGAGTGGTGATTCTGCCCCTCTACTTCACTCTCATGAAACTAGAATATTGTGTCCAGTTCTGGAATCCTCACGAAGGAGATGGAGCTGTTGGAATGGGTCCAGAGGAGGGCTACAAAGATGATCAGAGAGCTGGAGCACCTCCTATACGAGAACAGGCTGAGAGAGTTGGGGCTGTTCAGCCTGGAGAAGAGAAGGCTCCAGGGAGACCTTATAGTGAAAGCTCCAAGTAGATCTTATAGAGACCTTCCAGTACCTGAAGGGGCTACAAGAAAGCTGGGGAGGGGCTGTTCACAAAGGCATGTAATGATAGGACCAGGGTTAACGGGTATAAACTGGAGAGTAGCAGATTTAGACATAAGGAGCGATTTCTTCATGATAAGTGGCGAGGCACTGGCACAGTTGCCCATGAAAGTTGTGGCTGCCCCATCCCTGGAGGTGTTCAAGGCCAGGTTGGATGGACCTTGGGCAACCTGATCTAGTGGGATGTCCCTGTCCATGGCAGGGGTTTGGAACTGGATGAGCTTTAAAGTCCTTTCCAATCCAGACAATTCTATGATTTTATGATTGTCTTTATTCTGAAATTGGATTAGGCTTTTGGGGAGGCTTACAGAAGAATACTGTGTCAGCAGTGTGACCCCTGTGTAAACTGAAATTGTGACAAAAGGCGTTTCACTGCAGAGTCCGGACAAGATGCAGAAACTCATGCATGCATGTATTGCCTTCAACAGCGGCTTTTGGGGTTGTTCTTGCTTAAACCGTGTGGACAGGACCTCTAGCTCGGAGCTGTCTGGAGCACAGCGACTCCTGGGAACCCGTCGGGTGGCAGCGTCTGACGACGAAACCTGCTCCTGCGGGTTTAGGGGCAGGAGGGTGGGGACACGGGGACACCCGGAGCTGCCCCGCGAGAGGCACCGGAGCTGTGGGGCTGTGCTCCGCCTCTGCCACCGCCTCTGCCACCGGCTGCGGGGCCACTCTCTGCCTCCGCCACCGCCTCTGCCACCGCAGTGGGGGTCCGGCCACTGGCAGACCCCGCTGCAGCCGCAGGTTTGCCCGCTCCCATGTTTCACCGTGCGACAGGAGCAAAGCTGTTGGCAGCCTGAACCCCTGTTGGAAGCATCCGCGCACGGGCCGCTACAGGGTTTTCACTTTAATATTGTTTTGCTGCTTTGATTGGGGAGCTTTTCTGTTTTTCTGTTGGGTTTGGTTTGTTTTTTGGTTTTTTTTTTTTTGCGAGAGGAGCTGCTTACGTTGCCAGCGCGTGAAGTGCCCTCGTATAAAGGCGGAGAAGATGGAGGAAGTAGAAGAGGATGACATGACGTGTGGAGACTTGGGAAACGGGCTTGGGAGAAGACCTGGAGCTGTTTATGAAGGGGAAAAATTACACGGCTATTCATTGAGATCTAGGAAGGGATCTGATAACGTTTGCAGTTCTCTCTTGTCAGCAAAGAGAATGGAAGAAAGTGATGCCGCAGCTCTTCCTGGATCAAAACGCAACAGCTTTTACAATGGATCATCCAAAAGGCCTTTTATGAATTCCACGCCACAAAACAGCTGTGGTAAGAGTACTTTGGAAGTTAATTATTGACCATGAGAAAAATCTATGTTGCAAAACTGAGCACTTCAGCTACTTCACAAGGTATCATCAAGTTTTAATTCGAAGTGGTTTCCAAAATGCTTGGAGAGATTGTCTCCAAAGCTTATGGCTAAATATTCAAAATTCTGTTTGCTGTGTTGTTTAAATTTATGAATTGGCATACTTTTGATATCAAGAGTCGCTTTTAGAATCTGCACATCTGTATTCTCCCCGTGTTAGCATTTTTTTTTTTCATGAAGACAACACTGCTGTGCATGGAATCAAATGCAGGCAATGTTGTTCATTACCCTTTAGCTGCTTTCCCTTGCATTTTTATCAATTTTTAATATTTTAACTGAGGTATTTTTGATTATTTCTCTCCCCACCGTCCCCTTCACACACCACAGTAAGCTAAGCCATGTAATGTTTTTCAGGATAGAATTATAGAATAGTTCGGGTTGGAAGGGATCTTAAAGCTCATCTAGTTTCAACCCCCCTGCCAGAGGCAGGGACACCTCCCACTAGATCCGGCTGCCCCAAGGCCTCATCCGACCTGGCCTGGAACACCTCCAGGGATGGGGCAGCCACCACTGCTTCTGGGCAACCTGTGCCAGGGCCTCACCACTCTTATCATGAAGAAATTCTTCCTTATGTCTAGTCTAAATCTAAATCTACCCTTCTCCAGTTTATACCCATTGTTCCGAGTCCTATTTGGTTGGACTTGATGATCCAGTAGGTCCTTTCCAACGTAGTGATTCGATGATTCTATCACCACAAGCCTTTGTAAACAGTCCTTCCCCAGCTTTCCTGTAGGCCCCTTTCAGGTAATGGAAGCTCACTATAGGATCTGCTCAGAGCCGTTTTTTCCTCCAGGCTGAACAAGCCCAACTCTCTTAGCCTGCCCTCGGACACGAGGTGCTCCAGCCCTCTGATCTTCCCTGTAGCCTCTTCTGGACCCGTTCCAACAGCTCCATCTCCTTATGTTGAGGATTCCAGAACTGGATGCAATAGTCCAGATGAGGTCTCAAAATGAAGTGTCTTCAGTGCAAAGATATTAGGAGAGCAGCATAATTCCTATGGGTTTCACTGTCCTGTTGATATCTCTGATGCTCCTCTTAGATCTAAGTCTTTCATACAGCAACATTCATGAAAGCATAACTGAAGTCCACATGACCTTGACCTTGATTAAGTAGGAGGCTGCATCTCAACATATCTCTGTGATGCCCGTTTAAGGAAAACAGTACCAGTAGTCATGCTTGTTTAGGGGAATATTGGATCTTGTGGGAGACTCCACTACTGTACTTCATCTTTGTCTCTTGAAAACTGACCCTATTTCTAAATAGTGCTTACTACTGCTGTATTGAATTTGGTTGTGAAAAGTTACAATCTGAAAGTAATCTAAAAAAATGGAATTTTTTTTTAATCAAGGTGGTAGTTTTCTTGTGGGTTTTTTAAGAAAATTCTAAAATAATTGTCCTTATTTTAAGTCTCTTTACAAATGACCTTTTTCCCATTTCAATACTTTAACTGTGAAAGAGTGTTTTTAATATTAGTTTTTACATATTTCTTGGAAATATTTATTAGCTGCAGAAGGAAAAAAAAAGACATAAATATGAAAATTCACCTCTGCGTGTTAAACTGTTTTCAGGGTGAAGCACATTCTCGTGTTTTCTTTTTTTAAATATCCTTGTATCTCGTTGTTTAGAATCTTCTATCAATCCTACAGAATCTAATACTGAAGTGTCAAATGAGGAACTAAAGCAACAACTTCAGGAGGCTCTAGAGGTTAGTAATGGTGCCAAGCATGTTGCTCTTGAAATCTGCACTTCCTTTTAACATAGCAAGTAAAGCACAACCTTACCTTTAGTTGGAGATCTTGGCACCTCCAGGGTCCTGGATGGATTCATGTTCCTGAAATGAGAGCAGTAGTTGGAAACCTCATTAAATTTTATGCCAGGAAATCGGAATGTGAGGTGCAGTTTATAGTCCGGATTTTTTTTTTTCTTTCTGAGTTTGGGGGGGGGGGGTTTGGGAAGAAGTATTTTTGAAGAAGTAGAAAATATTACAAGGACTGTACCCTCACAAATTTTCTGTGTTTATCAAGCTTTGGGCCTGAAAATATGCAGTGTAAACAGTCTTTGGGTTTTTAGTCTGCATTTCTGTTGAAAACTTGTAAAGTCCTACATTTTAATTTTACCTTGGTGTAATGTGGTGATGTGTTTGCATCAGTCCAGACAGAACAGGGTAAAAATACACTTCATCTGCATTGTGTTCTTTAACCTCAGGACAGCCTATGCTGGGTCATTTTCAGGCTGTCATAATGTGAAGAACCTTCAGTGCACAGCAAGTTAAAATGTCAAGGAACCTTAGTCATTTTCAGTTAGACAATAAATTATCAGTTAGACTGGCAGATTGCCACTGCTCCCAGATACAATTACAGTCGCGATCACTGAAGTAATAGAACTGGAACAACTATGCAAAAGGTTTTTGTATGAGGAGTGAACAATTGAATTGATCTACCAAGGGGTAAAGGAAAGAGAATTATAAAAAGCAGTAAATGTTCTTTTAATATCTGGAAATTGATAAATTGCTTTCTTCTGAAGGGGCAAATGTTGCATAAAGATGTGATTGGCATGTACCTGGAGCAGGAATCAGTTTTTTTCTTTCGTTCTGAACAGGCAGTGGGTTTGAACTAACAGTCCAACAGGATATCTGTACTACAGAGTGTGGATGTTTTGTGTAATATATACCACATTATATTGATGCAGCATTTATATTTTAGTACAGATTTGTAGTATTTACTATACTTCTTATTTGCTGGGATGTATATTCTGTTTTGCTTACTTATTTTAGAACTCCAGACCTGTGTTGGTATATACAACTTCTTTAGCAAGGAAGAACTGCAGTATTTAATGGTTTATTTTCCTAACACACTGGAAGAAAACAGAAAGAACAGTAATTCTAAGTATTCTCCTTTAAGGATTTTGTGCTAGAATGCGCGGTTAACATTTCTTCATCACAAGCAAACTATTAGTCAGAAAGGAGTCATCATATAGGGTAGAAACAGGAGAAGATTGTTTTTTGAAGAGGGCAGATTGATGTTGCTACAGTCCAGTTTACACAGGATTACCTTAGGCTTTTACTCAGTGTACCCATTTTGTTTTGCTTCAGGAAGTCGAAGTTTTGAAAGTTGAGCTTGAAGCATCTCAAAGACAGCTCGAAGGAAAAGATGAAGCCCTAAGAATTCTGCAGAGCATGGTAGGAGTTGCTGAGAAATCATTTAGGTACTTAGTGGTAAAGGAAGGAAAACAGAAGAAATCTTCCTACCACTCCTCATCAAAACCGCCCAACCCTTAAGTTCTTCGCAGGGCTATAATTTAAAGCATTCAGTCTGCAAGTGCCCACAGACTTGCTTCTACAATTGACTATTTTTCTGCATTGAACTATTGCAGTTATTTAAGAAGATTTTACTTATGTTGCAAATTCTCATAATTTTGGTTTGAGGATCCTTGAGGATTTATCTATTTAACTTAAAAGAATAAGGCCTTCTTTCCAGATAGATTTTGCTAGTGTTTGAAATTCTGCTGCAAAGCACAGATATTTTTAGTTGACTACTCCACCTGTTGACTTAGAGGACAGTATGCATTGAATGTTAGGTTAGTCTTTTGTTCACAGTCTGGAATATTGTTAATTGCTATCATAATGAATTATGTTGAAATCAGTTCCTGTGTTTTAGCCTACTTGCATAACCCATTTATAGTTCCGCACTTTCTACCCTCAGACGTTCACGCTCACAACTAGTATAAAGCATAAATATGTTGTAGCCAAGTTTTTTTAACTGCTGATTTTGTGAACTATACCTAAAGAAGAAATTATTCTCATTTTAAATGGTGCTACATTTTTCAATACAAAAGAGTATGGCTTTGAAACGTAAGTTGTTATGCAACATGGCTATTTAGTAACTTGAAATTAGAACCCACTGGGACTTACACGCAATTTGCTAGTGTTTGTAATTCTGCACGGTCCTGTTTAATTAAGAATGTGAGCTTCTCTTGATGTAAAACTGAAATTTCCACTAAAGCCAAATTAAGTAAACTTAGTGTCAGTATTTGACAGAGTTGTGCTTCTTTTTGCAGGCCATATTTAACAAAGCCACCAGTCATACAAAAGCAATGCTTGAAAAAAGTGAGGAAGAAAAGAGAACTTTGGAAAAGGTAAGGGTGCATATTTCCTTCACAACTGTGCAAAACCGTGTAACTCCATTGCTATTAATAAGGGGTTATCAGACAGCTTATTTAGATCAGTACAAATCTCCCAGTATTTCCAGTTTTTTTCCTTAAAAGTACTCTTGCTTCTTTTTAGTGGAAAGGGAAAATGTTACTATATTGGTCTTTTGATCTACATGTTTTCCTGCTATTGTGTGTACAAATAATACCTGGAAGGAACTAGAGCTCTTCTTGTACTTTCAGTTGGTCTTGTGAGTTTCACAGTCAGTCGTAGTGACTTCCAGTATTTCTTAGTTATTAAGCTGGAACTTCCCAACGAGTCTTAAGAAATGGGTGCCAAATTCTCATAGAGTAGATGGGAGGAAGGTGGCATAGAGCTACCTTGTTAAACTGAGTTTTATGCTTTCTCTTCCTGTGTGAACTCTCCACGGAACAGTAAGGGGACACGGATGTGTGACAACATGGGTTTGTTTTTGTTGTAAGCCACTACAAGCATGAGTTCATGCAGCATGGTCTGGAATTCATAGATCAGTGATGCTGAAACTTTTTGGTGTCTGACATTCTTAAACAAGTATCATAGACTGTCGTTATTGTCAGTCACCTAGACCTCCGCCAGTGCCAAACTCAGCACCAGCAGCTCCTCTTCTTCTTTTCAGCGGGATGCTTGTAATGAACTGCTGCAGGTTTGTTTTATTTCCACAGGAAATAAATATTTTACAATGGGAAATTGAATTTGATCAGGATAGATTTAAAAACATAGAAGACACATGGACAGAAAAATATGACAGGTATTTGACTTACACTGTGTATCCTTGTGCGTTTTTTTTTATTTGCATTGAATGTTAGATGTCATCTTTCTTGTGTTCCAAGTTTGCTTCATTGGGTTTTCTGGGGGTTTTGTGTTTTCCTAATTTCCTTCCAGATATACTTAATTTTCAGGCCTGTCACATTTGTATTTTTCAATTTAAACTACTAGAATTATTAATCTCTATTCTTTTAGCCTGTATACAGGGTGGCTTTGCTAGGCTGTGTTTTCACCTTAATGCTGTTACGTTATTATGTTAGCCAGCTGGGAGCCAGACTGTCTTTATTTGCTCTAAATGTAAATGAGACATGGAAAATAGTGCTATGTGCATGCATGTGGAACCATCATTTTCTGGTTAATCATTGCTTTATTTTCTTCCATTGTAGGTATGAGTGTACATAAGAACTACAATAGAATGCTTCTTAGAGAGGCTGATCAACTGGTTTCTTTGTTTAAATAAGAGTTACTCTGGCTGGACAGCAGTGTGGTAGCAAGCAGAAGATGCCAGAGGCACTAAATTTAATAATGCATTAACAGACCTTTGAAAATGTGACCAGCAGGCTCACTTATTTAGATATAGAAATAGTATCTCTGAAGTCTACCCATCATGATTTACAATTACTTCAGCAGAGATCTTATTAAAATTCTCAAATAAAGAATTAGCAAAATGTCCTACAAACTATTCACCTGTAAGGAGAGTTTTATTAAGATACCATATCTTGGTTTTAAGGGATACTTCTTGAAAAACACCTTGGCTTTCCTGACTTGAGGGATTTGGAAGAGTAGCCAGGTAGCTTGGGCAGCAGCGAATTAACTGTTGAAAGCCAAAGACGTAGCTTCAGAAAATTGCAAGCAAGGAGCTCAGTCCCCTTTGCAAAAAGGTTGTCTGATATATGCAAAAAGGTTGTCTTCTCATCAGCAACATAAGAATGTGTATTTCCCTTTGTGATTCAAGTGAAATCAATCAGGTTACTGTTCAGTTTTAAACAAAACTGTGAATTTACAGGTGTGCTGCATTTACTGACAGCTGAAGAGATGCACCAAAAAAATAGCATTGCTTTACCATTAGGACTTTAGATTACCACTTTTTTTTATTCAAGAGGGAAATACTTAAAGGAAAAATGCAGGAAGTACAAATGCAATATTGTGTGTTTTTGGGTTGCAGCGCTTGAACATACAGCTATTCTTGAGAACAGTATCAAGAATACAGGAAGTTTCCTTTCTATAATTAAACCAGAGCCATATGTTGTCAAATGTCCAGTAACAACTTTGTTCTTTCAAGGAAGTAAGAGATTTCTAGCAAGCGTTCCAGAACTTCATAATTACAAATTACAAATTTCTAATGGCAATGTGGTACTTAAATCTCACTTCTTATTAAACTCTGAAGTTGTTGGCACCATCTGCTTAGATGTGCAGTTTTTTTTAAATTTTCTTTATTAACCTTCCCTTAAACATACCCTGGACGCATTAGCAGGTTTGTGTGAGGGTGTAGCTTCATGAATAAGTTGAGCCTATTTTGAACAGCGCATGCCTATCTGGGTTGCAAAGAAACTTTTATATGAGTGCAGAGATTCTTGGGTTTTCTCCCTGTGGAGCCACGTGCAGCCTGGATACCAGGAGTGACTCCATAGAAGCCAGCATGGCGTAGCCTGCTTTCTTAGCTTTGGTTCTGTGCCAGTCAGACCAAGCCTACACACAGAACTTTATTTAGAGAGTTAATTAGGAGTGGGTTTAGGTTGCTTATTAGCCCCTGGCTAGCAGATTTGGACTGAAAAATATGCTGCGTATTATTGGTACAGATACGACCATGGAAAAATTTTGCAGTATTTCTCATTAAAAAAATTACAAGTGAGAAAAACTGCATGTATAATGTTGCATGGATAATGTCTTGACAAACCAAATACTCAACTCCTTTCAGTTTTGATTATTTTCTTCAGTCTTGCCACTAATCCTAATTTTAATTCACTGATATATTAGATACAATGTTTTAACAGGCGCTTTTTCCATTGGAATGCCTGTATAATTTTTTTTTAAAATAATACAGCCTTTTTGCAAACTCCTGCAGGATATATTGCGAAAATGCAGCTCTTAAGGAAGCATTGAAACTGAGAACAGAAGAAGTTAAAACTCTAAAAGCTGAAAATGCAAGTAAGCTACCAACACCTATCTCTCTTCACATACCATTTCTCAGGAATAATTCAGGATTTAGCAATGAAGGAAGGCTTTCTGTTGGGATAAATCTCCTGCTACTGGCTGCTGAAATTAGTGGATAAGCAGAAACCCTCTTTAAGCAGAGAAGTTGTGTTTATTTTTCCTCTCATGTTGTCACTTGGACTGAAAATACCCCCATGAAATGATAGAAGTCAGGTATTTCTAGCTTGAAGAGTAGATTGGGTGTGATAGAATTATACCTACCTTACCTCACTGTGTGGTGACACCCTAGGTGTGGAGCGAGACAACTGGTTCTCGCTCCCAGTCATGTCCTGGCAGGAGGCAACAGCAGTCAGAGAACCCACTGAGTGCTCCTGCTACAATGACAATCTGCATCAGAGATGTTTACTTTTAACACACTTACTTAAAGATTCCCGTAGCACAAACTTCAAGGTATTCAGTGTGTTTGCTTTATAGTGAAGGTTTCTGAACTGAGTTTTACAGGCATCTAGCTGGATCAGTTGGCTCAAGCCCCTTTCCCTTATTTTTTGTTTCAGAAAAAGTTTTACAGTAGCTGGCATACATCATTAATTTCCCAATATTGTGTGATTGTCAAAGAACAGCAGCCTCAGTCTTAAGTGTACAAAGAGATGAGCCCCTACTACTGAGGGAGAGTAATAGATGAGATGGTATCTCTGTAAGTGGGTCATTACCTGTAGGAAAACATAAAAGGAAAGACAACTCGGATCTGAGTTTCTAGATCTATATAATCTCACCACATTCCCAAGCTGATGCTTAAATTACAGATCTGCTTAATTTGACTGTAGAAATTTGACCCAGAAATTAAGAAATCAGAGCAGCAGACTTTTTAATCACTTTCCTTGTTCTATTTCATAGTCCTGAATCAGCAGAGCTTGGAAGTTCTTGCAATGCTAGATGTGAAACAGCGGAAGGTTCTTCAGGAGAACATGTCACTGAATAAAAGTGACATTACAGATTTTACAGGTCTTGAGGTAAGTATGGCTAACATGTTTTTCAAAATGTCTGGTTCAAAGCTATGTTTATATTAAAAATATAGAAATAAATTTTGCTTGCTGATTATTTGACTGTTGCTTTGAAACCGTTTTTAAGCTAATGACAATATATCCTTGCATGCCTGTTAATCAGTTTCCCAATTGGTGGTGTGTGGTGATTCCTGTATCATAGAGTCAGAAGGAGCATAAGGCTATCTTTCACAAGCCAGTGTGCTTATTTTTTTCTTCCTAATATCTTATTTATTAACTGCTATGCCTACTGCTTTACTCTATTGAGTGAACAAAATCTCTCATGAGGTCTGCAGGGAGTAGCATACACAGGCTGGCAACTTCTGCCTTTAGGTTATCCTGCAGAAAAATACATTCCATGCATATGGTTGTGAGTCAAAAGAAATCATGGCCTAAATGTCCTGTAGCTTGCTTCCCTTGACCCTTACACTACTATGGAATTTCAGGGTGGTGGTTTTTGCTAGTCATCTGGCATCTCTTGGATTACATTTGTGTACACAGCTAGATATTTAACTGGTGGTTTATTTTGGATTTTAAGCTGGCAATTCTTGGAGCCTGCACCTGCAATACTTCAGGGGGCAACCCTGTCCCTGTGCTAAAATGGCAGCTGTAACTCGAAAGCAAACTGCTGTCAACTCAAGCAGGAGGTAAGACCGCTTGGCTTTGATACAAACAAGCAGAGGGATGCTTGTGCTCACAACCAAATAAAGCCAGAAACACTCTACTGCAGCTTCCACACGCTAATGGGTCTTAAAAACAGAATGCGTCTCAGAAGCAATGCAAAGTTTGTTTGCAATCCTTGTAATGCCCTAACTTTTCCTGGTATAAAATTGTAATTATGATATCAATCAGATTTACTAGTTAAAAAAAATTAAGTCTCTCTCTCACATTCTTTTTCCGTTCCACCTATATTTTTTAATCCAAAAAAAAAGGAATTATACCACTGTAGGAGTATACACTCTGAAAATGTATACACAGTGAAAGTATGGACTACCACTGACAGGAAGAACTCCCTTCTCCCTTCCTTCCTCACAGTGCATTCTACCCTCTCCCTTGATGGACATCAGCACTCATAAGCCTGCTCACCCAGCTGGGCCAGGAAGCTGATTGTTTGCTGAAATGATATATTTATATCACACTTAAATCAATAACGTGATTTTCAAGTGTTTTGTTTTGTTTTAATTTAATTTAATGAAATGCTATAGTTTTAGATTTTTTTCTCCCAATTTGTATTTCACTCTGCAAATGTGGGACTTTCCTTTTCCCACTGCAGAAGTTCCAGATGACTTACTGGTTTTTGAAAATAAGTACTGTCATGTCCTTTTTGTACAAAAGTTCTTATCCCTGACATAGATACCATTCTTTTGCTGCTTTTGCTCCTGGCCCCACTGGCATGGGATATTAATGCCCTCCTCAGGCTCTCCTGCATGTGCAGAGATAGGCAGGAATTGCTGGCAGCTTGGGCTGTGTAGATGAGCGGTGGCATGTGCATGCAAAGAAGAGGATGGGCAAAGGCCTTCAATACACATATCAAACGTATTTCCTAACCTGGTAAGGTGGCACTTAGTTTGGTTTCTACTAATTCCTTGATTGTATTTATTCAAAAGTAGTCTGTGTTAGTGGCTTCAGTCTGTCTCAGCATACATTTGAAATCTGCTGTTGCTTCCAAATTTCTTGATGTGCTTTAAATTTTCTCTGAATTAAAACCAGATTGAAAATCTGAAGAAGAGTAAAGATGAAGCTTATATAATGGCAGATGCCTTCAGAATTGCATTCGAGCAGCAGCTAATGCAGAGGAAGGACCAAGCCCTGAGGCTTACAGAAGTGATAAAGATTAAGAAGGAAACAAAATTTATGAACTGGAGGACGTTTCAAAGACGATGGTAACTGGGCATGCTATGTATCTGTAATAGTTGACTAGAAAAGAAGTAGCTGATGTGTGGCACAAGGTGGCTTTCTTACTGTATTTAATGTATGGTTGTGGTTTAACTGCTAACTGTGGTTTTTGACGAGTGAGAAAAAGGAACAAAGTTATGTCAAACCGTAAATACATGAACTAGTGTGTCCTGTAGTTGAAGAATTCTAATGGAAGTTTTAATGCATGTTGAGTGTATATGTATACGTGCAATATATAAATACTACTGTAGGACATTGGAGCTTACCAGTCTAGCTTTTTAATGTAAGCTTTTTTGATTACACAATAATGAAATGTATTATATGAGTAAAAACATGCTAGAATAAATAAGCTGTGGTCCAAGATGACAATAACGTTGTGGCATATTAAAGATGTTTATGTGAAAACACCACAAGAAAGCTAACATTTTTACAAGTTTAGACTGGCCATTTTAGATGCTCTCAACAGTTTAATAATATGATGGATTTTTTCCAAATGAAATTTACCCTAAGAGTTAGGAAGGAGGATAAATGCAAGAAAATATATATTGAGCTTTCACTGACAGACTTTTCTTTTGAAAACTTTAACAGTTTTTTATTTTATATGTATAGCTACTCAGTATGTATTATTATTATGCTTAATATATTACAATTGGAGTTACAAAGCTCCCTCTATAAGAATAATTCTTATTATTCCTTTCTTCTTTAAGGAAAGAGACGAAGTATTTAAGTGCCTATGTCAGGCTGCTGTATTATGCACATACAATGGAAGAAGCTGTAGATTGCATTGCCATTTTAGAGGGAGACCATTCAGAACCCAATCTTACGCATGCCTATTTTATCCAAAGTAGTTTCTATCTTCGCAAGCAATTCCACAGTTTATGTACTTCAGTTTTCCTTAGGGCGTGTCAAGGTTCAAGGGAACAAGAACAATCTGGGACGAAAACTGTCAGGCCTGCTCTCATCAGATGGGGACTGCAGGAAAGTAGAAGAGCTAGACAGTCCTCATGAAATCCTGAAGCTGCTAATAGATTTGGTTAGTATTTTGTTAAAATACACATCGTGAGTCCTTATGGGAGCAAGAAACTGTTGCAGTACCTGAAGGGGCTACAAGAAGGCTGGGGAGGGACTGTTCACAAAGGCTTGTGGTGATAGGACCAGGGCAATGGCTATAAACTGGAGGGGGGCAGATCTAGGCTAGACATAAGGAGGAAATTTCTTCACCAAGAGAATGGTGAGGCACTGGAACAGGTTGCCCTGGGGAAGTTGTGGCTCTACCCCATCCCTCAAGGTGTTTGAGGCCAGGCTGGATGGGGCCTTGGGCAGCCTAATTTAGTGGGAGGTATCCCTGCGCCATGGCAGGGGTGGGATTGGATGGTCTTTAAGGTCCCTTCCAACCCAAACTATTCTATGATTTGATGATTCTATGATTCTATGATACTTATATATACTGCCTTGTTCTTAGCTTGTAGTCTACTTTATGTTCATTTTCTTCTAAATAAATAACCAGGTAAATGACAAAGAGGAGGCTCTGGCTCATCAGAGGAAGGTAGTTACATGCTGGCTCGTGCAATGGAGAGGGAAGAGGATGTTTTGGAACAGGACAGAGGAAACAGTTGTGATGACGAGCTGTCAGTACGCAGCCCAGGGGTCACCGCACCCTGCAGGCACCTGCTGCCAAAGTCTGTGCTCTCAGAACAGCGTGACTTCAGTTCCCAGTGCAGAAATATCAGATCTGGGAAAAACTGCTTCAGAGGTCACGCTCCTGGCCATCAGAGACCGCACATTGTGAAGAAAAAACAACCCATGTACAAAAGCAGAGGGCATGGTGACAATCTCTGTATAGCTGTCACTGAACACCATTTGTTTTTTAAAGAAAATATCTTTTGAAAACACCTGAAAATGTCCTGTGATTATGTCACTGGGGGCCAAACGCAGAGACTGCTTCAGCTGCACTTGAGTCACCAAACAACCCTGTGCAGTGCTACAGAGGGAAGAGTGACTAGAAAGCTGCCCAGAGGAGAAGGACCTGGGGTGTTGATTAACAATGACGGAATACGAGACAGCAGTGTGCCCAGGTAGCCAAGAGGGCCAATGGCATCTTGGCTTGTGTCAGAAACGGTGTGGCCAGCAGGGCCAGGGAGGTGATTCTGCCCTTGGGACTCAGCACTGGGGAGACCACACCTCAAATACTATGCTCCATTTCTGGGCCCCTCACTCCAAGAAGGATGTTGAGGCTCTGGAGCATGTCCAGAACAGAGCAATGAAGCTGGGGAAAGCTGGGAAAGGGGCTGGAAAGAAGGTGGCTGAGGGAACTGGGGCTGTTTAGCCTGGAGGAAGCTGAGGGGAGACCTTATTGCTCTCTACAACTACCTGAAAGGAGGTTGTGGAGAGGAGGGAGCTGGCCTCTTCGCCCAAGTGACAGGGGACAGGACAAGGGGGAACGGCCTCCAGCTCGCCAGGGGAGGTTCAGGCCAGGTATCAGGAAAAAATTTCACGTAAATTTTCACAGTGTCATGGGGCACTGGCAGAGGCTGCCCAGGGAGGGGAGGAGTGGAGTCACCATCCCTGGAGGGATTTAAAGGATGGGTAGCCGAGATGCTCAGCGACATGGTTTAGTGGCAGGTGGGAATGGTTGGACTCGATCCAAAAAGTCTTTTCCAACCTGAGTGATTCTATGATTCCATGAAATGTGCTGAAATAGCAATCCTCGCTGTGGCAGAACAGCGCCATTGCTTGCTCGAGCTGTAATTTCCACAAAGCAGGCTCAGCCTGCCCAAACCTGCCCTTCCCCCGTCCCCACGTGCTCTAGTGAGGGAACTGGAGGCGGGAGGGTGGCGAGCAGGCAGCACCGACCTCTGACCTCGGGGGTCCGGGGAACACCACGACCCCGTCCGCCGCCACCAGCGCCCGGGTCCCGTGGGCAGCTCCGCCCCCTTCATGGGCGCAGGCGCAGAGAGGGGTGGGCGGGTCTTCGCGTGCTCCCTGTGCGGGGACGCTGCTTCTGCGGCACGCGCGGGGCGGGGGTGGGCCAGTCCTCGCGTGCGCCGGATGCAGGAAGGGGAGCTACCTCTGCGCAGGCGCGAGGCGGGATAGGCGGAGCTTCGCAGGCCCGGAAAGGGGCTTTGCGCAGGCGCGGAGCGGGGTAGGCGGGGCCTCTCTTGCGCTAGCGTTGCCATGCTAATTCTGCGCATGGGCGGTGCGGTGCGTACGTCGGTGTTCATGCGGCCGTGGCCGGTGTGAGGCGCCGCCCCCCAGGTAAGGGGGGGCGCTCTGCCGGTCCTGGCCGCCGCCTGTAGGTGAGGGTGCGGGCGAGGGGCCGCCGGCAGCAGCAGCAGTGGGGACGAGCAGGCGCGGCCCGGCGGGCGTCAGGAGTGACCTGCGGCGGGGGAAGTGGGAAGGGGGGTTGTGCAGGGCTACTCGTGGGGGAGCGGGGGGGTGCGCTTGCTCGGGAGGGCAGCGCTGAACGCGGAGTTGTGGTGCCCGGGCCTATTGCGTGGGTCGTCCCGTAGTGGGTGCCGGGCTGTGCGGGAAGCAGGGACTGCGCGGCGGAGTGGGGGTGTGCAGGGGGGCAGCGCTGAACGAGGAATCGTGGTGCCCGGGATGTTGCGAGGCTGCCCGATTGTGGGGAGCTGCTCTGTGGCGGAGGAGTTGCAGGGGGCTGTGGGGCTACTCTCCCCATGCCACCCTGTCGTGTCGCGGTGGCGGAAAGTGTCTCGAACCGAGCTCTGAAGTTTATTCCCGGCCTGAGCGAGGGCTTGAGTGCTTCAGCAGCCGTGAGGCTGTCGTTCGCCGGATGAACTTTGTGCAGGAGAGATTTCACGGTCTCAGTAGCATCAGCGAATGTGCTCTTTGGAGAGGGAAGATGGAAATGAAACATAACCAAAACGCTTGTGGCTTTTTAGCGCTCGGTTTGCCACTGGCAGGGTGCATCAGCTCGCTGGGCAGTACTGTTGACAGCAGTTCATGCCGTGCATCGCGTATTAGACTGCTTAGGTGGATCAATCACCTGGTGAGATACGGAGATACTAGGGGTGGTTTTGCTTACTTGTGTTCATTTATGTTGGTAATAGGGTACAAAGTGTTATGGAACTACTTACTCCACACACTTAGAGGCATTCCATGGTTAAGATATGCCTCTGGATAAGGCGGGGAATCATTCTCTATCTGTATTTAAGTTACGAGCCTTGATGGCATAGAACTGTCATTAGTACATTCTGGAGAAACACCCAGTAAAAGGTCTGGTTGCCTCTGGTGCTAGATGCTGTTGCATATCATGCAGTGTGTGCTGAGGTCCTCTTATATGGATATCTGATGATTAATAACACAAATCACAGAAGTTGAAAATATTGAGCCCAACCCTGGGTTCCATGAAGGAAGATCTTTCAGGCCTAATGTAATAAGTTCCTACTTCTCGTGACTCATTTGCTAATGCCAAGTACTAAATGCTGATACAACTGAATGATGGTGACACTGTGGGCAGTATGTGAGAGATGCGTTTGTTCAGTTGAGCAAGTGGATTCTTCAGCTGTGGGCCTGGCTGCTGGTGTACTGCTGATGTGTTGGAGCATTGCTGAAAATTGGTAATGTGACAGTTTTTTCTGTGTGGTAGTGAATAAAACTATTTTTGTTCAGAAGAGCAGAAACAAATTTTTGTGGATCCACAGAAGGAAAATCTTCAGGGTGATGCCAGGGTAGAGTTCTCTGATGGTGTTGGTGATAATATAGTGCTGCTGATAGGGTTTTTGTCCTTCTGAAGAAATGTGTTAATAAACTAATAGAATGTCACTCATTAAGCAGGGCAGTTTTAGGTTTTTGTGGTGCTGTGTAAGCTTTTCTTATGTGCCTGAAAACTTGTGTAACTTTATCTCCAGCCCTGATTCAGCTAGTGAATTTGCAGTTGCAGCAGCTACTGCAGTTTTGGGTTTGGATAGTACATTGTCTTGCTCAGCAAGAATAATTTTAGTTTTTATTTGACAACATTTAAGGTTTTTTCATAAAGCATTTGATCAGTTGTAATGAACTTCCCTATTAAGATGATTGCTGATGAACTCCATGTGTGGTTGTTATATTTTTTGACTGATGCCTTAAGCCTGTGGGTAGGTGTGGGGACATTGCGGGGTGGGGGGGGGGCGAGGTGGAGGGGGAGAAACTGTAAAAGCAACTTGCAAAATTTGCAAAAGCAATTGCATCTGTAGCCACTGTGGGCTTAGCTCTTGATGGTTGTATTTCTATCAGAGGTTTTTTTCTTGATTATGGTAGTTGCTGTGTGTTAAGACTGAAAAAAAAATGCTTAAATCCTGTTGTGAGGATAAAGTTTCAGTATAGCTTTCAGCTCAGACTGAATGTAATGATTAAATACAGTGATGGAGTTGAAATAATTGTAACTCTGAGTGAGCAAAAAAGTACATTTCCTGAAACTTAATTTTAAGATGGCTTTGCTGTGGTCAGCTTTCTGAATAAAGACCTCTGTGCATATGTGTGTCTGTGTTCCCTTTTATCTCGAAACGTGATCTTGTGGTGTTTTGCCACTCTCCTTATAAAAGGATGCCTGATTCTGCTGCGCTGATGATTAGCTGTGACTAGCTGGAGATATGATAATGCCTGTATGTGAACACTACAGAGTGTTTTTTCAGGGATTCTCAAACATCAAAAGGAAGCTTGTCATTAGACATTAAACTGGTTAACTGGTAATAATTAACTTGTCCATTTTATCTTACAAGCTTCCACTGCTGAAACTACTACCTCCCTCCATTTTGAGAGACTGTAATTGAAAAAAAAAACAAAACCAAAACAGTCCGTCCTGTAACTTAGCCATTCTTTATCCTAGCAGGCTTGTGTTATCATCTCCTTTAAACAAGAGTATGTTGAGAAGTCCCTAAAGGGTTGCTGGTTTTGAACTCTGGAATATGTGCCTATTCTATTAGGAATTATTTATAAAGAGCACAAAAGAAGCGGCCTATGAAGTGCTTTTAAATGCACTGACACACTTGCACCCATTGCACAATCATCCAGATCACAGTATTTGCTTCCCTTAGGTAGCAGTTTTTATGTAGTAGAATTATTTGCTCTGTTTCTTAAGATACTGTCTTTATGCAGCTTAAAGTTCAGTATTAGGATTTTGCCAGAGACCAAAGCTGGTCTGACTTGTGCAAATAGTACAAGCAAACCTTTGCTGTTATTTCTTGTTCCATTTAAGCTCACCTGTTGGAGGTGTCTGAAGGTAAAGTAAGGTATTTGACCAAGTGTCTATAGGACCTAAATATTAACTGTTGAGAATCCTTCCCAGCATTGTGCAGAATAGCAGCTTGTTTCAGTACTGTTCATATCGGAGGTTCTAGGTACTGCTGGCTTCCTGGGTTCACCATGATGACTGTTGCCTGGTAGAGCAGTCCAGTGTCGTTTTTCACTTAAATAAGTTTAGGTGAGATAAGGAAGAATGCTAGTCTTGAAATCAGGGCATGGGTGAAAGCTTTGAAAGATAAGAGACTTAAAGCGAGCTCACTTAGAAGGGTACCAGATGTTTACCTAGAGAAGTGGCAGGTACTCTTAGTGTGCTAAGAGTAATGCATCAACAAAAAGTGTATTCTGCCTTGAAGCTGAAGGGTGCTCGGTTGTCGAAATGGTGAGTTGACTGTTAACTGGAAAAAGGATGGATGTACTTGGAAACCCTTGTGATGAGTGTGATCTGTTCTTCAACAGAGATTAGCTGCTGGTTGAGGAAGAGAGATTTACATAAGGACGAATGGTGTGATGAGAATTGATGACCAGTAATGGCATGAAATGTTCAGGATGTGACCTGTTTCTGTTTGTCATCTTCAGTGTTTTTCTGGCTGAAAAAGTAGGAAGTGAGCGCTTCAGCACTTCTCTAGACAACAGGCCTTATAGTTCACTCGAACAGCAGGCAGCTGTCTTGGGGAAATACATGCCTAATTTAGCTTGATTCAGCGCTGGAACCTGTGAAAGTAAATCTCAAAAACTATGGACCAAGTTACCCAGTTTAACCATAACTGCATTCGTTGATCTAAGTGTGACTTTCTGAAATAAAGCTTTCTTGCATCTTGCTCTTTAAACTGAATTTTACGATATTAGATATGTGCTATCACTGAACTGTAGTAATTTTATGCTTTGATTGGGTTTTTTTCCCCTTTTTGAGAAGGTGTGGTATTTTATCTTTAAGACTCCTTGCACATAAATAACTTAATATGAAAACATATGGTCCCTGACAGTGATTTAAAAGTTGTTTAAAAGTTAAAGCTTTCTACTTTGAAACAAATTATAAAATGGACCTGGAAAAAGACTCAAGTTTTATGTCTCACTGCATTGTTAAGGACTTAATGTCTCGGATGCAGTTATGAACATTGTGTTTTAATAGTTTATTTTAAAAGGAATATTAAACTGTGAGCCAACTTGAATTGAGTCTAGTTAGTCCATTCAGAGCTCTAGAAAACAAGTTCAGAAGACAGCGCTTAATTTTGTTTGGTAGACAGAAGGTCCATGCCTATAAATGCATAAGAGGTAACAGCAGCAGGGAAGGAATTGATTCAGGCCCTGAAGGTGTCTGCTAGACTTAAGGATTAAGCTTCCCTGTGCCTTTCATTCTGGTGGTGATTCCTCTGGGCTCATGCACTGCTCCTTCTGTTGTGTTGGCATGCTTCTTTGCATGTCTGTATGAGGGTCTTGTCTGGATGAAAAATAAACCAAGGAAAGGCTCTGTTTAACCTGGGTTGGTTTGTGCTCTGTGCAGAACATAACTAAACAAATGTTGAATTGGTGTGGTGTAAGAGACAGTAGAGGGACAAGCTGTTGACGTAACAGTTCCTCTGAAACCAGCAGTGGAAAGATCTGTGCTTGTAAGCAGCTGTGGTGTCCTTTTTCAGATCCAACACTTCTCCTGTGCATGCGCAAACTTCCTTGCCCATGCAAAATGAGCATTTCCCTCTCCCATCTCAGTTGTGCATTTTCTTAATGTTCTTTTCTTAGACTGAGTGTGGAAGAATGGTGGGGTTTTCTTCTCCCGAAACTTCCGTCTACTTAGAAAATAGTGATGGTGCTGCTGTTTCCACATTGTTAGAAGTACAGTTCTTAAAAGTATACGTTAAGAATGAATGTAGCTTGCTAAAGCAAATGGTTCATTCAGAGTTCTTTAGCTCAGGGAAACAAACAGCTGTTTAATAAACAACATGTCACTAGAACTTTTTCAGTTTCTAATCCTCTCCTTGTTTAATATAAATATTGGGATGGCTGTAGGCAAATCTAGGAGCCAAAAGGTAAAACTTGGTCTTATTGCTGAGAGGTGATTTGAAAACATAAGAAAGACAGAGGGCTTTTACAAGTCTTCCGTGGTGCAGACACCGGATTTAGGACCGAGCTGGGGGAGAGATAAAGTAAGGAGTTACTGTTTGTCTGCCCTGGTTTGGGGCTCTGAAGTTTTGCCTTTATTTGGGTTTTTTTTCTTGGAGACCTGTTTTGAGAAAAGTTAAAAACATTTCTTCGCCTGAAGAAATGGTAGTGAAATTACAGGAATGATTGTGCTAATTATTTAAAGTTATACTGGTTGTTCAGAATGCTTTATGAAACTCATATAGAACCGTTTTATTACAAACTGTATAGATCTAACTTATGTAACACCACTGGCTTTACAGACAGCAGTATTCGTGATAGATTATTATCGTGATAGATAATAGAAATTATTGGTCTGTATTAAACAGATCTCAGTTTTGCTGACCTTCCATTGAGCTGTTTCCTTTTTTCAGAGAGGTCAGTGGGTTAGCAGTGTACAGTGCAAGTGTATCTCTCTCATTTACCTATTCAGCATTGTAATTACTAACGCATGTGTGCGTAATTCAAAATCTGTCTTGTGCTACTTAAAAGTGAGAATAACAGATAATCTCTAAGTCTTTTTAAGCATAAGATCAAGATAGCTGAAAAGATTACCTGCTTCTCCTTGATATCTATTTTTGAATTATGGAAGACTTGTTTTTTTAAAAAAAGACTTTCTGGTGTCATTGAGATGCCAGAACAAAAATCATTTCAAAGGACATATTTAAGTCTAATTTATTGGTGAATAGACGTGGTTCCTCATCAGCATTAGGGGTGATTTTAAAAATACTCAGAATTATGATGGCAGTAATTTGGAACTAACTTGCAGGGGCTGTATCTCAGTGAACAGTGTTTCATGTAGATAATGAAACTTGTTTTCATGTTTGGGTGGAGCAAGCCAGATTTACAGATACTTGCTAGGACCTTGTGCTAGGCTGCTATTTGCTTCACTTTGGAGACCTGTTTTGGTGAACAGCAAGCGAAAAATTAATGTTGTTCTCCCCTCTAAGTATTGCACGTTACTTCTTGTCTTTTTGGCTCATGATCTGTCTTCCTGTGGGATAAAATGCGAAGTGGGTGCCAGTGCAAACAAAGCTCAGTGACTATGTGGCTGGAGAGTGGTGAGAAGCCTGTGACCACCCCTGTTTTGATCACAGCTGTTAGTCTGCACATCAGTTGTAACTTAAGTTTACCTGAGTTGTATAGAAATCCCTACAGAGAACAAAAATCAGCATATGAATTGCCTGATCATCAGTTTTCTCGAAATCCTTCAACATATCTAGTTTACATGATCTCTTTGACTAATTGTTGACCGTCAGTTTTGTTGCTGTCATTAAATACATGTTTTAAGAATGAGATCTGTACTTTAATGTCTCTTAATGAATCACCAAAGCTGTTAACCTTGTAAGGCTTTTAACTGAAGTAATTTTAATTTCAAGTTGTAATTTCCAACTTATCAGAAGGTCATGAAATGAGATGATCGTTACAGACGGGAATGGTATTCAAGTGAGTGTAAGAGAAAGGGCATTAAGTATGTACTTGTTGCTGCTTGATGCTGTTAGATAGCCATATGAGACTGGATGTAGAGTGCAGCATTATGAAGACTAATTCATGGCTAGAATATCATAAGTGGTTATGCTCAGATTGTGCCCATGTAAAAGCAAAATATAAAACAAAGTACGGCATTATATTGCAGTGCATCCTATTTGTTTCACCTTTCTTAAGCTTTGTAAGTATCTGTTTGAACTATTATTAGCTTAAAAATGCATTCTTGTCACATGTATATTGATGTGGTAGTAAGTGAATACGTCTGAATGGTCTGAACCATTCAGAAGAAATCTTACACTCAGTGGAGTGAGGAAGGTGGTAGAATCTAGATCTGCAGCTGAAGGGTGACAGAAGTGGTATGGGAGCTTTAAGTATTTCTTGGGCTCCAAGTTCGAGGAGAGACAGTGCTAGATGTTGCGGTACATTGAATGATGTAAGATGTGAAGTGAGGCACCGATAAAAGCAGAAGAAAAACGAGACAGACCCCGATAAGTCTCTTTTCCAGACATAAGATGAGAGGGATATGAATTCCTTCGATTTACTTGAGGGGAAGTGTAAATAACATCTTGATTGTATGCTACAGGTAGTTGTGCAGTACGGGTGTTCAGATATGAAAAAGATGTGGAATTGGAATACACTTCAGAGTGACCCAAAAAGACATAATAACATTGAGTGGCTGGAAGTCTTGTTAAACAGATGAAATGGGATGTTTTGCAATAGGGAATCTGGTTAATTAATAGCATTCTGGATGAGCTGGCAATTGTCTACGGAATTTAAAAAAAAAATATTGTTAGGATGCAAAAGTTAATGGGTTTTGTCTTTTTTGCACAGTATAGTTGGTGTGCTGAGTTACCATTCCTGGATATGCTTTTTTCCCCTGGACTTGGAGGAAGGTTTAAGAGGAAGATTTAAGAGACAGCTCGTTAATCCTTGTGGGGGAGGAATACTGATCTCTGGCTGATTACATGTGTGGCAGCTCTGCATTAAGACAACTGTCTTATATTTCAGTGCTTCTGCTGGTTAATCTCCTTTATAGTGCTTGATATATTTTAGGTTTTAACCTGGTTTAGTCTTATCTGAAACATTTGGTCGTTGCTGAAAGCACGTTAAGGTTGCTTGGTTGGATGGCTTGGAAACTACAAAAGTCTCACATGCTTGGTGTGGAACTGATTGTCCTGTTTGTACTCCTAAAGGACACTGTTTTTCTTGCTGGCACTCGTAGCCACAGAAGGGGTCCTTTCTTGTGTTTCCTACTGAAGTTGGAAAGGATGAAAATATCTGCAATTATGCGGGCATCATTTACTTAAACAATTCAATTGTGTTGCAAGGCTCATGATGGCCTATTTTGGTTTTTTAGCCTCGAAACTGTGTTGTGTAAAATGTATAGGTCAAACTAGAAGATCCTGGTATCCTTCTGGCTTTAAGCTTCCAGACCTATAATGCCATAGTTGTTCCTTCAGATGGATTTGGTTTTAATAAGTCAGCATCATTTCCTGATTAGAGGTGAATTTTTGAGTGCTTTGTGCATAGTGGACTGTGTATATTGTAATTTGTGGTACGTAGAGGCAGCCAGTCTGCTGCCCTGTTTGTACTTAGATTTTATTTGCATGGAGAGAGAAGAAAGGGTTTTTAAAAAGAAGGAAATACCCTCATAGGAGTCGTCTTCTAATAATACAACACTTTGACATTTTAAACATCAAAATTGCTGTGGTTTTGGTTTTAGGTTTAAGAGGCTAAAGCTTCACCAGAACTGTAACTAGAATGGACAGTTACTTTAAAGCTGCGGTCAGTGACCTGGACAAGCTACTGACGAATTTGAACAGAACACAGTTAGTTCCTGCACTGCTTTGTTCTCCAGCATAATAATATTGGTAAAATTACTGTTACTGTGGAATTTGAAAGTAACATATGCTAACTAAAAGCTTGTATTGATGAACAGATGGTATTTAGAAGGAGTGCATGGTGGAAAAGGTTTTATAAACATGGCTTTTGATCTCTCTTTGCTTAAAATAGATGAACATGAGTTCTACAGAACCACTCAAATCCATATGATTCAAAACGCCATTCTCGTTCTTCAGTTCTGGATTGCTTACAAGTATACCAGCACAAAAACTGCAGGAGGATGCTAACCGTTGTACATCACCAGAGGAAATCCCTCTAGCTAGCCACACTGGAACAAGTGAAGCACGTCTGAATTATTCACACACAAAGTGAGAAGAGTGTGCTGGACCTGATCTTTGTGTCCACTCTGGACAGTGGTTCCTCAAATGAAATTCAGTCTTCCAGCCTGTGGACAGGGTGATATACCTGTGTGTGATCTTGTTAATGACACACGTTAACTTAATCCATTCAGGGCTACTCATGAAGATACTCAAAAGTTGCAGCCAGATGACTTTCAGTACAGTGAAGATTGATTAAACTTGGCATATCTTGCATACCTGTCCCTCCATGTGTGTCATCAGCAGGTTGCAGCGGTGTTTCAAGTACAGAGCAAAGTGATGGTGACCCAATGCTACAAGATTCAGGACATCTTAAAACAGAGGAGATTAATCATTTGGCATTAAAATCAGACACTATGCTACAGCAAAGGTCTCGGATCCACGTGATGATCAACACAGAACAGAATCCATTAAATGCGGTGACGTATTTGATCCGCTTGAACAAACTGCTCACCTTAATAATGCTTTGTGTCTCTGTAGCATCACTGAACTCAAATGCATTCAGTCCCAAAGGTGAGAAAGCATATGAAAAATTGCCTTGTGAACCCACAAGATGAAGTGTATGCTCTGCAGTAAGCACAGAGATGTATGAAAGAAGCGCCATAGAGAAGGTAACTCGAAAAATGAGAGTAATGTTGAATCTATGCCTTCAGATCTGCCAAAGATGCCTCAGTTGCACAGAAGCCATGCAACATCACCGGAAATTTTTTTTATACAAGTGTCCTCATGTCAAACAGGAGCTGAAGTAGAAATAGAAAAAAAATCACAGAAGAGAATGTAGATAATGAAGAACTTAATAGCAGTGAAATACTAAACAGTATTTCAACTTCTGTGTGTAATTCAGTTGAGGATGTCAGATCTCACCGTCATGTTCATTAGTTGTAACAGAAGGAAAAGTTAGTCCTGTACCTCAAATGAATGAAATGCAGAAGTTATTAGTGATATTGTACCTGTTCGTTCTGAGAAGTCTACTGCTGATCTCTCGGGGAGCAAACCCTGCAAAACCATTGATTTGCATGAAACAGAAGGACCTGTAACTAAATCAGCGAAAGCGTTGTGGAAGAAAGTTCAGATGGAGGGGAGTATGATACTGAGAATTGTAATTGATGCCAGTGATTCTCAGCAAATCCAGGCTTTTTTTTCTGCTTTTTCTAGAAAATGAAGCAGAGACCTATGGTGTTTTGGTATAGACTCTTATTACGATGAAAGTATGAACCCAGCTATGCTTGACTTCACGGGTTAGAGGAGAATGTTATTAAAGTGATACTCTAATAAGCGATGCTGAGCTTGATGATTTCTTGTATCGGACAAAGTCTTCAGTCTGATGTGCTAAAGTCTTCAGACAATGATAGTAACATAATTGAAGCTGATGCGGATGAGGGGAATTTAACAAATGTGAACAACCTGTATTTTACAGAGGTCACCGAAGAATATATGCAAGCAGAACTGAGGAGCCAACCAGCATTGCTAGTAGTCTTAAAGTACCTCCTACTGCCAATGGATTGGAACCTGCAACAGAAGGGAGTATGTCTTATGTTCAGGGCATCATTAAGAGTGGTAGTGAAGCATTAGTTTCTAATATTTATAAGGAAGGTGCAAGACCAAAGCAGTTGCTTGGCCTTTCCCAAGGAAAGAGACCACTGAGTAGAACAGATGTACTTCAGAGAGAAAACCAGGAAGCCAGTTCTGTACCCAGAAGCTCTCCTCTCAGGCACCAGCATAAGTGCTGGTAAAAATTCTGACCCTGCACACTCCAGGGAAAATGACTCTGAAGCAGGAGGAAATCAAACATCTCGAAAATGTAGAATCACTTAAAATACCTGTGACTCTCTCATGGAAACAAACCATTGTGGGTTCCTGATTCAGAGGCACCCAACTGCATGAAACTGCCAAGTCAAGTTCACATTTACAAAAAGAAGACATCACTGTCGCGCGTGTGGAAAGGTAAGTTGTTGGGAGAGGGGTTCTATGTTACTGAGAGCAAATAAATTCTGATTTAGGCGTAACAAAATATAGAAGGGGGAGAGTATTGACAAAATTTTTTCTAGGTTGAAAATATTTTATTTTTCCTTAACAGAAACTTAAAAGGTGTTGGAAAAGACTGATGTTAATTAACAAATATGTGACTTTTTTTGTGAAAATAATTAAAGCGTGGAGAATGTTCTTGTGTATCTCTTCCTAGCTCAACTAGAATTAATTTGTTTGCTTAACAGCCTCACCTTCATCTCCTCTCCCTGTTGCAATACCTGCCTCTTAGTTTATCTTCACCTCTTGTCCCCTGTGCGTTCAGATTAGACTGCCTTCTCTTTTGTGGGTCCCAGTAGCACCAAGTGTAAAGGAGAATACCAGTTGTAAAGGATTGTAGTGCTTAGTATCTGAAGCTCCCACATGGATTGTAGCTGATTACCAATTAAATCTTCACCATTTACATTCCTAATGTCTTTACTGGCCATACGCTTTTTCAGTTGAGCTAAATTACCTGTGACACTAATTGCAGGAGCAATTGGAATAGTCTCTTTTATGAGATTACATTGCACTGATCCAGTATTACTGTTTTTGCAGTGACTTTTCCTTACTTAAGGAAGTTCAAACTTTTTTATTCTCTGTCACTACTGTTTGGGCATTTTTCTGCTTAATCCACTTTGTTTTCCTAATTATGAGTAGCAGAGAACTTCTAGTGTTCTTTCCACTAGCTTAACTCAAGTCAGTGGTATAAGGCTTCTCTCAGAACACGTTTTCAAATGACACCTTTTTTAGAGGCTAATACAGACTCTAAAGTCTGCGTATAGCTAAAAATGTGGGACTCTTTGAGGACTTTCAGGTCACCCTTGGAAGAAACGTAAGGAAAAGTAACACCAGATATTTATGGAAACTCTTGCAGAAATAGCTTTACTGGAGACTTAATTCCTTGAATGGGGTTGTGCAGTTGTAGTCCAGGCTAAAGAGATGTGCTTTTTTCCCCATCTCTGCTTAAAATAGACAGGATATATGTCCTGTTGGAGTAAAAAAGCATAATCTGTTCTTTCAAAGCAGTCTTCAGCGAGCTTTTACAATCCGTTGCTGAAGGGAGCTAGTAATGTGAAGGCAACTATGCTCACTCTTTTGAACAGAATGGGGAGCCTGTTTTGCCAATGTAGTTCCTGAACAAGTAGTAGTAAACAGCCTGAAAAACACCAGTTTTTCTCAGCCTTTCCTCAGTGACGGGGTGCTCCAGCGCTTCTCTGGACTTGCTCTGACAGGTCCATGTCCTTCTTGAGCTGAGGATCCTGGAACTGTGGTGGACTAAAAGCTTTTTTAATAAAAGCCTTTTTAGTCTCGGACTTTCTTCCTCCCTAAACAGAAATGGATTGTAAGATACATATCTAAAGCTCCTTTTCTCATCTTCTCTACTTTGAAAAATGTGTATGCATTATTTATATAATTGTTATCTGTTTTAGTAAAAGTAAGGAATAATAGTAAGAACTTACTTCAGGAAATACTGGGATTTTGTCTATAATAATTCAGTCTTCTTCTGGTTCAGGCTGTTTTGTGGTGGCTGTTGCAAACGAAAATGCAAACTACAGTACATGGAGAAGGAAGCAAGAGTCTGTAATAGGTGTTACGATGATATTAATAAAGGTAAAAAGTTTTTTTGAGTAATTGCAGTAATCATTAAAGAAGAATAGGTACAGCTAACATCCTCTAACCTTTGTTCTTTTGGTGAGCTTTACTTGTATATGTTGGTAATACATCAATATGTAATTGGTATATGTTTTCCTATTGCTGAGATGGAGGGAGGAGGAGAATTCATTGTACCTCTTTATTTGGATTACAGTTTTATTTTAAAATTTGAGTAGCAAGCTGGTTATTTTTTATCAAAACTAACAATAGGTTTGAACTCTGTAGGACTAAATATAAAGTTATTCTGTGGCAGCCAGTCTAGCAAAAGTGATCCTTCCTCCACAGTAAGCCGTCTATGGGTTTAAATTGCCATACCCTTGCTTGTTGTCACGTGTTATTTGCCTTTTTAATGTAGATTTCTGTCCTGATATTTTTAGAAGTCACTTAACAGTCCTACAGTAATGGAATTGTAAGATGACCTTTTAACTGCAAGCTAGCATGGGTGCTTATGGAACATTAGGAGAAAAGAATTGAGGTCCTGATTATTAATATTTAAAGGGACAAGTGAAAACATACAGGATTTTTAATATGCTACCTGAATGGAATTTAACTTGATAAATCTGATATATGTATTTGCTCTAAGGTACAGGGATCATATAGTTCAACGTAGTCACTGCAACAGCAGGAAGATGTACAGGGAGGCCTGTTTCTATGTTCGGAATGAATTAGGCAAACATGCACGTGGAAAATCAAGATACCTATGTTTTATTCAATACAGTAGCTCGAATGTTCATTTTTCATTATTAGCTTACAAATTTTTGCTCTTAAAAAAAAAAACATGGCAAACTAAATTTATCAATGGTTGAAATCTTAAAACTAACCACATTTTTTTAGCACGGGCATTTGAAAGGATGATGAGTCCAACAGTTCCTGTCCCGAATTCCAGTATCTCCTCACAGAGTTCTTCTGCTGTTCCACCTTTGGAGGAAGCCCACATGTCTGGTAGTACTAGCTGTCCTTTCACCTTGCATAGTTACCTGTCTTAGTACTTAAACAACCTGGTATTGATGGTATGCTAAAATGTAGTGTAATACATCTAAACACTCTCAGGATCTCTTGGAACGAGTTTTTTGATCACATCATGGATACATATTTAGTATAGTGGTATTTTTGTGGGAATGGTAACTCTGTGAACTGCGACACTGGAAAACTACTTTTGCTATGTAAAAAGACCAAGTCTGTCTTAAGCCTCCATTGATTAAATGGGATGTTCCCCTTTTTCATTGTTCTCCTGTTTTATGTGTAGTTTTTGTATGCATTGTATATAATACTTTCATCATTTTTATATAGCATAGATTATCTCTGGCTTCTGATGTCTTAGAGTGAAAAACAAGAAGTAGTTGTTATGGAAGAGTTCCTGGAGAGCAGTAGGAGTTCATTCTCTGTTTAATATGAATTTAAGTAGTGTCTTTGTTCACTTTTATTAAACATCTGACCTTCTTCAATGAAAATAGATTTTAAACAAAGTGATAAGTAAAATGTTTTAGAGTGTATTTTTCATCTTTAGCTGTGATATATCCTTCACTTCTTAGAGGAATTGTCGTGGAAATAGCCTTCCTTTTTATAGGAACTGGTAGATTTCACTGTAGTATGGCAGCTTCCTCTGCAAGTGTGAGGGTTTTTTGCATATATTTGCCAGACTGGAGATGGCTGATGTCAAAACTGTCTGCTTGTGCTTGGTTCCAGTGAACAGATTCGCTATAAATTTTGGGGGAGAAGATGCTTAGTTTTTATCCATTTCACCTGTTAGAACAGTACAATACTATGAAGTCAATGTTGTTTTCTCTAACCTGTCCTAGGGCTGTGCCCAAAGAACAGAGGAGAGTTTGGTTTGCAGACGGTATTTTGCCAAATTGGTGAAGTGGCAGATACAACAAAACTTTCATCTGGAGCAAAGAGGTCGTCACAGAACTTAGCTCCAGTAAACCCTGACGTGCCAGAGATGCATATGGTATGAATTAAGAAGTGCATGTAACTGCATGAATACCTTTTCAAAGTACCTGTGCTTCCCTTCTGATGAGGTCCCTTACATACCACAATATGACTTGCTTCACAGCTTTTGGAATCTGAGCCAATATTTGATTTCTTAGGGGTCAGGTGGGGGGTGCATGAAGTTCTTGGATTGAAATATTCTGTAGACAATACTTCAAAGGAAAACATATTTTTGAGGATGTATGTGAACTTTAAAACTGATATGGCAGAAAACCTTTGAAAACAAGGGGTTTTTTCTACACAACATTTGATTTAACTTCATTCATGAAGGTAACTTCAGACATAGTTCCTGCAACCTGTCATTAGAATAGAAGCTGAGGACATACCAAGGGACTATCACAGAACAGGCATAGAATGTTAAGTTTTTTCTTGCTGCAATGCAAAGTCTTCTCTATTGCAGTAGGATGAAAGTCTAACACTATTGGAAGATGATAGTGCACCCTCTCGAGTTTTTTGTTTGGTTTTGTTTTGGTTATAGCGCCTATATCCTCATCTGCTCATAGCTAGTCATATCAATTGCACTGGGGAAGCAGCATAGATTTGACTTAGAACTATATATTAATCAGACTGTAAAATGCTAGACTCATGTGTTACTACATATTGTAGAAGCAGAAATACACTTGCAGCTCTGAGCCACTGATCCAAGTGATGACAAATTACAGCGATGGCAATATTCAGTAGCTGTAGGTGGCGGAAACAGGAACACTAAACAGATCCCCTGCAGAGATACTTGGTTTTTTGTTGATTGTGTCATATCTGACTGTTGTATGCTAAAACAACTGATCTGCAAGTACTCTGATAAGGATTTCGTGTTACCAAACAAATTAATTAATGATGCATCTTCCCTAAAATGGGGACAAGTGTAACTTCTAAAGACAGGGGAGGAAGGGGAAGGAAGATCCAGGAGACTTTCTTCTTATTTAGAAGAATAGAAATGGAAATATCTCAATATTTCTGGTAGATTACTTTATCTTTTTGCTTCTAGAATGCTAGTAATGAAAATTTTAGCTTGTTGTAATCAAGAGTGTAGATTTTCTTCGGTTTTTTCCCACAGGTTTCAAACCCAGAGGAAATTGACATATTAACTGCTATACATCCAACACCTAAGGAAGAAATCAATATTAATAACAAGAATAGAAGAATTATGTCCTTCTGTTTCTTTCAGATGATGCTCAGCAGGCTGTTCAGGCCAGAGTGGGTGGTACATAGTTATGAATCTATAACTCTAGAAACTACAGAGAGTTCTCTTAATGCAGAAGCGAGAAGAGTAGTTCCAGTTCAGTTGATCAGACTACAGTGATATGCCTGCTAGCCCTTCAAGTTACAGAGCACTATGTGGTATTGAAAATTCTGTGCGTAAAGCAGTCAGCCTTGTTCCTGATGATGACAAACTGCCACCACTTTTGCTTGCAGTGGGTGAAAAAGGAAAAGGTAAAATTCATGAAAATTATGATTATTTAGTCACCTCACGCAATATTTCTCTATAGAAATATGTAATTTGTATTTTAATACGATTCTAATCTCTCATTTATTTACACATTGGAGTGTTGGATGATTGAATATGCGTTATTGACTATCAATATGTTACAAAAAGAATACTTCATCACTTAAATTCACAACAGTGACTGTGCTCACTGGTGGTAACTAACAGTACCAATATATGGATGAGGAGACACGATACACCTTTTGTCAGTAATTACCAAATCAGCTGTAGCCCAGGTTTACACCTTTGATACAAGTTACTGCTTTTTTTCATGTTTCTTGAATCTTAGGGTGATGTATACATTGATTGATCTGTAGGTGTTCTAAGCTTGAGACTAATTGCCACTCTCTGAAGATAGGAGAATGGGAGAGTCTTCATATGCAATAATCTATAATTCTTGTTTTAAGTAGTTGTTGGGACATATTGAACTAAATTGGGTGTTAATTTATGTAGATCCTCTAGTGGGAGAACAAACCATCTCACAGCAGGTCACCTCGCACCTTGTGGAAGGAGGGTCCTAATTCCATTAACCTTCATTCTAAATGCAAACTTGCTTGTGAATGTCAAGCAAATAACTGTAAGTAGTGCATTTTTTTCTCTCACATTAATCCAGCTTTCTTTTCATGACTGTAAATCAAGAATTACTGTGCTATCTTTCATTTTAATAAAGACTCCTTGGAAAAGTGCTGGTACTTCTCAACAAACGGACTGTGTGGTTGGGTCAGGCAGAGATTGTCATTCTGTTGCAGTGTTTGCCAGATGAAGATATCTTTCTGGTGAAATATTCAAGTTATTTATTGACATCTATAAGGATGCAATGAAAGGTGTAATGTTAATTTTGGTGTAACTTTTAAATTGATAATTATATTCTTGCTGATCTTTAAAGCTGGGAATTGATAAGTAATTTTTCTTCAAGTATTTGTAAGCATCTAATGATTCTGTTGAAAACCTTGCAGTGTTAGCTTTGTTTTCTAAATAAAACAACAGAAAGAAAAGAATTTAAGTTTCGTTGTTTCATATACTTTTGTAAACAGAAGGTTTGTGTGTATTTTTGTTATTATCCAGTCATGTTGTGTTTGAGATGCTGGTGATAAGTCCTGGATTCTGTGATGGTTTAGGATATCTGGAATGTCATCTGTAGAACAGTAATACTCTTATATATGTAAATATTGAGATCTCTTAATCTAAGACTGTTTCCTGGTGTGCTGGAAACATTGTGCACTTCAAGGTTTTTGATATTTGTTTGAAAAAACTAGTTTCATGTTCATGTTAATTTAGTTGTTACATAGAGAACACAATCTATGGATTTAGATGTCTGCCAGACTTTTGGAAAGATGTGAGATGCAGAATATGGCTTACAAATCTGTAGAAGACACTGCTTAGAGTAGTTTTCTTGACACAAACATATCACTTCTCCACATGTGCAAAGACTCTCTGTCTATCTTTTCTACAGGAAAGTTTAATAAGAAACATGGAAAACATTACTTTCACTGAAAACTTTCTTGGTAACAAAGCATGGAGGATTCCTGTTTGTTTCACCAACTTTCAGAACTCGATGATCAGATTCTACCAGACAACCCTTTTCTTTGTGGCATTCTCATCCATAAGCTGGAAATACCCTGGGCAAAGGTTTTTCCAATACGTTTAATGTTGAGATTGGAGCAGAATATGGGGGTAAGTTTTAACACTTTAAATAGCTGTATTGATGTGTAATTCCTTAGGAATATAAGGGGATTTAGACAAATATTTAAAATACTCACAATGTTTTATATTGCAGTTTTGTAAGGCTGAAGTTTCATGTGTGGGGAAGCACCTTTTGAGTACACTAAGGAATTTACATTGTGCTGGTTGACTGACTTGATTATTGTTCTCTTTCTTCAGTCATGAGAAAACTGACAATAAAACTACCAAAGAGTCTGACTTGTGTTGTCATAGGAGAAAGGAGAAAGGTTTTGAAGTTCACAAGCTGAATTTACAACTCTGACCAAATGGATTTTTTAATTAAATTTTAATATTTGAGTATATTGGCAAAATATTACTGCTTCATAAAATGGATAAAGGCATTTATTACTTATAAGGATAAAATGCTAATTAATACATTCGAGGCGCCTAGGGCTGTAAAAGTGCAGGAGGCATTTTTTCAAAGTGAGATGTGAGTAGAGCATGTGAATGGGCACCACCACAGGTTTGTAGTGACCCAGTCTCCGTGTGAGAATTATCTTCCAAAGTCTGTTGCACACTGCTGGAACATTTGCTGCTGTGGGCATTTTTCTGCTATGCCCATGAGATTTACATTGACTCTGTTCTAGACTCACCAAGGGAAGGTGTTTACGCAGATTTCCCATTGCAATTGAACAGATTAAGCTGGCTGAAGTGAGATCTGGAAGTAGGTATTGTCCTACATGATCTAGAGTGGTTTACTTGCTTGAAGAACACAAACATTTAATGTAGCAATATATGCATAGGTGCCCTTTTGTTTCCTGTTGCGCTTTTGCATGTCATTTAGAGAGCAGGAGTTCAGATAAGGTGCAGCATAAACATAAAGCAGTTGCTGAAGTGAAATGGATTTGAAAAAAAACATACACGACTTCCTGTCCCAAATGCACTTCTCATAGGTAAGCCTGCCATTGTTAGAAGATGGAAGTCCGTAAATACGTATCCTTTGCTTGTTTATGGATATTTTGAGTGAATAGCAGATTTCTACTTGCCAGGCTTCTGTCTGTGTGTTGACAAGAATAGTAGCTTTGTCATTCTTCTTTCTCTTACCAAACCTACCTTTGTTTGGAGTTTTTTTAAGCAATTTTGTATATTTGACCTAGCAATTCCATCTTTGCTGTCTGCTCATTCTGTTTTCAAAAGGCTTCGTGTTGTGCTCGGTGGTTTTCTACATCTCTTTGCCTTGTCTAATTGCTATCTGCATGTGTTTCCCATTGAAGCCATGGGGACTTCAAAGCATATATGAATATCCTCATTCACTCTATTCTTGCCTATAAACACTAAGTGGTACCTCACTTCATATTAGCTCAGTAATATAGAAGCAGATGTTAACCTGTGTGGTATTCTTTAGTCTTACTCGAGCAACTAACTAAGCTTTGCAGCCTCTCCCACAGTTTGTGACATAAAGACTGAAGCCAGGATGTTTCCTCCAGGTCACTGTTGCAAGAAATGTAGCTGACAAGGCATACAAAAGCAGCAACAAGTGTTCTGCCAGAAAATTATTTGCAACTAGGAGACGACTCTATGCAGTGATGTTGCAGTAGGGTTTAAACCCCGCATGGGAAACCATACAGCGTGCCCGAAGGACAGTCTGTGATGGAGAATCAGACAAGGGGCTCTAGTTCCTTTTGGCTGGTCAGATATTGGAGATTAGGATACACTGCCTGTCACTGAAAATCAAAATAAATACATGGATTAATGAGTCTTACAATTGTTGATAGGTAAACATGGACCTTTTTATTTTTATTCCCTACCCACCGTAGCATGTTCAACTCCTGTAATAAAGTGTCAGGCATCGGAAGCCACTCTTTGGAGAGGTAAGACACACTGTTATGAATCTACTCGTTGTGAGTAAATTTTCTATTCCTTTCCTTCCTGTTGTAATTTAGATTATGTAAAATAATCTCAAAACTCTGATTCTGAAAGCAGAGTTACTTTGGCAAAGCGCTAATGTTTTTTGTTATTTATACCTGACTTGAGAATTGTTACCGAAGAGTATTGTATGTAAGTAAGGAAACCCATCTTTCATGTTATATTGTTATTATTAGTCCTGGTAGTAAAAAATTGGCTTTAAATGAATGAAAATGAATTTAAATGAGAAAAACTTTAACATCTACAATGAAGCTGGAAGTAATTATTGTTCAGTTGCATTTTTCTCCTTCATGTCACTAGTGTGGTGCAGGAATTCTAATCTTCGACATTTGTGAATCTTGATTACAGAGTTTACAGGCAAATGGCTGCCGGTCAGACTGTAACTGTAATTACTTTGTCACACAAACATAACCTTACCACCATTTAACCAGTTCTTTGTCTTATGAGAAGACTTTAGGTTATGGCAAAATAATCACAGTAAGTCAAGTCTGAAATTAATGCTACAATGAGAAGTGTTGTACAGTCGTGTGGAGATTTGTCTGTGTTATTTAGATGATCACGGAATCCTCTCTTACGAGCTAGAGACTGTTTAAAGTTGGGATTGAAACTGCAGTCTTTTGGCCTCACTTTCCTTTTTGCCACTGTTGTTGTCATGTCATTACATAACTAGTCAATCAGAGTGCATCTTTTTTCTAATGGGGAACTCATTGCGTTTTAATTCGTGAGCCAGTTCCCCTGCCTGATTGGTGAAATGCCAGTGCCAATGTGGATTTGTGTTTTCAGACTTTGAGAAATCTTAATATTGTGCTGCTGCTGAAGGGAGCTCCTGTGGAGTTATTTCAGCTGGATATAGTTACTCTGATTTCCTTCATAGCTGTGTTTGTAGTATGAGCTGAAAGCAGGCAGTGGGAATACGTGCTCCTCAAGCTGCACTACCTTTTTTGATGCAGCAGGTGGTTTAATCATTGTAAACTTACTGCAGATATTCTCTTGCAGTTACATTTTTAAATACATGTTGGTGTAAATCCTCAATAAAGATCATGTAAAATCTCGTACCACACAAGTGACTGAAGTGGTAAATTATGAGATGAAGGGCATCTGTGATGTATATTCTTAACATTGATAAAACTGCCCGTTTAATTGAAGCTTGCAATGCAGTGAGATCTGTTCCCAAGTATGCTTCTTGCTCTATCTCTACTGATCATGAAGATACCAATTACCTGACTTAGCTGCTGACAAAAGCCTTCACTACCTTTCCTCAGCTGAGTTAGGTGATGGCAAATGAGACCATTTTACTCCTAATGTCTTCTGGAATAAAAAACAGAACAGGAAAACTTTGCAGAAGTAGCTGAGATGGTGTGATGGTAACTTCTCTCAGAGAAAGGTATAAAGAAACTGTCAGTATCCAAGCTATAACTCAGGAAGTTAGAGCTGTAGGGAACAGGATGTGAGCCTGGAAACGGACTGATCTAGGTGGTGGCTTCCATGCTTTTCTGTCAGAGAGGGAAGGTGTTGAAGTATTTCGTCACAAAAACTTAAGATCCCAGTGTGTATAAAGTAGCCCACAGTCTAAATAACTCACTGGTAAATGGTGAGACCTACCTTGTGCTATGAATTTGTTTATATATTCACTAAGGTACCTTTCACGTATATCACAGTAGGAAAAAAAACTTACCACTAAGTCTTTAACCACCTTTAATTTCATTACTTTCTAGAAGTCATAGGGATGTACATAAAGAACTTTATCTAGGTATTACTTCTTCCAAAAAGTAAGAAAATGATACTTAATTGTCTGCTAATGTATAACATTTGTCTGTTATAGGACCTTAGAAATTATCAGTATACTTTGCATACCATAGACAACTTGTTTGTTCATGTGGAAATGGGTAGGAGCTGTATTGAAATACCCTAAGCAAGTATAATGAGGTGAGTTTTGATTAGCTTACCTAATCCAAACTGCTTTAGTTTTTATCTTTCATATAATACCAGTCACATCTTTGACAGGAACCACCTCTTCTCCCTTTTTTGTTTTAGAGGCTGTAACGTTTCTGTTCTGTAATCAGTTTCCAGGCAGTTCTGAAAGTGAATTCTCCACTTGGTGGCAGCTCTCTAGATTGCTTTGCTATTTGCTCGGCATTAGACTCTATGAATTTAAAACTGGTACAAGGATGTGATGGGGGGGAGGGCATGAAAATTATCTGAACACACATTTCCTGGTTCCTGAATTGTTGGAAGGTGAGAAGTTGTGAGTGACCAAGTCGAGCTTGATGGTAACTTAAATGCTGAAAAATCAGCAATTTCTTCAAAAATTTTTAGCATCTATTTCAAGAATTTTTTTTACACATTTCCTGGTGGTGGTGTTTTGCTTAAAACTTAAACAAGAGCAACACAAATCTTTCTTACTAGTGTAGATTTTATTATAATTTGTTTACTTCAGCCTTAACGAAAGAAAAAACCTGAATAGTGAACTGCACAAAGGCTTAATCATAGAATCATAGAATCACCAGGTTGGAAAGGACCCACTGGATCATCGAGTCCAACCATTCCTATGCTCCCTTAACCATCCCTAAGGACTTCTTAACCGTTCCTTAAACACCTCCAGGGAAGGTGACTCGACCACCTCCCTGGGCAGACTGTTCCAGTGCCCAATGACTCCTTCTGTGAAGAATTTTTTTCTGATATCCAGCCTGAACCTCCCCTGGCAGAGCTTGAGCCATTCCCCCTTGTCCTGTCCCCTGTCACTTGGGAGAGGAGGCCAGCTCCCTCCTGTCCACAACTTCCTTTCGGGTAGTTGTAGAGAGTAATAAGGTCTCCCCTCAGCTTCCTCTTCTCCAGGCTAAACAACCCCAGATCTCTCAGCCGTTCCTCATAAGACTTGTTCTCCAGGCTACCTCACCAGCCTTCGTTGCTCTTCTCTGGACACGCTCCAGAGCCTCAACCATCTTTCTTTTGGTGAGGGGACCACAAATGAACACAGTACTCAAGGTGCAGTCTCACCATTGCCCAAGTACAGAGGGAGAATAACCTCCCTGGACCTGCTGGTCACACCGTTTCTGATACAAGCCAAGATGCCATTGGCCTTCTTGGCCACCTGGGCACACTTGCTGGCTCATGTTCAGACGTCGGCTGTCAACCATTACCCCCCAGGTCCTTCTCCTCCGGCAGCTCTCCAGCCACTCTTCCCCTAGTCTGTAGCACTGCATAGGGTTGTTATGCTCCAAGCGCAGGACCCGGCATTTGGCCTTGTTGAACCTCTGCCATGCCTCAGCCCAACGGTCCAGCCTGTTCAGGTCCTTTGCAGAGCCTCCCTACCCTCCAGGCAGATCCACACTTCCACCCAGCTTAGTGTCATCCGCAAACTTGCTGAGGGTGCACTCAATGCCTTCATCAGGTCATTGATAAAGACATTGAACAGGGCTGGACCCAGTACTGAGCCCTGAGGAACCCCACTTGTGACTGGCCTCCAGCTGGAGTTAACTCCATTGACCACCACTCTCTGGGCCCAGCCATCCAACCAGTTTTCGACCCAGGAGAGTGTGCGCCCCTCCAGGCCAGAGGCAGACAGTTTCTGAAGCAGAACGCTGTGAGAAACTGTGTCAAAGGCTTTACTGAAGTCCAAGAAGACTACAATCCACAGCCTTTCCCCCATCCAGTAGTCGAGGCATTTTGTCATAGAAGGCGATTCAGTAGTTTGGCAAAATCTGCCTTTCGTAAACCCATGTTGACTGGGCCTGATCACCGGATTCCCTTGCATGTGCTTCATGATAGCACTCAAGATTACCTGTTCCGTGAATGTTAATGCATGTTTTAGCCTTCAGACCAACAAAGCCCCCTACATTTTGATATTCTCTATGGTAGAGAGGTACTCGAAATTACTGATGCCTCTCTACTGAAGTAGTATTTTTGGCGGTGCTTAGTGTTCTTCCAGCTTGTGGCAAACTGTGATGTTCAAACTCTCTAGAACTGAGTACTTCTTGTATTTGTTCCTAGAGTTGGATTTTTCTAAAGTTCTGCATTTAAAATTGAGGTACAGCATGATCAGATTTGTCAATTTAATGACAAATTTTTGTATTGACAGGTATGAAGGTGACAATTCTTCTAATCAACACTGTGATTAGCATTGGAGCAAGTTTTAATACTAAAGCTGATTCTCACTTAGTTTGTGTGCAGATAAGCATGGCCTTTATGGAAAACACAGGTAATCAGTGCTACTGGACAGCCTAGGAAAGGTAAGATTGTCTAGTTTGGCTTGTTGAGAAAAATCCCATTCTAGAGCAGAAATGTAGGTTCACTATTTGACTGCAAGGAAACATATGTATTGCCAGTAAGTTGTTGAGACAGAGTTCAGCATTCAACCAGCAAAGTAATTTAAATGCAAGATAAAATGTTGCTGGTTTATACAATACTTAGGTACCTTTTGCAAATACTGTATTGAATAGAAAATTAATATTTTTTTCCTTTTTGCTTCCAGAATTTTATGAATATAGCTTACATTTTCAGATATAGTCAGATTGCTTACACATTTCAAAATCTAAATTTAAAATTAATGTGAATTTGGCAATATTTATGTGTATGTAAACAGTCTCAATAACTGAGCGTACAGAGATCAGGAGCAGTGAGTACTTCTGTGTAGCACCTAGCAAACTGGTACAACCACCTGTGCAGAGGAGTACAGAGGTACCTTTTAGGTTCTAGAAGTAACGTAAAGACACACTGCTGTGCAGTGTGGTGTTTGTTTCTGAGCTGACCACTCATGCTTTTCCGATGAGGCCTGCTAGGTGGGGAGGTATTCTGGGTTGATAGGCTTACTCTTGTCACCTCCAGTGTGAGCTTGAAATGTTCTGTGCTTCATTAAGTGCAGCTGCTTAGCATGTTCTTATTCGAGGCACGTATGTAGCTGACAAATTTTTGCAAAGGCTTATAGCATGGAACTCACTTAGGTCATCTTTTCTTCAGTTGCTTTTAGTATCACTGAAAATTACAGAAACTTCAGGAATATCCTCTGTAGTTAAATAGAATTAAAAAGCTGAGTGTGCCTGTTTTTAAAGGACTAAAAAAAAAAAAAAAAACAAAAAAAAAAAAAAAACCAAACCAAAACCAACAGGAAAAAAAACTACAAACCAAAACCAAACAAAAACTACAAACCAAAACCAAATAAAAACAACAACCCCCTGCCCCACACCGCTGTTTCTTCAACCATGTCTATTCTTTGTATATGGCTTTTTTGGCTTGCCTGCGTTGACTTGTCACAAGTGTCTGAAAGGATACTGTATGTACTCAAAAAATAAGTTACCAAAGCTGATGACTTTTTCCAAGGCGTGATTGGAAAAAAATCTGTCATCACAGTTACATTTCATATAATTGTGTCAGTAAGGGATTTCCTTTACACTCTCCGTATAGCAGTACCTTTTTTGCCTGTGTCTTTAAAAGGAATGCAATTTAAATTTTAATAATTACAAACTTGAGCAATGTGAGGTTGTACTCACTTTATTCCTGCTTTTTCTAGTTACAGGTGCAACTTTTGTGGGTGTTTAATGGAGCCTTAAAAACATCTTCAGGATTTTTTTAGCTAAATCTAGTATAGTTGAAGGTAAGAATTTTGTCCTATGTGGTTTTCTTCTTGAGAGAACCTAAAAAAAATGGAAATAGAAAAGCAACAGTCTTGTGCAAGATGTTTAGTCTTTCTTTATTCTTCAGGAAGCTAAACTTCTTTTCAGGAATTTTAAGTTTGTTGAAAACCTATTGCAAATAAATGCTGTATAAAAAATGCTAGTTCACCTACTTGTTTTAAGACATACTAAGTTTTAACTCTCTTGTTTTAGTCAGTGCAAGTAATGCCGTTTACAGCTGCCTATATCTGGAACTGTTTTTTCACTGCTGTATTGATGAAAACCATATATTGGCATATAAATGCGAAAAATTTCTGATTGATCTTTTAGTTCTGTTGAAAAGAAAGGTTTTCATTGGTGCCTCTGATGTAACATTTAATGCTGTAGTTGGAGGATGGAGTCCATTTGATGTGCACTTACAAAAAAGCCGTTGGAGAGGGTTGGTCTCAGTCAAAGCTAAGCCAAGATTCTACTAAAAAAGCTGTGCTACTGTTTCAGTAGATAAGCTGGAATTTTAACTGGTTTTCTTTAGGATGGATTAATGGTGCAAATAACGCCAGAAACGATGGAAAGCCTATGCCAGGCATTAAGAGACAAGAAGGACTTTAAAATAACTTGTGGCAGAACGGATACAGAAGACACAAAAGAATATGTAGACATTTGGCTGGGTAGAAGATGAAGAACAAACAAACAAGAGGTAAATGTATTACCAAAGCAAAACATCTTGGAGAATTCTTGTTCCAAAATTTTCAAATATCTACCTTTAGTTACTTGAAATTAATCTGTAGTATTTTTATTAAAAGAAATTACTTGATACTAAAACTGGAAGGGAATAGAATGGCAAACTACCTGCAGTCCTCTAGATGTCACCAGCAGAAGAGTTTTCCCTGTTAGTTCACCAAAATTAATATAGTTTTTCTGTGTTTGGGAAGTTGTCAGGGAAAAGTGTGTGAACCCTCCATTTCCTTTAAAGGTTCTCTCTCAAAATCGGTAATAAGTTTGTGTGGGTGCAATCCCTTGAAGCTTCCTAGGAGAAGGGGTCTTGGAAGTTCATAGAACTGCCTGTGGCCATTCAATATCAGAATGCCAGCATTCACCAAAGCAAAATAAGATGTAAAACTTCTTTATTTGATGTGATTTGAATGCTTGTTTACATAGCTTCAAACTTTAATCATACATAACTTAAGATAAGTTTTGTGTTAGTGTTGTTTCTCAGGCCACAGGCTTGAGTTGATATGCCTTTTTCCTGTGGCTTTTCTGACCAATTGGACAAACAGTGGCTTTCCTAAGATGGTTTATAGCTTCTTAAGCCTATAAAATTGGTTTTCTATAGAGTAAGCGTTGTCTGTTCCCTATTTAATATATTAAGTACCATTTGTATTTTCAGGATGCAAGTCCCCTGTTACATTTTTGGTAAGCTATTTAAATGTCCTTTAAGTATGGCTAAATGTTGCTTCATACAAGTACTCAATCTAAGTCATGAAATAATGTTTTTATTTATTAACCATACTGTTATCTTCCATAGAATTTAAGTCCAGTAGATGGAAAACCAATGGAAGGAACTCAGAGTGAAAGATTACCACAATGCAGAGACTTTCGAAAGAGAGGGAAAAGTTATGAAGTTGTACTGAAGTTAGTAAATCACATTGTTCTTGAACCTATTTGCTACTTTTTAGAATAGTTAAGTGGTAAAGCAATCATACTAAGTTGCTACTACTAAAGAAACTAACTTATTTGAGTATAGCCATGCTGATAGACAGAATCTTCTCTGTAGCTCTCTGGTAAGTTTACATACCTCTTTTGTTTTCTCTTCTCAAAGAAACTAAAAGTCTGTTAGGGTTGATAACTATAAGTACATAATCCAGATATTCTCGTGGTCACTTAACTACTTTGATTGAATAGATGAAATACTAGAATACTTTGCAGCAAACAAATATTGTAGCTTGCTTTGTTCTGCATTGTATCTATGTTGGATTACTCTCCCTTACTCTAATATAACCAGGCTGTTGACTGTCCTATCTTTTCTGTACTTCCAGGTGTACTATTTGTAAAGGACCGTGAAGCGTCTAGTCCTGTACCTCACTGGTTTGCTAAAGAGATTGCTATTGCCTGCAGTACTGCTCTTTGCCCACACCTTAAAACCTGAAAAATAATGGGATGAATAAGATAGGTCCTAAGAGTTTCTGTTGACTCAGATATGGTAATCTTTCAGCTTTTATTGTAGACACTCCATTTCAGCTGAAATGTCTTTCTTGTAAAGACCTTGGATCTCTTTCTGAAGGTTTTTAGTTTTTCACCCTACCATAGGCTCAGACTGAAGGTGAAATTTCATGAAGAAGCTGTCTTAATGACTAGTCTTTCTTGAAAGGAGTAGTCCTATTTCCTTATTCTGCCCAAAATCCCTAATAGCGGCTTGCAGTAAGCTGTCAGTCCTTCCCTAGTGCTAACTCTGGCACTCATCTGCCTCAAAGGTGAGTCAGTTTAGAGCTAGTTTTTCCATAGAGCTAATTTTTTGATGCTTCTCTTGAAGTATATAGTTTCCTGTTAGTTTTGCTCCCTAATGTTAGTTCAGTGAGGGGTATCTGCACAAAAGGCCTGTGCAGCAGAAAAGGACAGGTGTGTCCAGCTGAGGATGAAGAGAGGGAAGACAAGGCTATCCAGCATGTGATGCCACTCAAAAGATGATAAATTGTAGAACAGTTCAGTTTCTTGCCTCTCTGAAGGTGTTCCATGTTATGCTTCCATATTCATTTTGAGAGAAACTGGAAATACAGTCCTGAAATAGTTTTCAGTAGTATATTTTGAAAATAATTCAATAACTGTGATACTAGGGCATAATTTGATAACTCTTGGATGTCAGACTGAAGCAGTCTGGGACACAGAGTATATGTGGCCCTGTAAAATGCAGGGGGAATGTTGCCTGCTTCTCGGTGTCAAGCCTAATAGGTCATGATGGACCCTCAAAACCCATCCAGTTCCCAGTGTTATTTTGTCACTTCATGGTAGCTGAAGTAATCCTTTAACAAGATACTACACTTGTGGTGTCTTGTCAGTACAAGAAGTGTTAATATCAAACATTAATATGTTATCTTTCTAGGTTGAGTACATAGCTGGATCTGGAGGTCACCTTCTTCCACAGAACTATCTGAATGAACTGGACGGTGCACTGATTCCTGTGATTCATGGTGGAATGTTGGCTCCTACAAGTCTACCGTTGCGAATGGAATTAATATTTTTCATTATAGAACATCTGTTTTGATGAGGCTGATTACAGACAGTACAGTGACTTGCTAGAAATAAACACCAAAGTTACAAACACTAAATATGTTTAAAGTTTCTAAACCTGTGATGTTTTAATAGATTTTCAAGCTGTCTTTTAAAAATCCTCAAATCTTCTCTGTTCATTTACCACGGAGGAATTGTAGTTTGTAATGTTTCCTAAGGTTCTGAAAGTTTACATTTAATACAGGTGCAGAAGAGGGCGGATTTTGTTACCTCTTTACACAGCTGTAGCATTTACTATATGTAATGTCACTTTAAGCCATTACTATCTTGCCTCTTAACTTCAGATAAATGTGTTACTAAAAATTGTTATTGTTTAGATCCGTTCATAGAATCATAGAACAGTTTTGAGTTGGAAGGGACCTTAAAGATCATCTACTTCCAACCCCCCCTGCCATGGGCAGGGACAACCTCCCACTAGATCAGGCTGCTCCAAGGCCCCATCCAACCTGACCTTTAACACCTCCAGGGGTGGGGCAGCCACAACTTCCCTGGGCAACCTGTTCCAGAGCCTCACCCCACCCTGATCATGAAGAATTCCTCCTTTTGTGTAGTCTAAATCTGCCTCTCTCCAGTTTATACCCATTGCCCCTGGTCCTATCACTGCAAGCCTTTGTAAACAAGTACCTTTTTTTGCAATGTGTGCTTTCCGACTGCAAAGTCCCTAATATTAGGATATTATGCTGGTGCTTCAGGAACATACACTCTGAATTAGGTTTGGTTTGTTTTTTTTTTTTTTACAGGAAAAACGGCTTGAATTTTTTTGTATTTATAAGGATTTATCGAACTCCAAAATGGATGCTATTTTATAAAACTGGGTTTTTTTCCCCCTCTATTTGGAATTCCTGATACAATTTGACCTTTCAAGGATTAACAAAGAAACAGATTACCCTTGACGTAATCTACATTTAGCAATAAATCTGACAAGAATTCTGCAATATCTTTTCTGCTCCTGTTTACTGCTTTTGCCACTTGTAGTAGCCACCTTTACTTTCAGGGAGAATTGATGTATTGTGAATTTCACAAAGAGGCTGTTTTTTAGTACACCTGAGGTTCTTGTATAGTATGTATTTTGATATTGGGTCACTAAAGATCTATTTATGTATTTGTGATGCCTGTGATTTGTACTAAGGTTCAGTGAACTATAATTGGGGGTTTGGTGACTGTCACAACTGTTTATCCAGAACAGAACCAAAACTAAATATGTACAACATCTATATTGTTTTCGGTAAAAATGCTGGTACAGTTTTATGAGAGTATTAATACTTGATGCCTTCTTGGTGCTTATTGGGGATATTTCATGTTTTTGTATCAAAAACAATTTGTAACTCAGCCTTGTTTTTGCTGTTACCTCTGCTTTTAAAAGACTGTTTCTAGAAGGGTTCAGTCTCCAGGATCTTACCCTGGAGAGAACGGAGACTGCATTTGGGCAATTAATGTGATGTCTTCAGCGAAACTGCTCTTCTGAGGAAGAGTTGAAGGCTACATCATGCTCGTCATGACCAAAGCATGAGAAGCTACAGGCAGGTGGTTGGGGACACAGCAGCAAAGGCTGAAACAGATGATCAGGACTGTGGCAGGGCTGGAAGTGGCTGTTGCTCCACTCTGCGTTGCTGACAGGGCTCTGCCCAGTGGTCTGCAGGGGCAGTTGTGGGAGCAGCTGCCTCTGGCCACTGGCCTGTACTAACTCCTAAGTAATGATCCATAGAGCAACTTCAAATAACGCCTGATACCTGACTTGAGTATTTATTTAAGAGTAAGAACCACTTTCCTTTGCAGCTGCTGCGCAAGCTGAGCTGGGACCTCGCTGTATCCCCGGGGACGTGGCCTGCAGCCCTGACAGGGGGGACAGACAGACAGACACCTGCTCCCATGCTCCCACATCCTCCCCACGCGCACATCCTCCTCCAGGTACACCCTCTCCCCTACACACCTATACACACACACAAACACCAGCCCCATACACTCACACCTCCCTTACACCACCCTCATACACACACCCTTACTGCCTTACACACACCACCCCCATACAAACACTCACACCCTGTTCATGCATACATGTACGCCCCCACCCCACTCACACCCATACACACCGACGCTCTCATACACACACACCCATACACCCCACATGCCCCACACACACTCACCCCCCATATACACCCCAGCGCTCCACACACACTTGTATAGACACGCCCCATACACACACTCTGTACACACAGGCACCTGTATGCTTATGTAGGTTGCTACATAAGAGAGAACTTGGGGCCAGCTGAGTTAGGCCTAATTGCTGCAGCTGTGAGATTCTTAGAAGTGCAAATCACCAGAGTTGCTGCTAATGAAATGATAAGGGTATATAAAGCCTTGCTTGTGCTTGGTGGGGGATGTTAGAGCTCAATCGCTACACACTCACGTTCATACACACCCTCAGTCACGTACACCCCACGCACACCCCGTACACAGTCCCTATACACTCGCACACCCATACTCATCCCCACATATGCATATAGCCCCATACACAGGTTTAACAAGGCCAAGGCCGGGTCCTGCACTTGGGCACAACAGCCCTATGCAGTGCTACAGACTAGGAGAAGTCTGGCTAGAAAGCTGCCTGGAGGAGAAGGACCTGGGGGTAATGGTTGACAGCCAACTGAATATGAGCCAGCAGTGTGCCCAGGTGGCCAAGAAGGCCAATGGCATCTTGGCTTGTATCAGAAACGGTGTGACCAGCAGGTCCAGGGAGGTTATTCGCTGCCTCTGTACTCGGCAATGGTGAGACTGTACCTTGAATACTGTGTTCAGTTGTGGGCCCCTCACTGCAAGAAGGATGTTGAGGCTCTGGAGCGTGTCCAGAAAAGAGCAACGAAGCTGGTGAGGGGGCTGGAGAACAAGTCTTATAAGGAGCGGTTGAGGGAACTGGGGTTGTTTAGTCTGGAGAAGAGGAGGCTGAGGGGAGACCTTATTACTCTCTACAACTACCTGAAAGGAGGTTGCGGACAGGAGGGAGCTGGCCTCTTCTCCAGTGAGAGGGGACAGGACTAGGGGGAATGGCCTCAAGCTCTGCCAGGAGAGGTTTAGGCTGGATATCAGGAAAAAAATTCTTCACGGAAAGGGTCATTTGGCACTGGAACAGTCTGCCCAGGGAGGTGGTGGAGTCACCATCCCTGAAGGTGTTTAAGGCATGGGTGGATGCTGTGCTGAGGGTCATGGATTAGGGAGTGTTGGGAATGGTTGGACTTGATGATCCAATGGGTCCTTTCCAACCTCGTGATTCTATGATTCACACACAAGCACACCTCATACACGCACAGTCCTGTACACACCGCCCACACACAACACACATGCCATAAACACACCCATACACTCACCCCCACCTCATTCACACATCCCCCACCTCTCCCCACACTGGCCCACACTCGCTGCCCCTGTGCACACCACAGCCCCACCCCCCCCCCGCTCTCACACACCCACCTCCCACGCACACTCATACAGACACACACTCAGTCACTCACAGCCGCACACGCTCTCCTCACACTCCCACACACTCCCCTTTCCTCCCCTCACGCTCGCCCCTGCACACCCCTCCCCGCGCGCGGGGCGGGGTCAGCGCTGGGGGTGGGGTCAGCGCTGAGGGCGGGGCGAGGCCATGGCGGGCAATGCGAGGGGGGAGCGTGGCGGGTCGGGGTCGATGCGGGGCTCGGTGGGTGCGGCGGGGCTGCCCGGGGCCGGGGTGCCCCGGGTCGGAGCGGTCGCTGAGCGCCCCGGCAGGCCCCCAGGACGCCGCGTGCCCGTCCCCGCGGTGCCGCCGCCCCGCAGCGAGGGACGCGGCCGCCGTACGCTGGTTCCACGCCGCCAACAGCTTTGCCCCGAACCGTCCGAGCCGCCCGCAGTGAGTGCGGGGGGGACAGGGCGGACTGGGGACACCGTTCTGGGGAGCTCGAAGAAGGGAGGGTGAGGCGGTTTGGGGTGGGTGTCCCGTTTTCAGTACCGGCTGGGGGGTGGTGTGATTGAGAGCGGCCCTGCAGAGAAGGACTTGGGGGTGCTGGTCGATGAGAGGCTCGACATGAGCCAGCAGCGTGCGCTCATAGCCCAGGAGGCCAACAGTATCCTGGGCTGCATCAAAAGGAGCGTGGCCAGCAGGGTGAGGGAGGGGATTCTGCCTCTCTGTTCCTCTCTTGTGAGACCTCATCTGGAATATTGTGTCCAGTTCTGGAAACTTCAACATAAGAAGGATATGGAACTGTTGGAACAGGTCCAGAGGAGGCTACAAGGATGATCCGAGGGCTGGAGCACCTTGCGTACGAGAACAGGCAGAGAGAGTTTGGCTTAGTTCAGTCTGGAGAAGAGAAGACTCGGAGGAGATCTTATAGCGACCTTCCAGTACCTGAAGGGGCTACAAGAAAGTTGGGGAGGGACTGTTCCTTCCAAAGCGATTAAGTATTTAAGTGCCTATGTCAGGCTGCTGTATTATGCACATACAATGGAAGAAGCTGTAGATTGCGTTGCCATTTTAGAGGAGACCATTCAGAACCCAATCTTACACATGCTTATTTTATCCCAAAGTAGTTTCTATCTTCCCAAACAATTCCACAGTTTATGTACTTTAATTTTCCTTAGGGCGTGTCAAGGTTCAAGGGAACAAGAACAATCTGGGACGAAAACTGTCAGGCCTGCTCTCATCAGATGGGGACTGCAGGAAAGTAGAAGAGCTAGACAGTCCTCATGAAATCCTGAAGCTGCTAATAGATTTGGTTAGTATTTTGTTAAAATACACATCGTGAGTCCTTATGGGAGCAAGAAAACTGTTGCAGTACCTGAAGGGGCTACAAGAAGGCTGGGGAGGGGACTGTTCACAAAGGCTTGTGGTGATAGGACCAGGGGCAATGGCTATAAACTGGAGAGCGGCAGATTTAGACTGGACATAAGAAGGAATTTCTTCATGATGGGAGTGGTGAGGCACTGGCACAGTTGCCCAGAGCAGTGGTGGCTACCCCATTCCTGGAGATGTTCAAGGCCAGGTTGGATGGGCCTTGGGCAGCCTGATCTAGTGGGATGTCCCTGTCCACAGCAGGGGGGTTGGAAGTAGATGATCTTTAAGGTCCCTTCCAACCCAAACTATTCTATGATAACGGGATGTGGGGGACAAGAGATAGTCACCATTAAACTCCATGGAATATTTTTTATTTAAGCTAGAATTGACTTTCATCCTTAAGCTTTTTTATTTAATTTTTATTAATTTTAAAATTATCATCCATCCATCCATCCATCCATCCATCCATCCATCTCCACCTATCTCTGCACTCCTGGATAAAAAGTTTAATCCAAGTAACTGTATTTTTTGGCAGTTAGACAGAATATCCCTCTGGTAGCATATTCTCTTTCAGACAGTGTTTTTCCAGATACTGTTCATTCTTTGGAGGTGATAATGTCTTGCGTGAAGTGTTATCTGTGCTGAACAGATGTGTCGTCTTCTGGATCTTTGAGAGGATGCAGAAAACAATTGCCTGAATAAATCTTTAAGCCATGTAGGTGAAATATCACTGACTGGATGGGTGGCTTCCTTGTTACAAACTTGTTAATTACTGACATAATGGGGATCGTCTTTTTATATTAAGTTGTATAAAATGCATAATTTTGAAAAGGATTATATTTCTAGAATAGAGGTAAATGGACAATATTTGTGTTATTCTGCCTTGCTTGTTATCCAGCGGGAAGAAGGGTGGTGCGACTTTAGATGAGAATCAAAGGTCCAAAAAGAAAAGGAGGGATTTGATGCAAGAAATAGTTACTACTACAGAAAGTGGAATATTTTCAATTTAAGCTAAAGTAGAGTTAAATTTCAGCTAAGCAATTGTGGGTTTGAAAGACAGAAAGGCCCTCTGATACCATGTTTTCTTTCAGACAGTGTTTTTGCAGACACTGTTCATTCTTTGGAGATGAGAACATCTTGTGTGAAGTATGATCTGTGCTGAACAGATCTCTCTTCTTCTGCAGTCACCTCTGCTTGCAGCCTCTCCCCATCTCAAATGCAGGTTCAGACAGAGAGCAGCTCCAAAGCTCCCAATTAGCAAGAGATTTGACAGTTGTGTAGTTCATAATAACATTAAAATTAGTCCTTGGAAAGGAATGGATATGCATAAAGTTTCTGGGAGAATTTATCCAGGTGCTTGTAAGTGGGAAATCCATTCTGTCCCAGCTCTGCGCTGGCTGCACGTGTTGGATGGAGATCGCTCCCTCGTGTTGCCCAGGCCTTACAAAGGGTGCTTGCTTTCTAAAACTCCAAAATGAGCCTTAGGGAGTTTATTTGCCAGCATTTTTGGTATCGCATGGTTCTGTAGGCGGGGTGGTGTTGGGCTGACAGTTGCACCGAGTGATCTTAGAGGTCTTTTCCAACCTTTGTGATACTGTGATTCCATGATTCTGGTTTTACACACCCAAGCAAAACTTATCTGGAACATTGTTCAGTGGAACACAAAAGTGTCTGCCACAGGTAGAGCCAGTTTCTCTTCTGTTGTTGAACTGAGGTCAGACTGCGGGGTCCCGGCTGTGGCCAGGCTGCCTCTGTTCCCTACCCTCATGGTGGGTCACCCTTCCCAGACGGCTGGCACGTCTGCAGATCATAGAATCATAGAATGGTCTGGGTTGGAAGGAATCTTAAAGGTGATGCAGTTCCAACCCCCGCTGCGATAGGCAGGGACATGTCCCACCACACCAGGCTGCCCAAGGCCACATCCAGCCTGGCCTTGAACACCTCCAGGAATGGGGCAGCCACAACTTCCCTGGGCAACCTGTGCCAGTGTCACACCCTCATTGTGAAGAATTTATTCCTAATGTCTAATATAAATCTTCCCTGTTCCAATCTAAAGCCATTCCCCCTCATCCTGTCACTACAGGACCTTGTAAAAACTCCCCAACTTTCTTGCAGGCCCCCTTCAGGTACTGGAAGGTTGCTATAAGGTCTCCTTGGAGCCTTCTCTTCTCCAGTGCCAACTATCTCAGCCTGTCCTTATAGCAGTGGTGCTCCAGACCTCTGATCATCTTCATGGACGTCCTCTGGGCTCCTTCCAACAGTTCCGTATCTTTTTTAGGTTGAAGATGCCAGAAATGGACACAGGACTCTAGGTGGAGTCTCACAAGAGCAGAGCATAAGGGGAGAAGCTCCTGGGAAGCTGTCACAGGTCTGGAGCTGGCATTGCCACTGTGCCTGCCTGTTGAGCAGCATCCACAGTGCTGTGAGGGCAGGTGCTTGGGAAAGCTTTGCAGGGCTGTCCTCAAAAACCTGTGCAGTCCTTCTGAAACAGTGAAGGATTCCCATGTGGTTTTGAACCTACGGGGATGAATCATCTTCTGGGTCTTTTTAGGGTGGTTTGAAATTGTGTAAGGTTGTAGCATGCTGTGTAATATTTCTTGGATTCTGTGGGACAGTTTTGTTACTGCTTTTCCTCCTTGTTTTATGTAAGATCATTAAAGTATTTCACATTATTTATGAGCAATTTATTTCAGTGAATTTTAATTAAATTGATGTAAATATTGGGGAAATACGCAATTAATTTGTTTAATTTTATATGTAATTTACTTTTTACTGAGTGTGTAATTATTATTTTTTATTAGTTTATTTTTACATTAGTTTGAGTAACTTTATATTGAATTCTCTGCAAAATTGGTAGCAATGTGCAAGCTACTCTGAAGTGCCCCAAAAAGTGCTGTGTTGCTTCACAGACAGTAGCTCACACTGGGTGATCTTTGTGGAGTAACTGTTCACAGTCCAACATAGAAAGACTTGCTCTGTAATTTGACTTCGAAGCAGGTGCTGAGACTGTTGGATTTGCTTCTGTTAGAGAATTCATTTTCTGAATCAACAGGTGATGTTCACATGATAGAAGCAGATGTTCTTCTTCGTGGTGGCAAGGGAGGAAGTGAAGACCCTATCATGGCTCATCCACCTGAAACAGACAGTGACATCACATTGGAGGAATGGCTAAACGAGATCATCCACACAGATAAAGGCATCAAGCTGGATTTTAAGAGGTATCTCAAATCAAAAAGATTTTTATATTCTTTGCATTCTGACTAATTAACAGTTTTACTTGTAGTCTTAACTGTCTTTTGGTGATGGTAGACCAAAATTTTTCTTCTTGTGTGATTCAGTATGATGCATTCCTGCATAAACCAAAAATGCCATGAAATATAATCAGTGTTACTAAATGCATTGCGAAAGTGAATGTTGTGAAATTATTTTAAGCTACAAATAATGATTTCATATTCAGTCAGTTTGTTCCTGAGTTGCTATTGAGCACAGTTTTCCTACCAGGAAAACTGAAATCATAGTGCCAGAGAGACCTGGGCAGACTGGAGAAGTGGGGCTGTGAGAACCTCATGAGGTTCAACAAGGTCCTACACCTGGGTCGGGGCAGTCCCTGGTTTCGGTACACGATGGGGGATGATGTGATTGAGAGCTCCCCTACAGAGAAGGACTTGGGGGTGCTGGTCGATGAGAAGCTCAATGTGAGCCGGCAACATGCATTCGCAGCCCAGAAGGCCAACTGTATCCTGGGCTTCATCAAAAGAAACGTGGCCAGCAGGGCGTGGGAAGTGATTCTGCCCCTCTTTTCCTCTCTTGTGAGACCTCCTCTGGAGTATTGTGTCCAGTTCTAGAATCCTCGACGTAAGAAGGATATGGAACTGTTGGAATGGGTCTGGGGCAGGGCTACAAAGATGATCAGAGGGCTGGAGCACCTCCCATATGAGAACAGGCTGAGAGAGTTGGGCTTGTTCAGCCTGGAGAAGAGAAGGCTTCAAGGAGATCTTATAGAGACCTTCCAGTACCTGAAGGGGCTACAGGAAAGCTGGGGAGGGACTGTTCACAAAGGCTTGTGGTGATAGGACCAGGGGCAATGGTAAAGGGGTATTTCTAGACGTAAGGAGCAATTTCTTCACCCAGAGAGTGGTGAGGCCCTGGCACAGTTACCCAGGGAAGTTGTGGCTGCCCCATCCCTGGAGGTGTTAAAGGCCAGGTTGGATGGGGCCTTGGTCTAGGGGGATGTCCCTGTCCATGGCAGGGGGGTTGGAAGTAGATGATCTTTAGGGTCCCTTCCAAACTAATCTGTTCTATGATTCTATGAAAATGTGATTTGTACCTGTTGTTCAGTGCGATGCAGTCGCAGTTTTCCTGTGAAAGTTCATGAGAATACAAAAGCTGTGGGCCTTACCTCTTAAAAGTGCTGCTAAGGCTGAGAGAGATTACTTTCACTCTTTGAGTAGTATATAAACTTAAGGGACATGTGTAAATAGAATAAATATACTTAAATTCATTGTAGCGTTTGTGCCTTTTCAGCCCAGTAGTCTGAAATAAACAAAATCGTTGAAGCCTGCAGTGGCTTTCTTTATTAAAATCCTTCACAACCATTCAGTAACATCCAAGTCTTAGCAGTTCAGGAGTTAGCAAAGCCATGAGCTGAGAGCTGTGAAGCAGTTCATACTGGACAGCAGAGAGGCAAGAGGCGTACAGTACTTCACACCAACCATAATAATCACCTCATGGTAGAAAGGATTCTTGGCATTTGCTCTCTTGGCTTACAAGAACATTTTCATTAAGTAACCCGTCTGTAGATGTACTGTACATTTCCATCAGTAAGGTGTCTCATCTCACCCGTGTTGTTATTGGTACAGCCTAGAAGCTGTACGGCCTTCCATGGAGCTTCTTGAACGCATGAGGCAGCATTTGAGGCGACCTATTTGGATCAACGCAGATATCCTAGAAGGACCTAATGGAAGTAATGCAGTAGTGGATGCAAAAGGGTTTCTCGACACTGTCACTTCATTTTTCCCAGATGCAACCTTATCACTGGGATGGACAACTGGCTGGCATCCTGACAAACAGAATAAAGGTAAAGACAAAATTTTATGCTTTAGTGGCACAGTCTGTTTTCCTCAAATTCATTCTGCAATTGATTCAAAATAAGCTGTATGCTATCTTCTTACTTTCAAAATAATAGTGAATATAAAAAGAATTATTTCCTTTGCTCACATATATTTGATAGTATGTCATATAGCAATTAGGTCAGTGTTTCTTTTGCAACAGAACTGTATGAAAACCTGATAGCTTTTTTGTTAAAATAAGCTATTTTGTTGTTCAATTCATTCTGACATGCAGAGGAATTTTGGGGGACAAATGGCTTAAGCTTTGTTTCAGATAGTCTGCTCCCTGAATCCTAGGAGAACTGGTTTGGGAATCTGAATTCTGGCACGTTTCCTGAAAAAAATAGATGACCTGGAAATTTAAAACCCTATCCGTGTGCTTTCACAATAGACAATTGAAATAAAAGTGTAGGTCAACATTGTTTTTAACATTTCGTTTCTGTTCAATAATTGAATTTTTGCAACACGTTTTACAGTCAGCCATTATTTTAGGGTTCTTTTCATGGGCTTCCTCTCATAATCCTCTTAGCTGTTTGTTAAGGTGTTTTAATCCACTGCACATGCGTTTGTGTGCTGTCAATGTAGCCTCCACCGATATCGTCTGTGATAACAACAGCAAAATTATCCACTGTTCCAATTATTAATTATTAGTTAGCAAGTTTTAGTGTTGTGTTATGAGGGTTTTGTTGTATGTTATACAGTAATTTTATTAAACTGCATAGCACTTTCTCCGAAATGCTGTAAAAAGTTACGAAAACTTGTATTGGAAATACTGTACTGCATAACCTTTGTTAATAAAAGTATCTTATCTGCATTCTAAATTTCAGTTTATGGTGATGCCACTTAAATGTATACTGTTATACATCAGAAAAACAGCTTTTTTGACTCTTTACAATTAAAAGTTGCTGTCCAAGAAAACCATTTTTTTAAGATTAAGATTGTTAAGATTTGCTTTTGGTGCTTTTTCGGTCTTTCCAGTCACCACATTTCACATCAGTAATTGAGAAAAAAGTCATTACCTGTCGGTTCTGACCGATTTTCCTAGCCTGCAAGAAGTGTAAGAACAGTTAAATATCACTTAAAATAGCTCTAGCTCTTGTAAAAATCTCAATGACAGGCAGTTCAAGTGTTTGAGGTTGCCCAATTTTAGCATTTTTAAGCACAAAATATTTTTTTTGTCCTACTGGATTCATTCAGGTTTTTTTTCCTAAATTTTTCATAATATTTTTGTTTTTCAAGGGCCAGTGTCAAATTAAAACTAGGCAATATTGAAGTCATTAGTGGCAAGGTTAAAGGGCAGAGGTAAAGTTTCCTGGACATTAAAAAAAATCTCACAACTTATAGCTGTATTTGAAATAACTCTGCAGTTACTTGAAATAAAAATTTTCAAAGTAAGTTTATTTTCCACTTTAGTGTTGTTTTTCTTCTCTGAGGTAATGACATCTTTTGTTCATAATCATTGGATGAATCATGTGATGAATCATTTTAGAATCATGTGATTTTCACAGAATCTATATTTGCTCCAGTTTTGACTTGCAACCTAACCATTCTATAAATAATTGTGTCTTTTTTCTTGATAGAGATCGTATTTGTGAAGAATTCTTTTTAATAAAATGCTCTTTACTGTAGGCTATGATTGGACAATGGTGAAAGAAATGGCTCAGATATGCAGTACGCTTTCCCAGCCTGTAACTTTCCCCGTGAGAGCAGCATTAGTTCGACAGTCAATATCTGAGCTGTGTTGGTTAATGCAGCAGTCGGATAGGTGAGTTTGAGGGCCTCTTTTCTTAGCTGTCTTTACTATAAAAGCATGCATTTGTTTGTATTAAATATGACACGTTTGTGTGTACATTGGAAATGGTTTTTCTTTTAGTTTTATCCCTTCAATTCTTTAATTCCTTAAGCTCTTAAGTCCTTTTGTCATACAGAAGTGGTTACTATTCATTTCTTTAAAATAATAAAATTCTCAAAGCCTCTTTCATTATCTGCAATAACCAGTTTTAAGTCTTGCATAGGTTTGTAATCTAGTTCCATGCAAAAATTTTGTGAGCGTGATATAGTTAAATAGACTGAGTTTGAAGTTGCAATTCAGAATTAATTCAACTTAAATATTTATATCTTATTTAATTTTTAATTGGATTCAGTATTTATATTTTCAGTAGTAATATCACTTAAAAACATCAAAGGTGACTTTTAGGTTGAAAGTCAGTGAGTTTGCTATGAAGCTAATTAGTCTTGCTTAGGTACGTGAGTTTCAAGACACTGACTAAAATTTGCTTCTAAACATTTTTCTTATAAGCCTGTAACAATTTCATTAAAACATTTATATTTAGACATCATAGAATAAAACCTTCTTCATACATATTGCCATTTACTCCTCTTTTTCACCTACTCTGACTGCCTGCATTTTAATAAAGTTGTGCCTTTAAGTACCAACCAAGGTCAAAGCTCAAGACAGAAAATTTAAGACAGTCATCTGTCAGGAAAATTTCTGAGTAATTTGAGAGAAAGTGCTGCTATTCTCATTTACAGTGGAGAGTAGAATTTACAGTGAAATTAGAATTAAACATTTTTAACTGGGATTATTATTTCAAAATGTTGTTATGTTAAGAACATGCCTTGAGAATTGTGCCATTCTCTAATATATCTTATCAGATACAAGCATCAGTCCCACTGGCATATCAGGATTTTCTCTTTTACCTCAGAACAAAAATCCTGATTTTTGTAGTGGCATGGTTAGGAGACAGAAATTCCTGAGCCAGTTTTGCTGACGTGCAGCTAAATTCTGATTTACCTGTATTTTAGATGGATACATTTTTAATAAACAAAGTGCAATATGAAGTATTTGTCATGTAGAGATTGTGGAGGGTAGTGCTTTTAACTTTAAAGGACACTTCAAAATTTTTACTTTTTTAAGAAAAGTTATAATAAAGCCTGTGCAGTTAATGAGAAAAGTGTATGTGATACAGTACAGAAGTTACATTCAGTTAATCAGATGGCATCACTACACATCACTTACGTAACAAAACACAGAGTATAAAAATCAATTACAACTGTAATTGCCTCCTATTCTGTGTTATAGTTTGCTGCTTGTAACTATTTATCACTTTGTCAAACTTCAGCTGCTCAGCCTGGTAAACTTCTTTTGTGGATATCTGCCTATTTTTTTATTTTATTTCTTGTTAGGTTTGGCAGAACAATTTATGCAAGAACCAGGCTACAGATAAATTGTTCTGGGTGCTGTAGGATTGTCCATCTGAACAATTTTGCTCTTCTCCTTGGGAAGTTCTAGCAAGTTTAGCTTGATCAGCAAGAATTTGAAGATTTGATGAGCCATATTGTGTGACTTAACTCTATAATGAGGGAAAAAAAGTGCCAGAGAAATAAACCTCTGCAAATTTTAGTTTGGCCCCGGTCCTGCCCCCACAAGCCTTTATGAATTAGCCCCCCTCCAGCTTTCCTGTAGCCCCTTCAGGTACTGAAAGGTCTCTATAAGATCTCCTTGAAGCCTTCTCTTCTCCAGGCTGAACAAGCCCAACTCTCTCAGCCTGTTCTCATATGGGAGGTGCTCCAGCCCTCTGATCATCTTTGTAGCCCTGCCCCAGACCCATTCCAACAGTTCCATATCCTTCTTATGTTGAGGATTCCAGAACTGGACACAATACTCCAGAGGAGGTCTCACAAGAGAGGAAAAGAGGGGCAGAATCACTTCCCACGCCCTGCTGGCCACGTTTCTTTTGATGAAGCCCAGGATACAGTTGGCCTTCTGGGCTGCGAGTGCATGTTGCCGGCTCACATTGAGCTTCTCATCGACCAGCACCCCCAAGTCCTTCTCTGTAGGGGAGCTCTCAATCACATCATCCCCCATCGTGTACCGAAACCAGGGATGGCCCCGACCCAGGTGCAGGACCTTACAGTTAGCCTAGTTTAACCTCATGAGGTTCTCACAGCCCCATTTCTCTAGTCTGTCCAGGTCTCTCTGGATGACATCCTGTCCTTCCAGTGTGGCAACACCACCACTCAGCTTGGCGTCATCTGCAAACTCGCTGAGGGTGCACTCAATCTCGCTGTCAATATCATTGATAAAGGTATTGAACAGCACTGGTCCCAGTACAGACCCCTGAGGGACACCACTTGTCAGGGATATCTGTCTGGACTTTGAGCCATTGACCACTACTCTCTGAATACGACCATCCAACAGTTTCTGGGTAGAGGGTAATGACTTGGCTGGATGTGGAGGAGTGAGAAGGGCAGGGATGTGTAAAACTTCTAAATTCTGGTAGTTCATAAATTGTGGTTGCTGAACTTGGAAATGTAAAGGAGATTAGGGGGTTGGTATTTGACTTCATTCCTAGAATTAAGATATCATAGTCCTGAATATTTTCAGGAGCTTATTAGTACAATTTCTTTCTATCTTACATGCTTTATCGTAAGATAATAATATATTCTTTTTTTATCTTTTTATCTTTCTCTCCTTTTTTCCCTCCTTTTATATATAGATACAGCCTCACTGTTTGGACAGGAAATGAAGATCTATATTCTGTGGAAGATTTGCTTTACATCCGAGAAAGCTTTGATAAAAGTAGGGTTTATTATGACATCTTAGAGCCGCAAAATTCCGAATTCAAAAAAGCCATAGGACTAGAATCGTAAATACAAGGTAGGCAGTCTCTGGTCTTATAATACTTAGCCTCTTTAAATATGGAGATTTCTTGTTCAGGGAAATGTATTTTCTTTCCCGAAAGAATTGTATAGAACACAAATGTGTTTGTAGGAGGTTTGTATAGCACTTTATTGAAAGGCTTCTCAAATACAAATTTAATACCTTCATTAATGAGTCAGAATTGTTACTTAATCAGCTTATGTCTGTTCCTCTCATTCGCTTGAGTGTGTGTAGTAAAGGCTACTCTTGTTACCTAAATATTCTAGTACTTCCTGCCAGCAAATGGGAGAATGGTCGCAGTGGGTACTCGAGGACCAAGAAAATTTGCTACTAACTGCTTTTGTGTAAGCCAGAGTCTGTGGGACGCTCAGTCTCTGCGAAAGCCTGTTTTCGCTTTTTGTAGGGGAGGATGAGTCAAAACTGTGAAGTGCAGGGCCATGCAGTTCCAAAAGGGGTGAATTTGTAGCTCATCTCGATACATTCCATTTTTAATGCTTTTGCAATTGATAATGTTCTCACTCTTAGTCAACTAAAGATTCTGTTTGCTAGATGTGAAGAGCAGGGTCTGTGATGCTACACGTTCCAGGGAGAAGGAACAGTTATTTTTACTATTTTATTTTATTAAAACTAATCAGGTTCTCTGCAATGTGGTAGTTGTGCATTCCACACCGTGGTTTGCCTCTGTGCTTTCTGAGCTATCAGCAACATAGTCCTTGGATTGTGAGAAGGCAGAGTTGGAGTTCGAGCTGCACTGCATGAGGTGCTGGGGCACACAGAACCCCCAAAGTGAAAAACAGTCCTGTCCTGTCCACAGAGTACAAAGACGGATTACAGTGAGGTAGATGGAGACAACATCATATGAGCCACGGTTGGTAGCTCTGTCAAGAGTTTTAAACTACATTCTCAATCTAAGAGGAGGTGTATAAAATGTTCTGTCACAGTCTTTCTGAAAGCTAGAGACTCTGACAATGAAATACACATACAGTGATTAGTGCCTACAGCAAAAATCGCACATTTCTGAGATAGTAATTTCCCACATTCTCCTTGATTGTGCATCTTTTTAACTCTCACAATACAGTTTCAAAAATTTCCAAAAATTGAACATCCTTTTGAGAAAAACTAAAATCACTGCAACCTGCTTGCAGGAAGGGTCTGAGACTGACCTATTTCATTTCAGGCATATTTGGGTCTCTTGCTTCTGCAGCCCTTAAAATGAATGCAGGTACTGAAATCAGTGCAGATTGAGACACAAGCTGTGTATTGTTGTCTTTCGCCAAACATTACGATTTTTTTTTTTCACAATGACAGAGGACATTTTGATTTCCAATTCAAACCTAGTTCTGTGCAGAGACATTACTCTGGCATCTTCTTGCCCTCATTTTGCCATTCCTCTCACACCCATAACTGTCTTTAACTTTGATGTTTTACTCACGTTGGACAAGCTGTTGGTACTAAAGAGTTAATTACAGCAAATTTTTTTGTTCTTACAATTTTTTTTTTATGATAGTAGTACAGGTGGGTTAGAAAAGTTAGCTATATCTATTAATCCTAGATCTTGAAATATGGCAATTGCATGCAGTCATTAAAATCCGAGATGCCTGGTTATTACCTATGATCCTTTGCCAGGTTAGTCTAATAATTGGATTTACATTATTGAAGGGTAGAGCTTTCATTTTTGTCACCTACTAAAATGCAGTTGGGTAAAATTAGGAAGTATCTTCCCAAATAAGGAAAAAACCTATCTAATTGTACCTGGAATAGTTAAACAGAGTATTGAATTTGATTTGCACAGTCAGTTAGTATGAATGCTGATAATCACCAAAAGGTCAGGTTTGGCAGTGTGATTCCTTTTAATGAATTGGGAGAAACTTTGCTTTTCAGTTCACTGTGACAGCTTGTTCTGATTTGAACAGATTTAACCTCTCATTCTTTACTGCATCTCTTTCTCTGAGCTTTGTGCACACACTTTGTTATACATGGGAGGAGAGAATAACTGTTTCCTAACTGTTCATAACCATGGGGGATTTCTTAAATACTTCAAAGACCCTTTTCTAACCCAGATCATTTTAACTAAAACCGATTCAGGAGCTGTTGTGAACAGGCATGCTAGCAGATCTGATACCATTATATCCTTTTCTGCATGATGACCCTACCTCCCCTTCAGGGAATCACCAAAGCTCAGCCTAAACCAAAGTTATAGACATTGCTTTGAATCTACAGTACATACAATAAATCAGTAGGAGTCAGTATGGTTCAGCAGGTTTTATTTTCTGGGATATTCTGTTGAACAAGAAGTACTTAGGGGAAGTTGGGTAGCTTTTGGAATCAAATGCAGCATTAGCTTTCTTTTCACAATGACAGAAGATACTTTTATTTCCAATTCAAACCTAGTTCTGTGCAGAGACATTGCTCTGGCATCTTCTTGTCCTCATTTTGCCATTCCTCTCACACCTATAAATGTCTTTAACTTTGATGTTTTACTCAACATTGGCCAAGCTGTTGGTACTAAAGAGTTAATTACAGCAAATTGCAGCATAGCTGCCTTAGGCAAAACGAAAGGAGCAGGTGTCTGAATAACAGAATTTGCTTTTGAGGGTATGAATGAAAAGGCTTGAGGACACATCACTGTAGCCATGCTCGTTTATTGAATGAAAGGTGCCATTATGAGCACTGGCTTTTTCTAATTATTTCTATTGAACACATTACTAGTTCTAGACTTAGTCTAGATTTATTTTCAAGATATTATTGGTCATCCAGGAGCAGCAATACTTTCTGGCCATACATTTACTTCTAATAGATTTAAACACAAGAGTGTCTAGGTGTCTTTCTGTTCACAGTTTATATAAACTTTTATGACTGGAACAGTCTCCTCCATCTGTTTCATTTCCTTCTTGCAGGCAGTTATATTTATTGACTTAGAAGTTAGGCCTTTTTGCATCCACATCAACAAACTTTTTTGTTCTTTAGAAACCTTTTCCCACTTACCAATTTCCACCTGAAGTACTACGATTTGTTAAAACTGGTTAAACTATTAAGTGAAGAACATTATTAGCAATTGCCAGAAGCATTTTTAAGGGAGCAAACCATGGAAGAATTATCACTGAGTAATACATGTGGATATGAATAAACAGGGATATTCAGGTAAAATTAAAAGAAGACATGACCTGTCTTACCAAAAAAATTATTTCAGCTGACAAGACATGTAAAACCAGATTTTAAAAAGTGCTAGAAATGAGTTCTACATAGTATTCTTGCAGTGACAGAAGGGTTTGACTACGTGGTGGATTTGATTGTTCTGTATGGATTATTCTATGTATCTGAATTTCTGTATGTATTCCTTTTTACCCCCTGGTTCTCTGTTAATTTCCTGTGAAATAGTTTATGTTTTTTTATGTCGGTCTGGTCTGGCGTGCACATAAATACATTAGTTCAAATCAGTTTTTCTATTTTCATGCCATTGTACAAATTCTCTTCTTCTAAAATAAGATAGGTTAACTGTGGGGCTGGCAATAAGATAATGAAGGTGAGATGAATAACATTCTGTTGGAAACAGGGTACTGTGGCAGGTCTATGTTACTCTAGCTGTTGCTGCTTTATTGTTTTGGGGTTTTTTTACTTTCTGTCAGTGATCTATTCCTTCTGCTTAAGACTTTGTTTAGGAGGTGTGAATTCTGCCACCTCTTTGTGGAATCATTTTCTCTATCGGTGTTGCTTTGTGTCTGTTGACATTTTCGAGCCAGTTTTTGAGGCTTGATTGTCCTTGTTACATGATGAATCTGGTTGACTTTAGAGGTATTAAGTATTGTCCAGGATGTCCATGACAAGTCGTGTCCCTCAGGGGTCTGTCAGTGCTGCTTAATACCTGTATCAGTGATATAGAGAGCGAGATCGAGTGCACCCTCAGTGAGTTGACACCAAACTGAGTGGTGCGGTTGCCACACCAGAAGGACGGAGTGTTACAGAAGAGAATTGACGTCATTACTCCGGCAGTATGCTCAATGATATCCTGAAGTAACCTGTAAGTACACTGATGAAAGCAAAACAGAAGCTGATTTTCTGAGGTTTGTATTGTTTAAATGTGCTGTGGAAAAAAAGAAAGTGCTCCCAAAGACACTTTTTTTGAAAGCCCAATTTCATCTTCAGCATTCATTTGCAGAATTATTCAGTTTTGGCCTACTCTGACTGCAAACCTGCCCAGTCTTTTACTTCAGTTAAAATCTTCAAATTAATGCCTTTTATGTTTTCCTTATCAGCCACCTGCCATTTGCTAATATTACTACAGAATTATTTCTGCACTGTCCATTAAACCATATTTAATGTTAGAGTCTGTGCACTGTAAGGCTTTCACTTGTGATTTTTACTGTGTTTTGTGTAGATGCTGAAGAATTTGGTTCCAGCACCAGATGTGTGTTGTCTTTCTCACATCAGCAGTATCTCTGCAATTGCACCAGGAAGCTGTATTTGAACATTCCAAGTTCCCTTGTGCAGAGCGAAGTTTGTATAAACCTCAGCTTATGCAGCCCACTGTCAGGAATTTATGTTCTTGATGATGAAGAAGACAGAGCTAGGAGCCTAATTGTGATTCCTCTCATTGTTACCTTGTTCAATTGTTCAAATTAATTGTAGTAGCAGAAAAAAAATTTGCTTATGCAAATTCATAATCTCAATGGGGATCTGGTAGAATTAAAATGTGTTTTTAAAAGGTGTTTTCATTATTGTATTCTTAAAATGTATGCAAAGGTCAAGTTGGTATTTTAAAATTCACCAGCTTTTGAGAGAGAAGGCCGTAACTCCTGCTGTCTGTGGCTTGTGAAAGTGATCAAAATTGCTAAATGATTCCTTCGTGGGAAAACATACAGGAATTACAGTTCATCAGCATGCATCTGCATCTGGATTTCAGAAATTTGGGAATAAACTGGACTGTATGCGATTCTAAAGCAATGCCTTCACTGTTCAGTTTAAGATCATAGTATGTTGTTTAAATAGTATGTTGTTTAAATGTTTTGTCTTGCCTGGGACAATAGCTCTGGATTATTGTTAACGCCGCAGCGTGGTGCTGGCACAAGAGATGCTGTCTTTATGAATTAATTCAAAATAGTGGTTTTGACGTCGTGTTAATAACTCTGAGATCTCTGGTGCCTACTTCAGCGTTGAACTTTTAACACCTTGGCTTCCTGAACCCCCACTTAGATGAGCTGTGTGGCTAAGGCAAGGCCTGCGTTCTGCTGGGGGTTGGACGATACCTCCAGAGGTTGCTTTCTGCCCAGGTGTTCTTATGATTTAATGAGACATTTCACTTGCTGCATCGTACGTACTACCACAGAGGATTAGTACAGATGCAAAGGGAATTGTAAGTAACTCTTCTGTAATTCCTGTAGTTTGGTTATTGCAAGCTTAACTTTCATCTTTGTTGAGCTTTAACAGATACTTACAAGGAATTTTTTTAAGTAAAGAATTTCCACGAAGTAACTTGACTGCTCCTGTCCTTGGTTCTGTTGTCCATTCTGTACCAGCAAAAAGAAGCAGGCTTATGTTTTAATTGTGTGAAATGCTAAAGCCAGGGACATTCCTAGGGGGTCTGCACTTTCTTCCAACCAGCTTACAAGCATTGTCAACCAAGGAAATGCCTGTCTCAGGTAACAGGTCTCCTTCCTTGAAGGACAGGAGTTTTGCAGGAATTTTGCATACATTTTAAAATAAAGTCAACCTGTGCAAAGGGGTGTAAGACCAGTGGTCTGTTAAGAAGGATTAATAGCTGGGGGATTTATCAGGACAAATAGTAAAAAAAATTGGAATTTTATCGAGTGTTTATGTCCAGGTTGGGTGGGACTTTGAGCACCCTGATCCAGTGGGAGATGTCTCTGCCCATGGCAGGGGGTGGAACTGGGTGGGCTTTGAGGTATCTTCCAACCCAAACCGTTCTGGGATTCTATTATTCCTAAGATATATCGTTATCAAACCTGACCTTAGAGGTATTGCAGCGCCAGTAGTACTTCAAGGTGAAAATATGTGGCTGGGTAGTACTGGGAAATATTTCAAAACAAACATTCTTCCCTCTAATTATGTATACATTGTTAATGTTTTTAGTAGGATGGGTACTTGTGACACCTTTCTATAGCAAGCCAGTCTCATTACATGAGCAAAATAGCCAAGTAGTGGAATAATGTTTTACTTCTGTAAAAATCCATTTGTTTATAAACACCCAATTTTAGTTGGAAAGTTAATTAGTTGTACTGCATAACAGACGCAGAAAGAGGAAGATCTTGTTAAGTATTGTTGAAAAAAAAAAAAAGCAATTTAATGGCTTAGGTTACTGTTTTTCTTATGTAGCTGCATCAAGTTACGGCAATATCTTTTGGAAGTGCCACATAATTGTAAAAGACAAAAATCAAAGCAAAGAAACTCCAAGTGCCTTTCTTCGTAAAGCAAAAAGAAAAAGTGCAGGGAAGGATATTTTGAAAACTGTACTTCCAACAGCACAGCTTAGACACAACCTTGAAAACTTTTTATAGTGTTCCTGTGTAGCAGCAGCTTGCTGCCCTTAGAAGTCTTGAACCAAAAGTAAAGAAAAATGTTTTCACCTTTCTAAACTTATCACGTAGATGCAAAATCAGTAATCTTGGCAGCAGTGTGCTTTACTGAAAGCTGTCCAGCTGAAAATGGATCCATCTTGAACCTCGTGGACTGAAAGGCAGGCATCCCTCAGCCACCTGGCGTAGACATGCCTTAATAAAGTGACTTTGGTAGTGACTCAGCGTCTCCTAAGTGGTAAATAAAAAGATGTGTATTTCCATATTCCCTGAACACGGGGAAAAATAACTTTTATTTATGCATCATAACAACATCGAGAGAACAAAACTGAACTGTTTTTCCACTGAAGGTCACTTATAACACTGAAGCAACAATAAATGTTACTGTTAACCTTTCACATTTCTTCTGCATCCAAATTAAGCACAAAATACTGGCAACAGTACAGAATACATCACTTTTCGAGACATTTGCCATTTTCTTCTATTGTTTGCGCACTTTATAAAAAATTTATTTCAGTTGAGGGAGCAGTAATCCCATGTATGTCTGTAATTTTCAAATGAATGCCGCAGAAATCAGGCTTTATACCATGAGCAAAGGTACTAGTTAGAACACCTGATATGTTAGTTGATTTTTCTGAAAAAGAATTTGTACTTTTCTGAAAGATAATTTTTAACTTCAAATACTTAGCTTCATTATGAGGTCAGCAGACTACAAATTGCTGTTTTCACTTAAAATACCATAAAAACATTTGAAAGGTATATTGTTTCTGTATGTGATGTTTGTAGGGACCAATTTGTACCCAGTCAATAACTTAATAATGATATATGTTGTATCACATAACTTTCTGACATAAAAGTTGTCCATGTAATTGTTGTTCTACCTGGTATATCCAGATGCTGATCCAGCACTATCTCATGAAGTAAGAGGCAGAACCTGAATGGAGCCAAACACTACATCACATTCACTGTGTTTCCACCAGTATTTAATAGCTCTTAAAATGTACATAGCCTCACTTTTGGAACTTTCTTATTTTTTGATGTTTAATGTGCGAACTCATACATTGTGGGGTTTTTCTTGTTTGTGTATGTGCGGAGACTAGAGTTTGCCAGACAATCCGTAAATGACCGAGCATCTTTCCGTGGATGAACAGTCAATTTCTAATTCAAAAACCTAACATTTTTATGATCAGTACTGATTGCTTTGGATGGGTGAGAAACTGCACACGTTTGATGATCATTACCTGAGTAAATCACATTTGATGGCGCAGTGCATGCCATGGGCCTTCCTAGCTGTTTCCAGAATGTTGCACATCCCAGGCTAGCAGAGCTGTGACAGGAGGAGGGCAAAGAACACCACAGCTTTCAGGAACCTTATTTTGTGGTGAATTATTAATTTTGGCAATGGCAATACAGATTTGCATCTTTGCTTATTCTTGCTACCTTTCAGAGCCTGGACAGAGAATCAACAGTAACATCATCTTGCCTTCCAGCGGTTATCACTTGAGGCAGGAGAGATTTTGTTCAATATTGATTTCGAGATTTAAATTTGTGATTTCAGATCAGTGCTTGATGTACAGCCCTGTTGTATAAACATGCAAACCATTCTCCTTTACCTTCCAGTGTCAAACACACCCTTCCTCAAAATATTCATATTTTGAACTTTTGGACAGTTTTATGGTTTTAGATATAAAGGTATTTACAGAGACTGTGTGTTTATCATCCACTGGATATTGTCTTCTGCTAAGGGCAGAGATAAATAACATTACAGTTCTTTGTCAGGCAACATCAAACTGGGTGAATTTTGACTGAAGCTCAAGAAGACAGTACCCTCTGCATTTTCAGAAAAAGAAGTATTTCAATATACAGAAATTCACATTACACAGACATTATTTCAATACAACTGATTTCTGTAAATTATGACAAAACAGAACACAATTAAGCATTTCTCAGTCTTCAGAGGATGAGTTATAAAGTGCCAGAAATCAAGCATCTGTGGAATATGCACAAAGACAAGGTAGTTTTTTTATTGAATTGCAGAACACTAAATGGGAAGGAAAACCAGGCTCTAGATACAGATACTTAAAAATAGGCAACAGCACAGAGGCAAAGTCATGTTTCTCATCTGTAAGAAATTCAGTCCTCTGCTCTAAATTAGGCAAAAGGACTACCATCTTCCAGGTGAATAGTGTAGCTAAGAGATTTTTTTTTTATGTCTATCTGAGCTCTTCCTTGCTCCCAAGTGTGTGTGACAAGTATCCTCATTGAGCTAGACAGTGTTTAGATGTGTCTCACCATCTATATCCTGTCTTGAAAAGAAATCCAGGCCTGTGACTGAGGAGTTTGCGCGTGATCTGGCAGTCTAGATTTTGGGGAGTGTGGAACTACAGGAAGGAATGAACCCTGGTTTAGATACAGCCTCTGCCTCCCCCCCCCCCCCCCCTTCCTCTTTTTAAGAGTGTTCTGGAAATCGAATAGCTTGAGAAGCCCACTGACACTGCAAGCAGGCTTTTGGTTATTTCACATGAGATTCCTTGGAACTTCTTGCTCACTGTGCTGGCTTCTTGGCTCAGCTTCCAGGCATGGTGTGCTGAGCATGAGCTCTTCAGTGCTCTGCATATCATGTTGACTTCCAGTGGGCAGCAGGGCATCTAAAGCAGGTTCCCAGTCTTTAGCTGGAATTCCCAGGACATAGCTGTGCGTGCAACCCGGGTCTGCAACATGAGTACTATTGACTAGGTGTGTTGTCTGTTTACGTGCAGTAAAGCCAGTGGCGCCCAGTGACAGCTTGCTACTGACCGCCCATAGCGCACACTGCTTGTGCCTGGGATTGCTGGATATTGCAGTCCAGCTGATGTCCAGTATCACAACCAGGTTCCCAAATTCCACGTGTTCTGCCTTTCCAGGTGGAGAAAGTACACCTTTGGGGAAGCCTTGGAGGGCTAGTGGTCCCAAACTAACATGAAAACTGCAGTGCTTACCACCCTTTGCAGATTCACCCTGTCACAGGTGAAGCTTCAGTGCTGAAGCTGAAAACATGATGAAAAGAGTGTAAGACATATTCCTCAGTGTGCAGAGAGCAGCAGACACACAGAGTTAAGCATGTATCTTCATGTAGTCTCTAAGCTACTTAAATTAGCAGAGCGCCTTCCAAAGCAGAGCGCCTGATGTCACATCTCTCTTGTGGTGTGTATCATTACAATCGGATAGTGCAGTCCATATGTACATATTGTAAAGATTCTATAACCTATTAACCCCCTGTTAAAAATTCACTAATTGCTTTATCTGCTCCGTCTGTAGGGACTGCCTTCTTAGTAGTGTTTTTGTGGTTTTGATCTCTCTAGGGAAAGGAGGTGCTGCTGGTATTAAGTGGTTTTGACCACAAGAAATCATCCCAGAAACCCTGTTTATGAAAGTAATATCTGGAATTGAGGGGTGAGGATTCACATTCAGTGGTGGAAGAAAACCTGGTCTTGTCTGAGCAACATGATCCAACAATAAGGCTCCTGAACCCCGTCTTTGTAGAGAAGTTTGATTTCTCCTGCTCAAGGCAACTGGAGGCATGTTCTCCGGTATTTCTTTAGAACCTGATAACGAAGAGTGAGAGGGAGAAAGAATGTTTTTCTTTGCCATCACTGACTTGCTGTCTTCTGCAGTAGCAGGACTTACACTAGTAGTTAACTGAGAATCAGAGCTGTAGTGATTTGCTCCTGAATTTCTTTTCTGGCTAATGCTGCTGAGGTTTGAAATGAAGCCGATGTGTCCTGAACTGGCATCTTTACCCATGTGAATCCCACTGGGGTTATCTTTCTCTTCATCAAAAGGAGCCTGAAAGTTTATCTCATCATAGGATAATTTTCTTGATCCGGCTTGATCAAAGGTTTTCAGAAAATGAGCAGTGTCTTTTATGTCAATACTTTGGTGCCTGGTGATGAATCTCTTTGATAAGGCAAGGCCATTGATTTTAAAAGAGATTTCTTCTTCTGGACTAATGTCTTGAAGTTCTCCTTGCAAAGAGACAATTTTATTCTGGTGAAACAGAGATGGAGCGCTCTTTATCCAAGGCTCAGACTGTAACCACTGCGCTTGTGCTAGCTTGGTCCCTACTTTGGTTGAGCTGGATTTTCTTGTTGGTGAAACTGTTTGAGATGAGTTGTCCACGCTTCTTGGATGATCCATCTCTTTAAAGCTGAAGAGTGCTTTTCTAGTTTCACTTGAACTTGAAACAGAGGATAGAGACGTTTTCAGTTCTATTTCTGATGGGGAAGCGCATGCAGTTGGGGAATAGCATTCCTCGAGGTCTGCGGGAATCACGTTTAAGTACTGCTTTGTTTTGTGCCTCCCCGAGGGGGACTTGTCTGTTGTAATGATAATGACTTCTTTCCCTCGCGCCTTGCAGGCATTAAGAAGGACTTTGAGGGTCTGTTTGTCTTCAGAATTTATTGCATACACAAGTGCAGAGCAATTGGAGTGATCTTGCAGGCTTGGGTCAGCTCCGCTTTTCAGGAGCAGAGATACCACTTCTGGTCCTGCTTTTTCTAGACAAGCGTGCATCAAAGCTGTCTTTCCAGATTTGTCCTGTATGTTCGGATCGGCTTTGTTTTCCAGTAGGTATTTAACCATCTTTGTCTTGCTGACACTCTGGGAGTCCACGTGTTTTGTCCTACAAGCAATCATGAGAGGGGTTTCGCCTCTGTCATTGCTCTCGTTGATGTAGGCGCCACCCTCCAGTAGCAGTCTGGTGAGGCGAAGGCGGCTTTGGTAGACTGCTCTTATCAGGGAATTCCCCTCTGGTGACAACTCCACTGCTTCCGTCATCACACTTGTCTCACACCTTCCTGGTGGCTGGAAAGAACAACTGGTTTTCAGAGAAAGTAGAGAGCCTCACCCCTTGAAAAGAAAGGAAAAAAGAGGATTTAACTGTTTGAATAGCTCCTATGAATACCTCAGTACTTGATAAGGGAAAAAAAAGGTATTCCCACCTCCTAGACGTCAAGAAATGCATTAAAAATTAAAGCAATATATGTCTGTGATTATAACATTTCTAGATGCTTAAAGTGTGGCTGACAGGGGCGTTGGCTTTTGGGGATTTTATTCTGGGCTGCTCTCCGTTTTGTCACACTCTGCCAAACAAGCTGCAAGAAAAGCTTAATTGTCCACACTCTAATGGCTTTATACCGACTACACCCAAGTGGCTGTGCTCCAGTTGTACCAATCCTGATTTGCATCAGTGAGAAACAGGAACTGAAGGAATCCTGCAGCATTTGTTTCAGTGATGTGAGATACTGTGTCACATTCACTTATTCTTTCTCACAAAACAACAATGCTGAATGTCTAGAAATTAATGACAAAAAGAAAGTTCATTGGTCTTAGTAAATAAGAAAGGCAAACACAGTAAAATATTTTTTAGCTAAGAAAGTGGTAAATGGCTAGAAAATAAATATTCGTTTCTTTAATAGAAGTAATAACATTTGTGAAAGTACACTATCTTGCTTGTGCTGCTCTGAAAACCTACTAGTCTGGCAGAAACCGCATGAATGAAGTGATACACAACCTGTCCCAATCAGTGCAGGGATGGGGATCATTGGGCTGGAGGAGTCCAGTGCCTGGGCAGACAATATTGGCTCTAAACCAAAAGAAACATCTGATAGCATCAAAGAAAATCTAGAGATTTCACATTAAAAAAAAAAAAAAAAAAAGAAAAAAAAAGCTTAGTCTGGTGTAAGTAATGTAAGGTCTTCTATGGACACCTGCATGCATGCGAAAATAGAATTAAATTATTTTTATCTTTCATGTACTTGTTTACCCCTGTGTAGGGAAAACCTTTAGAGAAAAAAACACACCAATATTTAACAGCTGGCAGAGCAATAGAATTCCAAGACAAGATTAGACAGGGATATGAAAATTACGTTTGTTTCTTTACAGTATGCTGCTAGACAAATAAAAATGTTTAATTAGCTGAACTGCAGAGGAAATTAACAAAGACTTTTTTCTTTACCATTGAAAGCACTAGTAACATCCTGACAAATGGAAGAGAAGTAATTTTGTTCTGTTCTTCAGTAGTGAAGTTTAACTTTTAATTCCAAAATCCAAGGATGGTATCAATGTAGTTTTTTCCAAAAGTCCAAGAAACAAAAAAAGTTAGTTGAAGTACACATGACATTTTGTTATCACAGATCTCTCCTGCCCCCTTTTATTTCACTGCATAGCAGCATGCTCTGCAGCTACAGGCACTTTTAGTAAGCAGTGGCTTTCAGTGGCTTATCAGTCACCATGAGAACAGTTAGTTATGTGGCTCCATCCAGTGCAATGTGTTAATTACCTGTTTTAACAGCTACTCAATACAGTCATTGCTTAGTGAGGTGGTATAATGAAGATCACACATAGCATGTGTTTGGGTAAGATACCTCACAAGATTTTGTATGCCAGACAAACCTGTGGTAGCATCTACTTCTGGGCTTACTGCCCTCACAAAGTCTGTTCATTGTGTGTGCTTGACTGCAGCCCTTTTATGGGAAATGGCGGAGGATGAAAGAGGGCCAGAACTTCTCTCTCCATCCTTTTGAGGGTGAACATCCCAATTGTGATCACTGCTGACAACAGGGGCGCTGCTGTGGTATTATCACCTTCTTTTGACTGCTTGTTGAGGCTCTTTCCTCACACTGTCTTGATAAAACAGTTTTTGAACAGTAAATGCATTGAAATTGCTTTACGGATTCATTCTGTTATACTAAAAGTACATGGTGCAAATCATTGTTAAGAAATTCATATTTTTGACAATTAACACATTCAAGACTATTATAAGAATTTTTATAAAAGCATCCAATTATTTTGTGCATTTAGGTTTCCAGAAACAAAGTAAAGAGAAGTATCTTTTAGATAGCACACGTGCTGGAATACTGATTGTGTTCTCCCTTGGCTTTGACCTACCTGTCATTGAGGATTTTAGATTTCTTTCATATTTATTGAAAGCTCTTCCGATACTTATCTGCATGCTTTACTTAAATGACAGCATATAGCACTTCTTACACAGGTCTTTGCATCTCTAGAAATATGGCCAAAAGAACATTAAACAGGCTTAGAAAGAGAATAATGTTATTTGAAGTCATGCAGCAGGTCAGTGCTAAAAATGAGACTGTTTTTCCAACGTGTGGTCTAATGACTTCAATTGCTAGAATTCCTCTTCACCGTTGACTTTAGCAGGACTGTTAATGTGAGTCAGGACAGAGGAAGCCTTGTCTAGACCAGCACTTAAAGTTAGAAAGTTTAGATGAGATTGTGTTGCCAGAGGTGGCGTGAACCTGTCCTGGAGAAAACCCAGGGTATTTTTGTGCAGGCAAGTCAGCAGTTCCAGTGTGGCTGAGATCTCACTGGGTCTTGTAGGTACAAATACATTTCATTTCAGATACTCAACTAGTTATTATAGCCACAGGCTGGGACTGTCAGGTCTGCAAAGCAGGCTGGCTAATCCCTGAGAGGAGCACAGGCACTGGTGCTGTTAAAGTCCAGCCTCGTTAGTTACAGCTTGATCTACACTTTCACTGAAGGAAGGGGGGCAGGAAAAGTGGGCAGCATGGGAGCAAAGAAAAGTGGAGAAAGAAATACTAATTGGGGAATAAGAATCCACAAATACTTATGAGTCAGACACTGTATAATTAAAAGGAAGTGGTACAGATTTGCAAGCAGAACAGTACCATGCAGAATACATTCCTGAATGCTGGGTGAAGATAACCATAATTTCATCTGGTGAATCTGCTAATTATGGGAGAATACCCTTGGGTCTTTGTCATCCCAAAACTGCTGCTGTGGGTACAAAGGGCAGCTGGACTTTAGTAAGACCCACACTGACACCGGTGGAGTGGAAGTACACATGCTACACCTGGACTGGGTACAACCTGCACCAAGAAAACACAGCTACATATTTTGGAGTGAAAGGCCATGGTTCAGTCAGGTTCCCTAAAAGAGTAAATTACTTGATAATTCATCAGATTGATGCTGAAGAAATTGAGGTTATAAAGCATTCCTAAATATAACTAACTGCCATGTCAGACCCACTGTGTGTGTTACTAACGTGTCAGGACTGACACAGCTGCTTTTCAGCTGTGGCAGTAAGCTTGTGCCAAGATAGCAGTGAAAGAATGAGGAGCTGTGCAACCTGATGTGCGACACAGAGTCATGAACGGGACTTTCAGATCATCCACAAATTTCTGGTGTTCTTGTACAAATAGCATTCCTGGAACACTCTGTCTAGAAAGAGCTTAATTTTTATTTTGAAAAGGCAGTATTGTCCTGGAAAGTGCTCTGAGATGAAGTAGCACAAAGTACCTCGTACTAAGAAAATCAATTTTTGAAGCCTATGCTGATTTGTTTGCAAGAAGTAGACATGCAGCTGTGGATTTGTGCTGGCTCCTGTCCTGAGGTCAGACTGGGAAGTATAAGAGTGAGCACTCAGAGTCCTGTTCTGACACAGGTTGTGCTGCCATGGTAGTGGGAAAAAACACTGAAAGTTTTAGCATTTCTTACTCCCACTCTTGCTTCTTGGTTTGTAAATAGCATTTAATTCCTAGGAGAAGCTCTCACAGTGTTTGTTACATCTAACTGTGTAAATAATCACGAAATTGAGAGGGAAAAAGCTCTTCAATATTGTAATACGTATCTAACATTTTCACTAAGTAAAGGAGTGCTAGGAATAAGTGTTCTTGTAAGGTGTTCCTCGCTTTTTCAATGTGACAGCCAAATTTTCTGCTCTGTGCCTTGGCATTCTCAGAGTCACCGAGACAAGCTTTCACAGGAGTGTTCAGAGAGTCATTCCTGTAAAAGTCATCAATTCTTATCTCCCAAAAAAAAAAAAAAAAAAATATGTGCTTAGACACTTACAGAGCGTAAGCCTTTAAATATTTTAGTGATTCTTCATGCTCACATTAACCCTGCAAATCCTCTCAGCATTAACAAGAATTCCGGTTTCCTACACTGCCGTAAAGACCTTGAAATTTATCGCATACTTTTGAGTTAAAAAAAAAAAAAAATAAAATTACCGTTCTGTCACAGCCAGAACTTTCCCGTCTTCTCCAAAGTTGATGGCACCAAGTCCAGTTTTGGGAACCTTCCCTGTAAAGCTCCCCGGGGAGAAGATCCATCCACGCTGCTTTTCCAGCAAGAGCAGCGGGTTCTCACCCGCCTCCTCTCTCAGGGTCTCCCGTGTCTGCACCTCCAAAGGAAGTTTGGAGAGTTCCAGGTAGCTCGTTTCCCTGGAAGGGTGAATTTATGGCGTTCCCCAGAGCTCTTTCTGTTTCGGAGGCGTTTCCCTCAATAAGCGCAGCCCCCGCACCGCTCAGCATCCTCGCTGCTCGCCCCGCGGCTGTAAAGGGGGGCAAAAACAGGGAGAGGCGGCTTCCTTACGGAGAAATCACAGGGACTGCACCTGGAAAAGGAGGAGAGCGACGGCGCTGGGGGAACTCACCGGGCAGGAGGGTCCGGGAGCGCCGGGACGGAGCCATGGGGAGCGGGGACGGCGGAGGGCGGGGCGGGGCCAAACACACCCCCCTCACACCCCCAAAGCCCAGCACCCCCGATACACCCCCTCGCCAAACCCCAACACCCCTCACAAAACCCCCCACAACCCCTCACAAAAACCTCAGTCCCCCTTTACACCCCCTCAGCCCCCCCCCAAAACCCCCACACCCCTCACATCCCTCACACAAGCCAACACCCCCTTTACACCCCCTCACAAAAACCTCACCCTCCCTCACGCCCCCTCACTGCAACCCCACACCCCTTCACACCCTCCTTATACCCCTCACAAAACCTCCATATCCCTCACACAACCCAACGCACCTCCTAAAAACCCGATGACCGCCTTACACCCCCTCTCTGCAACCGTACACCCCCTCACACCCTCCTTACAGCCCTCACACCCTTCACAAAAACTCCACACCCCTCACATCCCCACACAACCCCCTCCCCAAAGTCCAACACTCCCTCTACACCCCTTCACAAAAACCTCACACCCCTCACACAACTTAACACCCCCAACACCCCTTTTACACCCATTCACAAAACCCTAGCACTCCCTCACACCCCCCTTATATCACCTCACAAAAAGCTCAGACCCACTCACAGCCCCCACTGCAATTCCAACACCTCCTCACAAAAACCTCACACTCCTCACAAAACCCCCACACCCCATCACAAAATACTCAGACCCTCCTTTACACCCCCACACAAAACCCCAGCACTCCCTTGCACCTCCCTTACACTCCCCTCACACCCCTCAATAAGCCCCCACGTCCCCTCAGAAAAACCTCACATCCTCTCACAGTGCCTCACTGCAACCCCACAGCCCCTCACACCCTCCTTACAGCCTCTCACAAAATCCCCATACTCCCCTCATAAAAATCTCAGACCCCCTTTACACTCCCTTTACACCCCTCAGACCCCCTTTGCATGCCCTCAGACCCCTCACAAAACCTCAACACCCTGTCCCACCCTCCTTACAGACCCTCACACCCCCTTTTTACTCCTCACACCCACTTTTCACCCCTCACACTCCCTCACAAGAGCTCATTACCCCCTAACACCCCCCTTGCACCCCCCTCACACCTCACACTCCTCACAGCAACCTCACAGCTCTCCCCTCCCCTCAGCCCTTCACCCTTCACAGCCCTTCACAAAATATTCACACACACCCCACACGCAAAAACCTCACTCCCTTCTTACCCCCTCACACCCCTTTACACCCACTTACAAACCCTTTACACCTCCTCATAGCCCCTCACGCCTCTTCACACCCCCTCACAACTCTCACAGCAACCCCCTCACACTCCTACACCCTTCACACCCTTACACATAAGCACAACCTTACCCTCTCCCACAGCCAGCATCACACCCTCACATCCCCCACAAACACCCTTACACATCCTCTCACCAAAACCCTGTCACCTCCACACCTATTGGACCGCCTCTACACCCCAACACCCTTTCCCCTTTCACACTTCCATCCCCTCACACCTATACACACGCCCATTCCAGGGCACCTCCAGCCATTTCCCCCCTGGCAAAGAGCTCGTCCATCACCCCTCAGGGCAGAGACATCACCAAGATGTGTTTGGGTGTAATCACTTCCTTTACAGACGGTGAACAGTAGAAACAACCCACTCTTCTTTACCGCCTCACTGCTTCCTACCGTCCGGGGGGCATGGATTTAAGGGTTTTAATACGAAATAGAGAAAGGTAAGCCTGAAGAGATGCTTCCTTTGGGTGTACTCAGGTCTTACTCTACAATAATCTCTGGCTGCTTTTGATGGCAAAACTGCCAAAAGGCAAGAAGGATTTGGATTCTATCTGCTTGTAGGACTAAGAAGTCCCAGTTCTTTCACAAGGCATCTTTATTATTAAACAATTCTAAATCCATCCAGCTGGCAAGATTTTCTCTTACAAAGTTTTTTTTTTCTGGAGCAGTGCTCATGGACCCCGTTGGAGATGAAGGGGTCCATGTCAATATCGGATTACTTGGTGTCATGGATTGCCTCTCTGCTGCTTGTTCCACGCTAGAAGAAATCTGGCCAAAACCTGCCAGGAAAGAAATTTCCTTTCTTCTAGGTACTGGATATTGCTCACCACCAAACAAACCTGTTAGCAAATACATCCCCATTCCTGGGATTTTCTTGCACAGTCGGTATGTGAAAAGTTTATCTGCAACTTCACTTCAATGCAACATTACTTTATATCTGATAAGTAGGTTATATTTTATGTTTTCCAGAGTGACTTCACTACTCTTCTGGTAAGAAAATTTTTCCTAATATCCAGTCTAAACGTCCCATGGCACAACATGAGGTGTTTTCCTCTCATCCTATTCCTTGCTGCTTGGGAGAAGAAACAAGCACCCACCTCACTACATCCTCCTTTCAGGCAGTTGTAGAGAGCAATGAGGTCTCCCCTCAGCCTCCTTTCCTTGACTAAGCAATTCCAGTTCCCTCAGCTATTCCCCATCACACTCGTGCTCCAGACCTTTTCCCAGCTCCTTTGCTCTCCTCTGGACACAATCCAGCTCCTCTGTGTCTTTCTTGTAGTGAGGGGCCCAGGATTGAACACTGGATTCAAGGTGTGGCCTCACCAGTGCCAACCACAGGTTTACGATCACTTCCCTAGTCCTGCTGGCCATTACCAGCCAGCCCTTCCAGTCTGGAAGGCCTTGTCATCGCCAGTTTCCTGAGGGAAACTGTCCCATCATCCAGATTGTTAATGACGATGTTTAACAGAATTGGACCCAGTATTGTCCACTGTTTGTGGGGTGACTGTTTGTTAGTGACCTTCACCTAGACTTTGTAGCATTGATCTCTACTCTCTGGGACTGGTCGTTCAGCTGGTTTTCAACTCACCACACTGTCTGCTTATCCAGCCTGTACACCAACAGCTTCTCCATCAGGACCTTCTGGGAGACAGTGTCAAAGGCCTTGCTGAAGTTCAGATAGTATCCGCTGCTCTCCCCTCATCTACCAGGCTAGTCATTTCGTTGTAGGTCATCGAGTTGGTCGAGCATAACCTCTCCTTGATGAAGCCAAGTTCACTACTCCCCAACATGTGACAGTGTACAGTCTCGTTTGGCTCCTTGGCACCTCTGATGGTACTTATGGACTATCCATAAGTACACCTGCTGATATCCCTGATATTCCAAGGCTATTGGATTACTGATTCCCATAAAAGAATGCTGTAACATTTTCACAAACATTTTGGAGAAATTTGGACTGCCTTTTTTCATGATAACTTTTTGTGGTGGTGACGCATGGATGATATAATAGATGATATATTGGGACTCACAGCGCCCGTGTTGACTCCCTCGCAAACACCATTAATTGCAGGGGTTGTGATGCTATTATTGTGCAAGGTCCTGTACTCATCTGCACTCATCTTTTAAAAAAGGCAGCTCCTCCCTCAAAGGCATTGTTGTCTCTGCATATAATAAAAGGCAGCAGGTGAATGCAGGCAACAAATGCAGGAGCTGAGGGCAAAGTAACATCAAAACAATCCATCATGTTGGGTATAATAAATAGCAGTCACAGGGCAACAGCATCCTTGGTGCTATGAAGAGCTTTTTTAGGCATCACAGGAAAGAGAAGTTTCCAGGAGGAATGTGAAGGAGGTTTGTGCTCTGCTTTTTAAAAGCACAACAGGTTCGCTTAGATACTGGCATGACTAAGAGCTGGACACATCATATGAATAAGCCACTAAGGCACACAACATCTCAAGGGCAGATTCTTCAGTTACTCTTTAACCTTGCCTTTCAAAAACTAAGTTGGGAGAACCTCTGCTGACTTTTTCCTTTCCTGCAGTGTCGTTCTAGTTATCTTTGTTTTCTTTTTCACTCCATACCTCACCCACATTGTTAATACTCAGTCTTTGCCGAACAGTCTCGGAAAGGCTTGTGTATTGAACACCCACTCTTCAGGAAGGTTATTGCTCTTCTCAGACCTGTTTTTGTGTGAATTATATAAGATGCGGAGGCGGTGTACACTTGATCAGTTTTGCTGCTGGAGCATCTTCACTTCTGTGATTTCTGCAGCTCTTATGTACGCTTTCATATTCTGCCTCCTGTCCTTGCCTGCATTGTCCTGTTGTGCTTACGATATCCAGCATAAATCTTTAAAAAAACCTCAATTTTGTATAGTGTCAGTTTTTAGCTGAGCACTTTAGGAAGATAATTAGATTTTTTTTTTATAAATGTCACAATATCCTCCCTTTTGGTTGCTTTTAATTGGATATAAAAACAACTGTTTGTATCAAGAAGTTTATTTTTGTGTTAACAGTGAAGGAAAACCAGAGTAGGGGATGCATCAATGTAGTGCAAAGTTTATTCCAAAATACAGAAGATGCTTGCATATGGACATAGTATATAGCATATTAGTTTATTGTCCTTCTTGGCATTCCTCTCATGATCTCTATCTATCTATCCAGCCCTCTCCTGTATATCACAGACAACTGGGCTAGCTAGAGGGAAGTTTTGTGGTCACTTCCCTACTGAGGGAAGTGTTATGGTTGCAGAATCCTAATATTAATTTTAATTGATTAAAATGTTCTACTGCACTGACTCTCGATAAATTTTTGTCCAAATACAGGCAGGCAGACAGTAAAACTAGAGAAGCACATTCAGTTTTCTGGTAGCTGCTCTAAGACCAGAGCTGGACTGCAGACCTTGAGCCTTGTTTTGGGAAGGCGGCTTCAGAGGTCAATCCCCAGGCTGTGCCGCTGGGAGTCCAGGCACATCAGAGAGCCCAATCTCTCCTGGTGCTGCCATGGTCCACAGCAGGGCAGTTTCCTGACTGTCAGCTGCCCTTTTTCTTTACAGGGAAAAAAAGAATGGCAATACTTCCATTCGATCTGAAACAACCCCCCCTTTTTTTTCTCCTTTCTATGGGAAACTGTAAACACTTTTGTTGTGTCTTCTGTTTGGTACTGACCAACTTTAGCCTACACGAGCAAAACCTGATTCAAATGGAGAAGGAGCCATGATTGCTTACTACAGATAATTGTTTACGTAGTAATGCACTAGCGTGTAACTGTTGAACAAAGAATAATGTAATATAAGTAATTCCAGTCATTCTGTTACTTTGTGATTATGTATTGGTGCATTGAATTTTCTTCAAAACTAAGAATAAAACACTAAAGCGTGATTAACTTGGTTTACTTGTGGTGACTGATACCTCCCTCCACCAGTTAATGTGATTATGTACTAATTTGGTACCTTAGAAATACATTTTTAAACATTATGTACAGAGAGAGATGTTTACTGTGCTAGAGCTGTTTTTTTTCTGAGAAGAATGCAATAACACATTGTAAACAATAACATTTCTTAAAAGCACTTTTATTACATGTAAAAGATACCGCTCTTGCTTGTTTAAAATAATGAGGTGAGATTATGCTGGTGATCTAGAGACACTGCCAGAGAGGTCTAAAAGAGAAGAGAGGAGACAGAAGCAGCAGGCAGAGCACAGAAAAGCCGTGTGTTTTGTTTCAAAAATAATGAGCAAAATTAGGGAAAAGAAATTAGGACTCCATTAAGAGTGTCGCAAAAAGCCACAACACTGCATACAGTATAACATGGAGAAGAACGCATTATCACCTTATTGATTTGTTTACTTGGATAATTCTGATTTTGAAGTATACCTGATGCTGTACTGTCTTTGTCTTTGCTAACACACTCTGCTGGGTCAACCGCGTCAGGTGGGAGCTCAGAGACACTCTGAGTTCATTTGACACTCAGCCTAGTATTGCCCCAGAGAGGTAATGCTGAAGTCAAGTTTTCTCTTGGTTTCTTTCAGGCATGTTTTAATTATCTAGTTATAGCACTAAGTCTTATTCTTGGAACAGTATGCTCTCTTAAGCGTTTGGTGCATTTTTGCTAATTATTTCAACTGAAAAATTGACTGTCCATGGGAATTGCTTTTCTGGTACTTGCAGGAATAATTATGGTTGATGAGGGAACGTGAGCCTTCAAATAATTTTAGAGAATATATCACACTAAAATGTCTTGTTCCATGGACACAACCATGTTTGAAAACACAAGCACTTAAGTGTTGTACACCAGCAGGCTCCTGGGATAACTCACTTCTGCCAGTTTTTTTTCCTCTCATGTGAATCAGCTATTATCACCACAGTATGTGAACGTCCATCACACCACTTCTTTCCAATAAATGCTTTCAGAAAAATGAAAAAGAGATTGTGAAAGGAGCTATTTTTGTATTATTCGACATTGAAGTTCTAAGCATACTGGCAAAGTCAGAGGGCAGCAAAGCATGCTTTTCGACACACAACAAGGACTCATGTCAATACGGTGGTTCTTGATCACAGTATTTGTTTTCTGATTAGTATGAAAAATGACACAGCAGTTCAAAACATCAGGTGATACTTTCTCTGCTTACGGGCTTGTTTGAAATTCATTTACTGTCGGTGCTCAACACTAGCTCAGTCTTTCATGCTACTGAGAAGAAAAATGTAATTTCTGTTACAAAGATTTTATTATTTTTTGAGCAGGCTAAACTGCTATTCTGCCATAAGTTGAAGGATACGGATTTCCCTCATATGAGGATAGATAACACAATGAATGAAAGCAATCATTATTTGAATTACAGCAGAAATTTGTCTGTACCCTCTAAGCACTGCATTAGTTTCTAAAGGAATCTGAATGTCCTCTGAGGAGGACATCCTCAACATAAGGAGGACATCCTCAACATAAGGAGGACACAAAACTGTTGGAATGGGTCCAGAGGAGGCTACAAAGATGATCAAAGGGCTGGAGCACCTCCCATACGAGAGCAGGCTGAGAGAGTTGGGCTTGTTCAGCCTGGAGAAGAGAAGGCTCCGAAGAGACCTTACAGCGACCTTCCAGTACCCGAAAGGGGCTACATGAAAGCTGGAGAGGGACTGTTCACAAAGGCTTGTAGTGACAGGATCAGGGCCAATGAGTATAAACTGGAGAGGGGCAGATTTAGACTGGACATAAGGGGGAATTTCTTCATGATGAAGGTGGTGAGACACTGGCACAGGTTGCCCAGGGAAGTTGTGGCTGCCCCGTCCCTGGAGGTGTTCAAGGCCAGGTTGGGTGAGGCCTTGGGCAGCCTGGTCTAGTGGGATGTCCCTGCCCATGGCAGGGGGGTTGGAACTGGAAGATCTTTAAGGTTGGCTTCCAACCCAAACTGTTCTATGACTCTATGTGTTACATACTAGAAAAAACCCACAGTGAATAGTGCAGTAAACAATGGTGTAACTGCTGTGGGACAAAAGGAAGAGCACCTACCTGATTTCATCTGAAAGAAAACTACAATTTGATGAAGGATGCTGAGGCTCAATACTCTGAAGAAATCAATTTTGACTGACTTGAAACAGCAATACCCACAAAAGTACTTAGAGAGTAAAGAACTCCAGAAGAATGGATTGCCTATACAGCAAACGTGAGAAAAATTGAATTCAAAATTAGAGAAATTAATTCTTTCTAAACTTAGGTAGGTTAAATTGATGAGTTTTTCCATCTACAGCTCTTGATGGGAACAGATAAAATTTTAACCTTTCTGAACAAAACCTAAGAAGATGAGGTACAGTGAAGTAGCGTTTGAGAATGCTCTCTTTCAAGCTCATTTAACAAGACATAGCTTTCAGGAGGTTTTTTTTACTGCATTTAAAAACCTGATACAGCACTGAAAAATTCAAAAGCTTCTGAAGTGCTCCTTAATACACCACACAAGCTTCAGTGGAATTTAGTTGTTGAGTTGAGCTAATCTATTTTAAGTTACTTTTACATGAGAGGTGTACTTAATATTTTTCTCTTTACTGCAAGGATGGGAACAGAATGTAGTAACCCAGTGAGATGTTCTGCTCTTGGTTTAGAGCAGGCATCCTTCAAGCACAGGTTCTGGGGTATGTGAGGTGTGCTCCTCTGTGGAGCATGTCCACAGACCACTGATGTCAAATTATTCCAGGTTTTAAAGCTGCTCAGTTAGGTCTAGCTGAAGTGAGTGACTCCGCTGTCCATCACTAGGTGTTCCTGGCCCCACTGCTGAAGGATTACTTTGTTTTCTTTTTCCTTTCATTTTGTTCAGTTGAAATCACTCTTCACTGGATATTTAAATGAACCCACCCGGCTCTGCTGGAAGTGCATTAGGCATAATCCCTTCAGCCAGCTAAGAGGTGGAGCAGGGATCTCCAGCAAGGACCAGTAATTCATCAACTAGTACAGCTCTCTGAAACACATGTGAGTGCTCCCAGGAGGGTTTTGTGTGGAAAAACAGTTTTTTTCAGAGGAGACATGAACATTAAAAGCATGTTATTTCTAAGGAGAAAGCACTCTGTTTTTTGTGCAAATGCCCTTCACAATTAAATCAATGACGCAATTTATAGCCAAAGTGACTTCTGTGTAATGGCTTGTTTACTAAAAAAGATTCTGTTTAGGAATTAGGAGTTCACTAAACTGAACTGTGAAGGAAAACGTCATTGATGGAGGCTTCCATGGGTAACAGTGTACCGTTCTCTTCCCCTCAAATTCTGTATTTTTTTTTTCCTGTCTGTTCTTTTCATAGCAGACATAATTTAGCAAAAATTTAATTTCATACCTGAAGCTTTCCTTAACCAGGCAAATACATGGCATGATTTCAGGAAAAACAATTACTGCTCCTTAATCAGACAAGCACATACTGAAGAGCACTGTTTGAAATATCTGCTTTTCTTGATCATAACAATTCTCTGAATTTCTGTAAATATCCAATCCAGGGAACAACTGAAGAGATAAGGCACAGAATTGAGAGGACTACAGTTTAATAGCGACTGAACATGATACACAAATGCTGAAGCCAGGACCATAAAAAAATAGAAGCGAACCAAGATATACACAGTGAGATAATCCAATTAAAACACTGAACTTAATTGGAGATAAACAGGCAAGTTCTGGCACATAAGCACTTATTCAAGTAATCTGAAAATAAGTTTTGAGAATGTAACCAGAAAAAGACTCTCCCTGAAAGCTCGTCTGTTCCAATCACAGCAATTAGCTTATTCAAAGACTTCTTGTAAAAATTTTGCCTTGATGTTATGTGAAAGGAGATGAAATGGTCTGCAGAAGGAAACAGAGAAAAGAATAAACCAGGGTCACCCCAGAGCCAGCAGAAAGCAAGTCTTTATATCTGAAGATCAAGAAAAATGGGCAGGTTTTCCATAAGCAGTCCCAGAAGTGAGAGTTCATCAACTACAGCACAGTGCTAACCTTGGGTTACTGGATGCACTGGAACAGAATCATAGAATCATTTGGGTTGGAAGGGACCTTAAAGATCATCTAGTTCCAACCCCCTGCCATGGACAGGGACACCTCCCACTAGACCAGGCTGCCCCAGGCCCCATCCAACCTGGCCTTGAACACCTCCAGGGATGGGGCAGCCACAGCTTCCCTGGGCAACCTATGCCAGTGTCTCACCACCCTCACAGTGAAGAAATCCTTCCTTACATCTAGTCTAAATCTGCCCCTCTCCAGTTTATACCCATTGTACCTAGTCCTATCACCACAAGCCTTTGTGAACAGCTTTATTGTGGCCCCTTCAGGTGCTGGAAGGTCACTGTAAGGTCTCTTCAGAGCCTTCTCTTCTCCAGGCTGAACAAGCCCAACTCTCTCAGCCTGCTCTCATATGGGAGGTGCTCCAGCCCTTTGATCATCTTTGTAGCCTCCTCTGGACCAGTTAGAACAGCTCCCTCTCCTTCATATATTGAAGATTCCAGAACTGAACACAGTACTCCAGAATAGGGCTCTTGCTTTTGGATGTAGTACAGACATTTCAGGATAGGAATTATTGCTATGGATTTTAGTGTAGCTCACAAAGCAGTCACACAGATATCCAAAGCCTGAAAATCCTCCACTAATGAAATTATTTGTCATGGCATCTTACAAGTGATAAGCCACTAAATGTGGCAGTTTGAAAGTGTTTCCTTAGTAATTACAGTTATAGATCAAAGTAGCACAAGAAACCATTTAATCCTTCTATGAAACATCAGTTTCCTCTTCTCACCTCTCCCCTTATCCAATGTTCTAGGACCAGCCTTTTGAGAAGATTTTTGTGATTTTTTCAAGTCACTACCCTGAGCTGGTAGACCTTCTTCCTACAGCCCTGGTGGGCAAGCAGAGACGGTTAATATGCAACCAAATAATGAGGGAAGCATCTTCCAGCTTCATACTTAAAGAAAATTTATCACCTCATTTTCTGTGCTGATTAATAAACAATGCTTCCCAGAGCTCCTCCTCTCTCTGAATCGGCCGCTGTCTACTCATATCTTCCTCATCTGTCAGCATAGCCTTTAAACTGCTCAGCACCAGTTCAGGGTAGGTTTAAGACTTCGGCAAATTAGCTATAATCTAATGAAGACAACATGCTTGTCTGGTCCCAATTAAGATCTCATGTCTAGTACTCCTGATGCTCTCCTTACATAACATGCTTAAGCTAATCACAGTTATTTTCCTCTTCATGTTTTTCCCCTGGTGTTCTGTATACATACTGATAATATTCCACTTGCTAAATTAGGAAACTCACATTATTTAAAATGTACCTTTCTTCTCCATGGATTGCTCTCCATGACAGAGATTTGTGGTTGGAACGTTCCCAGTTCTGTTCTTGAACACATTATGGCTGTAATGCTACTGAAAACATCAGCTTTCTACTGCCAAGTGGAAATTGCTATTCACTGTCAGGTAAGAGATAATGAGTATTAGTAAAGGAACAAAACCATTAATGGCTTGTTTTTCACCTCTTATCCAGACTCTCTGGATTTAACTAACTTGCTAAAACTAGTATTATCCTTAAAAATAATTTATCTATTTAGAATACTATGTTCCTGGGAAAGGATGAATGAGTGAGATTACATTATATCTCTACTATACTTTTCTTGATGATTGGCAATTATATTCACTCATTCATCGCACTTAGCTTCATGCAACTGAGGAAAAACATGACATTTCCCTCCATATTAGACATAATGGGAATCTATGTTTTTTCATGGAATCAGTGAGCTACAGGAGTAAATAAAATGTGGGAATTGGAACAAAGCATTTTTTTCTTCAACTCATAGTATAAAATATGCATATTTCCCTTGGGAAACCTAAATGGAGAGGTAACAAGTGTGATGCCCAATTCAGGTGAGCAACAAACACTTATTTTGTATCTGTTGCTTCCTCAGCCAACCTGCCGCCCAGTAGAGCACCACTTTTGAAAAAGGCACCACCCAAATTCCAGTTAGCAACTTCAGCCTTCAGAAGAAAGCAGCAACTATTTCTCTCATCTCGGTTTCTGGATGAACAATCTGAGGTACCTCTAAAAGGGCACAGACTTCACAAAATGCAGAAATAACCATCCTCTGGAAATAGCACACCTGCCAGCAAATCGCCTGTGTATGTGCTTCCTGAACACATGGACCTACACCCTGCTGCCTATGCGTCTTCTTGAAACAGTATGCATCAAATCTTGTAGTGGTTGGTACATCTGTTGTTAGGATGAACACATATCTTTTGGACCCAATCCAATGCATTTTCCTAATTCCTGATTGGAATCTGTACAGCATATTGAAAGGCTCTAATGCAAAAAGGTGCTGTCCAAATGCAGTGCTTTTAATAAAACAAAACCCAAACCAAAACGCATCCTTTTGGCAGAGCGGCATACTGAAGAAACCACATCATTAATATGATCTGAAAAGTTTTAAGTAGAAAACTGCTGTGTTATTTCCATGAATCACAAACTGACTTAATTTGTTGTACAATTTGACAAATGTAGTTAAATCTCAAGAGGATTAAGTCAGTCCACAAAGAGTCAGAGTAACTACTTAAGATTCCCACTAGGTTCGTTTGTACCCAAATAAAAGTTCTTTGCAACCAAAGTGGTTGTACAAAACGTTTTGGCCTCAGTGAACTGTGTCCCCTGCAATGTATGCTTAAGGGGAAATTTTTTAACATATAGTCACATCAGTATTGCAATGTACACTAACACTGCATGAAGTCCTTTCTTTGCTTCCACTTTAAACAAACATCAGTTGCCATAAGCACAGTACTTCGCAGATTAGCAATGCAGAGCTTTCAAGGGTGACCTGGCTTTTGATACTAAGTGGTACATATTAAACACTTTCATGAGGTCATTTTCTCTTGTAAGGGTCACTGTGACTTACATGGTTTAAAAAAGTAACATTCCCCTGGTAACAGTCTTTCCTTCCCTTTCACCATTTGCCAGCAAATTAAAACTGGGAGCCTTTTTGCTGTATTATGCAAGTGTATAACTTCGTTGTTTCAAACTTTATTAACTGATGTAAAGTCAGCACACATGGGGCAAGATCGACACAGGAAAGTACTCACATTTTTAAGAAGGCAAAAGGAACACAGTAAAACCTGAGATGACCCAGAACAGATGCTGCAGAAATTATCTTTTTACCACTAAATGTTGTAAATCACCATGGAAAATTCAAGAGGTGCTCAAAGCTGGTATTCCAAGTGTTTCTGTCCTATCAAAAAGGCTTATTTTTTCAAAACGAAGCAAAATCAGTGTTTAATGTTCTATGAGAAAACTGGGTGTTGTTATGCTCCTCTGTACCTGTGTAAACCTGTGTAAAGCCAGTGCTGCCCTCCCTGGTCTCAGTGTGACATTAAATGACAAGCATCTCTACTTGAATCTCCTGCATTCCTGCTTCATAAGGCAATGCTTTTAAAACGCTTTGGGGAAACTGTCAGCAGAGTTATTTTAAAACTTTTTTTCCCACTTATCTGGTCTCAGACTGATCCATAGTGACAGGAAAGCAGGACTCCCCTCCCTGTAGGTGGTTGCTCCCAGGGTGGCAGCTGCAGCACACAGAGATATTGATGGGCATGGTACACCCCAGCTCCAACTTGTATCACTTCATAAAGGGAGTCCTCTCCTGACAGACAAACTCTACTCAGTCAGAACAGAGCAACAGACTAAGATTACTGACAAGGTTGCAATAACACTGGCAATAACAAACTTTGGTCAACACTGGGCATTATACGCCACTAGAATCACTGTGTTACTACAGTACCAGTATATTGATTGCTACTTTTAGGGAACAGTAATGCAAAGCACTATTATACCAGCTATATGTAACGGAAGAAGAAACAGGAATTCCCTATCTGCTTATAATCCATATTTGTATGACACACAGAATATTCAAAACCATGCAAATTAACTAATACACTGCATCTGCACTGATAACCTTTAGAAAGGACATAAAAATACATCTACTGTTAAGAAAGCAATGTTTGTGTAACTGCAAAGTAGCCACAGCCAAACTGACATAGCAACTTTTTACAAGAGCAGCAATGGAACCATTAAAAATTCTCTACCAGAATAATTTGTAAGTCAGTGTTTTCAGCCAAAATTCTTGAAGTAGGCTGTGTACCCAAGATGGTTAAGATGACAAGAAAGGACTTCCATGAAGGATCAACGTTTCCCTCAAATGCTGCCTGAGACTTCCAGACTCAATTTTTCTTGCTATGCTTTCAAACTTCATTACCTTTTCCTCTATACTGGTATGTTTTAAGGATTGTTATAAATGTATATACCATCCCAGTCAAACTTAGGAATTTTTAGGCCTTCTCAATGCTAGACTTTTTGAATTAGGAAATACTCAAAACTGTTGTTCAGGTAGAAATGTTCTGACACACTCTAACACCTTTCATCGCTCATGGAATTGTTTGGGATGCTTTCACAGAATGTAAAAATCAATACAAGGTCTCATGCAAGTTTAGAGCTTGCTCTTTCATGCTGATGACCACCTTTGTATTTCCACTGCAGAGTGTATGCTCAGCTTGTGTGGTGTGTTTTTTGGAATCATTCACTACTGAGGTATTGTACTATCAAGCAGGACTTCCTCTGAGTAATTTAATATATATTTGTACTTAATAAGACATCATGATTTAAAATGCCTGCCCTTACAGAGAAGTAGAGAAAGTCTCATTTATTGTGCCAAGATAGCTTTTTCATACACTTCAAATTTGTACTGGATGCCATTCTCTTCTTGTATATCAGCAGGGACACCTGGGTACCTAGAGAGACGGGAGAAGAAAAAGCAAAAATCAAGTAGTAGATAAAAATATCATTATGAGTCACCTGTAATTTATCCAATCAATTAAAAAAGAGATAAGTTTGAAAAAGGAGATGAAAATACCATTCTCACAACAGGTATACTAAGGACAAACCTTTTTTAGGACTCATGCTAACTACTTTCAGAAACTTGTACAAGCACTTTTTTAAAAGAAGAAGGCATACTCTGATGCAAAAGAAAAACTCCACCTTTTTGGCTTAATGAAAATGACCCCAACATTTTTATTAAAGCCTCCAACATGTTATTTAAAATGTCTGCAAAAGTACAAGAGATATAGAACACTTCTGTGTTTTTTTTTCTTTGCTTTTCCTCAGATGGTTTAGAGGAGATGCTAAAATAAAGGTTTCTTACAAGTCTATGACAGCTTCTTAGGGCACCTGACTGCTGCCGTACAAAATGTTCCTCTAGATTCCAGATTTACTAAACCATTTTTTTTAACATACACTGTAAAAATTCTCTTCAGCTCTCTGTGACAGAACAAGGATTTTGCTCAAATAATGTTGACTTTGGGGGAGAAAGAAATTTTAAATTTTACTTGCTAGGTTTGATTCTATCAGGTTCCGACTTTACTCAGGGAATTATCTGCTATCTTACAAATTCATGTTTTAATGCCAAATTCTGATTTTGGTACACTGGCCAAAACCAATGTACACCTGAGAAACAGCCAAGGTGAGAGACAGGGTGTTGTCAGACACAGGGATACTAAAGTGGACTCATGATATGACACAGTGCAGATCAGAACATGTTAAGAGTTGAAAAAGGCAATTCATCCTCCTCACTCTCCTTGTTTTTCTCTCTTGCATCCTTCTTTCCCACCCCTACCTATTCTCTGCCACCTCAGCACTAATCCATTCCTGTGCTCCATGCAGAGAGGTTGACTTGCCATACTTTCTATTGCTTCCACTGCTGGTCTGTAACCAGCTGTGAACTGAAATGGGAGCATCAAGAAGAGGAAGAGGTCCTTTCCTTGCTGGTTATCAAGGCAGACATTTGAATTTTTTGCTGCCTCCTTGTTGCCTGTAGGATGTAACCTCATTGGAAAGGACATGAAAGCATGGCTGAATATGACATGGATAACATAGAAGAAACCAGAGCAATTGGCAAAAACTTACCATTTAATACTTGTTCCTACTAAATTTGTTAGGAAGAAATAATCTCAAGAAAAAGGAATAACCTTAGAAATCTATAAAGGCTCAATCCTCCCTGCTCAAACCCATTTCATTTGACACTGGCAACTTAACAGAGACATTCAGAGGCCAAGTACCACTGACTAACAATCTACTGAGACTTATGAGTAAATATCTAAGTAATTCTACAGTGAGAAACAATAAGAAAGTTACTTTTCAAACAAACTGACAAATTCAATTCTTTACTGCAAAGACAATGAGTTAGGTTGAAGAACACAAAAAATTCCAACAATCTCTGTGTAAAATACAAGTAAAATATGACTGTGAAAAAAATTCAGTGAAAGGCACCACCAACTCAAAACAGAACATGGCCTTAGTAAGACCCTTACACCTTCAAATTAGATTATTAAGTCCTCCATCTGAACAGAAGACCAGTATGTATCTTGATACTTACTCTGTGAGAAGTTTGTAGTCTTTGTAGTTAATTTCTGGAAAAAATGTGTCACTTTCAAATTCCTGCAAAATTCTTGTCACAAACAACCGATGATTAATTGGCTTCTCCATTGCTGCCTTTAAAAACAACAGAAATTAATGAATTGAGTTATTCCCTGTAAAACAGCTCAACCGTGCACAAGGTAAGTGTTGTAAAGAATTTTAATACTCATGTCTTTTAATACTCTTGTCTTTCTTGCAAAGAAAGCTGAACTTAGTGTGAAGGGGATCAATGTGTGATCTCTATTCTAGATAGATGGTTGCATTAGTTGAATGAACTAATCAGCTGTGTAACCGTTTGTCCACAGGGTAGGAAAAACGTGCAAACACTTCCTGGAGTTAGCCAGACCAGCTCTGGGAGTCTGCATGCGTATGGGGCCCATGAAAACTGAACAACATACAAAAAGAACTTAAGAAAGGAGCACCAGCCTTGAGCTGGTTCCAACCCACATATTTCTTCTCAGCAGCTGGGAATGCCCATCATCATGATAGGAAGCACACTACAGTGAAAGGCAAGGAGAAATGCAGAGTGATTTGACTTCATATTTCCATTGTTCTATTTGCATTTGCATTAGGATTTAAACACATAGCTGAATCAGGCCATGTCCTGGCATCCTGACCTAGCCTTGGCCTGTCCCCATGGCCCCATCTAGTCATCCTAGGGCTATGCCTGACTCCACTTACCTTCATGGGGCCTGATCCTATGCTATAGACCTGCCACATCACCATGAACCCTGGCTGCTGGTGAGGCCTGTGCCAGACAGGTCATTGCCTCTGAGTTCCCATTCCTTTGGGAACACCTGGTTCTCCCATGTTCCCTAACAGTAAGTTCAGAAAATTTCATGTAAATAAATTTTGTATCAAACATGAAACCTTCCACCTGCACAGTCTCTAAAGGAACCTGTTCAAAGAGGACTGGACTCTGACACCGTCTCTGCAAACTACTGCCACAGGCCTGGCAGGATGGGAAGGTGCTTTACCACAACCCTAGCATTTGCATGGAAATTAAGGTAGTTCCTCACCGACATCCAATTCGCTCTTGCCCTGTCCAGTCTACTTTATCAGTTCGACCACCATTTTTTTGGTACAGAAGAGAAGCTGGAGGATGCATAGTGCTGATTTGATAGAATATTGACATACTCACCCTGAACTTAATCAAGTAAATTACATTATGCATGTCTTTTCTCATAAACAGAACAGGGTGAATACAACTTTGTTTTAATGTAACAAATATATAATATGAGAGTGTGGATGTAAATAAACTTGAATACTTAAAAGAATGTGCAGTAACTAAATATATTTCTAGTAATCAGGAAATACTGTGGGAAGCTAGCACAATATTCAATAAATAAACCATTTCTAGTACGTATATAAGCGCTGCCTTTTTTTGCTTTTGCATATTCAGTAAATATGAAGATAATGTGTGTGATGGAAAAGACAGAGCGTATGGAAATAATTGTAGCAGGGTGTCAAGGTTTAGCCCCAGCCCAGCTCAATCAGCAGCTAAACGTGTGCAGCTGGGCTCCCAACTGAGAAATGAGAAAAAGACAGACCTGTGGGTTGGAAACTAAACTAGATTTAATGAAACAATAATGCGGAAAATACTGTTAATAAGAAAATAAAATGCATAGAAATATACAAAATTGCCCCCTCCTTGACAATTAAGCCACCACTGATGTTGTGGAACACGCACAGGGAAAAGGTCCCAGGGCGAACCCAGTGGCAGGAGGGAGCTGGGCTCAGGACTGAATTCAGGAATGCATGGATTCGGAATCAAGGGGCAAAAAGACAGACACTGGACGTTGACCATTGAAGAAGAGAGAGTGACCCTCATCATCTCTCATTTTTTTCCCCCAAGTATGACATCTATGGGATGGAATACTCTGTTGGTCAAATTGGGGTCACCTTTCTGTCTGCCCCTCCCTGCAGGTATGACTCTTTTCCTCCCCTTTCAGTTAAACTATTCCAACAGCTTGAGGATGGCCTCAGTTTCTATAGGATTAAGTGTAAGCAATAGTCTTTCTGCAGAGCACTGCCCTGTCTTACCACTCCTAGAGAGCAACACTGACCAAAAAAATGCAGTTAACTTTCAGAAAATGAAGTTACTTAAATGAGGCCTGGCTGAAAAGTCAGAAAACTCATTTTACTTCAGCTCAAACGCACAGCATGAGGAAAAACAATGATGATGTTTCAGAGCTCATGCTTCTGTAAATTTGAAAGATCTCCCTCCTCGCTCCATGGTCATCACATTCCTCCATTGCCATGATGGGTCTCAAAGTTGTTCTTGGTATGATTTTTACTGTGCTTTTCCCTCATAATTCACTCAGTTGTTCTTGGACTGTATTTGTACCTGCATTGTTTTCCCTTAGGAGTTGCCTCTGTGTTCGCTCTCCACACAGGCTCACCTGCTTGTGTAGTAGCGGCTGAATCTTGTAAGATATTACAGCCTAATGCAACAGGGAAAAATAATGCTTAACTTTGGTTCACATCAAAGCATAGCCTATTAAACTATGGCTGTTGAACACAAGAACCACCAGACCCACTCCTCAAGCAGAGATGACTTTCCACAAGAGAGGGAGGACAGGAGAACTGAGGTGTCAGGATCCCTCTTGTTGTCCCAGGTGCATCAACTCTACATGTGAACCAGAGTCCTTTATTATTCATATGTGTCTTCAATACCCTGTAAGAAGATTTTAGCATATCCTTGTCTTTTTGATCACTTCCACGAAATTCTGAGTAGGCCTGCCTCTGGAGCATAAATCAAAAAGGAGATGACTGAAGGATCATCTTCCCTGTAATCTCCAGCTGTATTGGACTGACACCCATACAAGATTAGATTATGCCTGCACAAGCAAGACCATTGCCTTGAATTAGTTTGTCTTTTTAGAATATAGGTTAAAACAGCACTGAAGCTATGCAACATAGAATAGTTGTGCATTACAAGTGGTTTCAGAAGTACCATATGGAAAATTAATCTTTTATAGATCTAATCACCAAACCACTGTAAACTAGCGAGCATAGCAACCCATTGCTGTAAAAGGAACCAATTATTTCTAGTAATTTAAAGATTCACACATACTGCTTCTGCTTTCTCATCTTCTACTGATCACACGAAATATGTAAAACAGCCAAAGTAACTATGTGAGTAACTTAGTTACCAAGCATTTTTCTAGGGCTAGACAACAACATTGCAAATCTAAACAGAATATGAAAATATTAAAACAGAAAAAAATTCAAAATAAACAGTATGTTTATTTGCACTCTGTTTTCCAACCCTTAAAATGAAGTGGGTCATACCCACAAGCTGCATTTGAAGCTGCAGGAATATTAAAATATATCTATTTTACACATTAAAAAAATCTCACAGCTGAAGATCTCACAAAGTTCTAGATCTTACTTAGGTAAAAGGACTTGTCTAAGCTAAACGCTGGCTATTTGGAGAGTCATGGTGCTAACCAGGAGAATGGACAGCTTTAGAAATCCTTCCCTCTGGGTTTCTGCTAGGGCTTAGCTTGCTGAGGCAGTAAATAGCCCTTCTTTCCGTAGCCACTGAGGCTAAGCCTAGTGAGGGAGGAGACACTGTGGTAGCTCCCACCACCAGTTCTCTGCCAAGGACAAAGGCAAGTGCATCAAAATTCTTCTAGGACCACTATGGAAAAGCCAGCCCATTTATACCTTGCAGAAACAGATACACCTTAATCACTAGATTTTGTGCAGCTGACTCATATATTAACCTTTTTTAGTCATTATTTTTTCTCAGAAGAATGTCAAATCAATCACAGAATCACAGAATCACAAGGTTGGAAAGGACCCATTGGATCATCGAGTCCAACCATTCCTAACACTCCCTAAACCATGTCCCTAAGCACTTCATCCACCCGTTCCTTAAACACCTCCAGGGAAGGCGACTCGACCACCTCCCTGGGCAGCCTGTTCCAGTACCCAATGACTCTTACTGTGAAGAATTTTTTTCTGATATCCAACCTGAACCTCCCCTGACGGAGCTTCAGGCCATTCCCTCTAGTCCTGTCCCCTGTCACTTGGGAGAAGAGGCCAGCTCCCTCCTCTCCACAACCTCCTTTCAGGTAGTTGTAGAGAGTAATAAGGTCTCCCCTCAGCCTCCTCTTCTCCAGGCTAAACAACCCCAGCTCTCTCAGCCGCTCCTCATAAGACTTGTTCTCCAGCCCCCTCACCAGCTTTGTTGCTCTTCTCTGGACACGCTCCAGAGCCTCAACATCCTTCTTGTGGTGAGGGGCCCAGAACTGAACACAGTACTCGAGGTGCGGTCTCACCAGTGCTGAGTACAGAGGGAGAATAACCTCCCTGGACCTGCTGGTGACCCCATTTCTGATACGAGCCAAGATGCCGTTGGCCTTCTTGGCCACCTGGGCACACTGCTGGCTCATGTTCAGTCGGCTGTCAACCAGCACCCCCAGGTCCTTCTCTTCCGTGCAGCAATGTGTTTGCGCACAAGAACCAGCACACAATAAGCTTGTTTAGGAGTAATAGCAATATTACACCTTTCTTTCGACATTAAAAATCCTCAGAGTTTATTTTGAAGATGGTACTGGTGTCCTAGATTAGCACATAGCTTGAAACCAAACAGTATGCAGCTACAGTGGGATGGCAAGGAGAATCAGAAAAGGAAGACTTGTGGGCTGATATACAGTTTTAACAGAACAATAAAAAGACGATTAGCCCATCCTGAACTGTGGAAGCTGGAGCACCTAGCCACACCCCAGCCAAATTCCCATTTTTATACTAAGCACAGTGTTGTGGTATGGAACATTCTGTTGGCGAGCTTGGGTTAGCTGTCCTAGCCCTGGACCTGTATGCTCGCAAAACATGGGAAACTGAAAAATGTCCTTGATTTCTTAGTAACAGCTGAAAAACCATCAAGGTATTTGCTACATTCTTCTAATACTAAATCTAAAACAAACAGCAGCTGCTGGGAAGAAAATATCCCAGTTATATCCCAGCCAAAACCACGATATGTCCCTCTCAAGTCTGTGAAAGCATAAAGATGCTAAATTAAATAAAAATCTTTAAGCTCTGAAAATAGTTAATCCAGTAGTCCATTGCTAATACTGTAGTTCTGTTTCCTCTAATTTTTTTTATAACTAGATAAGAGCAAGAAGTACTGGACACAGGATGCGTGACTGGAATAGTCATGGATATACCTTTACAAAACATAAATCTTTATGGGAGGACAGTGCTGTCAGCTGTGACACTGCCACTTTTAAATAGAATAGATATTATGGAATTGCACTAAGAGTGCTCCAACCCTTTCTCAAAAACCACCTAAAAGGTTATAGGAATACAGGAGAATTGTCTTCTCATTCCTAGCATTTTGTTCCAACAACTATGCAAAGCCACACAACTACACATGTGAAAATTTTCCTATAAAGAGGATTCTGTGACAATACAGTAATGAAGTAAGGGAGTTACAACTGCATATATGCTGGGGAGACAGTAAACTTCCTTGGAAGGAAGGACCATAAACTTGCATAATCGAAAAACATTATCATGAGCTTGGTGGGATGGGGAAAGAAGATATGGTCAGTGCAACCAAGATAACCTTCAGTCTTTACTTTACACAAGATAATGTTATCAGCTTTTAAAGATGCTAATATAATTAGGCCTTGACAATCAGTTCACTCTGGAACAAAACTAGCGGAGAAGCCAGTGCAGTGTTTAGTTTTTCTACTGGTTGCTCCCAGAGTAGAATAATACTTTGGACCTGCAGTGTGGTATCCTCCATGTCAACAGCATCGAACAGCTCAGAGGAGCCTGCTCTTGGCAGAAAGTTCTTTGAGAGCACTGTTCGAAGGGAGCAACAGGATTGCAACCTGCAATAGTGGAGCACTTGAGCACGGAAAAACCAGCTGTCTGTGTGGCTCCCTTGTAAGTGGATCTCAGTCCTCAGTCACATCTCTGATTGAATGGAACACCCCAAAAACATGGTAACATACACCTTAGTCTCTACTCCAATAGGTATGCAGCTTAAAACCATCCCAGTAGGAACACAGCTCAAACCCACTTCTGTCTTCCCTGTAAGGATGGTAGAAGAATTACTGTTATATATCTTATAGTTTACAGGAAATTAAGACATATTAAAATGTAATCTTTAAAACGTACATTTTTGTATATTAGTATTAGCTAGTAATGTTTTGGCAGGCTTGGAAAAAATCACTATAGTACTAGTGACTTAAATTGTTAACATTTTTCTCTTTTAAAGAAGTGATTCTTATGGTACTACAACGATCTGAATCTTAGCAAATGTTGCATTCAGAACCCACTGAGGGCATTCAGAATCCAGTGAAGCTTATACATTTAGTCAGGAAACTCTTTTTAAGGGGGTAATTAATCATCTGCAAGAGACTTGCTGCACTAAATATGAATAGCAACTTCATAATTCAATAATTTTGAAGAATGAAAGGGGGTAGATTACCAAACAATTTGTCACATACTGATACATACCAAGACACGCATGCATGAATATTAGATAAAACTTTCCATTCAGGTTTACTCCAGTTTAATTTTCCAGCTCAAGCCTCTTTGTTGAAAAATTTCCCCAACACTATTTATCACCAGCATCTATTTTCTGTTACAGTCAGCCACTAAACTAACTAAACAGTAAAACCAACAAAACTTCCTATGAAAGAACTTTTTGTTCTGTTACAAAATTACAAGTCCCTTCTCCAAATTAAATACATGAATACAATTCTGTTCTTCAGCAACATGACTTTGAGTGTCATTGTTAGCTTCTGTGGCACTGAAAAAGCAACAAGCCAAATAGGAACATATAAATCAGGTGAGACAATTTTAAGATGCTGTGGAAAAGAATGTTTTATCAAGGTGAAAAAACATTTGACATATAGCCTGTTTTGGTGTTACTAAAGAGGCTCGGTTACAAGGACCTGAATGATAAATTTTTCAATTGTTTTCTTTTCTGTTTTTTTCCTTAAAGTTTTGTTGCTAGGTTGGCTTTGTTTCCCTTTGCATCAGTAGGTTCACTGTTAGGGATTTGTGTTTCGTTACTTTTACAAAGCAAGATATATACCAAACACTCTACAAGCAACACATAAGACCATACCATCCACATAAGTAAATCTACACCTCTTTAGTTCGGCTTTTTTATTTCTTTTAAACTCCCTATTTCATATCTGGGGATGTGCTGGGCATACAGACCCTATTAATAGTAAAATATGAATGTCTTTACTAATCAGTTTAAAACACATGGTCTAAATCCAGTTAAAAGAGATTAATATACTTTACAGTGAGCTGACTCCCTTAGGATCTCCAGGTAGCACTATTTTTCAGAGTGAAAGCCAGCACCTGAACCTCTCAGTTAAGAGACCGTACCTCCACACACAGCACATCTACATTCGTGTTTTAACTCCGAACAAAACCCATGGTTTTGAAATGAATTTTACAACTGCCTCCACTCGCCACAGTTTAGTTGTATTGGGGAGCAATCTTGGCGAGCACGAATTAAATTTCCTCCGGATGAAACCTAGCCAGAAAATCTGCTCCAGGAACACATCTGACAAGCTCCAACAGCTACAGGGACTCAAGGGCCAGCACCATTAAGTCAGTCACCACCACAAGTTTTCCAGCACACATGAGCCAGCAGGTGGCTCTCAAAAATATGGTAGACTTCACCAAATGCAAAACTGATTATAAAACATAAATTAAAAAAAAAAAAGATAGAGCAAGAACAGTGTTCTACAAGTTACTTCCATGTGCATCTTAGTTTTTGAACAACTTTAGCAATAGCTAACTACGTTGCTCTTGTTACTGTAAATATGCATTCCCTAAGACACAGAGAAGAGGTTCATGAAAGGCACAGACTGCAAAGGCAAGAAATGTCAGAATATGTATTTTCCCACCTGGTATAAAAAGTGTATTATCAGCATGTGCTACCGAGAGCATGAAGGCATTTTTATCACACACCTGAAGTTCAAGTGCCAAACAAGCAGTGGAGTATGTTTCCCAGCATACCTGTAATGACTAAATGATAGTAGAACAGTTTTTCCTTTACTAGATACATAAAAAAATTGCTTTGCAATAATTAAGATTTTTTTATCAGATGAGAGAATGTGCTTATTACATATTATCCCGATCGATATGAAAGGAACTAGGATTGATGGCCATAATCTTTAGCATGGTGCTGATTGACAATAAATACGAACTGTAAGAGAAGTTAATGAAAAGTCAAAAATCAATGAGAGTTTAAAGGGCAGAACTGTGACCATGGTGGGGCTGAAAGGACGAGTATAGAGGTGTGGGTGGAGGCATGGAAAGCTGAATAAATGTACATTCCTCGTCTAAAAAGAAGATGAGAGGAAGGGCTTTGGGAAAAGGGAGAAAGATGTCTGAGGAAACATAAGGCAACAAGATGGGTTGTAGTCAAGATCTTCATGTTGCACAGCTAATATCTTAGTTAAGGACAGGAAGACAATTGCATTTGTGAGAAAACAGGACTACTTATGCAGAACTTTGCCTAAGCAACGACGGTCCTGAGAAGACATGCTGTCTTTTTGGAACACGAGCGGATACCTGAATACAGAGACACCCCTAATGACAAGAGATACTCGGGGAACGGGAACAGAAGGGATACCTGGTTGCTGGATGGGAAACAGTCAATTCCACATTGTGTTGCATGACTATTGCTGATGTGGTCACCTTTCAGCTCTCCAGCTCTCTCTAAATCCTCCTTTCTTACCTATATACCTCTATAAAGTGCCATACTAAAAATGCTGGATTGTTTGCCTTTTTTTTCACACATCCTCTGTAGAGTCAGTCTACTACCTCAAAGAAATATAACAATAAGGGTCTTGGTGTAAAAACCTAACAATTTAGGTATTTAAGAGAAGCTCTTAAAAGCACAATGACAATATGACACCGGACCATTAGCAAAATAAATGCTTGGTTACTTGGACAGATATTTAAAACTTGTGAGTTGCAATTTTACTCCCCAAGACTTGTTCTGTTGGAACCACTGGAATCTACTGAGTCATGCGAAGGAAAGGCACTTCCTAAAGCAGAAGTAATAGGAACATGGGCCATCCTGACCCACTGTAGAAAATGAGTAATTTAGAAGTACTCTAAATGTACCTTGTAAACTGAAGTGCCTCCAACGATCCAAACCATGTCTACTTTACTTTTTAACTCCGGCGAATCCAAAAGATCTAAAGCATCATCCAGACTTTTGGAAAGATAATGTGCTCCTTTTGGGGTTTCCCTAGAAAAAGCAAAGTATTATTACTAAACAATTAAAGCACCATTCATCATGATAATCAATTCAATACAGACATACAATGTGTTTTGCTGAATACACAAAGGACTAAAAATTTCACATCACTTATTTTGAAATGGCTATTATTGCTAAACTATGTTAGAATTTTCATCTGACTACAGGATTGTTTACTAAATCACAGTTTCATTTTAACTGCAACATTCTTTTTACATGATAATAAAAATAAACTTCAAAGGAGGAAATAAGAACTACCAATCTAACCAGGAACTGGAGAAATACAGTTAGAAATGAGTCGGAAAGACCATCAGTTGTCAGATGGCTTGTGTGTAGAGCTGAGACTAGTATTTATTATGCAAAGTAATGACAAATATCTTGTGAATTGATTAAAAAATAAAATAAAAAGAAAAATTAAAATGTTAAAAAAAATACTGATATCACTTGGATGATGCTTCTTAACCAGATATCAAAAATGTTACATTTATAACTACCTTAGGATGTATTGCTACACTTATTTTCAGGTGCAGACTCATCAGTTTTACAGGCACACTATTCATCATACATACTTGAGCTGTCTGCTGAGCACTATATTAATTCTGTCTTTCAAAGGACGATTCTTCTCAGGAATGGAGAACCAGGTTTTTTTACCCATTATCAGTGCATTCTGTTTACCTAAGTGAGAGAGAAAGTAGTTATTTGAAGGGTATTTTTGCTCTGCCCCAATTTGTTTTGGTTGTTTATTGACATTTGCTGGAATTCTCCTCCCCCTTCCAACTCCATGTCAGCAGGCACCAGACATACAAGCTTAGGCCCCAATTCTCAAATCAGTCTCATGGATAGAACATCTTTGTGGCCTCAGAGTCTCGACAAGCAGTTGACAACAATGCAGTCTCATACATACATACAAACTTATAATTGAAAGAAAATAAAAAAAAAAGGTATGCCACTACTGATTACATGCATTACACAGACACTGGCTCTGCTATAGTTATGGGGCCAAATTAATATCTGTGTGTGAGGCCAACTCACACCCTCAAGAGAGTTCTCTTAGTACGAAAAAACCCATCACTGTCCTCTTTATAAATGCTAGCAGAATACAGTAAATAACTTTGCTTTTGAATGCTCATTCCAGATGTACAACTAGGAATAGTTACTAGCTTTTAGTGTTATTCACGGGGAAAAAAAAAGCCAAGTAAAAGGGTAACTTCTAGGAGAAGGACCAGCCAAATTAAATCCAAAGCAGAAGTGCAACAGGTTCTCAATCATATTCTAGGATTCACCTCTAAGCATAACTTCTGTCCAAACCCAAACATTCATAGCCTGATTACCTCTTACATGCACCCTGCTAATAGGGTTTCTTATTATGAGCAAATGGAGTTGTCAGAGAAATAAAGATAGAGGCTGAGACTCACAAAAGGTAACAGGAAGTTTCTTACAGTGCTACATAGAGAAACTTTCGAGAAAAGCCATAGTATTTGTTCACACCTATCCTTCCTGCTTCTTGATCTCACAGAGGTTGGATCTACCAGATCACACCAGAGAACTGATGCTCCAACTGTTTATTAGCAGTGTCTAAAGACCCTTCTCCTACAGATGACCCAAGTTGCAAAGAGACACAGTGTCAGTTTAGACGCTGGCACCACTACTGAATGAAATGCACGAGTTCTGAAAATTATATGTATTTTCCTACTAAAGTTTCAGACCGGGATGCCTACAAGGTCAGAAGAAGGATTTATCCATAACAATTGCTAATTTACAGCAAGAGTCAGTGCCGGTATGCAAGCAGATGAAAAGCAAGAGTAGATGATGCTTCTCTATTGTATTTGTCCCACCTTCACAAATCAGTCACACTGACTTTTTCGAGCCAATGGTGACATCCCTGCTGTGAAGATTTATGTCAGCATAATGCAATAAGAGGTTGGCTTGTGAAACAACTTAACTGTCTAGCTTCTAAGGTCAGCTTATGAAAAGATAAAACCTCCACCTGCAGGCATGGTGGAGCAAAAGTTTTCTTTTTAATTACATTTAAATATCTTTTTTTTTTCTTTTTATTACACACTATTCGTGCCAAGTCAGATGCAAATTGCAGATATATAAAACTTATATTTGTGTTCTGCCTTTTTTGTACGTAAAATTGCAATGGGCTGAATCAGATCTCCAAAGCATAAGTAAAATCCTTCACCCAAGACCATTTGAAAATAAGATTAAACATTCCTTCTGGAATACGGAACAGAACTCCAAATCAGAATATGAACACGGTCACTCAAACAATCAAAACAAGGGCACATCTTAGGCTGCCCAGTTTTAGTAAACAAGTGAGTTTTGCTAGACAGCGGTTCTAACAGGAGCATGAAAAAAAAAAAAGCACAGTAAGGAGATTGACCACGTTGAATGCTGAGAGGCAGCAGAAATGTGAGAATAAACCTGTTGTCTCTCATGGCTTTGATTCCACCAAACACAGTGAGCCAGCTGCATGACTCAGGAAGGCATTATTCCTCCTCTCCCAATGCCTCCATTCCTACCACACACCTGGTACTAGCAGTCCCCACAGATACCCACTACCCTAGTCTATGGGGTTAGAGAGTTAAAACAGCCTAAGGAAATGTTAAACTAGCACTAAAGTCAGTGTGAAAGAGGAGTGTGGGCAAAGCAGAAAGACTTGTCTCTTCTGGCAGCAATAAGTACCCAGTCAGAACAAATTAGCTTTTTTTCATCTTTTGCGTCCCTATCACTGTTTGTTTGTGCTGATTTTCACAGACATCTTCACTCTGCAATAACTGGTTTTATCTCATTAAATCAACAGTCTATAACACTAATTTGCTGCAAAGCTGTCTCTGGGCCTGAACGTTATTGCTGCATATTACCCGTATGGTTGCATATGACTGCATACAGAAATATACCGCCTGTGGCTGCGGTGCTGTTGCTGCATATTATCAGTATGGTTAAGGGGTTCTGGCATATTGGGATGGCTCAGTACTCAGGAAACCAAGCAAATTTATTGTTACAACAGTCACAGGGGTGGAACAAATGGCCAAGGCTGAGCTACAGCAAACAAGTTAGATAAGCTAATACAGCCTGAAAAAAAAACATCGGGTAATTAATCATTATCAAAAAACGTCCCAATTTTTAATTTGTTCAGGGTTAGAGTTGCAGGTAAGATGGGTAGGTGAAGTCTTTTACTCTCTTGAGGAAACAGGACTTTGAAATTCTTTTTATTTACAAGTTACCCTCAGCACAGAAACACCTGACTCCCCTGCAGCGACTTTATCTAACTGAAACAATCCACATATGGTACATTTACAATAGGGTAAAGTATTTGTGATGTTTGAGATGGTGGGGAAGAGCAGGCTGTTGGCAGAAGCTGAGCTCTTGAGTCAGGAAAAATTAAAATCACCACCGTTTTCCATGACTGATGCCACACAAACTGATTTGCAGCAATGAGTGTGAAGGCAGAAACGACTTGCTATAAGTTGCTAACCTATTACGTATTTCAATATTATGTATAGTTTTTGTGATTTTAGAACTAAAAGGTAGGATCAGCTTGAATAATAAATTTTAGATTGTCTGTGCCTGGATACTTATGCTTAAATAAGGAATTTTAGCAAGGTTGCAGTTAGAAAGAAGAGGGAAGAATGTGACTGTATCTAATTAAGTCAAATAACAGAGACTAGTGCAATGATAAGAGGAAGAAGAACCAATTTGGACTGGATGCAACCTTGAAAGGGGCCCAAGAAGTCTAAAAGCATGTGCAAGAAGGGGAGTTGAAAAGTTCAGCTGTGAGGAAGATCTACAGCCTTCATCCAGAGATCCCTGAAGAAGACTCTCAGAGGGCAGAGCGTGTGTGCCGAGGGAAGGAAACTTATGTAAATAAATTCCGAGAACTGAATAGTCACACCTATTCCAAGAAAAATAATGAATATGTAGCATGTTTCCCAGAATCTATATGAATATCCTACACCTGGGTTGGGGCAATCCCTGGTTTCAGTACAGGATGGAGGATGATGTCATTGAGAGCTGCCCTGCAGAGAAGGACTTGGTGGTGCTGGTTGATGAGAAGCTTCACATGAGCCAGCAACGTGCGCTCGCAGCCCAGGCAGCCAACCATATACTGCTGGCCAAGAAATGTGGCCAAATGGAGATTCTGCCTCTCCCTTCCTCTCTTGTGAGACCTCATCTGGAGTATTGTGTTCAGTTCTGGAATCCTCAACATAAGAAGGAGATAGAGCTGTTGGAATGGGTCCAGAGGAAGCTACAAGGATGATCAGAGGGCTGGAGCACCTCTAACACGAGGACAGGCTGAGAGAGTTGGCTGTTCAGTCTGGAGAAGAGAAGGCTCCAAGGAGACTCTACAGTGACCTTCCAGTGCGTAAAGGGGCTACAAACAAGCTGGGGAAGGACTGTTCACAAAGGCTTGTGGTGATAATACGAGGGCAATGGGTATAGACTGGAGAGGGGCAGATTTAGACATAAGGAAGAATTTCTTCACCATGAGAGTGGTGAGGCATTGGAACAGGTTGCCCAGGAAGCTGTGGTTGCCCCAACCCTAGAGGTATTCAAGGTCAGGCTGGATGGGCCTTGGGCAGCCTGGTCTGGTGGGGGGTGTCCCTGCCCATGGCAGGGGAGTTGGAAGTGGATGGGCTCTAAGGTGCATTCCAACCCAAACCATTCTGATTCTATGTATATTTAACCATTACCAAAATCTTGTACCCAGCTTCAGTAGGGGCATGCACAGTGGGTCCTGCTGGACGTCGCATTAAAGAACACCTTACTTAATAACCAAATTGTCATTGATTATCGATTCTGGCTTTTCACAGCATGACGTGCAATGTTACCTTCCACGTGGGATGTGCTCGTCATCCTCTGGAAGTACTTGTACTCATTCCTGGTAAGAAAACACAAAGAGCGTTACAACAGTGGTTTAAGTTTTTCTCTAAATAGAAAAACAAAACAAATAAAACTTGTCCCTGCGCATGGCATAGGAGGTGGAACTGGATGGTCTTTAAGGTCCCTTCCAACACAAAACGTTCTATGATTGTATAATTCTATCATTCTATGATAAGGCAAGTGTTGGAACCAGGTGATCTGGGATTGGAACTAGATGATCTTTAAGGTCCCTTCCAACCCAAGCTATTCTATGAGGTGAGTGCGGCTACCCGGGGAGGGGTGGGCGGATGTGTCCGAGCCTGGAGCGGGAGCTTCAGCCCTGGCTCCGCTCATGTGAGGGAGAACCTGGGCCCAGCACCCCGCGGTGCCCCCATAACCCCGACTTTCCCGCCTTTTCTAGCATTGCCTTCTAGGACTACAACTCCCAGCATGCCATGCGCCGCACCGCGGAGCGCGCTAGCGAGGGCCGCGTCGCGTTACCACTGGGAGTTGTAGTCCGTCCGCTCCCCCTCATTCCCGCCGTGGCGGGAGGCCCGGCGGTCGCCCCTCGGTACCTGAGCGGCGGCCAGGGCAGGCTGCCGTCCTTCCCGATGCCCATGTTCTGGCACACGGCCACGATGGAGTTGAGCGAGCGCACCATACCGCTCCCACCTCACCTCCCCCTTTACACCGCCCCGGATCTGCGGCGGCGGGGTCGGGGGGCGGAGCGGGGCGGGTCTCTTCGCACCGCGCGGGGCTGTTCCCGATGTCGCGGGGGAGGCGGCAGCCGGTGCTCAGCAGGTTCTTCGGCAAGCGGCACACGGTGCGGGGCGGGCAAACGGGGTGGTTCGGGTTGGATGGGAGATTAAAGGGGTTCCAACTCCCCCTGCCCGGGGCGGTTTGTGTGGGAATGCACCGCGCACCGGTGGGACCGCACGGCGGATGCTGGGTTCGATGCGGGGCCCCTCTGTACGAGAGGGATGTTGAGGCTCTGGAGCGTGTCCAGAGAAGAGCAACGAAGCTGGTGAGGGGGCTGAAGAACAAGTCTTATGAGGAGCGGCTGAGAGAGCTGGGGTTGCTTAGCCTGGAGAAGAGGAGGCTGAGGGGCACCTTATTGCTCTCTACAACTACCTGAAAGGAGGTTGTGGAGAGAAGGGAGCTGGCCTCTTCTCCCAAGTGACAGGGCACAGGACAAGAGGGAATGGCTTCAAGCTCTGCCAGGGGAGGTTCAGGCTGGATATTAGGAAAGAATTTTTCACAAAAAGGGTCATCGGGCCCTGGCAGAGGCTGTGCAGGGCGGTAGTGGAGTCCCTATTCCTGGAGGAACTTAAAAGATGGGTAGTCGAGGTGCTCAGGGACATGGTTTAGTGGCAGATGGGAATGGCTGGACTCGATGATCCAAGAGGTTTTTTCCAACCCGGTGTTTCCATGATTCTATGACTCTGTTGGCACAGGGTTGGGATGGGAGAAAATGGCCTCAAGTTGCAGCAGGATGTTCAGTTTGGACGTTAGGAAAATCCTCCTAGAAGACACGCTAAAGGACATGGAGGTGATTAATGGCAGCCAGTGTGGCTTCACCAGGGGCAAGTCCTCTATGACCGCCTTAGTAGCTTCCTGTGATGGGGTAGCCACAGCAGTGGAATGGCCAAGTTGGGTGGAGCCTTGGGCAGCCTGATCTAGTGGCAGACAGTTGGAACTGGATGATCCTTAAGGTCCCTTCCAACCGAAACTATTCTGTGATTCTGTGATGTTAGGAAAAATTTCTTCACCAATAAGGTTATTGGGCACTGGAACAGGGTGCCCAGGGATGTGGTGGAGTCCCCATACCTGGAGGGATTTAAGTGACAGGAAGATGAAGAGCTCAGGTTTAGTATTGGACAGGTATGGTTGGACTTGTGAGAATTAATTGATAAAGTTTTTCTGCAGCTGTTTTGTATGTTTAGTTATCTTGTCATATAAATCTGTCTTGTAAGATATAGCTGTTTTAGGTCAAGAGGTAACCTGAAGGGAGTCTCCAGGCATGGTTGGATAATCTAAAAGGAATTAAATTGCTCTGAGCATTTACGCAGTTCTTTGTCTAAAACTAGTATATATGCCCACTGCTTTTGTAAAATGTTATGCTTTTTTTTTTTTTAGAAGGGCATCCGATTGTAAAATAAAACTATTATTGTCTTTGCCTTGAAGACTTTGTCCTTTTCGATATTTTACCAGTGAATAAGTGTTTCTCACAGACTCTATGATCTGAAAGGTCTTTTCCATCCAAAAGATTCTACGAGTCTAGGTTCTGCCTCCTGGCCTGCAGAGGGTTGATCTTGTGGGTCAGATCATGGAGCTTGGACAAGTCTTGGCCTGCTCTTGCATGCAATGCTGAGAGAGCCTGCAGTGATCCAGCAGCCTCCTCATGTCACCACTGGGAGAAAACTGGTGCCTCTCAGCAATTATATTTCATTCTGAGTTTGTATTTTCCAGCCACCCTGTGGCTCATGATTCCACTCCTTTCTGACCCTGGAAAGCTGCATGCTTTTTTTCACTTTTGTCTCAAGCCAGTCTGTTGTCTAAATGTATTTTGAAAGGTGTGTGCTATCTGTCCATGCAGAAGAATGGCTCCCTAATTAGTGTTAGTCTGGTAGTGGCCTACAGTGAACTTGGAAGGGAAACTCCCAGTCATGTGGGCTGTGTGTATGGATACGTTTTGTGGAGGTTATGGGCTTAGTTACTGAGGGTGGCGTTCCTGCTTGGTTAGAAGGAGACTGAATTTCCCCACCTTAAACCATCTGAGATTACCATATGAAATGTGGATGCAAACTGCTAGAAGCACCTCTTCTGCAGTTGTCTGCAGAGCGAGATGGCAGCTTGCTTATATGTTGTTGCAGTTGCGAGTTGCTTCTTTACACTTGCTTATACTTGCATTTTGACAAGCAGAATATGTGAATAATGAAACAATGTAAATCAATGAATTTTCTGTTTATGAAGTGTTAAAAGAGAGTATGTCAAAAGCCATCTAGGGAATCTAAGGAGTAGTACTTGAAAGTGCTCTATTCTGCTGAAACCCACAGTGACGCTAGCTAGGTGTTTACAAGTCCTTTCAAAGTTTGTAATAATACTTCCAGAGTGGAACATATACTTTTCCATCGTTTGGATGTAGGCCATGGGAAGTAGTGGCTCTCAGTGGTGAATAGCTTGTATCTAGCAAGAAGAGGACTCTGAACTGTGGAAACAACTATTTGCAGAAGAGATTTGATTCAGAGACAGGGCCGTAGAGTGTGGTATGATGGGAAAATCTATTACGTCTGGTTCAGTTCTCTGCCACAGAATTAGCTCTGAGCTGCCTTTTCAAGCCATAGTAGATGCAGATGTTTCTTTTCTTGCACAACAGCCAGCTTGTTCACAGAATGCAGTATTTCTCTCCCTCTTGTAGCCTTGAATATCAGACAAGCTATTTTCTAGACAATAACTGCAAATAGTTAAAATAGTTAAGGATTTCATATACTGTAACTTAATTTTTCATTTTGCGGTATCTCTGTGAAATCCTTGGGTGCTTTATTGTATTTCATAGAGGATAACAAAGAGAAAAAAGAGCTGAAATTCTTCATTTAATTTGTGTCTCAGGCTTCTGAATTTGGCATGAAAAGGAGAACATCAAATGAAAGCGATGAATCCTGTGAAAAAAAGACCAAGTTACGACAACTCACTCTTGAAGACATCTGTAACCCCCTGAAGACTCAAGACAAAAGTGAGTTAACTGTAAACAAACTTTCAAGCATTTATACCAAATAAATAGTTTTTCATTGTCCACTGTAAAAAAAATTGGTGGATATTTTAGGAACTATCTGTTGAGTGTAAGATACATCTCTGAAGAGCTACTATACGCCTACTAGCTGTAGTGTTAAAGCACCTTTCTGTGCCTTGGAAGCTAGGTATTTCAGCCTTACTCCAGAATTACTCTGCAAATCCCCTTCAGCTGACACAGCTTTAACAGGTTGTTCAGCTAGTGAAGCACAGATGTCCAGGCAGAAATACTGCAGCTTCACTTCCTGTCTTGGTTTAACAGCTTGTCTTTTAGACTTAGGCTGCAGCTTGACCAACACCTGACAGCTTTGTGGAGTCTGGCCTGTGACTGAATTACTTCAAAGTAAATCGTTCCAATGCAGTGTTTTGAACCAAGAATTTAACAAATTAGTGGTGCTAGTAGAAAAACAAATCAGTGAATGTAAGGGTCATTGCACTTCATTGAAACGACATAGCCTTTGCATTTTTTTAAAAAGGGAATTATATACACCTTTGTGGATGGGGTGGTTTGACATGTCATTGAGACACCATCACCTTGTAATACTGTCTGCTTAAAAACTGTCCTGAAAACGTACCACTTATTTTTCCAATATTTTTGGCTAATATTGTCACTTTGCAGTTATTAGTCCAGAAAATAATTGTGCTTCTTCTCCAATGTATCATGAAGCATACAAGTGAGGAGTATTGATTTTCCAGGGAATTTGGGCAAGCTGATTACATACATGATTCTATCAGACTGGCAGAAATACTGCAGTGGGAGAGGAGAAGGAATGTGGGGAAGAGAGAGACAGAGGAAAATGATTGCTTTCTCTGCTTACTGATAACATTCTAATAGATGTCCTGCTTTAGATAATAAGTTGCTAATATGTTTTTGTTGTATATTTTTGCTGAAGACGAACCTCAGAAGTGTGAAAAGCGCCGTGTATGTCTGCAAACCCTAGACAGACTGAGAGAATTCTGCAGTGACTCAGACCAGCAGTGTAACAGAATCCGGGAGGATAGTTTTCGGGAGAAAGAATCTCTGATTTTGGAAAAATGTCCCAGTGCTATTGGGAGAAATTCAGAATTGAAAAACTGTCTTCAGTCTGGGGACACTAGCCCAAAGGTTGCTCAAAAGGTATGTAGAGCTTTAGTTCAGTGCTATGTGGATCATTTTTTATGGTTTAAAAACGCAGACTTTGGCACAATATTCCTTTTGTGGTTTTGTGTTCTGTCATGAAATAGTGTGGCAGTACCCAGTAAACTAGTGTTTGTGTACGTATGTTTTCCTGGAACTCTTACTATCATGAACAGAATGCCTCAGAGTTCTTCACTGAAAAAATAAGTAATGGGAGCGCATAAACACTGTCCACGTATCTTGTGATTGTGAAGGAACCTGTAATATTGTAATGACAAATGTTCAGTGTGGCCTTTTGCTCAGCTTCCTTTCAGTTCTGTCAGTTTTGACGTGGGCTGTAAAATCCTAACAGGCTTTCTTTGCAAAAATATGCTCTAGAATTAGTACTGAGATGTGTCTTAATCCAATTTCTAATAAATACTATAGGTATCACTGTTTTGTTCATCTGCAGAAGATATGGATAGCTTCCATGAAAAATTATCATTATAATACCTATGATACAAGTTGATAAAAGTATAACTCTACCTTGCCTCCCCTTTTATTATGGGGCTAATTGACATGAGTTGATTGATTGGGTTTTGTGCTCACTTTGCTCCGTTTGAGGTATTCAGGTCCTAAAAGGCATCTCATGGCTTTCTGTGGTGGTGTTGCATTGGGACTCAGCTGCTGCTTAACAAAGCTCTACAGCTGCCTTTTTGAAGGAGAAAGGTTTTGTGAAGAGTCTTATCATTTATTTGACCTTCTTTGTCTGAAGCTTGTGACCTCAAACTGTAGGTCTTGAATGTGTGAACAAGAGATCAAAATGAGAATAGTGAAGTGAACAGCTCATGGCAAGAGATTTCTGTGGTGATAAGGGACTGAGATTATGCAAGTGTGGTCAGTTTGACACTATAGAAACCCAATTCTTTCTCAGTCACTCTGTTTCAAACCCCTGTCTGTCTTGATCTTGTTAGTTTCTGACCCTTTATTGTCCAGTTACATTGATGCCGGATGTCTTCCTGCTAGTTTAATCTATAAATCATACTTTGGCATGTCTCACAGACATTTGAGAACCAATTATAGATACAGAAAGTATAAAATGTGTGTTTTACACATGCATGTATATGAAATGTGCGTAGGGAAGTTTTTTTCCTTCTGAGTTCTAAGCACAATTTGGCTTTGTTTGGGCTGGGCCATGTTGTCTGCTTGTCGAGTAGTTCATCCCTTGATCCTGTGCAGTTCTGGGAATTTTGCAGTTCACAACTAACAGTACAGTGAAGTGTCCATCTTTTGTATTGTTTTCTGACTGCCTTCTTTATACTTTCCCATGACATAGAGTATATGATTTTTAGTGTAACTGTGTTTCTTCTGACTTCTAAATGGTTTGCTGACTGTTCCTTGTAATCCAGATGAGACAGTTATTAGAAGTGGAAGTACACTGGATTTATTTGAGAATGCAGAAATATACTGCACAACTTGGTCAGTGGTGTTCTTACAGTCCTTACTTCAAAACTTGCGGAAAGCGTTGTCTTTGAATTTTTTTTTATCTGTACTTGCTATCGTGTTACAAGTGCAATGCATCTTAGCAGTGTTGTTCACTGTGCTTCTAAAAGACTGGACCCATCACCTTGCTTACAATACAGAACATAACACAGTTGTAGAGCTGAAGTTGCTTGGCTAGCATAGGCTACATAATGTTGTTGTAAATGATAAGCCCTGCTAAGAGTTTTAGGAACCGTAATATAGATTTTCTGTGTTTATAATACAGATTTGTAATATAGATTTTCTGTGTTTAAGAATTAATTATTCTATGAGGTCTGCTGAGCCTATGTAGGAAGGGCAGACTGGAGAAATGTTTTTGGTGCTTGAGACTGTAAACTGAGGCTCATTTTGAATTGGTTTATTTCTTGATTTACTTGGGGTTTTTGGGATATCATTAATCTCTCTGTGCTGCAGTTTGTCATCTGTAAATTGGAGTGATAATTCATCCATATTTTTATTTCTGGCCAGTTTAGACTCCTGAGTCTTTGCAGCCTGAGTGTCTCTTGATCTCTGCTTTGAGAGATCATGATACAATAGGAATCTGATCTCAGCTGAGATGTCTAAGGACTGCTGTAAAACACATCAACTAGTTGATGCAAAATCTTCAACTTTCATGACTTTTTAATTCCTTTTAATTCCAAACAAACTGTATTCTATATATCCTTCTTTAATAATTTTGATGCAGTTCCTGGGGCTGTTTGCTGCAAGAATAATCTTTAGCTCTGTGGTCAATCTCAGTCAAGGTCTGCATAGGCGATTGATTTCTTTGATGATTCGTAACTATAGTTTTCCGTCTTTTGTTTACAGGAGGAGTTGCGCTGTGATCTTAATCAATTTTCTGCATCTCTTAAGTCTTACGAAAGTACTCAAAATACTTCAGATATAAATCTTAATAAGAGAACCAAAAGCATTTACACTCCTCTAGAACTTCAATTCATAGAAATGAAGAAGCAATATAAAGATGCTGTTTTGTGCGTGGAATGTGGATACAAATATCGCTTCTTTGGAGAAGATGCAGAGGTAATTTTTGCCAAGGTTAAGGAGAGATACTTGCATTATGTAAGGGTCATATTAGGTCTGTGGCCACTTCCAGAAGGAAAGATATTTGGAGGCATACATTCCCTGGTATTTTTTAATACTTGAAATCAAAATGAAGATTCTTTGTGTGCTTCGATTGAAGATGATCCATTATAGATGATCCACTTTTTACCAAAGTAGCATTTATTATTTTGTAATTGTATGGTAACACTTGCTGTCTTGCCTGTTGACAACTTAAGATGAGGTCCTAGAATTACTTGTCAGAGTTAAAGTTGAAACGTTTTCAGAGATGAGATTCAGTTCAGATCATGGCCCAAAGCTCTATTAGGAGTATTTCAGTTTGGAATAAGTGGTGTAAAAGTGGATGCATATAGCTTGCGTAGTCTGGGTGCAGAGAGCATCTTGGATGCATATTTGGATCCTGTACCTACACATGACGAGTCTGTAGGAACTGGAGAGTAATTTGCAAAAAACCATAGTTTTAAAGTAATTGATTATAAATAGTTCATAAGAAGTTTTTTCATGATCTGTCCCAAAATCATTGCTACCAATTTAACCTCAAATCTGTGCTATTTCCACACTTGAGACCAGTGAGAAACTTTGCTTAGTTACTGGACATTAATTTTCCTGACCAACTTCATACTATGTAATTTGTCTACTCATTTGCTGGAACACTCGCAGTCCAGAAATAAAAATATATGATCTAGGTGCACAGTTCAGTATTTGACTGCAGATCCTGCTTCAGATTGCTTTCGCCAGTGAGCACCTATCTTTTTGCCAATGACAAAAAAAAAGCAAATAAAATCATACTTTACAATGTTTCCTTTCAGCAAGTGTTGTTACTCTTTTGCTATAAAGTATTAAATTCCCACTGCTGCTTGATACTGATTTTTCAATATTTTAATTGATTAACTACTTTAGTACCAGCTTTAGAAGCGCAATTAAAATAACTCCATTCTTTCAGAATTTTTTTGTGAAAATTATTTGACACTTTGAGCTGTGTTGCAGAATCCATGTGCTCATGGTGTAGGTGGTTTACCTCACAATAGTAGAAGTCAGGATGCAGCATATTAATCTGAAGTCTGTAATACTGAAGCCCCTGTTTGTGACAGTGTGCTGGGACAGAAAAGTGGAGAAGCCCACCTCCCCGGGCTTTATCCTGTAATCTTTGCCTTCTGACACTGTAGTTTTAATTGTAGTTGTGCTTCACTGTTGTCATAGAGATGAGTTCCTAAGTTGCATTTTGAACTGTCAGCTGACATTTCTTCTTCTACTTTGCAGATTGCAGCTAAAGAACTGAACATTTATTGTCATCAGGATCATAATTTTATGACTGCCAGTATACCGACTCATAGGCTGTTTGTCCATGTGCGGCGACTTGTAGCAAAAGGATACAAGGTTATCCCTGGCTTTTATTAAGTGATGTTAAGTATAGAATTGCACTGAAACAACTTGCGCTTATTGTACCAGAGTCTTATTTCAACTAAATAGTGTGAAACTCATTATCAGCTGTTTTTGCAATTTACGTGGCTAACTTCCCTTTGTTTCAGTTTCTTTGTTCTGGTGAGTGTCATGAAACTTAAGTAAATTCCAACTTTCTCTGTTTTACAGAAAAGTATCTTAATGTTTTATTAATTTTTTCATGTTTTATAGAGAAGTTCTAGAAGAATGCTTTCAGTTTTTATCAAGCCTTTGCTATTGCTAGAGAGATTTATATACTTGCTCTCTCTTCCATTATTCTTCGCAACCTTGTTTTTCTTATCCCAGCCCATATTTTTTTCTCTTTTTCTCCCTGTTGTTGATCCTTGTAGTTCTATGGCTTTCTGGCAATACTCCTTCTTTTGTACTGCTTATGAGAAAAGAATTAATTGAATTTAAATTTATTGCAGGAACCATTTTATAGCATGTGCTGAACTCTAGCTAAATTGTTTCAAAATAGGACAAGAAGTGCAGGGGCAGACGTTGAGAGGGCAGTTAGGTGGGTAGAGCATAAGGAAAAGCAATGCCTTAATGCCTCATTAGAAGGATTGATGCTAGCCTCTGTTCTTCCTGTTGATCTTTAATGATGCACTTGCTGTTTGCCCATCTTAAAAGAGCACCAAATTTACAAAATAATTTAAAAAACAACTGTTATCGAAGAGATAACTTTGTTTTTTGTCTCTGTGCCTGTAGGTAGGAGTGGTAAAACAAATGGAAACTGCTGCACTCAAAGCTGCTGGAGAAAATAAAAGCTCTCTCTTCAGCCGGAAACTGACTGCTCTCTACACAAAGTCTACGCTTATCGGAGAAGATATCCTTTTTTAAAAAAAAAGTGGTTTCACACTTTCATCTTTGTCATAGGAGAGGCCATCATTCTAGTATTATCACCTAAATGGAACACGAGTAGCTTGTGGCTGGGCATAAGAGTGGCAACAGGAAATAAAGTTCCTTTAATTTTAAGTTGTGGTAAAACATCGTGCTGGCTTTATAAACAACTTAATCTTTTCAGGGCTTTAGGTCTGTTGGGAAACAGCAGAGCTTGTGTTTACTGTAGTTGCTTTCTGAAGTCAGAGAGAGCTTCCTGATACAAGAAGTAGTTACTACCATAAAAAGTGGAATATTTTTGGTTTAAGCTAAAGTAAAGTTTCACCTAAGTAATTGTGTTTTTTGGAAGTTTGACAGAATGTCGCTCCGATAGCATGTTTTCTTTCAGACAGTGTTTTTTCCAGACATTGTTCATTCTTTGTTGATGATAACGTCTCGTGTGAAGTATGATCTGTGCTGCACAGATGTCTCTTCTTCTGTAATCACCTCTGTTTGCAAGTTTTTCCCATCTCAAATGCAAGGTCAAGCAGAGAGCTAGTGACAGCTCCAAATTCCAAGAGTTTTGACTGCTGTGAAGTTCATAATAACATTAGATTTAGTCCTTGTAGAGTAACAGAATATACTTAAGATTTCTGGGAGAATTTATCCATATGCATGCGAGTGGGAAATCCATTCTGTCCCAGCTCTTGTCTGGCTGTACACGATTGATGGAGATCGCTCCCTCATGTTGACCAGGCCTGATTAAGGATGCTTGCTTTCTAAAATTCCAATACAAGACTCAGAGAGTTTTATTTGCCGGCATTTTCAGTATCATTCCCATGTCTGCAGTGTTCTGTAAATTGTTTTCAACTAGATGTTTCACCAGATTGAGAATGCATAGTGTTAGTGATTCAGAAGGGTTTGAGGGAAGAATGACTGACTGTTTGGTCACTTTGCATTGAGTGATGAGAAGGTGATAAAATCAAATGGTTAAAAACCTGGCAACATAATTACCTCTTGATTGCTGTAACAAATGCCTTTGCATGAGGTGCATGTGCATCCTGTAGCTGCCTATCTTGTGAAGACAACTTCTGACTTCAGTCCTCCTGCTTTCAGTTGTCTGAAGTTCACCAAAATCATATTAGGAGTCAAACTAATAAAAACCTTTAGTCTAGAAGGCCTGTCATAAAATCTAGTTGAGAAGAACTTGCATCTAGAAGGACCTAAGAATAATCCACAAAAATATGTGTACTATTTTATTTATTTTTTAACATTTGTCACATGTGAACCCTTTGCTGAAGCTAGATGATTCTGTAGATGTTGAAGAGGTAACAACTGATGTCCCTGATAACTACCTCCTTTGTATCTGTGAAAATGGAGAAAACTTCAAAGACAGGAAGAAAGGTGACATTGTTATAGGTATTATGGTAAGTTAATTTAACAAGGGGAGTCGGTGTTTTAGGGTTCATGTGGGGGCTTTTAAGGGGTTGTTTTGTTGGGTTTTTTGAGAGGTGGGTGGTTACCTTCTTAAATTCATGGTTGTTCTGTCTTTTAGTTTTTTGGTTTGATTTTTTTTTTTTTTTTTTGTAACAAGTTGCAGTTTAGTTAAGTTATCATCTGTATGTGAATTGTAGTGGCTTTGTATTTGAAAACTGATGGAAAGGTCTGGAACTGATAGTTGAATATTCCTGATACTGCTTTTGCTGTTGCATCACTGGAAATCATAGCTGTGTTTTAACCAAAACAGGGAAATTGTTAGTTTAGATGCTTTACTAATGTTAAAGTTTCACCGTTTTCAGAGTTAGTGTTTTAAAGCTTGTGAGCACTTTTGTCCTCTACAAAATAGTGCTCTTTAGAGAAAGAGAATTACGTTTTTTAGAGTTTACACTTAAGGTTTGTGTTTTCTTTTATGGTGAATTTTAAACCCAGGATTATTTAACTAGCAAAACATAGTGATAAATGAAGCCCAGTCTGCTGCTAATTCGTTGATTTCAAAGTGTCTTTATTATGCCTGTATTTGAATGTCAGACTGCAGCTGGTAGAGAACAACAAAAACGTGCTAGGATGACAGTTTCCAGGCTGAATTGCATGTACCTTCCATAGACTTAAAATTATGTAGATTTCTGTAGTAATAAAAGCTGAGCAGTGATAGACTAATTTACATTTTTAAGGTATTGTTATTATTTACCAAGAAAAAAATTGTAGTCTTTTGAAGTTATCACCATATCATAGATTTGAAAAACACAATTACAGTTTTTGATTTGCCACTTTCACCAACTGTGTGAGTGCTATATAATTTTGTGTTATACACCATAAATTTTCCTTCTGGCTTAGTAGTTTTAATCAGTGAAACACTCCTTGAATACTTGAATATTCAACGCTTCATTTTCTTCTGTGTTTGACAGGCAATCCAACCAACTACTGGAGAAGTAATTTTTGACAGTTTTCGTGACTGTGCATCTCGCTTAGAATTAGAGAGTCGAGTTTTGCGTCTGCAACCGGTTGAAATTATACTTCCATCTAGCTTGTCAGATCAATCTGAAAAGCTCATCAACAGTATAACCTCCATGAGGTATGTTCTGGGGGATGTTTGTTGTTTGGTTTTTTTGCCCTTTTTTTTAAACTACAGCATACCTATTGATAGGGTTTAGATCTAGAAGCAAGTAGGCATGCGTATATAATTCTGTAAAGGCCTGTTTCAGAATGGCTGTAGTTTGCTGCCTGGTTGAAAATTGCCCAAATCCCATGGATTTCTGGGCACTTATTCTTAAATTGCTTTTAGACTAAAATTCATGGCTTTTGCTTCAGGTCTGTGGAAGATTTGTATGCCTAACTATTTGTTGCTTTTATTTACATCGCGTTGCTCCCACACTTCCAGTCTTGTGATCTGTTGGATTTATTTCAGAACTCATGCATTTACCCTTGCGAACGGAAAATGGTGTTAAATGACTGTTCTTCTTGTTTTTCATTGCCTTAAGACCTCTAAAAGGCATTCTTTTTTCTATTAATATAGATAGGTATAGAAAAACTTTGCAACTGTTGCTTCATTCTGTTTGTCGTATTATAGTATCCTGAACTTGAATTCGGACTTGGAAATATTCAGCCTGATCATTTGTTTATATTTTGAGTTCTCTTTATGTGTTTCCAAAGTAAACTTGTTACATGTTTTCTGTATCAGTGTTACTGTGGAATAAAGGCAGAATAGGATGTAAGCTGTAGGGTGATAGATGAAGGAAGCGATCCTCTGAACATACGTGTTGAACTTGCAAAGTCCTGCAGATGCTGTTTTTGTAGGTTTTCACTTTTTTTTTTTGTTTTTTTTTTAATGCAACTGGGCTGTAGAAAACTATCTTAGAGCTTGGCATTTCTGTTTTGAATGAACTAGCCAGAAAGGACAAAATTTTTAATTTATGTGTTAACAAAAATGGACTAAAGAAAGCCATAAAAAACCCAGAATGTATTGCATAGGCAAAGTTTTATGTTGAGGGTAAGGTACAAATATCTCTCTCCCGTATTGTAAGGACAGACAAATGCATTAGTGACGTGGATGGGAGCCATCTGACAGACAGTCAACACTGCACTTAGTCTGCCTCACTTAAACTCTGTTCAAGTCATCATCTTGTAGCTTCCCCTAATGCTTCAGATGGCTGAGCTGCTTAATCAGTCTGTTCCACAGGCATTCTTTTCCCCACTTGCCAGTGCCATCCTTCTTCAGTCCCCTTTTATTTAAAAAAACCCCTGATATTGTGGCATGTGATAGCAACTTGCACAGATGTTGCTGTGCTCAGCTGTCAAGCTTTCAAGGACACCTGCATTTGAGAGGCAAGAGTGATAGGAGGGTCTGAAAATGTCCGATGTGGTGTCAGGCATCTTAAGAAAATGTGGCTTGTGAAAGCGGTGTATTCATCATCATTCAGTTGTGTTGTGATGGTTCAGCTTGTAGTGAGCTCATGTATGAACTGCAAAGCTATAAGGAGTTGAAAAGGTAAACTCTAATTACATGTACTAAGCAAGCAATATCAGTGCATTTCATTGCATTAAAATGACTTGTTAAAAGAGATAAAATAGCAGATTAGGAGGTAACAAACCTTTTCCAGTTGCCAACAGATATACATTTTGCCTTGCTAATCCTTTTTATTTTGATAACTTTCTCTTTTGCAAATCAATTCTATAGGAGTATGCCCAAAATATTTGTGAATGTACTGTGATGAAGATTAACAATTCTTATTTTTGTTTGGTTTTTTGGTTTGTTTTTTTTTGTTGCTGGTGTATCGCACTGACAGTTTTGTGGAGGTCACAGAAAGCTAAAATGATGTTATAAATGGACAAAGCAGGTGGATTTTTCTGAAACAAGTATTTAAGTTGTGCATTAAACTAATTCTTATGTAGGCTTGAGGTCACAATTGGTTTTGGGTTTTGCTTTTTTGGTGTATTTTTGGTTATGGATAGCTGAAAATGTGAGTAACCAACTTATCATTTCTATTAAGGACAAAAAATACCACCCACTAGCTGATTTTGAGATATCAGTTTCTAGAGTTTTTCCCCTCTCTAGTAAATTTACTAGGCAGCTCTTCAGCATAAATGTCCTATAAATGGGAGTGGTAAAAAGAAAACAGTTTACTTTGGTATACTTCAGTAGTGTTGTTTCAAAACCACTTCTTTATAGATTTTTTGTATCAAAGATTTAATCACTAGAGGGCCCTGAAGTATTTAGTATTCATTTAGGTGGTTTCAATATGCTGCTTTCTTGTGCTTTTAACTAGGCTTCAGATTTTATATAATTGCTTCTGTACAGGCGGTAATTTTATTTTTATGCATAATGGGTGATCTAAAGTATTCAGTTTTGGTAATTGTCCCTTAGCTGGTAATTTCACTCTTTGCTCTTCCTAATAACTCCTGGTGAGAATTATCCATTACGTAGGAAAGGCTTAATTTCTATAATTCTTTGTAAAATTTTCTGGATAAAACCATGGGAACTATGTTTTGTTTCAAGAAGGCTCCTCATGTCCTTCTGTATTTATAATGCAGCAGAAAACCACTGAATTTATAAATCCAGGGTACAGATGGGAGAGAAAAATAGTCCCAGGAGATGCGCAGCTTAGGGTGGTTGAAAGCAGAGACGAGAAGGATCTTTCGGGTCACTGTCTGTCCATGTCATGTACAAACTGGACCAGGTCAAGTGACTCAGGGGATGATTTGGTTTTGAATGTTCCACATTAGAACTTCACACTGAGTGACCAAAGTGATGTGGCCTAGGTCTTCTCCAGCACAGAGTGTGCTGATGATTGTTAAAGAGCAATGAGATGTTTAGTCTAGCTAAACTACTGCAGCTTTATGATATCAGTCAGAATCGGGTTCACTGACTAGTTATACTGACAGAGTTGAAAGTATCTGTGTGCTTTCCTTCAATTTGTATATATAAATATACAAAACTCAAATGTAAATATTACATACTACTCTACATGTATGTCTGCCTTCATTCTGAAAAATAAAACATAGTGTATGTATTTCTTCCTTAAAGAATGCTATGCTTCCCTCTTTCTATTCTTTCTTGTTGCCACCACAGTTAATGTCCAGGCTCAGCAGTGTCATTCACACTGTTTACTGGCACTTCTGTTTTGGTATTGTGTACATTTTCACAGTCATATTTACATCAAAGGAATATACATCAAGAAGGAAAAAACAGTTGAGTAGCAAGGTAATGGTGTTCTAAATTTGTTTTTGCCGGAAACAAGAGCTGAGTAAGTCACCAGAAAGGCTTCAGTGTTTTAATCTGGTTGACAATCACCAAGGACTGCTGCTTAAGCCTCAGGAGTACTTCAGTGTGGTAGAAATTATTTCTGTGGATTAATGTAAAATAATTGTGAAGATTTTTGAGTCTGAAGTGAAAATACAAGTAAAATACACAGTGGGAAGTGACCTCATCACTTTTTCAGTTTTATGCGGTACACTAATGTTGAAAAGTTTGCTTGTCCTGCAGATCAGTGGAGAAAATTGTTTCATGTCTTTATATGTGGCTGTAAACAGGGCCTTGCAATAGGAAGAATGAAGCAAATTTTAAAGTAAATAAATGACTGAAGTAGCAGCAAAGCTTATTTAAATGTTCAAGAGCAACAGTTTGAGCTGTGCCCAAGTAGCAGCTTGCAGTGTAAGTGTAAGTACTGATTTTGAAGTTCTCCATGTCTAAATTAGGTGTGGACATTAATATAATGAGCAGTAAGCAAGGCTAAATTCTACTGCAGTGAGATTACTTAGCTGTTGTTATGATTTGCTCATAGGATGAAGTTTTAATTCAGTTAGTATGAAGCCAGTTTAGTTGCATTGTAGGGGAATCTTGGGGGAATCAAACAACAGGTGTTTTACCACTGATTTAAATTAAATCAGAATCACCCATCTTTTACCAAAAGACTTCCTTAATCATTTGGGTTAAACTCTGATGTTTCCTAGCCTGAGTAAGCTTTAAAAAAAAATTTAACTTTTGGTGTAAATTTGTGTTACAAGCTACAAACTTTCCCCTTTGGTAATTTAAAACTCATGGACACAAACATATTGAAATGTGTGGCATAGTTTCATGTCCGTTTTGTTCTAGCCTGATGCTGGTTCAGTTGGTAAGTAAAATGGTCCTGTTGCTGGTGCTGTGAGAGACATGGTCCTTAAAAATTAATAACTAGAAAAAAATGTTCAAGGACAGATTTAATGACTAGAAAGTGCTATTCAAGGACACTGAACTGGAGGTCAGTTTTGCTGGAGAGCCTTCCTTCCAAAGCAAAGTGTAAGTTAAAAGTAGGTTACAGAAACTGGTTCAGAACAAATTGTTCTGGTAGGTAGTGTTCTGTGGCCAAATCTCCAGTAACATCTGTTTGCAAGTGCTGGCTTGCATAGAAGAGAATCTTTTAACATATTTAGTTTGTTCTTCCTAGAAAACCAAGAAAACATTCTTGCTTTCACAAAATATATGTGTTTTTTATTAGAGAACACTGTGTTTTGTACTTCAAGCTCTTCCTAGTCATGGGGCATCCTCCTTAACATATCGACTGCTTTAAAAGTTGGTGTGTGCTGGTTTTCCTGAAATTGTTTTTGAGGCTCCCTTCCCTTGTGGTTGTTCTTGCTCTTCTCATGTGCCCCTTTTTTGTTTCATTGACAAATCCAGTTAGGAAGAAAATTTTTCCTGTGAGGATGGTGAGGCACAGGTCGCCCAGAGAAGTCATGGAAGCCTCATCACTGGAGGTGTTCAAGGCCAGGTTGAATGGGGGTTTGAGCAACCTGATCCAATGAGAGGGAGTGATCCAAGGCAGGGGAATGGAACTAAATGATCTTTAAAGTCCCTTCCATTCTATGATTCTATGATCTTAAAACTGCCCTAGTGCTTCTCTTTATACTTTTTCTGTTTACTCTTTTTTAATGTAATGCTTTATTCTGTAGCATTCTTTGACACCCTGTGAAAACACACGGATCACAAGCATTTCACCTTCAATCCAAAGCATCGTTTCACCCAAGTCTGCACTGTTTTGGGGTTTTTTTTTTCCATGTGTTGTTTGGTGTCTGGCCAAAAGCCAAAATCAGGATGATGCGGTAACTATGAACTCTTGTCTCTGCCCACAGATTTTTCACTATACTCTGTTGCAGAGCATAATTCCTTCCTCCTATTAGTTTGGGCTTGTAATCTGGGAGGCAGTTATGACACAACCTCCATCATATACTGCTGTATTTAGGCTGCACGTGGGTCTGCTACTTGCTCCCTGCTACTGTGTCTTTTTCCTTTTCTGATTATGGCATTCAAATTTCTGTTTTCCCTCAAGTACTGCAATATTGTCTTTGTCTTGGAGCTTTGTCCCTGGAATTCCCTACTCTGTCAAATCCATTGAGAACTAAAACAATCCTGCCTGTTCACTGGTATGATGGAATTACTCTTGGCCTGAATTCCTCAAGAAGCTGATCCTCCATCATAACAGGCAGGCTTTTTCTCTTGGTGTTCAACGACCTTTATAAATAACATTTCAAGCTCTTTTGGGTAAGTCGGTGTGATGCCAATACCTCTCTGCTTCCCCAGTGATTTTGACTTTGTATCAGTTGTGTTTTCTCAGGTATCTGCATTGCTCCACAGGTGCATTACTCTCTGGCCTCAGCCCTGCCGTGATCTCTTACCAGCACAGACGATTAGCTGTGGCATAGCTGGTGGAGATATTTGACTGAAAGGTTGTTTCATGTCATCCTTCCTCCTGACTGTGGTTCATCAGAAATCAAGACTAAGAGATAACCTTTCGGGTTTTTTTTGTTGTTTCAGTATGTGTGATGCCATAATAGAATACATCTGTATTTTGGATTCCTTTAAACGAGAAGTACAACTGTCTTTATAAGTTAACTTTTAAAGGGGGTAGGAGTGAGGTGTAGCCAATTACATTCATTGATCAGCAGTGCTGTTTGTTGCTAATTACTCTCATGGCTAGAGTTAAGGACTTACATCATCAGTCAAGGAGTAGAAACTTGCTTGGAATTAATTCAATGAAGTCTTATAAATTAATATAAAACATTTTCAATTTTGTGGATCTTTATATGAGGCTGATGGTTGCTCATATCTGAGGATGTACATATATTTATGTAGCCCATTTCATAACGTTTGTGGGTAAGCAAGAACAGGAAGGCATGTAGAGGCAAATATAAGGCACCAAATGGTTACACTATCTAAAAGGTTGGTAATAATAAAAACTAATAGTTTCATGATTTCTATAGCTTTTAATGTTCTCATAGATTTTTAAGTGAAAAGCAAGCTGTGACAAAAATCTTGAGAATGTTTTGTATAAATGGAAGATAAAAGCAGTTGAATTTGCAGCAGGAAGAAAGCAAGTAAAGTACAAAACCAGCATGTGAGCTATTTTCTGTAAATACAAAATCCAAATGCAACATTGAACAGATGTTTACTGACTAAAGAGGCTTTTTGCACTGCTAATAATCCAATTCATGGGTTGGGCAACACAGCTGTGTGGATTGCTGCTTGAAAAATAGTGGTCATGTCATAGATCACTTGTTTTGAATAGACAGGGAGAAAAAACCCACAACAGTAATATCAAATAATGTAATGACCTGAGAGAACTGTTGGACAGCTTTTTTTTTTTTTTTATTTAATCTTGTTACAGTCTTGAAACATGCTGTTCTCAATATTGTAGTTCATTATTGTCCTTTATGATATTGCAAGTGAGGGAAGCGTGGGGCTTACATCTCTTTTGACAAATAACTTATATGTAAAGACTATTTCTTCACTGTATCCATCCCTACTGCCCTTCACAGTTTGGGACACAACACAGGTATATGTCATCCTTTAGATGAAATTACTGTTCCATTATGCGTGCAGAGTTGTCACTAGTTGAACATGGGAAAGCAGTTGCAAAGCTCTGTGTCCAGCACTCTCCTTAACCTGGATGATACCTTAGATAAAATATGTTGTCATTGCTTGTTACAGTAACAGCTGGCCTTGACAAGCCTCCAGCAGCCTGTGGTGTCTGTAAGTTCCTCTAAGCAATAGTGAAGATGTGTGCCCAGAGAAGCTTCCTGAGCAGTTTGTACCTGGCTCAAAGGTACATTATTTTTCATGGGATTGCAAGCAGCATGAAAAACCATGATGTGTTCAGGAGCTGTTTTTGTGGCATTTTTACAGTGATGAGTGATATTCCTGGTTTTGGCCGTCGCCTTTTTTTTTTTTGCCCCCCCAGGAGTTTGAGCTAGAAATTATTGATGGAAGAATGATGAAATTGATCTTGATGCTTTTGTAGTTTCTTACTATCAAAAAATTAACTTTTTAATTAGGAAAACCCCACCTTATTGAAAGAAGCAGGAAAATTAATACTTTAAAGCATTTGTTTTCGTGTTTTGGCATCTATTTGTTTTCTTATTATAGGATAGACCAGAAGTGACATGTAAATTATTCTACTTTTGTTGTCCTCTCTGCTGGTGATGATGTTACTTTCTTATTTCCCTCAGTATTTGTAAACTGTTGACTCCTCACAGCAGCTGTCAAGGTTTTTTATCCAGGGAGGGGTGCTGAAGCTCACAATTACAAACCCAAATGGGAGCCTGGAGATCTACACCTCTGTCCTCCGGGAGGTGGCACCACCATGCTGGAGCACTGCAGGTCCTGCTCCTAGAGAGGGAGAGGGTGCAAGCGTCCAAGGAGTAACAACTCATTTTCGCTAGGTATTTGTGCAGAGGGTAATTGTGGTGCTTTAGGTGACTTGGTAGAGAATTTTAATAAATTCACAAGTTCAATAACCCTAATTTGAAGGAAAAATTCTAATGTACATTTGAAATCTTTTTTAACTTGAGATAGAGGTCGTTGCTCTGATAAAAAAATGTCAGATAACCAAATGCCATTGCTATTCTGATGTGATTCCCATCAGTAATTTAATTTCCAATTTTCAGACCATGCAGTTGCTGGTGAAAGAAATGATTATTAGTGAACGTTTACTAATGGGTGTTTGCTTTCCTGATAAGCTATTAAAGATGTTATACATGTTGGAGATTTTTGTGATAGAGGGGGCGATTGTATCTAACAGGCTTGTGTAAATTGGAGGGTTGTAGAATTGTCAGTGTAGCAACTGCATGCTGTACTGAGGTGAGGGGAGGTCGGGCATACACACATGTTCACACTTAAAACTGGAAGTTCTCTTACCTGTAGTAAAGTGCACATATGGGTGTTGAATGTTGCAGTAACTCGTAACTGTACTGATAAGAGGGAGGGCTCAGATCTCTGTGGCAAACCAGCTGTTTTTTTATGTGCTTTGAGGTGACCAGAAAAAAACGTAAGCAGCTTTTCATCTTAAAACTAGCCAAGCCCCAAATACAACTGGCAACTATGTTTGGACTGAAGGTGAGCTTTAAAGAAAGTAAAATCCTTTTTAAAAGGTCCAGTTACATCAGTACTTTGCTATTGTAACTCCATGCTCTAGGCTGTCCCACCTGTTGGATGGTCCATGGTGACTTCCAGTGTGCTGTTCTGTGTTGTAAATGTAAAAGTGGCTTGCCTGTTTTCATGCAGAGGTAATATAACTGGACTTTTGTAAGGGTAAATGCATGTGTGCAGTTTGATCTGTTATGGACAAGCTAACGTACTGTGGAAGCAGCATGTTGATGTCTGAGACCAACTTGCTCTTAGAACCAGATCAGTTACACTTTTTCTTTTTTTCCAGATATCACTAAAATTGTTGCATAAACCTGCAGCTAAGGTGCTGGTATTTGAGTGGAGGAGAACTGTTAAAGCTGTAGCGCAATCTTAAAAAAAAAAACCCAGCAGCCTATGAATATTTTTTGGTATATTCATTAAAGTCCTAGCTTTTTTTCTTACGTAATAATTACTTCTTTTCCATAATCTGTTCTTCTTTGAAGTTGACTTGGGACTGTGAAATACTGTCATCGTGGACACCTTGGATGTGTTAATTTCTCAGACATTACTTCTTCCCGTATTTCCTGCTGTCATTGTTAGTTCTAGAAGTTAGAAATTCAGCAATTTTAATCAAAATAATGTAGCGATCTAAGTGAGAAAAGTATGGGTGGGAGAAGGTCTGAAATTATGTGTTTGACATGCAGATAGCAGTGTTACTAAAATGAGAAGAAGAATAATTTTATTATAATGGTTATTCCAAACCCTGCCTGAGATAGGGAAAAGGGAAGGGCCCTGAATATATTTATTTTTCATAAAACCAGAATATATTTTCTTAATTTTGGAAAAAGTGAAACTGAAATGCTTTTTTATGTGCTATCAGTATTGTGAACTGAAAAAGAGAACATCCTTTATCTTTCAGGCTATCTTTAACAGTTTAATTTTGTGCTTTACTGGCTTACAACATTTGTCTGTCTTAACAGATGTTCTTTTTGATGTATGGTATAAGTAAGATGCTTTCAGTAAATTAGAGCTGTGAAGTGTACTTTAAGCATGGGTTCTTCCTCTGGGAATTTGGAATCATAAAAATGATTGCTAGAAATACATATTTAAGTCTGCTTCTAAATTTACATGGGTATTGTCTGAAATCTTAATACAGAATTTCAAATCATTGCTACAGTAATTAACTCTTCCCATGCAAAGCTTAGTAATAGGGGTTTTTAAGGTAAAATATTTAGTGTACGTATATTTGCTTTCCATTTACGTGAAAGAATCTTTTTGCAGGGGCAAATAGGTGTAGTTAAAAACAATTTCTAGCAAATATACTTGAACATATTGCTCTTACTATTTTATGTTGTGCCTGCCTCTGGCTTCTTGTCAAGTGGAAGATAACTTCCCCTCCATGCCTTCTGCCTATTCTCGTATGGTTATGTTTTCTTGAGTCTTTGCTACCTCTCCACGGCTCTGCTCTTTTGTTTCTGATAGGTAGGATGCCCTTGTCCCAATCTCCTGCAAAATTTCAGGCACTTCTTGCAACAGACTGCTTGGCACTACTCTTTTCCTCTACATACTCGTATACGAAGTTGTGGCTGACGGGAATTTTAAGATGGAGAGAGAAGCAGCAGGTCCCCAGATAGCATCCTAGGGAGGCAGTAAGTCAGACCCTTCTACATTTCTTCATCCTTCACATATGCTGGTGAAGTGCAGGGCTCTGAGAAGGAAGGATAGCTTTCCTGGACGGCTTCGCTGAGTTTTTTGTACTTCATACCATATACTATTTTTAGGCTATGCATTTCGCTTTTTACTAAACATCTCTTGTTAGGGCTTGAGGAAGAACCAAGAGAACACTGTGAAAATCAAAGTAGTATTTATAGAATCATAGAATGGTTTGGGTTGGAAAGAACCATTCTATGGTATGCACACTATCCAGTTCTCTGTCATCAATGAAAAGATTCAACAGCACTGGTGCCAGTACAGACTGCTGAGGGACTCCACTTGTCACTTATCCCCATCTGGTCATTGAGCCATTGACCACTACTCTCTGGATGTAACCATCCAACCAGTTCCTTATCAACCGAACAGTCCATCCATCAAATCCATTTGCAATGTTGCATTTGCTATACAAAAAAATAAATAAATTCCTGATGCATCTGAGAGAATGGTAAGTAGGAAGAGGGAAAGGCTGAAAAAAGAAGCCTTTAATTTATGGGCAACAGCTGTGTAGCTGTCAAAAATCCTTACAGTATTAATCGATGTGTTAAACTTTTAATTTTCTGAAAAGATAGCACATGGATTTACATTTCAAAGTGGAGAAGTTAAGCATTACCATAAAGCACTCTATAAATTGCAAAGAGAATATACTTGTTCCTCATGGCCTTGAAAAAGAAATACTTCATTTTTTTCTGAAATTCAATTAAACGATTTGTTCTTTGAGTTAATCTCGGTGAAAGTATACATGTGTAATATAGCAGTTGTCCATGTACGGATGAGCTGTTCAGGTTTTTGTAAACTCCTTGCCCATAAGAAGGAGTCTTTGTTTTATGAAGTATTCTTAGTAATAAAGAAGATTGGCTTGACTATTTTTGTTTTTGACTTACATATAGCTTAAAATAAAAACTATAACTAAGGAAAACTGTAAACTGATGACTGGACTTCGCTTTTTAAAACTGAATTTGAAGGAGTATCTGTTTTCCTAGATGAGCTTTTTAATGCATTTTTTTTAAGTTTAATGTCTAAATCAAAGCTCATACAGGGACTAGTTCTGTGTGCAGCAGTAGTGCCAGGGCAGTGGAGAAAATTTGCCTTTAAACTGGGCTGAAGTAAATCGTCAATCAACCTAGAAGATGCTATAGACCACCTACTTATTCCTCTTTTGACTGAGTATTTTACAACCAGATTCACCTAATGACTGTTTAGGCCAGCCTTAGAGTGTACAACACAAATTGAACTTAGCATGGGGAGATGTGTAGCCAAGGCAAAGCAAGGACATTGCTCCTTTCTCCTGGGTTTCTCACACAGGTTTGCAGAGTGAAGATTGAGAGAAAGCATCCTTCTTGGCTGCTAGGGAACATATAATGCTCACTTAAAGTGCACAGAGGCATCAAGATATAGAAAATGTTCTTGAAGCTAAGCTTAAAAAGACTGAAAATAGAGAACACAGTAGTAAACATTTAGTTATCCAATCTGGATTTGAGAAATTACATGTGGCCCAGGTTTCACACACAGCCAGGTTCAGACCAGACTCCATCTGGCAGAAGAATTTGAATGCTAAAGTCTTTGGGTTGCCTATGTAAAGAAATGCTTTCATAACTACCATAATCAAAAGCAGTTATGACCAATTTGAACTATATTTTTTGGAATGAATATTTTGGCTTCTGTTTGCTGTTTATTACTCAAAATCATAATGTAATTTTGTGAGCCCTGGCTGAGTGGAAATTACTAACTCAATCAAATGAAAAAAAGAAAACTGTGATCCTGAGGAGTGGAGACAGCTGTTGGTTAAGATCCCTGCTTTTATGCTCTGTTATATAGCACAGGTTTCTTGAGTGAATATAATAAATACATCTTTCTCTCTTGGTCCAGACATGTTGTGCCTTAGTATGCCCATAACACAGGGATCTGGATCTAAATTGTCTGAGCCTTGCATTTTGTACAGTCCATTAGACAGGTTGTCATGATTTGAAGTCGTGACTTTGGTGATAATATGGAAATGGAAAAGAGCTCTCTAACTAAGTGTAAGTGTAGGGCCTTTGAAATATGATGGGTCATCTTGAACACAAAAGTGCTATAAAAAGCATAGATAAAGACTATGAGGAGACAAACCACCTCTGGTCTAATGTAAAAGGACTAATCGTTATATTTCTAATATCACTGCATGTTTTCCAGAATTGTTTTAGCCTGTTGTTATTGTGGATACTAAGATGCTGTATGTATAGTGTCAGCGTTATTTTTCCCTTCAAAATGAAGGGGAGAGCAAGAATTGTAAGAGAAGGATCCGATGGCTACCTGTGAGTGTACATCTGTTCTAGGAGCCCACCAGGCAAATACAGTGGTACTAATAGCAGAGGAGTTATATTTGACTCTTGGTATTATGTTAGCTATCTATGAAAGTGTTTAAAGGAAAAGCTGGGGATTCAGCCAAACTGTCAAATAGTTGTTGTGTAGCTTTTTGGTGTTACAAAAAGTGAACTGAAATTTGCATGGCAGTTTAATCAGCTTGTGATAGATAAAGAGTGTATTAGCAAATGTTATTAATTAACAAGTAATATATTTGATTTTTTTAAATACCCTAAAAAGGAACCTCAGGATGGTGTTTTATTAATAATTTTTTCAGTGGTGTTGGCGGGTTAAGCAATTGTTTCTGCTTTCTCACAGCCCCTTTCATGTATTCAGTACAAAAGTTCTGTGACTTTATGGTGAACTGCAACAGGTAACTGGGACAAGTGAAGAACTGCTGTGGTCATCTGTTCTTTCTGGTAAATGTTTGACTGGTTAGGATCCCCATCTCAGTACATTAAATAGTTTCCCAGCTTTTAGCCAGTTCAAAAGGGAAGAGGTAAGAATGAAGATGTTGAGAATGGGAAGACTGTTGTGGTTGGTGGCTGTGTTCATATATGTAAATTTTAATTGACTGTCAGGCTGTACTCTTGGTTGTGTGAGTGCGCTCTAAACAGGATATGTGATGTGACAAATAAAAAGAAAAAAGAAAAAAAACCACCAAGCCTCTTTCTCTTGACATAATTCCTTTTATAAAAAATAGAAAATTTATCTTGAGGCATGGTAGTGTTGACAGTTGTACAATTTCAGGTTGGCTGTTGAGAGAGGACTTGGCATGAAGTACCTTTATTGCAGTCCATATTGATGTAATATTTCAGATGCAAATCACATTAAGAAATGGACGTGTGTTAATAGAGATGTCTTTTCAGATGCTTTTCAGATGCTTCTGTCTCAACACTTACAGTGAGTGGAATCAGTGAGTCTACTTACAGTAGACTGGTACATCGTACCTTTTATATTAATGGGTGAAGGGAATTCTTGTGGTTTTGTTAGGAACATTCTTTATAGACAGGTTTCAATATGTTATGTCAGTAACTTTGTGTACTTTAAAATACTAGAATAACAAGAAGGTTGTGTGTCTTGTGTCTGAAAGTTCTTTATCTGACAAAAATAAACAGTTTTGCTTCGTAGGTTTATCCCTCTGTTCCGTCTAACATGGTAAGCATTTAATTTATTGGCAATAATAGGAGTTGTGTTCTTCTGTTTCCTTAAATCTTGACTTACAAAATCTAATGAGTAAATGTCAAATGCCAGTAGAATTACAATGCTGCTTTTTTCTCTTCAAGTTTTGTCTTATTTAAAAAAAAAAAAACAAAACTCTGCTGCTTGTGTTTATAGTTCAGTACTACGGAGATAGAGTGCAGGCTTGTGGTATTGAAAATTATTTTTGGGGGCTGAACCCTTTCTAGAGAGAGCATTCACTTAAATCCAGGCCTCCAAAGTGTAAACCTGAGAAACTGAGTTTTAGTTTGAATTCTGATCTGCTTTTTCTTTCTTTCTTTTTTTTTTTTTTCTTAAAAAGTACAGCATTAAGCCTGCACTGCCTTCATCTGTTTCCTTCCAATGCATTTGCCACTTGTAAAGCAATTTAACTAGCTTTTCGCTGTTGGCTCATTGATCATAAATCCTAGGAAAACATTAGTATGAAAAATACGTAGTGTACAGCATCTGTAACTTAGATACTAGGTTAAGCCAAGGGAACAATAACTTCCCTACTTTTCCACTTAAACTAACTTTTTGTAGAATTTGAAATCAAGGTAAGTGGCCATTTATGGTTAGAATGTACCATTCTTACTTACAGGAATATGGCAGTGAAAAGAAAATTTTTACGTAGAGGGCATAATTATTAATGGTCTTCATATTTATTTTATTAGAACTGTCAGTATATTTAAACATCTTTTTTGCATCTCACAGAAAAGCTTGAAATAATTTGTTGAAAAATTAACAAGTTCATTTCATCACATTAAAGGGATTCTTAAATCTGTATCGGCTTATCAAAAGAAATATTAATTAAAAGTGTAATTGACTAGCCACCTGTTTCCTGTTTTCTGTCCAGCAGCCTCTACTAAAAACATTACAAAACATGTAAAGCTTCTTATCTGAGACAGATGAGAAGTTCCCCATGCCAAATTCTGCTCAAGCAGTGAGATTTAAATGGTAGTTTCTTAGTTCAGTGCATGTTGAGTGACCAGTGTCTGCAGGCATGTGGCTATGGAGGCAGGCTACATTACCAGTTGGCAGAGAAACCCCTTTTAAAACATGATTTACATGGCTAGCATAGCAGAGTGATTTGTTCTCAGATCGGAGTGCTACATGACTAAAGCTGAACATGTGGTCGCCTTTTCTTCACACCAGAAGTCCTCTAATAGCAGAGCAGTTCTCAGATGAGGCTTGTGTATTGAGAGCAGTAAATAGGCATATATCGAAGACATGTTCTATCTTGTTAAATTGGTGTGCTTTAACAACGTAAAATTTATGAGTCTTTTCTGCGCAGGTAGAATATGGTTTCTCTGTTAGGTTTGCAGTGTTCATTCACGATTTTCGAACTTATGAGGCACAAGAAGGGCCTCATGGAACTGTTCGGTATTTCAGGTTTTTTTTCTGAGATGATTAGAACTACAGAGGTCCCTTGCTAATGGAGAATCTCTTTTGCTTCTTGGAATGTATCCAGTTAACAGTGGGGTTGTAACTAGCCTGCTTTTGTATAGATACTACAGTTTCCATTGGGCCAATGCAAGTAAAATCATGACCAAATTCAGCAGCTGTCTTTCCAGAAAACCAGAGTTTGGCCTTCCAGGGGATTAACACAGAACTGCCAGAGTCTGAGGACTTCTTTGAACCCCTGTCTACATCTGCAGGTCTTTTTTAATGCATGAGGGCCAAATTTCTTATTGAGTTAGTAGTCTTAAAATACCATTTGCTATTAGTGCACATGACCAAAACTCTGCAGCCCCTTGTGGTTTTGTTGTGGAGAATGGATACGATATACATTCTTAAATTAAGACCTGTAGCAGAAGTTCCTGCTCCTTTTTTTGCTTTCATTCAGATTACTTCTTCAGGGACTTCTTGCTCGTTCCAATATAATAACAAATCTAAATTCTTCTGGAGTGGAGGACGAGTGTTGGTCACACTGGGAGAGAAACTGCAGCAGAAACCAGGCTGCTGTCGTGGCTTGGCAGTAATGGCAGAGAATATCTCCAGGAACAGCAGAGAACAAAGGAGTGGGGATAGAGCAGAACTTTGCCTGTTGTGTTAGATTTGAAGGTAGTATCTCACTGCATATCTCTGAGTTTGGAATTGGAGTCTCTTCATTTTAGTTGTAACTGGAGAGCTCAGATGGAGTCACTTTTTGGAAGAAAATCAGGTTTAATACAGTTTTCCAGCTCTATGAAGTTGTATGACCATTATAAAAAAGGCACTGTAGCAACACACAGCTGGATCTTCCTTGGAAAAGGATAAAAAGGCTTGCAAGTTATGGGCTACATGCAAAGGCAGTTTTGCTCAGTCTGGAAAATCCTCAAGGATGGGAATTCACCACCCTCTATATAGCACCTGCCTGATTATGTGCTTAATTGGTCTTGCAGGAAAGACAGTTTTTCTCGTCAAGGCCGTACAGAATTTTGAACAAGTTGCAGATTGTGACTACTGGTTTTGTCCTTCTGTTGTGCGCCTTTGACAAGAATCTACTTCAGGCTTTTCTAAATACACTTTAGATAGTAGCACATGCCCCCTTAGCCTTCTCCACACCAAATAAGTTTAGTTTCCTTAGTCTGTCCTCATTTGTCGTATTGTCTGAAAAGCTCCCCCGGATTCCCTCTAGTTTGTTGATAGGTGTCTTGTATTGGAGGCCCAGACTGGACTCAGTGTGGTTCAGATAGATTTTTAGGATTACCAAGCGGAGTGGGATCACTTCTTTTGATCTCTCACCATCCTTGTGCTACTGTGGCCCAGTACAGTTTAGCTTGCACTTCCACAGGAATAATTTGCCTTCATGGAATTCAAATGACTTTATCCTGGTATATCTCTCTGCTTTTTCTTTGCACAAAATTCGTACCAATATCTCTTAGTGTTCTGCCTGAATGGAAGAATCAAATTTAAGTGACAAGAGTAATTGAGATGTGATTGTAAAGGAAATGGAAAACGAGCAACAGGTTGTTAGTATGGATACCAGTAGCTGTGAAGCTTTGTTCTCCGTGTTATTCTCCACCTCTGCTAGCGGAATTACACATATTACGGTGTAGCCTAGGTGTGTTGTTCCTCCAGGTAGGTCATGTAGACCTATTTAGTAAGACTCGGACTTTGGAGCCTTGTGTGGTATATAAGAATCAAGCTCTTCGTTTTCTTTTCTTCTGCAGCTTAAATATATTTCCTTCCTCTTTTTAATGATGGGTAATACCTGGGGAATGGCTATTCAGAAGTTTCAGGTCTGGATATAGGTCAGATACTTATTTTTCAGAGAGTTAATTGAAAAAAAAAAATTAAGTAAATCTTATGCAAAAATATCTGGGTAAAATTATCCAGATCCTCAAGACGTGTTTTGAATTTCTCCTTTTATTTTTCTTATAACTTATTGGAATAATGCAATGTTTTAAGCAAAGAATTCAAGAACAATCGCAGGTTTTCTGCCTGAGTGCCAGGTGTAGTGACATGTCAGCATATCAGCATAGTTTGAAAACACAGTAATGTGAGTAATGTGTATACTGTTCTTTCAAGTTTAATTTTGAGTGAGATACTATGGGCTGAATTTTTCTTTTCTTTCCCTCCCCCCCTCCCCGTGTATTTTTTTTTTAGTTGGTCTGTAATCCATAGTGTTTATCAAGAGGATTTAGCTTTTCTATTTTTTTTTATGGGAGATTTTTTCACATATGTGTTGCTAGTTGACATCTGCGACTTTGAGAACTTTGAGTGAGTTTCTTCTGGCAGGACTTGGCTGAGGAAGGTATAGGAGAAATGTTAGGCCATTGTCTCTGCTCTGAACAGTTATCTGCATTTCTAGTGAACTGAAATAAGAAATTTTCCAGTTTTGACTAGTTTCTTTGGAGTATCAGAGGTTCTCCAGCTGTGAACGCAAATCTATGGGTCAGAGGGCAGAATTAGTTACATGTAGCTAATTTTGACTGTTGATCAGTTTCCAGACAGGGGTCAGAATATTACTTTTTGTAATACAGACAAGGCATAGATAGATTCTTCCTGGAGGCCTTTCAGCTCTTCCATTCCCACATGACATCTGTGTGGAAAGTACAACCATCTGCTCCCTGGCTTTCTCCCTCCTTCAGTCTGTCCCCAGGGGATCTCCACATTTTCTCTCTGCTAGTACAGCAATCCAGCCCAATAAAACAGCTAGATTGTCTTCTCTTAAGAGTTTCCTTTTGCTTTTTTTTGCTAGTGCATATGCAAGTATTTATTAGGAAAGGTTCTGAGCTTTCCTTACACAAAGCTTAAAACCAAGTGAGGGGCATACTGTGTCTTTGCAGATGACAGGAAGTGTAAGAGCCCTGTAGAGAACAGTAGCTGTAGAGAACAGTAGCTAGAGCCCTTCTTCAGGGCTGTTAACTTAGATGGTTGCAATGCAGTGATGGGTAGAAAATCCAGATATGGCCTTTTTGATTGCAGAAGCAGTATACTTTCTTTGTGTGATCTGTGTTGGATATTCAGTGCATCTAGTAAATTTCCACAGCAATTCTCATGCTGATTAAAGAACAGGATTTATGTTTTTGACAGTTCTTGGCAGGTAGAGTTGTGGTGGTAGTGTGGGAGGTTAGTTCAAATTGATTTATAGCAGATACACGGATGGACTTGCTCTGTCACCATCTCCATTATTTCTTATATAATCATTGGAAACAGTGTTTCATAAGCAGATGATGTCTTCCATTCAACTTTGTATTTATGCTGTCAATCTGTGCTAGTAGAATATCTTTTTAGCTGTCACTTGGGCAGATGCACAGTTCATGCTTTAGCAGCACTCCTCAGAACCACTGTGAATTTTCTGTCTCATACATTCTGCAATATTCAGCTTTGATTTGGGATTTTCTTTAATCTAAGTCACTAACTTGAATTCAAGATTCTTTCCAGAAATATGTTGTGTTGTAGCCATCTGCTTTTAATTTTTACTTATTTTAACAGCCTTACCTAGCAAATGCTTTCGTTTCTTGGACAAAGCACTAGATGTTTTGCCAAAATGTGTATAGGTTCCAGATAATTTTGAATGTTTTGAGGGCCAGTGGTATTTCAACTGTACTAAAATAAAACTGCCGAAGCGATTTTTACTCAGGCACAGCATAAGCGAAAGGGAAATAATTAAAATGGGTTGGAAACATTTTGAAGCACTGAGCTTGACATTGTTCAAACTGGATTTGGGCCCTAACTTCTGCTACTAGGGAAGATGTGTCTTTGAATAAGTTATGCTGTACTGAATTTTTCTCCATCAGCTTGATCCTGGAATGGGATTGTAATGGTGAATTTTAATGACAGTAGGCAGCAATTTGACAGTAGCACAATGGTTATAACTTTACTGCAAGATCTGGTGGGTGGGAAGCCTTTCCAGAAAAGCTTAGAAGAGAAACAGAGGAAAATGCTTTGTGCTTGAAAGTTTTTGCTGTTCAGAATGGAAAATTTTGATGTTCCTGTTGGTCATCACAAGTATGATGAGACAAAATATGATCTTGTGAAGCAAAGAGCAGTATGCTCACCTTTGGAAGATGTATAACACAGTGAAGGACGTGATGGGGGTAGCAGAAAAGCTGCCATTTAGAACAAGGTGGTAGACTAAAATTCACAATTCACATTTATATTGGAGTTTCAAGAGTCTGTTTTATTTCAAGGTTGTTCTGTCATCACCTGTCCAGAAGTTTTTGGTGTATTTTAGCTATAGTCACTTTCTTCCTGTGATTTAATTAATTGCTAAAAATTATGAAGCACTTGAATGTTTGTTTTAATGATGCAAGATAAAGTTGTAATATTTCTAGTTATAGAATATGTAATGCAGAGCTCAATTTTTCTGTGTGCCACCCAATAGTCTGGTGGTGTAGACATTCTTTTGCAAGTACTTTGTAGTTAAAAAGCATGATAGTTTAGAGGGAGTTTTCAGAGTCAATTATCACTCTGTTAGGATGATTTTAAATGGTATTAAGTGATTGATGTAGGTCTTATGGTCAAATATGGAATTATCTGAAGTGTTTCTTTACATGAGCAAATGCAACAGTATTTTGCAGTAGGGCATCATCTGTGAAAATAAATATTTCAAGGTAGAGTATAGCTGGCTTCTGAGGGAAATATGTAATTATTTTAATCTGCTTTTGATATAATTCCTGGGTTATATTTCTGCTTTCTTTTCCAAGTAGTTGTATAGATGGCACTCTTAATTTTGACCCTGATATTGCTTCTCTATGTTACATCTCTTTTCCCTAAACATGACTTTTGTTATACTTTCCAGAGAACAGCAGTTTTCTACGTGCATGTCACGTACTGGAAAACTTTGGCGCTTAGCTCGTCATCATGGTTTCAGTAAGGAGCAGTTAAAACTGTTTTGCTTTTCATGCTGCAGTATTTCCTTTTAGCGTGTGACTGCATTAGCAGATAAATGTGCCGTTGTCCTGTGCTGTTCTCTGTGGGAGTTCAGGGTGTAGTTCATGCAGCTGTGGCTGCTCCATCCACAGGCCTTTCTTTTTTGCTACATTTTTAAATTCACTTTGGTCTGACCTTGGACTTGCTCTTGCAACCGGCTTCTCATTTCTGTCAGTTCCTTTGTTATACCGGTGACAGACACTTATAGAGTTTAGTGAAATGATTGGATGTAGGCGATGGTCCTGCTTCAAGTGGAAGGCTGGACAGCATGACCTCAAGAGGTATCTCAGAAATTTCTGCAGTTTTAAAGATAGAATATGTGGTTCTACTTTGCTCACTTTATCGTTGCTGACATTCAAAATCAAGTTGTTAAGCAGTGAAAACAGGAAAACTTGGAGATGGAGAGGGCATAGGGGTCAGGCAGTGAAAGTCTCTAAGGGATGAGTCCTCTTGTTGACTTAGGAGACTCCTAATAGTGAAAAAAGGCTTTTGGCCCCAGGGAAGATTGGAAAAGGGCTGTGATACAAGCCTGAGACAGTAGACTGTAGTCTTAAAGCTTTCTGGTTAAAATCTTTTGCTGTAGTTTCCCTTAGAAACAGTGATCAGAGCTAAATGTCACCATTGCCATTGTTTTCACTTTATTGTTGCTATGCACTTCACCACTTAAACCAGCAAAAGTTTTTTTTTTTTTTCTCTCTCCACCATGATTTTTTTCTGTCATAGCATGCTCCAAGTGCTTGGTGTAGGGTCAGAGAAGCTCTACAGCCAATGTATAACTAACGTCAGAAGATTCAGGGCAGGAATAGCCACAGGTTACAAAATACAATCTGCTGTGAGAGACTTGGTGGAGTCCAGAAAAGAGAAGCAAGCCACAGGAGCAATCCAAAGCTATCACAAGCAAATGATTGGATCTATGTCTTAGCTCTCAATTTGCTCACACTTTGATTCAGAAAGAGGTGTCTCCATGATGGTGTATAACTGGGGAAGCATTGTTTCATTGGTGTTGATGTAGTGTGGCTGATATTAGGCGATGTGTTTCTATATTTTGTTCTGTGTTGTTGATTTGGGTTTTTTTAGTTTAATTTATTTGAAGCCTTGTATGAAGGGAGATTTTTGCTGGTTTGGATAATCCTGAGTGGAGGAATTGCAGTGGCAGTGGTGATTCTGGGGACAAATGTACACAGTGGTTTACAAAGCTGTCTCTAGCACATCAGGCCAAGCAAAAACTAGCACATGGCAGATTAATCCAATGTACTCTCAGTCTCCTGATAAAACCAAATCAGAGTGAGCTGCATCCTCCCAGTGTCATGTTCTATAGTACCTGTAAAACACAGAGGGAAATATTGCAGGAAGCGTGGAGAAGATGCTGTGCTGACTCTGAAGAGCAGTTATGTGAGCTGAATACACAAAGCACTAAAGATCACTTTAAATAATGCTGTTCATTGGACATGAACTGCTGTCTGTCATTTCACAAGTAAACTAAATGCACTTTGGATATTTAATGGGAAGAGCTATTACATTACAAGTATAGAGCTTCTACTCATCTGCTGTTCTGCTTGTGCATGTGTTTACTCAGAGGTGTGCTTTGTATAGTTTAGGTAATTTCTCCACCATGCCAGATTGTTTTGAGTTTAAATCTGGTTTTCTAACATTCTCTGCAGTCACTTCAACTTCATGCCCTTTGAAGGTTGACTGGAGTTGTCCTCTGTTTTCTTATCTGAGTGATAACTGACGATATGGTATTGAGCTTGATGGAACTTTCCGAAACAAATTCTTCTGTTTTGACAGTGAACCCCAATACAATTCTCAGTACTGTTCTCCAGCCAGTTTTGTACCCTTTTTGTAATAAGTACTTTCGTGTAAACTGTGCTTCCATAGATCAGTTATGAGAACATTGTTTGAAACAATATAAAATAACCTCACTAAAATCAAACAGATAAGAAATCATCTGCTTCCTATCTGTCCATAGAATCTGTTCCTCCACTGTTAATGGAAATTAACTTGATTTGAATGGATTTTCTTTTTCTTGACACATCCATGCTAGCTATTTACTCATTCTGCATTAATCTAAGTGCTTAGAAATAGTTTTCTAGCAGTTCTTGATCTTTTCTGTTAGGTTTCCATGACATGAGTGTCTACTTTGTATTTATTTCTGGATGCAGTAGCTGCTGGATCACAACTGTTTGTTTTGTCCAGTTTGATTCTCACAGAAGGCTTAAAGTGTCATACAGTGCCTACACGACTCTCCGCCCTTTGCTTTCCTGATAGCTTCTTTGCTTTACTTCCTTGACAGTTCCTGTCTCTGGATTCCTAAAGCTAAAGAATGTTTTCTTCATATTTCTTGAATCCTTATTCTTGGCTTGTCGGTATGGTTCAAGTTCTTTTGAGCTGTAGTTTTGCTAAAGTGACTAGAAGGAAATCAGGATTCCCACGTTGAGAAGTGTTGATAGTTTGGATTGTAAAAGGCAAGCAAGGAGTTTTCCCCAAGTTTTTGTGTGTGTCTATAGATGCAGAGTATACATGTGTGTGCATATATATGTGTATGTATGTATGTGTCTGTCTAATAAAGTGTGTCAGGTAGTTGCTTGCAGCCTTTTCAGCAGCTTCTAGCAAAAATGAGGGGATTGGAATGGGATGTTTGAAGAGCTGGAGGTCTTATAGGATAATGTGTTGTATATAGTATATTGGTAGCTTATGTGTGGTAATTACTGTTAGGTTATTACAGGCAGTAGTGATTTATATCATTCTGAGAGTGGCAGATACTCAAAGAAGGTGACCGTGCTGCCATTTTCCTTGCAACAACATTTTTGTCCATTTCTGGTATCTGAAAGTTCTTGAGGGCAAATGTGGAAAAGCACTTTACTGTGGTAGGAGAAAAAAAAACCCCTGTGCTTATAAAAATGTATGCACTCAGTGCCAAAAGAATAGCTGTTTGGAAATGTCATTGAGGCTTTGCCAGAGAACCTACTGGAGTGCTGTGCCAAGATTTACCAAAAAAATGAAGGATAGTTTTTCTCCAGTTCTCACAGACAAGTTCAAACCTAGAGCCCTTGAACTGGAAGCAAGTATAGCAAAGGTAACACAATGGTGATAAATAAAACACTCTCTATACAAAGCATATCAATAAGGGAAGATGATACAGTATACTTGGATTTCTGAAAGGACTAATGCATTCAAGTTGCCATGCTCTGTTAGGCAGTGTACACATTTTCTTATTATAGTGACAAACTGGTCATCTTACTGGCTTGCATTGTGAGAAGTGTGGAGAAAATAGCAGTTAGAATAAAGTGTTTTGGAGAAATTAAATAGCAATTATTTGCACTTTATAAATCTATGCTTAGTATCGGAAATAAAATGTTCATACCAAATTTTAGGAACAGAGATCTTGCTTCCCAAATTCTGTATTGTTTACAAATTTGTGTTGTGATATGTGGATGTACATGTAAAGTATTGGTGCCTGCACCACTGTATTTGTCTAGTCCTAAAGTGGAATGAGCGGGGCAAAAAAGTAGCTGGAAGGTAAAATTATGGACCTATTTGCTTTCTGTAGGCAGGCTTCCTGAGCTTTAATTAAACTTAATTTGAATGTGTTTGTTTTTCAGGAAATCTTTATGCACTTTATGCCTGTTTACTGCTCTGCCATTCACAATTAATGAAGTGACTCCAGTTTTATTCAGCACACTGCAGTAAGCTCTTGTGCTTATATGCAAGGTCATTTGTACAATAAAAGATTTTATTGTTTTTTAAATATCTTGAGTCAGTCCCTGTAAATTAGTTTTATTTATGTTGTTTCACATTCTTCTAGCATTTTTTTTTTTTGTTTTTTTTTCTTAAGAGGTGTCCCCCTGCCCACAAATTTTAGTGCAGTGCTTGGTAAGCGGAGATTCTTTAAGTGAATGCATTGAGTTGTCAGATGAATAGAGAGATAAACCTCAGCAGTGTTTGTCCTTTTTCGTTTTCCCAGTAAGGTGACGTATAATTTTATCCCTGTAGTAACAAAATCATAGAACACTATAGGTTGGAATAAACTTATGTATTATATTATAAGTGCAAAAGTGTGTGTGTGTGTATGTGTAAATGTGTGGGTTTTAGAATCCCATCTTTTATGCATCTATTTATGGACACATTGATTTCATATTGTTAACTGTGACTGATGATTATTTCTCCAAGCAACTTCCATAACTCATCTTGTGAGGAAAGACAATTCTACATCAAATCCTAGTGTATTTAGTGAGCAGAGGATTTTAATAGGGGGCACTGTAGGTTTATTTGTATCACCAGTTGGCAGTTTGAAACCCTGAAACATCTCTGGTAGCAGGACTTGTGCAAGGAAAGTAAAAAAGGCTTTGAAAAGTTGAGTTTCATCATTGACTGACCTTATCAGTATGATGGGACTATTAGGAGTGCTTGTTTTCAAGGGTACTGGGAAGGATATCAGTAAAATACTAGATGAGTTGCACAGCAGTTCATTGTAGATATTCTGACAAGAATGATGTTTACAAAAGTTGATAGCGAATTGACTTATGATTTAAATCAGCATTGGTAGCTGGAAAGATAAAGCATCAACATAACTATCAACATATTATTCTGGCTATAATCAGAAAAATGGCCTATGGGTGATCATGTGACTAAACAAAGCAAGACATACAAACCTGCAGCAAATTTAGTTTTCGTATGTCTTGATAAAAATCCAGATTTTTGTGTATGTTGAATGGATATCTGTAATTTTCAATTTTTTTACTTTCTCTAAACTATCAGATGCTTACTTTCAGAAAGACAGTATCAGATATTTGTTTGATGCAATATCTAGAATATAAATATTAAAATACGTTAAGATCTTTACAAAACACTGCACAGTAATTCTAATTTGAAGTATTTCCTATCAATATAGTTGATGGAAAAAGTACTACTATAATAAGTCACTCGAGTTATATTGATTGTAACCATCATTTGCCAAAGTTTTTGCTCAAGAGATGGATAAATTTGCTTGTTAAATGAAAGAAAATCACAAATACCTCACAGAAAATGACAATTTTTAACTATTACTTTAAAAACAAGCAGGAGGTGCATGCATAATCCAATGAATTACCCCTCAAAATCTCCTATTTTGACTTTTGTTCCAAAAATTACCTTTGCAAACCTTGCTAAGGTTTGCTTTTCTGAAGGCAGTGTTCTGAAAACGTAAGAAGTAGAAGTGAATAATAAAACCCTGGTTTTAAAAGGTCTGTATAGGACCCTACACACATGGTAAACAGAAGAACCCTTGTGCTTTGCTAACCTCCAGGTATCATACAACACGTTTGAAGTTAAAGGCTATGTGGTATTCTTGCAAAAGGCTGTAGTATGTATACGTACTAATTTAGAAAAATGGATGGATGTGTTAGAGCACAGTATTAGTGAAGGTTAGGGCAAGTGAAAAATGCATGGAAGAAAGTAGCTGATTGCGATCCGAGGTTGAGGAATACAAACTAATTGTCTCTTACAGAAATCCATTTGCTTTAAAAATGTTTGCTCATTCGGTGTAGGAGTGGGGCAGAGGGGAATCCCAGAGTGTCTAAAGACTGAGAGCTTAATTGGATCAGTGAGTTAAATCTAAGGCACTCGAAGTAAGCTAGAGATCATCTAGGATGTGCTGAGAAAAGTCAAACCTTCAAGATTCAGTTAGTTTGACATGTAGTAGAGGAAAATAACTCTTGTTTCTAAGAGTTGAGCCCCAGAGGCATATTGATCCTTTCAGACAGAAATGTGTATAATACAATGTAAGGCAGAAAACCTGTTTTTTCCTGTGAAGTCAAAAAGCCCTGCAAAAAGGGTATTGATTAATTTCCTTCCTGCGCTACCTACACAATCACTGTCATTGGCATAATTCCTGTGTGCTACAAGTATTCTGTTAATTGATGTCCCATGGTAGTATGAAGCTGGGTACTCTGAGGCCAAGTTGGTTTTATATAAATCTTTTACTGGCAGATATCTAGTGGACACTTCTTCAGTGCTTATTCTGTAGCTGTGTGATTATGCTGAAAGATTGCAGCGGGCAGTGTGTGTGACTTTGTTTTTTAACTAGCACATCTGTTTAATGCTGCATTAACAATTGTACAAATTGATAATGCAGCATCTGATTTTAATTTCGGTGAGCAGTTAGGGAAAGCAACCGGTGTAGAAAGGCTGTATCTTTTAAGGAACATGCATATGCTATCCTCTGAGTCAGGTTTTGATGTCTCAGGTATACTGCTTGACACTCAAGCGCAGGTGCCAAGCAACTTTGATCTTGGGCACATTGCGATGAGTAAAGGATTTTGCCACTGTCTTACATAAGCAGCTATGGAAACAGGGGTCACTGGACACAGGCTAGATTACTTCCTAATGGGTTGCAAAACTAGCTGAAATCCTGTACTGCTACAAAACTCGATTACTTGCTTACAGTAGAGAAGGATTCGTGGAAGAGATATCATTTGGCTTAACGGTGGAACAGAGTAAGTTTGCTACATTTGCTCAACTTGTTCAACTGTATTGTTCAACTGGGAGGAACTGCTGGCTTGTTGGGAGGACTGGGTTATCATTTATAACATCCTTGACAACCTGGACTGCAAAAAAGACCAAAAGAAATGACGTCCTTTAGCACAAGGAAAAGAAAAGTATTCAGATACTTATCAAACTAAGGACAGTACACTTTGGTTGAGGTGCATCTAGGAAAAGATGCAATAGGTAAATATTGCAACAAGTTGTACAGCATAGAACAAAGCCTTTTAAGATTAAGGATAATTAATCTATTCACATCTACCAAACTAGACAATCTCTTGCAAGTTTCTTTTGGGCTTGCTTGCTGTTTGGTTTTATTTGTTTGCACTTTTACAATGGAAAGAAAAAGAGTTTAAAAAAACCAAACACCACACTCTTAGAAATGTTTCCAACCCACCTGAGGGGCACATCCCTTCATTCTTTACCCCTTTGATCCTTAACAAAGGAAAGAAGAAAGTACCCCTTTGTAACTTACTTAAGTGTTCTCCATGAAGGGAGCATAAATACTGGAAGTCAATTATTTTTGCATTGCAGGTTACGGGATGACAGAATTAGGATAGAAAGGATGGAAAACTTCCATTTTGAATACAGCCATGCTTTCCAGCTGATCACTGATTTCTATGCAAAGGAAGTGCCTGGTACTACAGGTATGTCATTTAGAATGTGTTTGAAGCATGCATCCTGGTAGCTTTTACATAGATAAAGGAGTACACGTGGATGCATCCCATCAGGTCTCATTAAGCATTCCCTAACTTGATCTTGCTCTGTTAAGGAGAGATCTTCATTGCTCTAAAATTTCCTGCTGGTCTGAGAGGCCTCAGATTCCTCAAGGCACATCTTACCAGTAAAAACCAAGACAAAAAAGGCATTGAGTTCTCAGTATCTTCCATGTCACCAGATCTGCTGCCCCTTTCAGCCGTGCGTTTACATTTTCCCTTGTCTAACTTTTTCTGATGGTGTACTGGTAGAAGGTCTTGTTTCACTTCATGTACCTTGTCAGTCTCTGTTCCAGATGAGCTCTGTTTTTCCTGACCACATGCCTGCAAGCTCGAACAATGTCTCTATATTTTTCCTGGGTCACCCTGTTTCCACCCCTCATACTCCTCCTTTTTAATGTTTGAGTTAATCAGAAGCATCTTGTTCATCCATGCAGGTTTGCTATCACCTTTGCTTAATTTTCTGCACATTGGAATCTTTTTTGAGCTTGGAGGAGGTGAATCTTGAAAGTGAACATTATTTAAATAGAAATGAGTACAGGGCTAGCATCCCTTTTTTATAGCTTGAAGATGTGTGTTTAGACAGAATTAAATTCACACATATATAGCAACTGAGGGAAATTATTTAACATCTGAAATCTTTCTTCAAGTTCTTATGTGTGTTAACATTTTAAGAACAGAAGAACAGCTTAAAAACATCTCTGAAAACATTATACAGGATTTAAAAAAAATAATGTTTTCTGTTGAAATATCATGGACTAAATTCTCCAGTTGTTTCAGCTGGAACACAGACTGTAGTAGAGCACTGTTTAGAAACACCATCAAATACAAGTAGCTCTCTTACAAAGATGAAACTATATTTTGCCAGCTCGCCAAGGCAGATAAATCATCTGTACACGTTCATTCTTTCTAACTTGCATGGATGTTGCCTACAGTAATGGAGATTTCAGAATTCAGTTCTTATGCCAACATTTAGTAATTTTTGTGAAGGAAAGCTGGTGGAGTCAAACGTTTTATGTTTCATAACATATTTATTTTATTGTAATGTTCTACATTCTTTGGAATTATGTTATTTTGGAACCTCGCATAGAATCATAGAATCACTAGGTTGGAAAGGACCCACTGGATCATCGAGTCCAACCATTCCTGTGATTCCACCACCTCCCTGGGCAGCCTCTGCCAGTGCCCAATGACCATTTCCGTGAAAAATTTTTTCCTGATGTCCAGCCTGAACCTCTCCTGGCGGAGCTTGAGGCCATTCCCCCTTGTCCTGTCCCCTGTCCCTTGGGAGAAGAGGCCAGCTCCCTCCTCTCCACAACCTCCTTTCAGGTAGTTGTAGAGAGCAATAAGATCTCCCTACAGCCTCCTCTTCTCCAGGCTAAACAACCCCAGCTCTCTCAGCCACTCCTCATAAGACTTGTTCTCCAGCCCCCTCACCAGCTTTGTTGCTCTTCTCTGGACACACTCCAGAGCCTCAACATCCTTCTTGCAGTGAGGGGCCCAGAACTGAACACAGTATTTAAGGTGCGGTCTCACCAGTGCCGAGTACAGAGGCAGAGAATAACCTCCCTGGACCTGCTGGTCACACCGTTTCTGATACAAGCCAAAATGCCATTGGCCTTCTTGGCCACCTGGGCACACTGCTGGCTCCTGTTCAGTCAGCTGTCAATCAACACCCCCAGGTCCTTCTCCTCCGTGCAGCTCTCCAGCCACTCTTCCCCCAGTCTGTAGCACTGCATAGGGTTGTTGTGCCCCAAGTGCAGGACCCGGCATTTGGCCTTGTTAAACCTCATGCCATTGGTCTCAGCGCATTGGCCCAGCCTGTTCAGGTCCCTTTGCAGAGTCTCCCTACCCTCCAGCAGATCCACGCTTCCACCCAGCTTAGTGTCATCCGCAAACTTGCTAAGGGTGCACTCAATGCCTTCATCCAGGTCATTGATAAAGACATTGAACAGGACTGGACCCAGTACCGAGCCCTGTAAATGTTGATGTATGGGTATTGTAGAACACTGAACATATATTACAGATTTCTATTTGATGAAATTGAAAAGTAGATCATGCTTTTTTTTAAACACATAAATAGTAAGCAATGAATTAACAAGAAAAATAACTTTTTTTTTTTTTTTAGGTCCTCAAAAACTCTCCGTAATACTAAGCTTGGATAAGCCTGTTATTTGCTCCCTGGCAGCAGTAATTGCATACCTCAGAGAATTTAATTTGGAAAGGATGCTTTACTATCCAAGGTAAGTTGCCTTATATAAACTTCCAGTTCAAAGCACCGAGACATGTACCGGTGTTAGATTTTTCAGTTTTAGCAGACAACTTTCTTGCAATGTAATGAACCCACCTGCCAGGGTGGTAAATATAGTCTCTGTAAAAATTATGTCTTACATTTGACCTCTTAATCGGAAACTAAAGACTCTAGTGATTTTTTTTTTAAGTGGTGTTTCACGAAAATCTTTATGAAGTATGTTTGTCTAGACGTTAATAGCAATGATGTAAATGGACACGTACTGCTGCCAAGTGCAACTGAAAAGAAACAAGGTGAAAAAACTGGTAGATACTAGGAGGGAAATTGTAACGTTTGTTAATCAATATCGGCCATCGTATCTCTATCTCTGTTTTACTTTGTGAAAAGAATTTGGGGCTTTTTTGGTGGCTATGTTTCAAAAAAAAAAATCTATTTATTTTGCCAGAGGTGTGTAAATAATTTTCTCTTTTGATAGCTGTGGAAACAGGCATAAATGCTAATGTGCTAATGTTTAACATTATTTAACATGTATGTTTGGGTTGGCGAATCTAGTTATCAGAAAGAAAACAGGTGTTCAAAATATCTTGGCTCTCTGAAAATTCCTTTGAGTTGACTCAATGGTAACAGAGGAGTAATCATGAAGAAGATAGACTGTCACCTTTTTTACAAAGTTACTGTGAAAACACACGGACATGGAAGTAGTCTTGTCTTCCCTTAAGTAGTCGCAATTCTTAGGTTTATTAGATATGCTCAAATGACTACTCAAAATTTGTAAAAGGATTACGCAAGTGGAAGCTAATGAAAATAGAAAGATATTGTCAGTCAAGCATCTTTTTATACTGACTTTCACAAATATAAGAAATTGCTATCCTACCTGGCTTAGGTTTGAAAATGTCATTGAGACTTATTAAATGCTTTAATAAAACAGCTTTATCTGTCATGGATCCTGTGCAAAATATTCTCTTGCTTGTCTCAGTATTCCTCTGTCCTGTAAGCAGGCAGGATGTAACAAAGTAAGTTAGGCTGTAAACTGGTAATTTCAAAATAAGACATTTTTAAATGCAGCTGCATTTAACAAATAGACTGCAGATGTTGCTTTAAACAGTTTTTTGGGTATCTACTAAAATATTTGGAAATTATACATACCTGGGGTTTCTGGGTTTTGGAATGGATTGTCTTCCTTAAGTTGCCCTTCCCTCTCCAAATATTGTTAAGACGTTAACAAGAGGTTTCTGGATCTAATGAGACCTAATGAGGTTGGGAAGAATATTCATCCTCTTTGGCTGGCTTTTTATCGGCCATTCAATGGTCAGGCTTATACATCATTTTTGTCACAGTGCCCTGTGTGCGCATAAGGTGAATGTTCTTTTAGATGTGGGAAATACGGAATCTGTCATCTATGTAGAAGTAATTTAGTAGAAGTAACATCATTGCTTGAAGGGTTATTTAGCAGCAGTCAGTCACATTTCTAATAGCTGCATCTTAAAATCAAGTATAATTACAGACTGGGAAGGAAAAGCACTAAATCTTTGAGGTGACACTTGCCTGCTTTAATGGATTTTATGTGGATGTATAAGTATCTGAGTGGAAAGGCAATGAAATATTTGATATCATAATGATACATTTTGAAGAAATAGAATACATTCCTTGAGATAACTTTGTTTCTGTGCTCAGAAGCTTGGATTCTACTGTTTGGTTGGGTTTTTTTCCTAAATCTCATACTGTTTTGACTACCCAATACTGAATTTTACTTGCTGGTTTTAGTGTGTCATATATATGTGAATAGTGGACCAAATACTGAGGCAAACACAACTTCAATATTTTTAATAATGCCAGCAAAATACTATGTAAATACTGAAAAGGGAAAGCCTTTTTAAGCGAAAGGTGTCAGGCTTATTGATATCCTGTAGCTCTGCAGGAAATAAAAGAGAAATACCTCCGTTGCACTGTCAAGCAACTTAGAATTCCTACGGGAATTCAGGTCAGTGAGCATTTACCCATGAGTCAGTGAGTATGAAGTTGGAATTGTGAGATAGTTTTCAGTTTATTAATGTAAGTGACACAGATCTGGATGAAAAGAACCTACTTGATAGGAAGAATGACAAAAATAATTCCTTGTACCTCTGTACCTTCTTCAGATAAACATTCTCCCAGCTGAAAAAAAAATCCAGTTCAATTTAATAGTAAATGTTATGAAACGTCACATAAGTTGTGAGGGATCCTCATTAGCTGGGGGGAAACAAGTTTTGTTGTAATATTTAGATGAAGCTTTTAAATCCGCTTTTAAAACTCTGAATAAAATAAGGTATTCAAAAGACAGAAAGATTTCTGCCACAGCAGAACCTTGGAATATGGTTAGACTGCATTAGAGCTCTAGCTAGCAGCAAGTGAAAATAGATTTAACAATGAATGATACAAGGTTTTTAAAATCAATGTGTTACAATACCTTTACATGCTGAGATACCTTTATTGGCTTTTGACAAGAAGTTGATACATATCTAGGAGAGGTTTTAAAATACAATTAAGTACTGAGTTTTGCTTGAAAAATCATCAGTTGCATAGCTGTTGCAGGGGAGATGTCTCAGTGCGTTTTAGTGTGGCCTACGTATTTTCCAGCGTGGTGGAGATGGAAGAGAGAGACTGTAGTTCTTTGATTTGAACAGTAATAGATGAATGTCAAGAAATGCAGGGAATGGAAGAGCTAGGTATCTTTCTGAAGGTGGAGGGTAGTAGCTTGGAGACTGGAAAACTTAACTGGCAGCAAAGATAGAATACAGAGTCAGAACTGAAAGAGATATTTAAAATGGTTTTGAAGGAGAAGGGGAAAGAAAGAAAGAAAGCGTTCAAGAAGAGGAGAAATATTTGTTTGTACCTTATAGAAGGGGTAAAAGGGAGTTGGCAAGATGAAATTAAGAGAGAATCCAGAATGTAAGACCTTCAGCTTAAATTGGTGGACATCCTTGAATTTTCGGGGGAAATGCCATAGAAATTGAGGGAATGGTGTTCCTAAAGCTTTCATATCTCCTGGATGCTGACAATATCAGGAATATCATGTATACAAGGCAATACATATGTTTATTTACCCACTCTTTCTATGAGAAAAGGAGTACTGAAATTATTTTGGGATGTTCTAAAGTGAGCTCATGAGCAAGACGGACTGAAAAAGGACAGGCAAGGTTTTCAGACACCAAGAAAAGAAGTGCTTAGCAAAGGATTTACAATCTCTTTTGTGACCACAGCAGAATGGCAGCAGGTAGGAGCTTTTGTACCCTTGACATTTGAAGCTTGTAGGAGTACTGAGGCTGTGTGCAAGGAAAGCAGGCTGAGAGAGTCCAGACATCTGGGTGGAATAAGGTTGCAGTCTCACTCCTTGGTGTGAGCTCAGTGGAGAAAAAGAAGATAAATTCAGGATAAAAAATATGGGCATGTTTTTGCTTCTTGTAAATCTTTGCAGGTCCTCTCATTTATATCTTTGTTCTCTGTTTTGTATATCTCAGCTTTAGTTTTGTGTATGTGTCTGTTTTGTTTTTGTTACTGGTTTTAGGCAGAAGTTTCTGGACTCTGTCACATCAGGGACTCAAATCAGAAGTTCTAGCCCCGTGGCAGTTTTGCTAATGAATTTAAAACTGGTTAGTTAAATACAAAACATGGTCTGGGCTTGATGTTCTTAGCTGCTTAGACTGTGGTACGTGTCTTTCATGCCTAAAGAAACCTAGTGCTTCTGAGAAATATAGAGAATTGGTTTTGCTCTTTAAAGTTGAATAGGGATTCGTGCAACTCTTGTCTAAATAAATAAGTTTGTTTTATGGTTTATTCACCCTTAGAAATCTTAAAGACCTGGACTCCAGAGGTCTGTAAAAGGCAATTGAGCAAAGAAAACCTGCTGCTTAGTAGGCTTTCAATACAGTGCCTTGCAGCTTTGCTGGAAAGTTTTGACAGATTTGCAAAATTTAAGTAGTTGAGAACTACTCATCTGAATAACATGCATTCACTTAGGCTGCATTGCTGAGCATGAACTTATTTGTAATATCTCCCATGGAGAGAATAATGAATAAAGCATGAAAAGTGCCCTTTGCTGCAAGCTCCTCAGGAGGCAGAATGACCAAAACGATGCAATTTTGGAAGTAACATGTAAGAATAAAAGTCTTAGTGTTCAATTTACTGTCCTAAAGCAACCATAGTAACCCTTTAATACTCATCATTAACTGTGGTTCTAATCTGAAAAGTTATTTCATGAATAAGAAATGCTTTCTTATGTATTCCCCAAAAGTTTCCTAAATCTTACTAGAAGCTTGTGTTTCTTTTTGCTTCCTCTTTTCATTTCTCTCAGCCCAGATGGCACGATCCTACCTTGCCTTGCTTCTCAATTGAGGAATTGCCAGCGGTTTCCATCCTTTCTGTTTTATGGTGTTTAAGTACTTTAGACAGTTGCAGTCAGCTCTTTGAAACTTGGGTCACACTGTCACTTAACAGAAGGAATTATGGTATTGTGATCCTCATAGAATGGATTTTGAAGGGTTATTTTCACTGATGCAGGAAATGGCTGTTTCACACAATCACAGAATCATTGGGTTGGAAAAGACCTCCTGGATCATCGAGCCCAACCATTCCTATCAACCACTATACCATGCCACTGAGCATCTCATCCACCCGTCTTTTAAATACCTCCAGGGATGGTGACTCCACCACCTCCCTGGGCAGCCTCTGCCAGTGCCCAATGACCATTTCCGTGAAAATTTTTTTTTCTCATGTCCAGCCTGAACCTCCCCTGGCACAGCTTGAGCCATTCCCCCTTGTCCTGTCCCCTGTCCCTTGGGAGAAGAGGCCAGCTCCCTCCTCTCCACAACCTCCTTTCAGGTAGTTGTAGAGAGCAATAAGATCTCCCTACAGCCTCCTCTTCTCCAGGCTAAACAACCCCAGCTCTCTCAGCCACTCCTCATAAGACTTGTTCTCCAGCCCCCTCACCAGCTTTGTTGCTCTTCTCTGGACACACTCCAGAGCCTCAACATCCTTCTTGCAGTGAGGGGCCCAGAACTGAACACAGTATTTAAGGTGCGGTCTCACCAGTGCCGAGTACAGAGGCAGAGAATAACCTCCCTGGACCTGCTGGTCACACCGTTTCTGATACAAGCCAAAATGCCATTGGCCTTCTTGGCCACCTGGGCACACTGCTGGCTCCTGTTCAGTCGGCTGTCAACCAACACCCCCAGGTCCTTCTCCTCCGTGCAGCTCTCCAGCCACTCTTCCCCCAGTCTGTAGCACTGCATAGGGTTGTTGTGTCCCAAGTGCAGGACCCGGCATTTGGCCTTGTTAAACCTCATGCCATTGGTCTCAGCGCATTGGCCCAGCCTGTTCAGGTCCCTTTGCAGAGTCTCCCTACCCTCCAGCAGATCCACGCTTCCACCCAGCTTAGTGTCAGCTGCAGACTTGCTAAGGGTGCACTCAATGCCTTCATCCAGGTCATTGATAAAGACATTGAACAGGACTGGACCCATCACGGACCCCTGGGGGACACCACTTGTGACTGGCCTCCAGCTGGAGTTAACTCCGTTGACCACCACTCTTTGGGCCCGGCTATCCAACCAGTTTTCCACTCAGGAGAGTGTGTGTCTGTCCAGGCCAGTGGCAGACAGTTGCACATCAGAATTTCTCACACACTTCTGCCACACTGACTTAATATTTGTTTACAACCATCTTCTTATGTCATTTGGTCTCTAAATTCCCTACAAAGAGTCTGTCTTTGTTCATGTTTTTATCAAGTTCTGATCCCAAGCTGAAGGAAGATGAGGGGGTGGAAGCAAAACGCGTTTTAAGCTATGACATCTGGAATTGTTGGTTTGGTATATAGCGCAGTTGATCTTGGCTATTATTCATATACTCTAAGCTCTCAGTTACTAGGGTTAATAGTAGGGTGGAGTAACTCAGATAAAGCAATGGGTTATATAAAACACACATAATTTATGCTGTGAGAACAATTTTAACATACCTGATCCTGAAAGAGTAGTAAATGTACTCTGCAGTGGAACAGTTAATTGTCTTTGAACAGTACCAGAGAACAAGCTTGCTCTGAGAAGAATACACTCCATGTTAAGTGGTCTGAAGCCAAGTGACGCAGAGGAATGCTAGAACCACTAAATCCACAGTCCTGAAACTCACCTGTTGGTGGTTGAGGCTTGATAGAAATAGCCAAAAGTAACCTTTTGGCTTTGAAGTAGTGGAATGGCATGGTTCTTACCTAGCTGGGTTTAAGAGATCATAGGCTTGAGTAGTGGCAAACTGAAATGCAGGAAGTGTGTGAAGCTGCAGTTTGGATGAGTTTGAGATGGAGAAGTCATGTTTTTGGAAGAGTGGGTAGGATTCATTGTTATTCATAGGAACTGAGCCAAGCAGAAGTAATTCCTATTTAATTTTTGCTAGCATCCGGAGTTGTGACTGAAGATAATAAAAGGAAGTTTTGTTTGGTTGCTTATAATATTGTGTACTCTGGAAAGTGCTATTGCTTTTGCCTCCAAGGTTTTGTTTTGCTGGTTAGCTTTGTTGGTTGCTGGATAGCACAGTAGCACAGAGTAATTGACTGTGGGTACAGTTCTGCGTCTGCTGTACTTCCAGTCATTGAACATCTTGAGGGACTCAGTTGAATCTACTTTTTAACAACAACAGCAAAAAAAATTCCACGGAAAGTACTTCTAATTTGACCCATTATTTTGGAACAAATTTGCCAGCAGATCCAAACACCTGCACACACCATAAATATATAACATTAGTATGAATATTTCATGTTTCTCAAAGTTCTAGTGCTGTTCTTAGTTTTAATATAGCAATAATTCAGCTGTGTGCATCTAACAGAAAAGTTTGAGTGTTTGAGTGTTCCCCAAGAGACTTTGAAATTTACTGCACTGAAAAGTCAAGAAAGCAGTTTTAAATCTGACCCAGCAAGTCGTTCTGTTTAGTCTAAGACAATAGTGTCCTAGATTTTGTTTGAAGGGCAGTCAGCAGTATGATTAACCTAGACAATCTTGACTTGGTTTGTCAGAAGCATTTAATGAGGACCTTGCACTTCACTTCGTGGTCCCAACCACCACATGCATGTGTGTCTAAGACTGAAATAATTTTCCTGTCTAATATAATAACACTTCTAATACAATTATTTTATACATGTTGATTCTAAACCAGTGCAACCTTTAGATTGGTCTCATCTTCTGTTAGGAAGTGTCAAAAAGTCAGGTAATTTTGGTCATGTTTATTTCATATTAAAAATTAAATCAGATATTTAAAATATACTTTATTTTCCCAAATAATTGCACTAACAGCCTGTTTAAATATGTTGTAAAAAAATAAGAATATGTGTTCTTGATATGCTGGTTTGCTGATAAGTTGTGTTAAAAGCCTGTTCCACTCTTGAAGCATTATTTCTTAGCCCTATCTCTGCTTCTAATCCTACTATGATTGCAACAGAACAAAAGCAGGTACTTTTTCAACTTCATCATAGGCTGAAGAAGGAGAACTTCCTTAACTATCTAATAGATCAGGATTAGTTAATAGGAGGCCTGGATTTTACTCTGAGGTTTGCCAGAGTCATTGTAGGGAACTGGGAAGAGAGTCATAAATCTTACTTTCCAGGCAGTAAATTAAAAAAGATTCTTAGTGTTCAGTTCTTTTATTTATTTGAATAGATTTTGATTTCTTACTTGATTTTTTTTATTTTACTTTGCCTAACGCATTAATTCTCTAATGTGAGAATCTTGACAGTGTTTTACCATTATGTCTGTGCGCAAATTTAAAATATAATATATGAAATTCCTCTCCCCAGCAATTTCAAACGGTTGTCAAGTGAAACTGAATACATGACAATTAATGGGACAACAATGAAAAATCTTGAAATTTTACAGAATCAGGTAAGCACAAATGTAGTTTTTCTTAATAAATGTTGAGATCTTCCCAGCTCTTTGACATACTGTTCCCAATAAAGTTAGTTAATTTAGTTTGTCAATCTCACCCAGAAGCTTTAAATTATTTTAAATGGGATCAGACTGAAGGAGGATTACATTTTCAGAGACGTGAATGAAAGCTAATCTGTACTTACTTTTAGTGTGGGTTAGGAACATTATTGCATGTTTAACTAGCAAAGAACTTTCCTAAAGTTTGAGTTCTTGAGCAACTGCACTCAAGTTATATGATTGCAGTAGGGGTTGTTTTTCTTTTGTGCTACTGCACAGACCTTTAAGCATAAACTTGATTGTTTAATTTATTCCAGTAATTTTCTAAAAAGATATTCTGGCTAGTGGAAAAACGTACTTAAGTATCTTTCGACTGTTGGAGGTACTTTATTTAAAGTGTTGCTGGTGAACAAGATCAATAAACAAACATGCAGTTGTCATATCGTAAAACGTAAATGGTGTGTTTAGGTAGTGTGGTGAAGGTCCTTTCACTACATCATTGGTTGTTCAGTTAAAAGTAATTCTGCTATTTTTATTATTTTAGACTGATATGAAAACAAAAGGAAGCCTACTCTGGGTCTTGGATCATACTAAAACTTCCTTTGGACGTCGGAGATTGAAGAAGTGGGTAACCCAGCCCCTCATGAAATCCAGGCAAGACAGCTCTTTATCTTGAGCTAAAGTTGCATTTTAAAATTATGATGTTGAGCGTGCCCAGTGTATTTATTTTTCTGAAGACCTGAGATCCATAGTAGGGGTTACAAAGGAAATCATGTCATTGAAGATAGGGATGTTATGCATAGGTTCAAAAGAGTTAAACTGCTCTTTTTGGGCACAGAGCGTCTTCAGTAGTTCAGAGGTGTAGGTTTGGGGCAAGTTAGAAATTCCTATGCTGAAATGAGATTGAGTACCAATCAAGTTCACTATACTTTTTCAGACAATGGATGAGGATTGCATACTGTTGGAGGATGTTTTATTCCTAAACTTGCCAATTAACATATGATGTCTGCCTTGCTTCACAAGTATTTGCGTTCTTAATGTATTTAATTTGTTCTAAAGTATCTGTGGACGTTTCTGCTGTCCTTGTGTACAATATATTGCATGTGAAAGTTTTTATTCGTTCTGAAATGTGATTGTTTGGTCACTCTTGTATTTTGAAATATCCTTCATTAATGCTTTATTTTGTGATACTATCATGCTTGGGTTTAATCATCTCTGTCTTGAAATGGACTCTTTATCTTTTTTGATTTCTCTTTGCAGGCTTTATTTGACTGTTGTACTTGGATATGTAGTAAATAACAGTGTTAAGTATATGCAATATTTGTTGCCTACGTTTTAAGTTTTTTTTATCTATTCCTCAGAATGTGCTTTCCCTGCACATTGTCAGTGTAGAGTTTACTCAATTGTCACTTTGTTCACTTCAGCTATACCATACAGTAAATCCTTTTAGTGTGGTTCTCTAGTAAGTTTTTCCTCTGTTTTCCTCTTGTAACTATATTAGCAGTTTTACTTTCTATTGATCTTTAACAGTTTTAAATAGTGAGGTATACCATTTTTTTCTCATTTTGCTTTTGTTGGTAATATAGAATATGTTGGTAATTTATGAATATCTTAGAGCACTAAAATTCTGAAGCATTGCTACTCAATTTTCTTGCTAGCCTTTTGTAATGATCTTTTCTCAATAGTGTAAGAGAAGCACATAACTATATTTTCAGTTCTGTTTTGTTGATTTAGAATATTAGAGAACTTTTTCATTCACAGGAGCCATGCTGGTCAGTCTCTTTCATGCTGCAGTTTCTGACTCATATTTAATAAGTTGATTTCATTATGTCTAATATTTTAAAATTCTTCTGATAATAGCTTTCCTATATCTTACCCACTTCAGAAAGGCTTTTGATGTAACCATCCTAAATAGTAATAGACTTTGTGGAAGCTGAATATGTGTCTGGTGTTCACCTTAAAAGCATATAGATAGAATTTCCAGGCCACTTTACAGGAATAAATTGACATAAATTAGTTTCTTTTTTCCTGCTCTTGAGGTACCTTATGACTATCTGGGAATTGTTTGCATAGTTGTCAGCGGTGGGAGCCAGAGCCCAGGCTCTGGTGTGGCTTGCGGGCAGCTCTGAGGATGGGGCCATGGAAAAGAGTGCCTTTAACCATATTACTTCCAAATGGTCACATGCATGATGCAGCAGGTACCATTCAACAGTCAAATAAGAGTTCTTATCCAAAAGGAGAAGATAGAAATCTGCTTGCTTGGGTGCTTAAGGCCTTCTTTCTTATGTAGTAAATTTAGTTTAAATTCTCCCTTGCCTCAGTGCAGAAGCAGCCTTACAGTTTGCAGGGTTTTTTTCTCTTTTTCCTCCGCTCTTTGCTACTTCTAGAGGTTGCTACTTCCCCTTTTCAGCAATACTTCTCAGATGAAGCAAAAAAAGCTATTTTGTTTCTAAGTATTTCTCCCCTTCTAACTGAGTTGTAATTTCAGGCACTAAGTGCATCAGACATTCAGTAGTATTGTTTCCTGTAATACACCCAAGTGCACTTATAGAACATTCTGTGATTGTAATTCACCTGTGCCTCCTGGAGCAACATTTTCAGAAGTAAGATTTCTATACTGCACCTTTTCCAGTCGGTGAGAAGGTGCATTCTCCTTGGTGTATCAAAAACCAAGAGGTTGTAGTTAGTGCTCTGTGTCTTACAGTTGGAAATCACTTGGGATGATGACTGAATTTCCAGGGGATAAACCACACAGTAGATTGAATAAACTTGAAGATACCCATTGGATCATTGGAGATATGTAATACATTTAGAAGAAAAGATTGTAGGCATAAATCATATGCTATTGGGTAAAAAAAAAGGCTTAACCAGGAAAGGTGTTGTCTTCGCTTATTCATCTAGTTATGCAAACATAGTGAGATAAGAAAGTATGAGTCATTGGGGATTGAGCTTTTTAGGAGAAATCAGGAAAGTCTTTGGTTTTTTTTGTAAGAGTCATCTTTTTGGATTACGGGAGTGTTATCTTGCCTTGCTGTCTTGCCTTTGAAATATAAGTTCCATCCAGTGCCTCTCTCCCTAACTTCTGTAAGGGCGAGCAGAGAGCAAAGGCAGTAGAAAGCTGAGCTGGTTGGAACAATTTTGGACTGAATCAAATGTGTTGTTTCCCTGTTGGGCTATGGAGTTTGAGGAGAAGTAGAGCTGTGTTATTGTACTCAACAGCAGAAGGTCTAAGGACTTGTGTCAGGATACATTGTGGGTTTTGTGTCTTTGTACGTGTGCAACATGTAAAAATAATTTCTTTCCTAATGCAAAATTACTCTACGAACCTCTGAAGATGATGTGAAAGTTATTGCTTTTTGGATAGCTACAGGAAGAGGAGAAAGATAAGCTTAATATAGGCCTGGTTAAGCAAACTTGGGTCTAATTTGTATCCTTGTTGTTTTATTGTTGTATGTAATGGATATATTATAAACAATATATAATATATATTTATTAACAATAAAACAACAAGGATACAAATTCTGTGGTGGTGGTATAAAAGAAATTTCAGGGAAGCTGTTGCCCTGCATGGCGAAGCCTCATCTCTGCAAAATGTGTCTTTGCTTCTGCCTATGTCCTTGGCTACTTTTTCCCACTCCCACCTTTGCATCTCCCTTCCCTGTTCCTGAAGTGTTGTGACTGGCTTCAAGCTATAGAGGTGCTGCTTGCCCAGTCTGGAGTCTAAACAGAATAGGCAAATGTGGAACAAATATTGCATCTTTTTCCCCGTTGAGGAATAATTTGTCTGTGCCTTGCTCAGCTGTTGATTCTTGCACAATTTTCAGGAAATGTGTTTTCTTGACCTCAAACGCACACCTTCGTTGACTGTGTTAAGGCTGGCTAGAATTGAACAAAGAGTTCGAAACTGCAAAAGGCTGATGAGTAGCACATTCACATACAGATTTATTATTTCTGTATTAGGCCAGGCTGGGCTGTAAAGCCAATAAAGCTGTGACTAGGTGCTTAAAGTAGCAGTTGGGGTAAATGATGATCGTATCATACTGAGCAATTTATAGCTACTGTAAGGGAATGTGTAGAATTGCATTCCTGTGCAGGGAACTCTGTAGCCCATAGGTATAGAAAGCATCACATAAGAAACATTGTTTTCCCCCACCCTGGTCTGTTCCTAGAGGGGTAGAATATCTTTTAAATATCAGTGGGTGGACATAGTAGCATCATTTCTAGTACCATAGCAAGGGAGAAGGTAGAGACTTTGCTATCTGAGTGGTAGTCAACCTGGAAAAATGCTGGTGTTTGACTTTGTTGCAAAAGTGCTTGGTTGATTAGTTAGAAAACTATGTCCTGCAATATTTTAAAAGCTTAGGTGTGGTGGGTGGATAAATTTAAGTGATAAAATGTTGTGTGTGACAAGAGCATGTTAGTTTGCACAAAGCTCTCTCTCTCTTTGGGGTCATATCTCCTGGTTTTTTTTGAGGGTATTCATAGTTTAAAGTAGATTAAATGGACTGAATAATCCACATGTATACTGTATTTCTTTAATAATACTGTTGACTTTCCTAGTTTTTTAATAGGTTGTGTATGATGTACAGAAGCTAATGCACTGGGGCTAATGACAAGATTATGGAGAGCAGAATGCCCTACACATGGAGTTCAGAAATCACACAACTACTAGCACAGAAAGCCTGTTTGGTGCTTTGGCGTGAATAGGCTTTGCCCTTGTTAGCCTATGTTGAAACAGGGAAAAAAAAACCCATCCCCCTCACCTACGCACATAACTTCCTGTCTATAAAGAAAACAAGTGATGATCAAAGATTTCATCAATGTCTTGGGACTCTGCTGTAATAGAGAACTTGTGAGATGGGAGGTCACTGCCCACCCCAGCAGGAGGCCTATCAATATACTTCAGCTTTACTGTGGTGCATGGTTCATTTTCTTGTCTCCCAGACACACTGACAGAAGTGAACGTGGGACTTTAATGCCTGAAACTCTCTGTGTAACACAGTTTCTTGCCTGTCATTATTTGTACTCAATCTGTACTCATTAGGTCTTTTTTCAGACCAGATAGTTAAAACTGATGTTTAAGTCTCAAGGAAGGAGAAAGTTTGTAGGTATTTAGAGAGTTACAAAAAACATTTAACCTTTGCTTTGCAGGCTAGACAAACCAAATGTTTAATTACCCCTCAAAACCAGAATTTCCGTTTTTTTCCTGTTATCCTAGTAGCCTTTGCCGTGCCCCATTTCTTCTAGTTCTGGATGAGATGATGCTTTTATTGAGGCTGAACTGAAGCATTATTGTATTAATAATTTCTATTAGTCTGAATATACTTTGCCTGCAGCTTAGCAAATTCCAAACTGCAGACAGGTCGTTATCTACTGCTGAAGAAAAGAGTGTATATTTCTTATTACTAATGCAACATGACTTTTGTTTTGAGGAAATGTATGGTAAAACTGGGAAGAATAGTATCCCTTTATAGTGATCTTTGCAACAACATATGTTTCCTAATATAAAAATGGCTTGTGCTAAATTTTCTAACACTGAATGTATTGAATGCTGTTTTATTTATACTTCTACACACAAAGTACAGTTTAAAGGAAAGTCTTTCAGGTTTGACTTCGTGTTTGTTCCCATAATTAAGAGATCTGAGCAGTGAAACAAACTACCTAAAGGTAAAGAAACCCATCTTAATTGAGAGTTAAATTTGCCATTTGATACTATCATCATCCAGAACTGAATTAGGATCTTCTTTTGCAGCAGTGATTTAGGAATAAAGTCCATCCATTCTACATCAGAATTCGACAGGCTAAAATTTACTCCGAAGAATAAAGATTTTATAGCATCAGTGCTGATATAAAATGCACAAATGCAGGTTACAGCATATGCCTGAGATCTCAAAATTGTTGTAGTAAAGGAAAAGATTGCAGCATCATCACATGTATTTATTCATTTTTGCTAGCTGTGTTTTGGTACCAATGAATGCTGTGTCTAACTCCTTATAAATGTAGTAATCAGGCATTCTTTCATGTGCGCTGAAATGGCTAATGGTTGCCATGTTTAGCACAGTAGATGAAATACATTGTGTATGAACATAGACAAAAGTGTTTGATTATCATTTGCATATTTTATATATTCTTTTGACAGATGTGAAGACAAAGTTAGTAGTACTTGTATATTGCTGTTAAGTATTCGAAATCCATTCGGGAATATTGTCTTCTCCTGGCTGTGTTTTATTTAGGGGAATGTTGGACCTCTGTGGAGAGGTACGAGACATTAGGAGTTTCAAGAGTAAATAACTTTCTTCTGCAATAGAAAAACAAGTGAACAGATCCAGAAGGACATTACATTTTTTTAGGTTTTACTTAAATCTCACCACAGTAATTATCATACGATTAATCTTGTTTGTACTTTTTCATTCTTGCTAGTGCCTAACATTGCAGTGGCCGCAGCACAATTTTACAGTGTGACTAGCTTTGTGGGATAAATCCCAGATTCTAACTTAGCCAGTTACCTTAAAAAGTCAGAGGCAGACTGGATTTTGGGGTTTTTTTTGTTTGCTTGTTCTTTAAAAAGACAAATGCAGTTCATTGATTGTATAGTGGTGATTCTACCAGGGCTTTGAGTTCTGATGGCATTAATTACTTGTTACGAAAGAGAGTGATCTAAAGCAGAAAGCACTCTATACTATTTAACGTGGTCCTTAACTTAACCAACTCGTATAAAGTGTTTGTAAACTGTGTTCTGAAGGAAGGTCAAGCAGAAAAGCAAAATGTATAAGTGGGACAAAATATAAAGCCATAAAAGCCAGAATAGCCTTCACCTTGTCCGGTGTTTGAAAGGAGCCAGTATCAGCAAAGAGTAGAAGAACAGGGCAACTGGGTAATATTATATAGCCAGCACTCTTTCCCAGCTTCTACCAGTTTGCAGTTCAGAGACATCCTCAGGCACAACTGATACCCATGTGTATCTTGCATTTTCCCAATGTTTACGTAATACCTTTTGTCTTTTTGAAATCCTGTGCTTAGGCAGGAGGCTGCTAGGCTTTGATCTAGATAATATAGATCATGGAAGGCAATGTTTGTTTTTTCATACTGTTTATTATGCTTTTTCAGATGGTGAGTTTATGTGACTGGTAGTTTCACGTATCACTGTGTTCTCTAAACAGATTTAATAAGATGAATTCAGTTCTATACATTCACTGTACTTGAGCTGCCTCCTTACCATGATGAATGAACTCATACTTTGTACATTTAGTGGAAGTTAAGAGATTAAGAGACTTATGATAAGTTCATACTTATTTACCTTGTATAAAAATAAAACTATTTATGACTGAAACTTTTCTGCGGTTCTTATATAGCAGTTACATTGTCAGTTCCAGATATATTATTGCATCCAAAAATGTTGTTTGCTTTGTTGTGAGAGAGATCAGCAGATCTGTTAGCACATTAGTAACCAGCAATCGTGTTTTGATTGTTAGGATGTTCAGATGTTAATTCAGTGCAGTGCAGTCATATCTGAAGTGTTGTGACTTGTCAAAATAATTTTTAGTTCAGGACTCATTTTTTTTTATGTGCTAATTTTCTGTAATATTCACATATCTCACGTAGAATAGTACAGGGGAGTATCTCATTATTTAATTTTAAATGACTAGAATAAAAACTCTGCAGTTAGATTTTGTTATGTTTAAATACATTGCAAAATGATTTTAGTATTGTGTTAAGTATGCTATTCTTGGATAGTATGGCAGAAGTATGTGTATTGCTTTTCATCAACTGACTTATGTTACATTACTTCACAGAAGGTTGTTTGGGAAATTGGATAGAACTCTGACTTAATACAGTTTGTACAGATGGGAAAAAATAGGCTAACGTTGCATCTAAATAAAGACTGAAGTAGTACCCCATTTATAAAATGTGAAACAGTTTCTTAGCATAAGCTGCTGAGCTTCTTTGTATAATGTTAGATTCAAATTTTCTAGTGATGGAATTTTTTTCCAGATAACACAGAGCTTAAAAAACCCCAAACTGTACATCAAATATCCTGAGTAAATGTGCAGAAAAAAATTCTTTTCAGAAAATACAACTGATCAGTATAATATATTGGTGCTCAACAAAAAAAGTATTTATTAGTTTACGTATAAATATTTAAAATTTAAGAGCACACTTTGAAATTCATGGTCTGGCTGTTTTTATAATTTCTTTTCCCTGTACTTCCTTCCTGATACACATGTAGTTTTACATGATTCTTCACAGAACTTCCTGGCTTTTGAGATAGGAATCCAAATATGTATTGTTTATGGGTGGAAAAAATGGGTCATTTGATACTGGATGCTGTTTTCCTGACCCTTTCTTAGTTGTAGGATTAAAGCAGAAAGAGTGTGTGGATGCTTAGTTCTAGATTACTGGAGCTACAGTAACATAGCCATATGTGAGGGTGATTAAAGTGCAGATTAAGCTTTGAAGGGAGGTTTGTTTTTCTTTTCAATATCTGCATCTATTTTACATATGACTTTGTTTTCAATTGCCCACATATAATCATGCTGTTTAAATTAAGCAACAGTATTCTGGAACAGAATTCTGCTGCTTACATGTGTGTTTTGTAATAAAAATACAGATTATTTTTTTCTTTAAGGTACATGTGTTTCTAATTTCACAGTTCAGCTCTCAGGAGTGTGCCAGGGTCTGAAGTACACAAATCTTAATATTTCTCCATGAAAATGTAATTGTGGCTGATGACACTAACCTTTCAGAATTTAGGTGTAACTGTCCACTAGCTTCAGAGCTGCATACTTGGGATATTTTATTACTTTGTCACTGATATTAACACTTCTTAATTTCCTTGCCATTATCCAGCTGTGGTTTAGAGCAGCTCACTAATTGATGTACAAAGCTTAAATCTCTGCTCTTTGAATATGCTGCATGGATGCCAACAGCTTGCTCTTCGGTTATTTGGTTGCCTAGCTTTTAGTAACCCTGCCAGACTACACCAGATACATGATTGTGGCTCTTGAGGATCAAATTTAAAGCTCAGATGTGTTCTATGCTGAAAGCAGCTGCTATAAGTCTGTGCGCTTCCAGTGACAGTTGCTGCTGTCTACTGTCACGATTTACAATAATGCCCTCCACTCTCAAAAAAACCCCTGGAGTAAGTGTATAATCAATGCCTATAAATGTATAAAAATGTTTAGTTTTATGCATTAGGCATAAAAGAGTGGAACAGTGGTAGGGAAGAAGTTGGTATTCTTATGACCTGCAACAGGCATGCTAAGCAGAGCCTACAAAGTCTGTTTTCCTCAGGGCTGGGAAAAGGCAGTCTTTTGGTATAGTGGGATATTTTGGATACTTTGGCATAAGTGGACAGTCTGCTGTCCAGAGATAACAGAGTGAGTTCTCAAGGTGGCCAAGGAACTGGAAAAAAAGGAAACAAGTCCCCCCTCACCTCACTTTAACAAGGGAAAAAAAGACCTGAGGAAATACGGGCTTGTCAGTCTCACATCTGTGCCCAGCAGTATCAGGGAGCAGATCCTCCTGGAAACAGTTCTAAGGCACAAAAGAATTAAGGATGTGATTACTGACAGCCAACATGGCTTCACTAAGGGCAGGTTATTCCTGACAAACTTGGTGATCTTCCACAGAGGGGCTACAGCATTGGTGGATAAGGGAAGAGTCAATGACATCATCTTCCTGGACTTGTGCAAAGGATTTGCCACTGACTCGCACAACATCCCTGTCTCTGAATTGAAGAGACGTGGATTTGGTGGATGGAACACTTGGTGGATAAGGAATTGAAAGGCTGGTTGCACTCCAAGAGTTGTGATTAGTGACTCAATATCCAAGTGGAGGCCTGTGCTAAGTGGTGTTCCTCAGGGGCTGGCATTGGGACTAGTGTTGTTTGACATCTTTGTCACAGACATGGACAGTGGGATTGAGGGCACGCTTAGCAAGTCTGCTGATGACATCAAGCTGTTAGGTGCAGTCAGCAGGCTGGAGGGAAGGAAGGAATGCCATCCAGAGGGACCTAAATAGGCTTGAGAGGTGGGCCTGTGTGTACCTCATGAAGTTCAGGAAGGCCAAGTGTGAGGCCTTGCACCTGGGCTGAGGCAATTCCAAGCACAATAACAGGCTGAGCAGAGAAGGGATTGAGAGCAGCCCTGAGGAGAAGTTCTTGGGGTTGTTTGTTGATGAGAAGCTCAACTTGAGCCACGAATACTGAAAGATGGAGAGGGACTTTTTATAAGGGCATGTAGTGATAGGACAAGGGGCAATGGCTTTAAACTGCAAGAGGGTAGATTTCAATTAGCTATAAAGAAGTAATTCTTCACTATGAGGGTGGTGAGGCACTGGAACACGTTATCTGGAGAGGTTGTGGATGTCCCATCCCTGTAGGTGTTCAAGGCCAGGTTGACTGTGACTTTGAGGAACCTGATCCAGTGGAAGGTGTCCCTGCCTGTGATCCTGTGGTTGGAACAGGATCAGCTTTAAGGTCCCTTCCAACCCAAATAATTCTGTGAAGAGAGAGCAGAGTCTTTCCCCAGTTCCTACAGTGGCTATGGAAGAGTGCATCGATTATACTTGTGCTCCAGGATTTTTTTGTTTGTTTTTTTTTTTTTTTTTTTGGTGGGGGGCATTCTGTGCAGATGAGGGGATGGCTTACTGTTCTAGTAGAAAACAGTATGTCACTGAAAAAATTCTGGCACTTAAATGCTGCTGGATTTATATGTATCCGAGTGCACGTCTTGTCATCATGATGTCTCTTTCACATGCTGTGTAATAAAATTTTAAGCATTCTTAGATTTAGCTGCCTTCAGGGCCAGAGACCTCTGATTGCCAATCTGTTGTAATGTCTGAAACCGGTGGAACTGCCAGATTTTGTTGATTTCCTCATGGATAGTATTTGTTAGCAACTACAGAGGCAAGTGGCATGGCAGTTCTGCAACAAAAGCCATGGGCAAGACAAGCAGTCTTTCCCAGGATGTTACATTATTATTGCATCGTTGCTTTTCATCCCTCTGTGCTGGCTGACCTCTAAACATCTTGCTGGTCCATGAGAACAGGCATGAGCTGGGCTGTTATTTGCCTTGTGCACACTTGGCTGGTATACAAAGTGTTGGTCTTAATCTGCAAGTGTGGATGGACTCACACGTAGCAGCATGCGAATTTTTGAAGTTTCTTGTCTCTGGAGGAGAATGTTGTGATAAAGCGTACTTGACATTCTGAGAGAAAACACAAGGATTTTAAAATGAATGCTGAAATATTTTGCGGATTTTTAAAGTTTATTGGAACATCATGTTTCAGATTCAGCCTCACTTGCCAGAAACTTTCTGAATGCCAGCTAAAGCCTTCCAGTGCACTGCTACCTGCAGAGCATGCCCAGTGGCACATTGTTGGGAGACTCTGAGGGAAGGTGTCATCTGGAGGAGATGTTTTTGTTGTGAAATCTCAGCACAGCTTAGCACAGCTTTCTCCTTGTTGACTTGGTTTTGTGGTGCACAAAGTTACCTCAGAGACAAAGCCTGAACATGGAAAAGCTATATTCAGAGGAATCATGTTATTCAGCTTTGACATATCTCTCACTGCTGTCTTACAAGTGAGCTTGCTACTTTTCACTCTGTTTCATTTGGGCTTCATGCACTGGTGGTACTTTGGTTCACTAGTTCCCAAAGAAGCTCCTAACCTGTATGTTTTAGATGTACTTGTACCTTAAAAATCAGTCTTTTCCTAGAAAGCAGCATTGAGGTAGTTTTGTGGTGCAGAAAGCATAAATGAAGTTTATCTTAGCTCTGCCATCCACAGCCAGTTCATGGATATATTCTTGGAAGTTTTAGCTGTGCCATTAGCAGCAATGTAAACCATAGAATCATAGAATAGTTTGGGTTGGAAGGGATCTTAAAGATCATCTAGTTCCAACCCCCCTGCCATGGGCAGGGACATCCCCCTAGATCAGGCCGCCCCAGGCCCCATCCAACCTGGCTTTTAACACCTCCTGGGATGGGGCATCCACAACTTCTCTGGGCAACCAGTTCCAATATCTCACCACTCTCATAGTGAAGAAGTTCTTCCTTATGTCTAGTCTATTTTAACTATTTTTCTATCAGTGGCTGTAAGAATATGATTGTAAAGCAGGTACAAATAACTATAGAATTGTTTCTTCACATAAAAAAATGTTTGCTCATTGATTGACATAAGCCCTGAAATATGGACATTAATGTTACAGGTTATTGGAAGAATAAAACAAACCATAAACCCGGTATGGTTTTGACTCATGTAGTTACTTTTGATCCAGACGAGCAATTGGTAAAGGGGCAAAATGATAACCAAAGTATGCTACATAAAGTTCAAGCGTAAACTCCCCCTGCCTTTCCACCTGGTACTTGTGAGCAAATTTAGCGTTGGATATTCAATGTTGATGGTATTACATAGTGCTACAAGAACATCTAAACATGGACGCTGTAATGTATATTTGGGTGTTCTGGGAATAGAGAGCGGATATTGAGCTTATATCCAGGATCTGGCTAGCATCTTGAATGAAAGCCCAAGCTCCTCTGCATTTCTGAATTCTTCTACTTACCTAGTCATGAGAATGTAGCCTTAGTCAAAGTTTAAAAAAAAACCAACAAACCCAAAACAAGGCAAAAGGAAATGTTCACCAGTTATATGCCTTCCCCCCAGGGAAATACAAGTTTTATTTATTTATCTTATGATTGTTCTTTTACAGTGATATAAATGCCCGACTTGATGCTGTGTCTGAAATTCTACTGTCAGAATCCAGTGTATTGGGTCAGATTCGAAATCTTCTTTGTAAGCTGCCAGATATAGAGAGAGGCCTCTGCAGTGTTTTTCACAAAAAGGTATACCCATAATTACCATAATTTATTATTTACTAAATGGTGTAATTCTGTCTTAAAGTACTTCCATAGTTTTTGCATGTTTGTTTAAAAATTTTTCTTCTTGGCAACACTGAAGCTGACATAATAAAAAGATGCAAGTTTATAAAAAGCATTCACGTTTATAAAAATTACTTTTGTCTTATGATAGAATCTTATTTGTTTTCAGTGAGTTGCTGGTAGAAGAAGTGTCTGAGTAAGGTTCTAGAATACATACATTGTATTGCTAATGCTGACAGGAAAAGCATCTAGAATACTCATGCTTTAGTGGCTGTGGTCAGTGAGATGGGATAATGCAATAGGTCTTTGTGCCATATACTATTTCCCTTTAAAAGAAAGCATTGCATTCTGTGTGCTTACCTAAATTACACTTGCAAGTGAAACCACTTGGCTGTACTTAGCTGTTTCCAAATTAATGTTAATTTGTGTATAAATTCTGTTATTTGGATCTCGCTTGCACATTTTATTAAGAATTACTTATGATGAGACACTAACAATTCTTAGTTGAAGCAGATTAATGTGCTAATAGCACCTGTGCAGTACTTCATGTTCTTTTATTTCACTGTTATATTTAGAGGTTTTGACAGTTCGTTTTAGGTAAGGGAATATGTGGGTAGAAGAAGAGCAAAGCTGTAATTTCTTTCTGGATGGTACAGCACAAAGATTTCCTCTCTTTGAAAATCTGAAACTTATTTCTTGTGTAGTTTTTTAAAGCCCTGATATGTTGCAGTGTTACGCACATGCAAAGACTCATGCTTCAATGAATGGATACAGAGATCCAGCCATAATGAAGTTTATGAAAAGAGGGAATGTGCACCAAGTTCCCATCCTTTAAAATGTACTGTATCCACGATACAATTGGTCACTCATAACAACTGTCCAGGAATTAAATAAATAACTTTTTAATGGTTTAACATTTCAGGTTGAGTGATATGTGGTAAGGTTTGTAAGGATACAGCTGTATTTTACAGCATCCTGGCAATTCTCCACTCCTATCTGCTATCCTACATTTCTGTCCTCTCCCCCCCTCCTCCCCCCTTTTTTTTGTAGTTTGTCTTGACAACAGCCACCATAGCATGAAGATGCATGTTTAGTGAATCAGATGTTGGAAAGAAGTTGCAGGAGAAAAGTGCTCCAGCAGAATCCATTGGAAGGGTAAATGCAGAGGCAAAGATCCAAGCACATACTTTTCCTTTAATGAACTAGCTTCCCTTGGTAAAAAATCTTGTTTGTCATCCATTGCAGAATACTGTGGAGAATGCACAAAACAGTGAAGATCTTTGGGACTTTGAGGAGATGACATTGTCCCTGAAAGACAGGGTCTAGTTTGAATAAAGAATCAAAAGCAGACTCTGGGAAACAAATTCTGCAGTCTAGACAGACATTGAATATGAAGCCTGGAGAAAGGTCCCTTCAAAGCAGATACAGGGTAACTGGCTTTCATGATTTTTTTTTTTTCCAGAATATCCAGTAGATGCTGCCATTTCAGTTCCCACTAGGAGCCTTTCCAAGTCTGTTAATCCCAGACGTCAATCTTCCACAATGAGGTTGCCTTCAATTTCATTCCCATTAAGGCTTCCTAAACTGAGTGGAACACACTGATGGCTTAACTAAAAGAATATGCTTTAATGCAGGCTTGTTATTTCAGTGTTAACTGCAGGAGACATACTTGATCCTTCACCCCTTTAGACTTCAATGATGTTAGTATTTGAGGAGGTATAGTTTCACAAAGGGAGACTTCTGAAGGGTACAGAGGTAGCTGGATTGTCTCAGTTGTTCCAAACATTTTTCATTCAGATCAGCCCGTGCGTAACTTTTATTTTGCAATGCACTTTGCACCAATAAACTCTAGAGGAGGGAGAAAAAAAGATCAGGCAAAATAGTGCTCTGTTTTGGAACTGACTTTTCAAGGCAAAGCATCCTTATGGGAGCTCTCCTGGTAGATAAACATCACTGTAAATTTTCGTGGTATAATTTTTTTAGCACATCTGCTAATGAGACTTGTCTGGTGGCATCATTCAAACTGGCAATTGTTAATCTGACCCTGCAAAAATTCCCCTTACCACCAACCCAAACCACCAAAACCCACTGCTGATCTACCCCCAGGTACGAGCAATCTCGAATTAGAACAGCATTCTTGAAGTGGGAATTAGATATTGCCTTGGAAGTCATATTATCAGCTCCAAGTTTGCCCCAGCCTGGAGAGGACTATGAGAATGATTAAGGAGATAAAAACCATGTTACTGTTGCTGTGGAGAGTGGAATTAATACAAGGACTGATTGTTCTCAGTTCCTACAGCTCCAACACCTGACATCTTGCTGGACAGAAACACTGTCAGCATCAGAATGGCGTCATCCTTCTCTGTGTCAAGAGAAGGATAACTGGAGATAAACTGTATGAAGTCTTCTTGGTAGCATTCAGAAGCTGACTTCAAAAGGAAACTGAGAAATGGGGAATCGTTAAGATTTTTGTCATAAGTAGTGCCTGGAGCTGATGCAGAATTAGGTCTTACTGGAAGACATAGTTGCTCAATGCGATCCATAACGAGTTCAGCCCCTGGAGAGAGACATTAAACAGTAGAACAAAATTTAGGCCACATACATTTATTTTGTGATCTGCATCTCAGGACAGTGGGAAATAAAGAATGTCAAGAGAGCAGAGATCTGTGCTTGAATTGGTCTAAAAACCAGTACAGAGTAAACATGCCATCAGTACTTTCAGAAATGTGTCCTACAGAGGGGCATCCTGATGTTGCCTGCTGATTTCACACCTGGTTTCATGCAGTGTGTTTCTGAAGATAAATATATATATTTTTATATATATATATATATATATATTTATACAGGCTCAGTCCCTAAATGTGTGTTTGTTTGTACCCTTTGCTCAATAAACATTATTTTTTTGACTAAAGCTCAGTCACTGAAGTGGGCGGGAATCATCACAACAAGTGGTCATTGAATTTAAAGAACACATTACAGTAAAGCTGTTTTGCTGAACTCTTACACAAGGAGGGTGATCAATAAGCAGACCTTAGCAAGGTGTGTAGCAAAATGTCATTGTAGTTTGTTCTGCCTCTTACTTCAAATATAGTCTCTCCCCTGTCTGGAGTTCCTCACAAGCTGCTGCACTTCATAAAACCTGTTCATATCTGAGTCAGTCTCTAAAACTTTGCTGTGTACTTGTTAGGCTGCTCACCTGTGCAAAATAAAGCAGGCAATTGCTACAAGGGGGGATATTTGCTGCTTGGCTACCTACAGCCTACTTGTGGCATTTGATAATCAGTTTTCCAGTGTATATTTCACTACCACATTGTCACACTTGGACCTCTCTGAGGAGTAAGCAGCTTAGATTAGTGCTAATTGTTTAAAATCTTTCACGTAAGATTGTCAACCAGAATGATGCTGAAAATGTGCCGTTCCCTGGAAGGCAGGTATGATACCTCAGAAGATTCAGAGAACAATGTTATATTTCTGATCTTTTTTATCTTATGAAGTCAATACTTGTTATATGCGCTCAGAAAATTAGTTACTTTTTGTATAGAATGTTTAAAATAAATTCTCCCCATAGCATAATATATTGTTGAATTCAGCTAACACATACCTTAATTTTTTTACATTTTTGCTTCTATGATAGAAGTATGTACGACTTGCATACACTACACTTTAATATTTTAAAGAATTTGCATCACAGATATTTTTAGATTTGCAATACAAAATGCTGAATTGAACAAATTGTTCCTCATTAAGCTGATTGACATAAATAGTGTCACAACAAGGGGACATATAATCTTAGAATGAAATTCCTCACTTCTCCTAAACCAAAAATAGTATGTTTACTATACTAACAATGTAAAGGTACTTTATTACCGTTTGAAAGGAATAATAAACATATGCTGCATTTCAACTCCCTGTTATTTTTCTTTAAAATGCTTTTAACTTGAAGTGGTCAATAGCTGTCAGCTCTCTGTGGCTCCCTTTTAGATTTGTTGGAAACAATTTCACTAATGCAAACAAGGCTACATTGCTTTTGGTGGTGTTGTTGAAAGGGTATTAGACCTGGAATACTGCTGTGCATTTTTCGTGCTTTCTTCTCAGTGGCAGCCATACCATTTTCAGTACAGCCTGATGAATCTAGTTGAAAGTATTGTTTGGCATTGCTGTCAACTCTGAGTTTATTTTTCTAGTGCCAGAGAAGATGTAGCTATCATTGACAGCATTTTGAAATTAGGCTTCAGAAATAGCATTGAGTAAATTTCTGAAAGTCTTCTGTGAATGCAAGACTATTAATCCTGCTTTATGGAAAGCATTTTTACGGTATTTTAAACACTTATAGTCTCTAATGTAGTTATAGGTCTTTTGTAAGGTTACTTAGGATTGAAACAGAATCAGTCACACTTTAATGGAGCCCAGCTTTTTGGAGTTCTTTTTATGCCTCTGTTCCAAGTTTCCTTAGTAAATAATTTCTGCAGTGGAGCCATTAAATCTTAGATGCAAAAGTCCTGCAGTGTTACTAAACTCAAGCCAGGGGAAACAGTAATACACTGAATAAGCACAAAAGGGGTATAGTCACCCTCTTTCTTAGGAATGCTGTGTTTAACAAAGGTTTTTATGGCAAAGCATGCTGAATTTTTCTTATTCTTCAAAGATATTGTAGACAGCTCACAGTAGGATATCAAAAAGACCGATAGATGACTGTTATGGTGTGTAGGTTATCAGAGCGGCTGTGAGAAGCTTTCATTAAGCATAGTTTGAGAAATCTCATAATAACTTTCAGAATTGTTTATGTTGTCTTTTATACATGACTAAGTTTGAAGTTTTTTCCCTGCTGATTATTTTGTAGGTGGCATTGCCTTGAAATCTAGCTTCTTCCTCATACTGAAGCCTTGCTTTCACCAGCCTTACCACCTTTGTTGAAGAATGCCTCAGACAGGTGTTCTTATGTAGTCCTAAAATATTTTTTCCCCACCCTTGTGTAGGTACTGAACTAATGAAGTCCCTGTTTGTTGTTTTTTTTTTTAAAGAAAAAATTGACAAAAGACCTCAAACAAACACTACCTGTTCAACTGATATATTTCTTACTGTCCGTATTTGCTCATTCTTCTTTTCTGGGCTTTGTTCTCCCATGAATCAGTTAATGCTATCTGTCAGGGACCTACTTTGCAATTTCATGTGGCAGGGCTTCAGCCTTTGCTTCCTTGAGTACATTTTGTAGTCAAGGGAAGTCTTGCAGAATTTTATGTTTTATCTTTATCAAGGATGATGATGATGCAGTCAGTCATACTACATTTTGGTTTGACTTTGAGTCAAAGCCTGGATTTAGCATTTGTTTAGTCTTTCAGACCTTTTCTTTGTGCATTGTCTTTAAACGTGTTTTCTGCTTTATTTTGTGTTCTTTTGTTGTCAGAGCTTTTACAAAATGGAGTAAGTAAGTTCCTGATAAGCAGAAAGACGTTGATAAATAGCAGTGAGTGCAGAACCAAAGTTTTCATGAGGCTAGGTAATAGATTGTTTATGATGAAAGATTAAATGATTATAGTTTGGTTAAATTCATGATTAAAGGAGAACAGAAGGTTTAGAGATATTTGAAGGATGTTAACAGCAGAGAGGGAGTTGAGTTAGAGTAATATAAAAAATAAAACTAGAGATATTGGGATTAATTTAATGGAAAGGAAATTTAGGCTGTCAGATAGAAATATTATGTGATGATAATTACTGTTCTATAAATTAGTTTCTGAAAGAAAGTGGTAAGCACTTAGTATCTTGGAATATAGGGGCCTGAGAGTAGAGAAAAAGAAAATGCAGAAAAATTGAGCAGTTGCAGGTCTCTTCTATCCATAAATTTCCATGGATCTGAAACAAAGATGAACATAGATTTTCCAGAAACACTCAATGTAATCTCTCTGGCCTTTCCACATGTCATGAAACGTTGTGGTTAAATTGCACATTCCTTTAATGGAGTATCTACCAACCTTGCCTGTTTGCTGTGACGAGTTCAGTTTTTCAGCACGCAGCTGTGCTTTGGGTTAGTTTGAGAGTATTTAACAAATACTGGCTTTATGGTATCTTCAATTACGTTTACTTACTCATGTGATTGAATACCCTTTAAGTGGCCAGGGATGATTTTACTTTGATTCTTGTTTAATGTAGCCTTTATGATGAAGCAAATCGGTGAATGCAGCAGTTAACGTTATAAATTATTTTCTTTCAAGCCTTATTGTTAGCAATGCCTTACGACTTCCAGTGTCCATTGTAGATTGCCAAGGTTTAGATGTGTCTTTATTCTGTATTTATACAGCATGGAGGCCACTCGTCCATCACCAGTCACAGTAGTGATAGATGTTTAATGCAAAGAGATCTAAGGCTGTAACTGGGATTTACCTTCATTTATTTTTTATGGTTTTAAGAACATAGCATTTAGACAGCCTTCATGTTCTGTAAGGCTAGTAGGTGTTACAGAGCAAACTTATTTTAGGGTTTACATGTGTGAGGAGAGAGAAATAACATTCCTTTCCAGCCTAGCATTTTTGTTAATACTTCCTTCTGTGTTTGTGTACAGAAGCTATTTGGGAGAAATTACTGCAGAGTAATAGGTGGGGGAGTTGTCTTAGTTCTTCCATGGGCAGTAAAGAGAAACAGAAGTCTACCTCTGTGGAGGAACTGAAAGAGAAGGGATGACAAAATGAAAATAGAAGTGTGCCTGGGTAGGACAGAAGAATGTAGGAAGAGAAGAATGCAAGAAAATGTGGCATAGAACAAATATTGTAATAGAAGCATATCCTACCCCATCCATTGCATCCTCAGGTGAGGAAAAGAAAGTGTTGTCAGTCAACTGATGGGAGAAATTCCATAAGGCAGAAGAAGCAGTGTTTCTACGGATCAGTAAAATATGAAAAAATATCACCGTAATTATTAATGGGCAATTTTTTCAGACTTTGTGAATTGAAAATGTTCTGGAGTGCCACTGCACTTGGTAGGGTTTGAAGGCACCAAGTGTCTGCTAAGAAGTGGTTTCCATTTGGTATGCAAATTGTGATGTCAAACAAATGCAGCCTTAATTCTGTAAAGACCACTTCAGATTCTGTAGTACCTAATTTATAAGTGAGGCATGAGTACTATAGGTAACTGAGAGCTGAATGGGAACGCTGAGTGGGGGAATTAGGAGCATGGCAGGAGGTGGGGTGTTTTGTTAGAGTTGTGAAGGGCTTGCAAAATCCTGACCCTGACTGCTAATTCCTGAAAATCGTGTAAAGATAACAAATTGTGCTGATGCTGAAGACCATCTAGGATCCAACAGCAAAATAATTCAGCCGCATCAGAAGTAATATTAATGGTTAAAAAAGAAAGAGGCAGAGTTTGCCTTTCACAAGTGACTGCTTTTGGTAAGAAGCGGCTTGAAAGGAACCGATATGCTCCTACTCTGTGAATATGATGAAGCCAACTCTGAAAACACTGTGTGCTGTTGGCTCCAATCTGGGAGATTCCCTTTAGATGAAATCCTGGCTACCTGCCTGAAAAAGATAGAAAAATCTCTTTCATAGCTCTGTAGAGAGGAGAAAATGAAAGACAATGTGTGTTTTTAGTCTTTTCATCACATAGACCTGGGAGTAACCATCCAGTAGGTGAAGCTGGCAACAGCTACAAGCACTCTAAGCAGTGACTGCTGGGTTTCTGTTTCTTCCCTCCTCCCTCTTCTGCTTTTTTTGCTATTTACACATTATTAGCCCACTTTTTCTGCTATTTGTGTACTCCATCTGGAGATGTCACACATCTCCATCTAGCAATAGGAATAATGGAGATCAGCTCTCGACTGATTCGTAGCAACAATGATTAAAACAATAAGTATATGTGAATGTGATAAGATTATGCAGTTGTGTTGCAGTCCATACTTTTTAACAGTATTTTGTCTCATTTTCAAAAAGCAAAATAACACTATAGGCTTTAATGAAAATATAGTATATTGTAATGATTAAGACATTGCTTCCCTTTGCAGTGCTCAACCCAAGAGTTTTTCTTGATAGTCAGCACTCTATCTCGTCTGGAAGTGGAAATTCAAGCTCTTCTTCCACTCATACATTCTCATGTGAGAAGTCCTGTGTTACAAAATGCCCTGTTGGAAATCCCACAACTTCTTTCCCCAGTAAAGCATTATTTAAAGATCCTTAACGAAGACGCAGCCAAGTAAGTAGAGAAAAGAGCTAAATCTTCTGTGCCTCATAGGCATTCTGACTGAATTTATTCAGTTATGCAAATGATCTTGTTTTAGTACGCCTTAATTTTGTATTTTTGGTTTTATATTTATGTATGTACAGGTTGCTTATAGCTAAAGCAGAGGTGGTTGTTTTCTATGGCATATATCCTTTCTTTTAAAGTTAAATTAGGCAAGCAAGTATTTTGCCTGGTGGGTGTCTGCCTCAGGCTGAATAATTTTTTGAAAGATTTTTCAGCTGTTTTGGGGAATTAATTTAAGGCAGAATGTGTTTTGCTCATGTTAATTTGTTTAACAACTTTTAAATTATGTTTTTAAATAAAGAAGCTATTTGTTTTGAAGAAAGACTTGACCTTTAGCAAAGTGGCTGCTTTGCTGTCAGGAATATGCCTTTTGCGGTTTTTGGTGAAAATTCATCAAAGCTTTGAGTGCCCCCTGCTCTTTTTAAAAAATCTCTTTACGTACTCAATAATGACAGAGAACGTAAAGTTTAATAGCTCTGAAGATTCCATGCAGCCTGTGTGCTTTGTACCCCCTTAGAGGATTTCTGGGGTTAGTGTCTTTTTCACGGACTCTCTCTGGAAAATGAGTAAAGAAGCACCTACCTCAGGCACTGGGTGCACTCTGGCTTTTCCCTGCAATTGCTTTCATGCAGTCTTGGAGAAGTGACGTGAAAGTATGGAAGCTGTCTGCTCTTTTTTGTCTTAATTCTTCATTTGTCCAAGAAAACAAATGTAGACAAAGGAAGAAGATGTTAAATTGGAAGGAATATGCATTATAAAGGAGAATGTCTTTAAATAATTTGTTGTGTATTATTTCTTCTGAAGAACTGCTGTCCCCTAGATCATAATTTTGACCACAGGAAGAAGATAGCAGGAGCCTTAAGATGCAGAACAGTAAGGCAAGCACATGAGTTCAGTGAGGGAGGGATGTGTAAAAACTCTCAGGGACAGGATTTAGGAGGAAAATATTTGTGGCCAGCAAAAGACACTGTCATTCAGGAAAAAAAAAAAAAAGCAGTATAAAATCATCTAAAAACATTTCTCTCACAATGCTCAGCACAGAGGCAGTCTCCTTTCAGTGTAATTTTTGCATTTTGAACACAAAAAGTATCATTCAGCTTTATGTCCTGGTCATCCTAAACTTCTCTGCTGTGAGCATGTTTCCTTTAACTTTGAACATTTCCTAATGTAATATTGTGAGATATAATTGACCTAGAGATTCCTTGATGAAGATGTGCTGGGAACAACTGTGACAAAGGATGAGGACAAGGCTGAGGTACTTAATGCCTTCTTTGCCTCAGTCTTTAGTAGTAAGGAAAGTTGTTCCCTGTGTGTACATACCCAGGAGTTAGAGGAGCAGAACAAAGCTCCTATGTTCCAAGAGGAGGTAGTTAGAGACTTACTTGCCCAATTAGACACTCAGAAGTCTATGGTGCCAGGTGGGATCCATCCAAGAGTATTGAAGGAGCTGGCGGACGTGCTTGCCAAACACCTTTCCATCATCTTTCAGTGGTCCTGGCTGACTGGGGAAGTTCCGCTTGACTGGAGGCTGGCTTCCACAACAAGGGTCGGAGGGAGGACCCAGGAAACTACAGGCCTGTCAGTCTGACCTCAGTGCTGGGGAAAGTCATGGAACAGGTGATCTTGAGTGCTATCATGAAGCACATGCAAGAGAACCGGGTGATCAGGCCCAGTCAAAACGGGTTCATAAAGGGCAGGTCCTGACAGACTAACCTGATCTTCTATGACAAAGTGACCCGCTTATTGAATAAGGGAAAGGCTGTGGATGTAGTCTTCTTGGACTTCAGTAAAGCCTTTGACACAGTTTCTCACAGAATTCTGCCTAGGAAACTGTCTGCCTCTGGCCTGGATGGGCGCACACTCTCCTGAGTGGAAAACTGGTTGGATGGCTGGGCCCAAAGAGTGGTGGTAAATGGAGTTAACTCCAGCTAGAGGCTGGTCACAAGAGGTATCCCCAGGGCTCAGTGCTGAGTTCAGTCCTGTTAAGTGTCTTCATCAATGACCTGATTGAGGGGATTGAATGCACCCTAAGTAAGTTTGCGGATGACACTAAGGTGGGAAGAAGTGTTGATCTGCTAGAGGGTCGGGAGGCTCTTCAAAGGGATCTTAACAGGCTGGACTGCTGGGCTGAGACCAATGGCATGAGGTTTAACAAGGCCAAATGCCGGATCATGCACTTGGGGCACACCAACCCTATGCGGTGCTACGGACTTGAGAAGAGTGGCTGGAAATCTGCCTGGAGGAGAAGGACCTGGGGGTGTTGGTTGACAGCCGACTGAACAGGAGCCAGCAGTGTGCCCAGGTAGCCAAGAAGGCCAACGGCATCTTGGCTTATATCAGAAACAGCGTGGTCAGCAGATTCAGGGAGGTGATTCTTCCCCTGTACTCAGCAGTGGAGAGACTGCACCTTGAATACTGTGTTCAATTCTGGGCCCCTCACTGCAAGAAGGATGTTGAGGCTCTGGAGTGTGTCCAGAGAAGAGCAATGAAGCTGGTGAAGGGGCTGGAGAACAAGTCTTATGGGGAGTGGCTGAGAGAGCTGGGGTTGTTTAGCCTGGAGGAGACTGAGAGGAGACCTAATTTCTCTCTACAGCTACCTGAAAGGAGGTTGTGGAGAGGAGGGAGCTGGCCTCTTCTCCCAAGGGACAGGGGACAGGACAAGGGGGAATGGCTCAAGCTGTGCCAGGGGAGGTTCAGGCTGGACATGAGAAAAAAAAATTTTCACGGAAATGGTCATTGGGCACTGGCAGAGGCTGCCCAGGGAGGTGGTGGAGTCACCATCCCTGGAGGTATTTAAAAGACGGGTGGATGAGATGCTCAGTGGCATGGTATAGTGGTTGATAGGAATGGTTGGGCTCGATGATCCAGGAGGTCTTTTCCAACCCAATGATTCTGTGATTCTGTAGATTAATGTGTGCTTATACTGGGGCTACGTAATCTTGCTGTTTTATTTCCAAGACATTTTATTTATAAAATATTTTTTATCTTTCTCCAGCTGAGATTTGACATTAAAGGTTTAAGAATCAAAGCCTAGAACTTACTTTGCTTCTGAATTACAGACAAATGCAAGATGTAGAAAGTTAGAAGTTGAGAAGGGTAGAAATATTTGCTATGCCTGTTGGACAGGTGGGATTTTTACTGATGATATCAAATAGTTGTGGCACATTATGACAAAATGGAGTGTATCTTAATTATATCAGCTTTCCTGTAGGTAGGTTTTAAAATATGACTGCTTTCTGGCACTGTTCTGATGATGGCTAGAATAGTATGTTAAAATAAGACACAATAGTATAAGTAGAAGATACCGTCATTGATGAGCATAATGGATGTATTTTGTTTGCATTTATTCAAGATGACTAAAATAACTTAACTTTTGGTCTTTATGTGTTTCAGACTTGAGTGGCAAAATTATTTGTACTGATAAACCTTTCTTTCATCAACATTATGATGATTAATCATATACATGCATGCACGCACATGCTTGTGCACAATTATATATACTGCATCATATGTTAATTCTGTCATGTGGTGTGAATAAAATTCTGTGATGGTTGTCAAAAGTATCCCTTTGCTCTAAGTTTTTTTAGGGGGAGCTGGAGATTTTGGTGTTTGGGGGGGTTTAAATTGTCAACTTTCAGATTTTTGGTAGGCATCACAGAGCAGTGACAATCTTCACAATCAGCTGCTGGCTACTAGTGATCTTTTTTCCTTGCATTCCCATGGAAACAGGTCTAATTAGCACGAATTCGTTTCTAAAAATTAGTATTGTGTTTTAAAATGGCATTTTTACTGTCACTTATATAATAATTATGTCCATGTAATGCAAAACCAAAGCACAGCTTTGTTAACCTGTCTACTCACTGGCTCCGGTTGTATCATAGTTCCATTCTTAAGTAAAGGGTTTCTGAGTAAGTAAGTAAGACTTTTTATTTCTTTCATGTTTTATTATTTTCAGTTTGCTAATTAGTCTCTCTCCGAATATTAGATTTCAGGGTAATTATGTAATTAACTAGTACAGTTGTGTAGTTGCTCTAAAATATGAATGTATATTCCAATAAAATTAGGACTGATTGAACTACTTTTAAGTGCTTGCCCGATACTAACAAAGATAAGTTAAATTTTTGTTATTTTTGATGACAACCATATTTTTAATATCTTGTTCGGCTTCCCAGTTTTAAACATTTGAATGGCATTGTCTGTTTCAGGTTTCATATCCTGAGCTGAGATAGTGCAGTCAAAACAGTTCTGTCATTTTCTGACATTGAGACTAGAAAAGAGCATTGCTTTGCATGTATTAAAAAAATACTCTGATTAATCTTTTCTTCAAAAAAGAAGGAAGCTACTCTGAAACTCCTGATGATATTCTGCTTTGAAGAAGGCCTTGTGGGAGGGATTTTACTTTGCATTTTGCATTGCTCATGAGAATCTGCCCAGATATAGCCAGATTGTAAATGTGTAAAAAAAAAAAGTGTTCATGTTATGCAGAAATTATCTAGATCTGCACATTTAATTATGATAGAGATGTTGTTGGTAGTTGGGATGCTCCAGGTTAGGGCAGCAATTCCAGAATTATGGATTGAGACACAAGGGAATGATCTTTCTTGTGCTTTCTTTTCATGATCTGCCAAACTGAGGGAGAACAAACAGAAATCAATGCACGTTCAGACATAACAAAAGTCCTGAGTCAGCAGGAGTTTGGGGTGAAAGGATGAGCATACTGTGACCAGAAACAGATAGGTTTTGAAGACATTGGGTGGAAGGTATCCTGTTGAAGCCTCTTAGATTGTATACAAAAGTGCTTTTGTATTTATGTGGTGTGAATAACAGCTGTCTTTAGATGTGCTGTGCTGTGCTGTGACCAAGAAACAGAAAAGCTGTATTTAGAGGGGAATAAAGTTAAACAAATGCTAAACCAAATGAAAATAGCAAATAAAAATATGGACTCAGCCAGTAGAATCAGGGAACCTATCTTTGGTTTTACTGTTATTTTTTTCTTATGGCTTTTCTGGATAGGACTGGAGATAAAACCCAGTTGTTCAAGGACCTTACAGACTTCCCTGTCATCAGAAAGAAAAAGGAGGAGATCCTGGATGTGCTTTCTAAAATCCAATTGCATCTGCCGGACATTCGTAAACAGATTAAGAATACCTCTGCGGAGTATGTCACAGTTTCTGGTCAAGAGGTAATGTAGTATCTATGCTATACCCTTGCTTGTCTAGAAAATATCTTAAAAGTTAGGCTTAACTAGAAGCCTCTTCATTTAGTATGATAATCGATGAGGTAATTTGAACAGTTTTCTGGCAGTGTCACTTTATTTAAGTCAATTACTTCAATGTTTTAAATAATAGAAACACATTACTGTGGTTGAATTTGGTTCAGTAATGCTTTGCTTTTCTCTAGATGTAAAAACACTTCTGAGGTTAATTATGTGGCTATGAAGTGCTGAAATATTCTCAGAAAACCAGGAAGGAAAAAAATTATTTTAATTTGAAGAATGGTAAAATTATTTGTAAGTACTGATTAAGACTAATTGGAAAGACAGGAGAGAAGAGGAGCACTATTAAAGAATGATAAATGTTATTTTACTTTTAATTCTTAGAAACAGTGGTTGCAGACTCGAACCTTTGTTTGCTAGATGCTGTGCAAGAGTGGGCAGGCCATGCTGCATTAAGCTGAGAAGTTTGGTGCAAAGGAAAAAAAAAAGGAGCTAACAGGTGCTGCCAGATTTGTGGGGGAAGTTAAAGGGGCAGTGAGATAGTACTGTTCAACATTGTCACTTGGGAACAGAGAGTAAGGAGGCTAGGGAAAACTCCACAGAGAACTGGGAAAAGAAAGGAGAGTTCGGAGTAGAAGGGATGAATGAGTGAGGACAGGGAGAGAAGGAGCTGGTGGCAGGTCTCCATCACTTTGAGGACCTGGGAAGCTGAGAATGACCAGAGAGACAGCAGGAAGCAGGCAGGCAGTGCTGAAGATGAGAGAGAATGTGGGAAGGGATGAATTAGAGTAGCATCTGATAAAGATCTAGGATGGATATTTCTTTTGATGGTGAGAAAGGAAGTGTGGCTGAAGAGTTGGGTAGGCTGTTAGCATGGATGCTGATGTCCAAGAGGAAATGTGGAAGACTGTGTTTGAGTGTCATGTAAGGAAGGGAACAGTCAGGATTTGAAAGGTTTCTCATGGAGACTGAGTTTTAGAGGTGGATGATGAAGGAAAGGAGACGAGACAAACTGATCAAAGAGAATAGAGAATTTGAGGAAGCAGTCAGATGTGAATTAGACAGGAGAGTTTAAGAAACTGCCAGTCACTTCACACAGACAGGAGGCCTTCGTAGCAGGGACAGCTCAGAAGCCATTGCATACAAGGAGAGCTATCTTGGTAAATTCATGAAAGGAGCTACAGAGGTTGTGGTTGTCTAATATTTAATTGCATCTGATACAAGTGTTTCAGAGGCATCAAAAGAGGCAGTGGAGGAAGGATTAGAGAAGATGGTTAGTGAGGAGAGACGCCAAAGGAGCAGAAGTGATGGAAAGGGAATTGTCTGGGTGCGGCAGAGCATAGGCTTGACATGAGTTAAGCTCAATCTTCCTCAGATCTGTATGGTGTGTTCTCATGTCGTAACAGTGATAAATGTAGTATTCAAACACTTACTTACTACAGGCCTGGGCAGAAACAGGTTTGTGGTTTGCTGGTTCTGGAGGAGAGAGAAAGCACCAGGAAACATTTTTTAATCTACTCTGAAAGTCCATTCAGGAAACAGCCCTTCTTAAGAGAAACAAACAAACAAACCCCCAAACCAACCAAACAAACCCCCCCCTGTTTTCTTCTTCATATGTGCCCCTAAACCCATGATTATGAATACATTGTTAGATATTCAGTCAGCCCACAGTTTATGAACTTACACTTGTTGCATTCCTGTTAAGAGTTCTGATGAAGATCCGGTTGACACATAACTTTCCTGAAATATGAAGTTACACCGTCATCTGTCTTGTCTTTTGTTTCTGGACCTCTAATGCAATTCGTAGTGTGCACTAAACAGGACAGAAAGCTGTCCAGGTAGTGATAGTATTGTATTGCTGTTCATTTCAGGCAGGATTTTGAAAGAAATTGATAGTATCATAGAATTGTAGAATCATAGTGTAGTTAGGGTTGGAAGGTACCTTAAAGATCATCTAATTCCAACCCCCCTGCCATGGGCAGAGACATCCCACTAAATCAGGCTGCCCAAAGTCCCATCCAACCTGGCCTTTAACACCTCCAGGGATGGGGCATCCACAGCCTCCCTGGGCAACCTGTTCCAGTCCCTCACCAGTCTCATAGTGAAGAAATTCTTCCTTATGTCTAGTCTAAATCTGCCCCTCTCCAGTTTGCACCTGAATCGCTACATTTGGCAAAAGTTTGCATGCTACATTGCTTAAATAGTGCTTTGCACACAGTTATTTAATTCTGCGATTATTTATCTAATATGGTTGAGAATTAAAGGATACAAAAGCAAATGCTATTTTTTGTTTTGAAGTTTGCAACCTCTCTGTGTGTTTCTCTCTAGTCACACAAATAACCAGGCAATTAAACAGGCTGTGTTAATACAGACAATTTTGAGTTTAGTTAGTTATCCATCATAGACAAAAACGTGGTCTTACTTTCTGTCTTCCTTATGTAAACACAGCATATTTAGTTGTTTTAAGATGAAATTCAGGAAAAACTGGTTTTGGCTTGTAAGTGGAAGGTGAGAAGAGTTTGTTAGTGGCTGGAGGAATAGAAAGGCAGAGATGGGGCAGCAACATGGTAGCACACAAGAACAGCTCAGGATAGGAGTTGATTTTTTGGCAGAAAATGTGCAAGTCATAACCCTTATTTCAGAGGGAAAAAGAACAATATCTCCTGGCTTGCTTAGTCTCTTCAGGCTGAACATGGTTTTCCTCTGATGCACGGAGATTTCTTGATACCTTGATGATGATTATGGATCTGTAGTCTTCCTAACTTCCCACTATGTGTAATACCACATTTCTGTTTATTTTAGTTTCTGATAGAAGTCAAGAATTCCCAGAAATCATCTGTGCCGTCTGATTGGGTTATGATTAGTAGGTATGGAAAATGTCTTTGAAGTTTTTCTGTTTTAATATATACGGAAAAAATGTGGGAATTTTGGTATAACAATTAATTATGTGCATTCTCATAGGTCCGTGTGTGTTTGTGTTTTTTTTTAAACTGAAAACCAACTAACCAAAATTGTTATATTACTTTATTGCTATAATTAGTTTTGCTTAACAGCTAACAAAACCAACTGAAAAACTGGAGTTTTTAAGATATTTGTTTTTAGAGGGTAGATCCTTAGCACACTATATTACTCACTTAATCTTTCAAAGTGCATGTGCTCGTGTCAAAACTGTGTTCGTCATTCAGTTCTGCAAGTAGTTGGCAGATACAAGTATTTAATGAAATTTTGATCATTCTTGTTTTTTATTCAGAAAATGTAATGATAGCTGTGAAAATGTGCATCTCAATAAACTGTATTTAAAATGTCATTTTACTTATTCATACAGACAAGTTTTGCTTGCTTTGATACTTAGTGTTATTTAAGTGTGGTTGTAAATACTTTTGGGTACTTTTCCAGTAGGTCAAACAGATGGACTGAATTATGTCATCCTTTTTTTTTTATTTTTAGTCATTTGTTTTATTATTTAAACAGGTTGAAAACCTTAATGTTATAATGTATGAGCACAGACATCTCACAGTAGAAAAAGACATAACGCAGGTGAACTCTGAAGTGATGTTCTATTCACGTATGCAAGAATTCAGTATTTTAAGTGCACAGATTAGACAGATTTAAGATGATGAAGAAGAAATTACAGCTAAACTGGAATTTGTAAAATGGGATGCCAAATGCCTGGGAATGCCAAAGGGAGTCCTTAATGAAAATACATAGATAAATAGCAGGTGTATCAAATGGAAACTAGTATCCATGCAAGGCATTCTGTATTTACTAAGTTTATTTTATGCTTGTCAAGAAGTTTTCCCCTTTAAAGGGAATTTTTTTCTTGAAGTTCATTGTATATGCTTTCAGTCACAGAAAATTCCATTTGCGCAGCTTACTGCTGAACAGAATTTTGTGAAATGTATTAACTTCAGTGTTATATGCTACATTGTGTAAAACAATTTAAAAGCTTTTTGAATGGGCAGTGGTGCAGTAACTGATCACTTTATTCACAGTAATGATCATTGGAATCAGTGGAGTTTGGTACTACAATAAACCCCCATTTTTTTTAGATATCCATTTTTAAGACTCACAAAGAGTAAGAAAACTAGTCCAATTTTGCATGTAGACGGTGTAACTGATTGCTTTGTAACCTTGATTTCCTATTTGTCTCTTCCTTCTTTCAGCACAAAAGCTGTTAGCCGTTTCCACTCTCCTTTTATTATAGAAAATTACAGACATCTGAATCAGCTCCGGGAGCAGCTAGTCCTTGACTGCAGTGCTGAATGGCTAAAGTTTTTAGAGTGAGTTTACAAAACCGAATTGGGCTTTGTTTTGTTTTGTTTTGTTTTGTTTTATTTTATTTTATTTTACTTTGGTTTTGCTATAAGAACTTAAAAAAGACTTTTACCTCAAAAAAAGTTTGATAATTCAGTTATGTGGCCAACAACTTTAAAGTAGTCAAATAAAATATTGTTCTTCACTTTAAAGCATTTGAAGGCAACACCTCTGCAGACTGAATTCTGAGACCATCAGTTACGTCTCCAAATTTTAAAATTGTGATGAAAATACACTATTAAATATGTAAAATGGCTCTCAAAATTTGAAAACTAATGCCACAGCATTAAGAACCTGAAAGTAGGACTGACTGTGAGTGAAACCAAATTTAGTAGTTTTATTATTAAAACACAATGTAAATGAGATGAAAAAAAGATTTGTTTTACAAGCTAAGCAAATTAACTTTCAGTATAAATTGAACTAGAATATGACCTCACTAGTATGTGTGACATTACTGAAAAAAAATTAACTACAATTGTAGTGTTACTTATAGTTTTTGAGTTAGGGATGTTCAGGGCATTTGAGGAACTCAGGTGGGTGAATGTGATTCTTCATAGCCCTATGTTTGGTATGCTAACCCTGTGAGTGACTGTGAGAAAGTAGTGGCAGCATTGTGTCCCTCACACTGGCATGGAAGACATGTTTGTCTCAAATCAGAGTTTTGAATTAAGGTATTTGTCTATTTAGTCAAAGCATCTTCAAAACAGTAGTTCAGATTTCTCAAACATTTGAATACCTTTGATTTTTCAGTTGTCTGGTTATCAATTATTTTTTACTTCCATGAGTTACAATGCCACTAAAATTGTTCCTTATGTCATGCAATAACAATTGGCTCACTTTGGGTTGTAGTTTTTTCCTCACTGCACAAACTTAAGAAGTTCCCTCAGATGTTGTCTCACTGGACATAACTGATGCTAAGATTTGCCTCCTAGCAGGAGCCCAGCAATTCTATAAATTTTGTAGGAACTAGAAAAACATTCCACTTCGCTCTTCTGCAGATGTTTGGCCTTTGCAATACTATAAAAATTATGTTAAATAATTTTTGTCACTGTATTAACCATGTAAGTTTGAATAGACCTTTAACCTTTTTTTATTTTAACCTTTCTTCACTTAGATATTCAGCTTTGCATGTTCACTTTTCTCTTGGCAGTAGTGTTGTATGATGGCAGCATACCACGGGAAAAGAACTGTGTTCTTCCCCCCCGCCTTTAGTTATTTATTTACTATTTTTTGCTCCCTGATGGTTTTATATTCCATGTTATATCTTTGAGACTAGGAGAGGGAAAAAAGAGATTCTCAATGAGAGAGAACCCTACTGAAAACTGTGCTCTTCTCTTGGTAATGTCACTAATGTACTGGATTTATTTACTTTTTTTTTGTAGATATGGTATTTTATTGAAATTGTAGGCAACTCTTGTGTTCAGGCACTTCTATTATTTGAAGTTACAGGCACTGCAAGTTATGGTTGAAGTGAATTGGCAGTTGGGATTCAGATGCCACTGTGATAAATAGTGGCATTTTTACAGACCTCATTTAAGCAGCAGAGGTCAACTGCAGACCTCCTATGTGGTATCTAATGAATTTAATTTTGCCTGCTTTTTTTGTGCTATAAAGTAGTTCATTGTTATAACAAGAGAGTGAAGTTGTCTTTATTAAGATTATGTCCTCATAGTGTAACTTAATATACTACTGGGAAATTTGAATTCAGAATAAGTTAAAGATGATAGGGACCCTGTGAGAAGCATGCATGGGGAATATTTTGACAATACATTTGTATCTGCATGAAATTATTTTTTCCTGGTTTTTTTCCTCCCATTATTTTTCTCTGTTTTGGTATAGCCATTTTAGTGAACATTATCACCCTGTGTCTAAAGCGATTGGTCACCTAGCAACTATCGACTGTCTGTTCTCATTGGCCCAGGTGGCTAAACAGGGAGACTACTGCAGGTAATCAATTGTTAATTTTTTTTTTAGAATTTCATAGAGAATTATAAGAGAATGTTTAAAAATATTGATTTTACTATGTGTACTATTATAAAATGCATTATTAAAATTTTTTAGAGTGGTTTCAACTTTGTCTGATTTTGCAAAGCAACAGTTTTAGGTTTAATTCATATCTCTAAACAGTGCTGTTCAAATTTGACATCTTATATTTGTCTGTCTGTGTGGTTTTTTTTTTTTTTTTTTTTTTTTTTCCCCTCAGCCAGTCTGAATTTATAACGTCTTTCTAATACCTAAGATTCTAAGGCGTATGAGGTATGTTTTGAAGAAGAATTTTGGGTAAATAATAGGTAAATACTAGTCCCCGCCTCTAGAGCACTGATGATGCCTGACCTTGTTAGACCTGATGAGCTGTGCTCCTGCCTCTACCTGAGACTCATGCATGCACATAGGGCACCATAGCGTGGGACTCTGGTGGTGCTGGCGCTGACCCCTCTGCTCTCTGCAGTGATGAGACATGAACCCTTGAGGTCCTGCTTTACCAGAGGTTGTCCCAGATTTGGCTCCTGGGCATGTATACCTACAATTCGAGTCTTCCACGCCCTCACAAGCCCATATCTCCTGCACCCACACAGAAACAGTTAATCCCACTGGGGTACCTTTGTCCCGGTGGTGAGGTCTCTGTCCCCAGAAGTGCTGGACACTCAGTCATTGCTTCAGCTTGCTGAGTGCTGCTGGTGAGGCCAGCACTTACTGTTTCTGAGGTTTGCATAGACACTCCTGCAAAGACTAGGGGTTTCCAGTCCTCAGCCATTCCCTCTGCCAGACAGTCCACCTATTCTCTTATGAAACATACTGTGTGTAGCTCTTTGAATGTTGTCATTGTGGGGCTGTGTTGCAAGTGGTTGGTCAATTGCTTAGGAACAACCATATGACTTAGTTACATTTGAGACCTGTGGAAAAACAGCAAATCGTGTATTAAATGTATGTGGATGAAGGGAAGTCAACTTACGTATGCTTCTGCTTTTATACAGCATAAAGATAATATTGATCACTTCTGGACCCTTGGGAACTTGTGTGCCTTTATCAAAATCTCTTTGATAGCGATTGCTCACTTGTTTCTGTTGTACTTAGATGAGGAAACAAAACTATGATTTGTTCACTATGTGGACTTTAAATAATTCACTGAATTTTTAAAAGTGGCTCTTTGCATATAGACTGTCATGATGGAGACTTCTCAGCGAGACCTCACCTGTGAGGGAGGTGTCAATAATTAAATTTGAGATGGTGGCTAAAGGAAAGATGGGACTTTCATATTATCTGCTTTAAGTATTTCAAAGGAATGAGTTTTGATTAAGTGAGGGTTGTTTCCTGTCACCTTATCTGAGACATGTAAATGAGTCATGAAGTCAGGAGCACCGGTGCACCACACAGTTGTTGGAGAGAGGTAAGCACATCTTCCGGTTTCAAAGTGTCTCAGGACTCCTGTATTGGGAAATTTGTCCTTTTTATGGACGATGTACAACATCAGACCTCTCAGGTAATTAGGGCTCTCAGCAAAATTAGATACCTAAAGATGACGGTGTAGGTAACCCAGAGATCATCATCTGATGTTAGAGTATCCACTCTGCAAAGTGTGAATTCATTTAGCTTTAAGGAATGAAAATGTAGTACAGGACTAATGAACACGTTATGCATTCCAGAGTAATTAACTTTTTTTCCTCACTGGATGATGCACATAACTGTCTGATTGTGGGAACACAGGGGAGGAAAGAGCATATGAATGATTGTGACTGAGACCATGCTTCTGTGGGCCCACTGTCTGAAATGAGAATGGGCAGTCAGCAGGGCTTATGGCATCCTGTCACAGTTACATGGAAGGAGGCTTGAGCATTGAAAAGAAGGGGATTGTTTCCAAAGACAAGTGCAGAATTATAAAATGGCAAAGGGATCATGTCATGTCTCTCTCTCTTGAATGCGAAGTGGAGAGGTGCAAGAGGAAGTGCTTCTAGGTATGTTCTCCTCCTTTTTCAGACCATTATGTTACAGCTCCAAACAACTTACCCATCCAGCAAATGGAGGATGAAATTTCCTTTCTCCATCCCCAAATCCAAAGCATCTGTCTGTATTGGTTTTATCTCAGCTATACAAATGCAAGAAATATCTTTATACTTAAAAAAGGACATTGTTATCCACTTGCACCTCTTTTCCCAGTGCTTTGTGTTCCTAACAAGACATCTATTTTATCTTTTGTTTCCTTTCAAATTCTATCATTCTTCAGCCCAACAAAAGTCACACTCCCCACATCTTGTCTTCCCTCTGAAGTCCACCTAAATTATTAGTTGATTTCCGGTAAAAAAAATTCTATGGCTTTATTCCAGTATTCTCTTTTCTGCACTGCTGCCACTTTCCTGTTATTTCAGAGTGATTGTACTTTGAGCATAGGAAAATGTTGTTGAGACGTTAAACCACATTTACTTCTCCAATGAGTTATGCGCTTCAGTTTACAATGAAAAAGTTGTTGCAGAGAACAAAAAGAAATCATGGTTGTAATTCAGTGGAACACACTTCTTTTCCTTTGTTTGTTCTGTGAAGAGCACACAGGTCTGAGAGATGGAGCTTTTCAGACATGGAGATACCTATTTGTATTGAAGGTGGAAGCATTTAAGACAAATTCTTTTTACATGTTTTGGAGATGACAGAAAAAAGTATTTATCTGGTTTGCGTATTGATTTCTGAAAAAGCACTGTCATTTCAGTATTTTAACTTTTCAACTTAGGTAGTAAGCTCTTTCTGTAGGCAGTTATTGTTTGACTCTTGTACATGTTCAGGAATTACTGTTAGGTTATGAGACCTGCTAATGTATATAAGAGAGTTACTGTTCTGTCATACTCTAATCTTGTGCGTTATCAGTTGTAATATACATAGTTGGATGATTTTTTTTACTCAGCACGCTCCAGTTAGGACTTACGCAGTAACAGGCTCGACCAGTTCATCAGCAAGTTCATTCTGAGAATTTGAAATATATGTGAAAAGGTAGCATTTTGCAGAAGCTGGTGAAGTGGTGGGAAGAAGGCAGACTGTCCTCCAGTTTGGGCAGTTTTCTGTTGTTTGTTCATTTTGTAGTTCTAAATAATTCTTTAGAATGCACAGAAATGACTGAAAACATTCCCTAGGTAATGAAAAAATGAAGAAAATGTTCTAAAACTTCTTTTTTTTTTTCAGAAATATTTGATAGCAATAGTTAATTTTGTAATTTTTTTTTTCCCCACAAAAATTTCATCAAAGATGACTCTCCTCCGGAATTTAGTTATCGTGGTTCTAATTAATCAGTTACAACTTTGAAATTAGTATCTCTTCTTTTTTGCAGACCAACTGTACAAGATAATCATCGAGAAATAATTATAAAAAATGGAAGGCATCCTGTGATTGATGTACTACTGGGAGAACAGGATCAGTATGTTCCAAATACCACTAACCTTTCAGTAAGTATTGTTTGAGCTTCAAAATCATTCAAGGGACGGAATCTGGGATATGCTTCTTGGCCAGGAAGTTAAAATAATTTAATCATACAACTGTCTGCTTGGTAGCGTTTCAGATAGATATTATTGCTAGATGTAATCACATTTGTTTTGTCCTTTTTCTGGTATGTTGCAGCCAGACACTCTTTATGATCTTGTTCAACCTTCATGGCATAAAGAAAATTGATCTCAAAAGTAGGCAGATGAAAGTTTTAAATAGTTATTTTTGAAAAATAAATGAATAGTTACAGGAGTTTTTTAAGCGTCACCAGGAGGAGCCTGTATTTTGTCATAAGTTTATTTCAAATTTTTTAATATACAAGCAACAACTTCAGTTTTTGTGTAATGTGTTGCAGCCTTAGTTTTCCGAATTAATTCTAAAATAGCTCAGATATTATTTTTAGGTCTTTCTCTAGTATGTGTTTTCCTTTTTTTCTGGAAGTACTAATTTCATACAGCCTTTCCTAATCTGACAATGCCTACTTGGAGGTCTGTCTCTTCATTGTGCAGTATCAAGTATATGCTCTATATAATCTGTGCATTAGTTGTAAGAAGCCTTTCATATTAACATATGATGAAGACTCCCCATGTGCTGGTTGCAGACTGTGTGTTACCATTAAGTCCATGTCAGTCTGTTTCCTGCAATGGAGAATGATATTGGGAAGTAATAAGTAATTACTTGTCTGGTAAACAAAATGTGTGTGGGCAACTTAACATTTTCTATGCTATGTTACCTAAATTGTATGACCTAGATTACCTAATTTTGCTGTGAATATGCAATTATCACAGGTAGGAAATTTTGCCATATTTTATTTCACATATCTGTTTCTTTTAGCATCTTTTAGTTTGTTTCCTTCTCTTTTTTTTCTGAAAAACTGAAATCTGTCTTTTAAATAACATATTCTTTTGACTTTTTTTTAGTAAATATTTACCTGACTATATCTTCTTAAATACTACATTTCTGTTTGTAATGAATATAAAAAATATGCTTGCAACTTAACTCTGAATACATAACTGATGATTTTTCATGATTTTCATACAGTAAATATAGAAAAGGTATGAAACAGATGTCAGTTTGGAGCATTGCTGGAATAAACATCATACAAATTTGTATGTATTTCTCTGGAAATATTTTTAAATGCTCTTCTGTACTGAACAATGATACAGATATTACGCAGTACTTCAGGGAGTGTTTTTAAAATTATTTTTCAAATCCGAACAAGCGACAGATGGCATTTACAAAAAATTCAACATTTCATTTAGTATTCATCATGCACTTTCCCTTGTTAGTATGATTCTTTTATTTGCTTTCTAATACTGAATATTACAAAATCAAGTGGTCATGGTAGAATAATTTTTGCCTCTACTGTCGGTCTGAGTTGTCTCTTTTTTGAGAGAAGTGAGTGGGAACCAAGTTTATTAAAACACCTCTAGTTTTAAACTGGTGTGTTTGAATCAGCAGGAAAATGCTTCTGCTTTCATGTTTTCGACTGAAATGTTGTCAAATATCTAACTATAGGAAAAGCGTTCTCGTAGTGCCTTGAAATAAACATATTGTTCTGTTCCCTGTGTCCTAAAATATCCATGGATTTTTTAGTACTTTTAACTTGTACTGTAAATTCCAAAAAGATGGTAGCTTATGGTTTCATACAGTTGGAAGGGTAGATGTATTCTTTGGTCGGATGTTATGGCACATGTTCTTCCTGAAAGTTGGCTTTGCAGGCCAGCTTCCAGTCTCACAACATGGTTGAAGGGACTCTGGAGGAATACCAAACCATGTGCAAGAAATTTTTGGATTTTAACAGATGAACTCATTCTGCTTGAAAGTATCTATAAATTCTATTATGTTGAGCCAAATGGTGGCTCAGAGAAAGTTTTAGTAGCAGTATTGAAACTATACCTTGGAGACTAGAATATTATGAATTTTGTTCCTGTATAGTCATACAAATTTTATTACATCCATCCTGATAATGGCATTTTCTGGGGTTTGACTTTATTGTGACTTCCTATTCTGGGATTTTCTTAGGAAAAACTAACCAGATTTTTGCATATAGTAAATACTGATTATATGTATCTTCTGTATGATCTGAATTATGATATAAAAGTGACAGTCCGATATGAATTTTATTTGCCTCTCTCTACTAACTGGCTGAAAGCCTGACAAAAAAATGAATCAGTAAAGGTAGTGAAGTTTATTCTGTGGAGATTTCTATTTTCTTGTCACAATGACTGATCAATTCTAAGCTTCCTAAATAGCATGGCTAATATTCATTATGCACAGCTTGCCCTTTCTTGCCTGCCCCTTCCATCCGGCAGTGGAGTATGCTCCTTTTTGCATACTAATACTATTTGCATGCTAATTTTGATTACTTTGTCAGTTGTATGCACCCATTAGAAAGGAAAAGTATAGTTGCCTAAATTCCATGCATAGTTTCTGTCCGTTTTAATCATGAGTAGTGAAAGTTGGTTGTGATCCTCCTCTCTCAACAGCCTGAAGAGGTCTTAGGAAAATCTATTGATCTGAGACTTCATGATATCTTGAAAAGTGAATGTGATGAACTTGAAGAATGAAGGAAGCTGTTCACCTAGAAACAGAATGTTCAATCTTGACTACTTTTCCTTTATCCCGCTAAGCAGATACACACATACTAAACTTTCTTATAAAAGCACCATATGCAGGACAATGTATTTGACGACTGTTTTGTATTTCCAGGGAAATGGTGAAAGGGTCATGATAATAACTGGACCCAACATGGGAGGAAAGAGCTCCTATATAAAGCAAGTTGCATTGATCACAGTCATGGCGCAGATTGGTTCTTATGTTCCTGCAGAGGAGTCAACAATTGGTGTTGTGGATGGTATTTTTACCAGGTAATGTTTCAAAACTTGCTGTAAGTTTATGAAAATGTTATTGTGGCAGGGGATGTGTGTGTATATCCAAGAATAATTACATAGTTCATTTAAAACTTCGCAATTTAAACTTGAAATTTCCTTTTTTGCTTTAAATGCATGCTTTGATTGTTAGATTTTGATTATGGTTTTCTGGTAAGCTGTAGTACTTTTTTTGTAATCTTTGAATCTTTAAAGGATAAGAATGTTAGTAAGTCTCTCTTGACTTGTCTTACTTACCTTGATTAAAGTCCAGGTGTCTAAATTCATCTGTCTGAATGAACATCTCAGCCAAATTTATTTTGCTGGGTGATAGCCGAATGATGTTTCCGCTAAGATGAATGTTGTCACCTCTAAAAATGATGTCATGGTTTCTGCTGTGCTGCATGGTTGTACATATTTGCAATGTTTCAGACTGAGAATTTTGGGCTATGTATATTCTATGCTTACCGTCTTTCCTGTAATACTAGTCTTGAACACACTTTGTGTGATGTCTTTTAAAGAATGAGTAATGGCAGTTCATTTCACACAGTCTCATTTTTAAGATTGTGCTCAGTAATTTTTGAAGATTATCAATAAAGACAAAATTTTTGTATTTTATAAACTAATATTACCAAGTGTTATCCAACTGTTTTTTCCCCTTTTTCTTTATTGTATTTTTCATGAGCCAAAGTTCTGTGTAACTGATGGTATTTGCAATAGATTTTTTTTTTTATAGTTGTAAGTTTAAAAATAATCATTTATCTGTGCTGAAATTATCTTTCCTTTAACACTAGTTCTGTGATGGCAGTGTGCACTTCAGAGTTAACTTCTAACAGTGATTCTGAGATACTACTCATCCGGGATTACTTCATCTTGTGAAGTTATTGTGCTCTTATGCCTCACTGTATCATGACAAAAATGAATGAAATCATGCTTTGATGCACTTCAGTGCTAAGCAGTTGAACAAATTAGAAAACCATTTGTATTATCTTTCAAAAAAATTAATCAGAGCTGAAAATTCGAAATAGTTAACTTCTCTCCTTACCCTGTGTTGAAAGTAGTTGACTGGTTGATTGGATGAGCGTTTCTCGAGGGGACATGGAGATATACAAGATCTGATTTACTTTACAGAAAGAACATTACAACTTTACTAATAATTTGAAGATTGGTTTTGTCTTCCTCTGTGTTTTGTTCGGTAATTTAGAATACTTGTGTTCACACTGTCTTAATTTCTAGCGACATAAACCTAAGTCTGTTATTCTTAAGTTTAATATCCCTTTTTTTTCTATCTGTCACTGCAACAGGATTATTTCTGCAGAAAAATTAAGAAATATGACATAGATACTGGGAGTATCAGTAGATACTGTTTTGTTTTATGCCCACTAGGAAGTGTCCTCTACAATGTAAAAACCTTGAAATGAATATATCTGTGTTCAACCTGTTCCCTAGTGTATTTCTCTGATTCCACTTTTCTCTACGTTATAGGTATTTTCACATCTGGTAAGTTAGTATTGTTTGAAGGTAAAACTTACGCTTTTAGACTCTGAGCCAAGCAGACCTGGAATGTATTACTTATTGGCTGTAAGGTTTCAGAGCATTTAATTTGGAGCCCAGTCAGATTCTAACACTAGGAATTGTGTTTTTTTCCCTGTCTAAATTAGCTCTGGAAGCTCAACTGGATATGCTTTTCTTCACTTAACACAAAATCTGTCAAACACTAGATGAATATATTAGAATGACTTAAATTCTTGTCATTGCACTGGCAATTAAGAGTAAACTAATGGGTTCAGTATTAAGAAGAAATTGAAAATATATTACTGAGGTAGAAATCGTGATGCATTAGTTAGAAGGTTAGCGGGAAGCAAAAAAGCTGAGTTTATGCATTGCATTCCTTCGGGAATCCAGGATGCTCACTTCAATTTGTGAAAGATTACCAGTGGAACTGCTTGTCTGTTCATCTGTTTAAACTTTTGTACAGTGTAATTAGAGGGGATTGATTGTACTGTTGGGACAGGTATTAGCCACTTCCAGTGTACCTATAGGATATTAGATCTTGACCCAGTTGTAGCTTTCCTTGCAGCACAAATGTTTAGGAGAATACTTGCATTGTGATTTTGCTTCAGCCTTCCAGGGGCTTTCCCTGCTCTATAGATCAAAGTAATGACATCATGCTACCCAAGTAAAGTTGACAATGCTCTTTTCTGTCCCACTATATTTGATTGTCAGTAGACAGAAAATGGTTTTAGTGCCCAGACTGATCTTTACCTAACTCCTGCTTCACTTTCAACACTCCAAGTCATGAACTTCACCTTCTACAATGAAAAAAAGAAGTAATTTACTAGATTCTGTAATCAGAGTCTGAAGGTGTACAGAGGCTGTCCAGGAAGTAGGCACCTCTATTTTGGTTCGTTTGGGTATTTTTTGGGTTCATTTTTTTTTTTTTATTCGGGGTTCTGGGAAAGGTCTTAAAGTGCATAGGTCTGTCAGGTCACGTTAATGTGGTGTTATATTCCAGGTATTTCTTAGACCTAGGAAGTTATCCTTCTAGTAGTTTTTAATACCTGGTTAGAGAAACAATAAATTCAGCTGCAACATGATATATCATACATTGTTTCTTTAGTACTCTGTCTGGCTCAATACAATTTCTAAAGCCTCAGCTTTTGCCAAGAATTCTCCTTTGGTAGGGAATGAGCTTGAAGAGATCAGAGATGTTCTGTTGTTTTGCCTCCAATTTTGACTTTTTGTTTTGTTTTCTTGTCTGTTTTTGTTTTGGGAGTTGTTTTTGTTTATTTGAATAGAATACACCTATGCAGGTCTCCCTTATGCACTGCCACCTAAGGCCACAAGTGTCTTACTGGGAAATGTTTTGTTTGTTTGTTTGTCTTGATAAATATGGTATATTTTTAATCTTTTAAAAACATTGAATGGGAAGATGTCAGTTTCCAAGTTATTTTCAGCACTGCCGTAGTGTGTTGTTTTCTAGATGTTGCTGTTAGCATAGCAGCCCTGCTATAAGCGATGCTTTGCAGGCTGGCTCCCTATTCTGTGCATCAGGAGCACCAACAACTCTGCTGCTTCCTGATATTTTGGGGAATATTGGTACCTTACACTGTAGTCTGTTATGCTTGTAGGTTACATCTTTGAAATATGAATTTATATAGGTGTAAGAGATTTACATTCGTCTAGAATTTGTATCTTGTGTTCTAAGCAGAGTTTCCATGGAAATTGAAAGGTTGCTACTATGTTTATTCCTTTGGATATATTTAGTATTTACGTATTATAGCTTCTTTAAATTGATTTTAAATACTGCATTATATGAAACAGTCTTAAAGGTGCAAAAGGAATACAGTGAAAACAGGAAAGGTTCTTCACAATACAGTGCTAAGGCTAGTCCATACATTTCAGAGTAGTGTTGATAATTTCATCCTAGAGAGGGGGAAAGGGAGAGAATCTTCCACTGCATAATGCCTCTAAGCCCGGGTGATATGCTGTTATAAGTTTGTAAATTGAAAACTTGGAGCTGGGGGAGGGTTCTTCCCTACACTACCCTGCTTACGTTGTTGACTTCTTAAGGAACTGTGAGTGCTCCTATGGACTCCCAAATCTTACTATTTATGTGTAAGAACAGCCTCATTATTTCCGTTGCTACGCTTTGTTCCTTATCCTGGGAAAGGAGTGCTAAGGATTGTAAAATAAGCAAAAAACTGCTATATTGCTAGGGAGCTCCTGCTTTATAACATCAAGCGAAAAAGACACTAAATACTTCTCCATATTTCTGTATTTTTACTAAAGGTATTTTTAGAATAGATTTTATATTGTATTGTTAAATTGTTTGTATGAATTGCTCACTTGAAATTCCATACTTACATTTTTTTCATGAGTGAATGTATGTGTAAACTATTTTTGTACAAAAAAAGTTACTGCTTTTAGACCATATGCCATGCCTGTAATTTAAAGAATAGCTATGTGATATGGAGGGTGTGTAGAATATTTTGAGGATGTTTTGCTGGTTGATATTATCTTCTTTTTTTTTTCCTTTTCCTATAAGAGATAAAGTTTTCATGCAACCTTTGCTTATGGAATTTAGCTTAATCGGTGCCATTATAGTTAAGAATTTTAGAAGAGTTATGGAGAAGTCAACACCCAATCTATTTTGACTTTCAGTAGGATTTGAGTATGTAATTCTCTGATGTTTGAAAATTTCCACCTGAGTTTCTTCTTGCAGTAACTGTGTTCAGTTTTTTATTTAAATTTGTGTTAGTTCTAATATAGATACTCAGACATTGGAGTGAATGTAATGTTTCTCTGTGTGATTGTGTAGAAAGACAAAGCGAGTGTGGCCACACACATATGGAGGAACTAATGAAAGAAATTCTATCAACCTAATCATACTTTCAGAAGAGGTGATGTTTAGCTGTTGAAGAGAGCTGACTTTCAAAGAGGTCCCACTTAGAATAAATTATTGATATGATTTCTATACAGCTACAAAATTTCAGCCTACTACCTCTAGGTCACCAGTAGCTTTTCCTGAGGATCAATATTCAAAACTAAGAGAGTGAGTATTCTAACAATTTGAAGGTAATATATGCTCAAACAGACAAACTAATTAATAGTTCTAATTACCATATGCCTTGTATTCAAGATTTTAAGAGTCAATTTATTTAAATCGCAGTCTACTGTTAGAAAGAATACTGTCGATGACATCACTTTCTACCAACTCTAGATAAGGTAAAGGGACAGAGAAGAATTTCCTTGCTAGAGTGCTCACCTGCCTGGCTTTTTTTCTTATGCTGAAATAAAAGCTATTTCACTTATTTTGGTGATAAGATGTAAGTATGTGTAGTTGCACTATGATGACATACGTCTTCCAGTGAGGTTTTATACCATCAGCCAAAGTTAAAGATGCAGCTTCAGTTGTCTGAATGAATAGGTTGCTCTGTCTTTTAGTTGTATTCAGAAACTGCCTCTTACAGGTTGTGTCATATGCTTAAAGGTTAAAGGAATAAATAGAAGCATCAGTAAGGTGCATGTAGTTTATCCTCTCATGCACTTTATCTCAAAAGAGTTATCTTGTTGTTTACTGATTCTCAGTATGGCTTTAATCCTCATGATGACAAATAAATAGAGTTTGAATGGAAGAAGGTATATTAAGAAAATGGAGGGATGGTGGAGGTTTGCATTTGAGTTTACTAGGTGGTAGTGGTAGGTTGCCTAGGTAAGCAGCAGCTGAATTCTTTCACCTTATGTAAGGCATGCAGTCACCTGCACTTCAAGGCAATTGTCTTGGTGTATAGGCTTTGTGCATCACATGATCTGTATTTAAGAGTACAGAATTTTGTCCTACATTTTAGCCTTTTAACAGATTATTTAGATATATTTTTAACATGGAGGGCACTCTTCATGGCTGTCTACAGATAAGAGATAATAAATTCAAATATTATATCAGATATATAAACTATATATCTGAAAATGTTGTGAAGACAGATAGTCTTGGCTCACCTCAGCAAGGAAAGGACAGTTTTGTTCCTCTAGCTTGTATTATGTGTCTCTGTAGAGTGTTTCAGATAGACATGGCTACAAGTGGAATCCTGAATCTATCTGTTCTAGAGTATGTTATAGCCATTTTTTAATTTTCTTGTCTTTCTTCCTTCTATATTGATTTTGAACATGGTTAATAGTTGGTTAATAGTTTCTCATTCTAAGCAAAACTAATGTGCAGAAATCTTCAGGCTGCTTATCCTAACAGGCCTGTTTGGCATGACAAAGTTGCAGAGACATATAAATTAGGCCCTCTGACTTTAAGCTGTTGCCATCATTCAGTGACTTGATGCTTCTGACTGATTGAGAAGAAGATGTGTCCTGGTGAGGTACTTGCACGTACTCCTGGCTCTCATGCAGTCTGCTTGATTCCAGATACAGGAGCTGAGAGAGAGAGCGAGCATCAGTCTGGGGCTTTGTGCTTCTTGAATGTGTCTTTGAAGGCAGTCTTCAGAGCCCTGCACAGAGACCTACCTCATTGTCCTGCATATGCAGAAGTGTGCTCTCAGCTTTTGTGATCTTTGGATCTGTAAGGAGAGGGAGGAGGCAAAGGAAAAGAAAAGGATGTTTTCTGAATTGGTTGATAATTATCCAACACTGAAATAATGAGGGAGTTGTAACCCCTCGCCAGTGTCCTTAAGTTGGATCATTTTATTTCGAGTCCATAGCCAAGATCCAGTTCTAGCCACATACCTTGCCAAGGAGTGGTGATTATGAGGTGATCAATCAGGTCAATATAAGGAAGGAGTTTTGAGGACTACAAGTGACAACAGTGCTAATGAGAGACATGCCAAGTGAAGATCACTCTTGCTGTTGAAGGTAGCATTTGAGGACATACCCATGTGAGTATCAGCTATGTCCTCACAGCTGTTGTATGTGGTTACACAGATCAGCAGAGCCTGCTCATCCCTTTTTGCTGCCCACTTTTTCTTGAGGCTAGCAAAATATCTATGCTTGAGAAGACATCCCAAATGCATGCATTACTCAGTTTGCCATAGCAGTGTCGATGAGCAAGGTACCACCAACTAGTCCTAGACCAACACATCACTCCAGCCTGCCTTTTTTATCCAAGCTGAGACTGCTTTCATGTGACAGAGTGGCACTCTGTCCTTGAGGCAACTTAGTACTGCCCACCAGATAATCCTTCTTTCTCTTCTAAGAAACAGAATAGGTGCAAGGAAAGCAAGCTCATTCTGTCTTCTCAGTTCTTTGGATGAAGTGACCATTTCATGTTTTCAACCTTTTGTACAGTCAACCTGGCAACATACTCATAGGGTTTTAAAGAAGAAATGGCATTATTTATACCTATATCTGGCTTAACATGGTGATAACTGATTATTAAGTCTCTTTTTGTCAGTAGGAAGCTGCTTTAAAGGCCAAGACATTTCATCACAGAGTCTCTCTGAGTGGGTAACTTAATGTGTTGTGCTGTTCTGCCAGCTGGTGGCTGTACTTCCCTTGCTCTGCTACTGCTTGGGTGGTATCTTCAATTGATCCTGAAGTCCGCAAAGCCAAGATGTGGCCCATTCCACTTAAATTTGTGAGCATTGCCTACTCATATAGAACAGAGTTTGATGTTATATCAGAAAAACCACAGTGTTTGAGTGCCTGCTTCCATCATCCTGTGAGTCAGTCATGTGCAATTGGATATGAGACATTGTATGTCTTACTACAGCCGTCGTGGATGCTTTCATCCGTATTATTTCTCTGTCTTGATTGTTGGCACCTAACAGAGAATTTTTGGGCCAGAAAACAGAGGAATGTTTGTGGCTGCACCTCTGTAGGCTTGTGCAAGAATCCAGGATGCATAGAGCTTTTGGCCTGTTTCCCATTGGAAAATGGCTGTAAGAGGTCTTTTCTCATTGGTATATGCTACTTTGTCTTTTATTTTTTCCTTTCCTTGTGCCAGGAAGATTTCATATATTGTCAATGGCATGATCATCAGCTGAAGAGCACAAGCTTTAGAGGCAGAGGACTTGGCAGAGTGTACGTTATAGGGTCTTCTTATGGTCAACAGCAGAGTGTGGCTATTCCTCTGCCAAGGTGAAAAACCCAATGTGGAGTCTTGCTTCTTACTGGCATATTGTTCTCCCTTGTAGAAGAATTACAAGTTTATTCCACCTACAAGTGTGTATTGCGAAGGCACAGCTATGACCAAGTGTAGCAAATTCTTGCATTTAATGCAAGGGACGTTTAGGAACACCTGAAGTTGTTTTTAAAGTCTTTAATGCTTACCTTGTTTTGGCATGGTCAAGAAGATAAGAGATGATAATCTGGAAAGAAATGCTGTTAAAGCTTAGAGGACATTTTAGGGATGAAGGATTTCTTTGAAGTAAACTAAGAATCCCAAGAGAACTCAACCCTTGTTAATTAATGTTTCTTTAGAGGTGATGCGTCAAACTTGCCATAATGCTTTCTTCTGTATATTTTATTCAAAATCTGTGTTCATCGGACCTCTAAATGTTGGAATTGACTTCCAAAAAGGTCTGGTTATAGTACAGACACATTTTGAATGTTATCTCCCTAAATACTTTTTCACCTCTTTAATTCTGACAGATTGACAAATTCATATTACTACTTTGTCAAGAGTGTGTGTAGCTGAAGGAAACTAGTAGGCAAAGCTCACTATTTTCTCTCTAGACAAATATGTATTTTTAACTGGATAAAATGTACATATTTATGGCATCATTGCAAATTTTAGTGTGATGAAAAATCATGATGGAAAGCAAATATTGTCATAACATCTGCAAACATTTGGGCAATCAATTTTAGATATTTGTGTTTATTTTTTCTTTGCTTCATGGGAATGTCACCGTTATTAAAATTTTAAATATATTTAAAATTGCATTATTTACTTGAACAGATCAAAATGCTCCAGGGCTTGTTAAAAGTACATTTTATAAGAAATCTTGAGAAAACCAGGAAGCACAGGATGAGGTGATGTGTGAAGCAGGAAAAAGAAAATGATTTTATCAGAATGGAAATTCAGTAGATGTTTTCCAAATGCTTTTCACAATAAATTTAAATCTGAGGTAAATCACATAAGAATGAAAAATGAAATAATGTTTGTAAATATTAACAGAAATGACTTTTCAGTTGATCAAACTGCTTTTGACAAAAAAAAATCCCAGCTTTTTGTAACTAGGCAAATAATGTTGCACTTAGTTTCATTCCCGTTTTAGTAGTCGATCAGTAGGAGGGAGCTGCACAGCAGTGGGACACAGGGGGAAAATGTCTGTATTTAAAAAAATAAATAAGTAACAGGCTCCATTATTTCAGAGCTTCACTGCAGAAATGGTGCTATTTGCACAGCAATAGGCAAAAACTAGGTTTGAAAAAGAGAACGGTTTATGACTAGAATGCAGCTTGTTGTATTCTTTGCTATTTATGTATTTTTTCACAAAAGGCTGTATTTGCAGAGACACTGTCCAGGAACTCACTTGTTTGAAAATGCTGTAGAAGCATTCTTCATTAGAGGTCTTTTCCTACATAGTGATTTCACTAAACACAGCAAACAAACGGACATCTTCCATCCAAAGCTACCCTGTGTACTTAATGTTGATTGCTGAGGGGGCAGCATGCTGGTGATGTTTTAAAATGGCTACTACTGTGCAGGAAAGACTTGGGGAGATTTTCTGTCTTAAATGGGCCTGTCTCTTATTGTTAGTCCTTTATTCTGTGAGTGGAGTATGATATTGCTTTTTACCCCTTGAAGGGGTTTGCATTGATTTGATTTTGTTATAAATCTTAAGCAAAATATACTATACATACATAAGAGATTACATAATCATGGCATTTTAGTATCTGCTGAAGAATCTTTCTCTGAACTTTGTGCTTCATTACCATTTCAGGGTTTCTGTGTCTTTTTTTGGAATTCTTGTGCTGACCACCACCTCTAAAATGAGCCAGAATGTTGGGCTGGCCTAGCATAGGTTTTGTGCATTCACATACTTAACAATAATAAGTTTGTCATAAAGAACAAGAACGTCGGTATTTTGCCAGTTCAGTATATAGCCTTTAATTTTCATATCCCATGCAGGCTTTGTTATTCTCAAAAGACCAGTTACCAAACTAAAAAAGTCCTTGCTTCCATTTATTGCTTTATTAAGCTTTATTGATTTCTTTGAGGCTTACAGCGTAGGATTATAAAGATTAGTCTTCCTGCCTGGCCTAGAAATATCGTTTAAATCACAAAACGTGGCATCAAGATTCAGCTAGTCAGCTTCTTCACACCTTTATAAAAAACGTAGGCTATAAAATTCTAGGCTTCAGGTGACAGCAGTGTTGGCAGGGCAGTCTGCAGGTGTCCTGTGAAATACAGAAATCACCAGGAGATTGAGTGCTGAATAGAAAATGTAGAAGAGTTTATCTCAGCAGAGCAACTTGTCTGTATCTTACCTGGTTTTGGCCAAAACTTTGGTTAAAGACTTGTTAGATTTTTTGGTTAGGGTTTTTTTTTTTTGTTGTTGTTGGGGTGTGTGTGTTTTGGTTTGTTTTAGGTGTGTTTTTTTGTTTTGTTTTGTTTTTACACCTGAAAACAAACAAATAAATAAATAAATTTTAAGTAATTAAGACTTTCCTTTGGAAAAAGAATTCTCTCATTTTGCATGTGTGGTTAGACTCTTGAAGGATTAGGGTCAGAAAATTTAAAAGCAAAGGAACTTTTCACATCTGTGTTTATTCCATATATATATCTATATAGTAGTGCTTACTATATAGTAGTACTTGCCATACATATTAATTTATTGTGCAGACAAGTAAGGAACTGCTCATACAAAGCAATCATAAATGACTAGCAAATCCAGGCGAGAATTCTAGATATGATGTGCTAAAAAAGTATTTTTTACATTACTCTAGAAAGCTACTATGACATATAAACAGAACTTGTTAGTTCTCAAGAACCCAAAAGTAATTTACAGGAATGTTGCTTCTTTATGGCACAATAATTTGTTTCATTTTGTTCTTGCTTAATTGTATTTGTGCTTATTGTCAGAATTTCATTTATGCTTACAGTAATATAATTACACCTGTGTGGTAAATTATTCCCAGCTTTCAAGGTGGTGTATTTTCTGTCATGTGAAGATGTTCTTTTTGAAAAACAAGAGAATAAGTAAAATTTCTAGTTGTTGTTGTTAAATTGAAACTTATGTCCTGTTTTTCTAGGAAAGTTGTCGTGGACATATCAGAATACATTTGGACTGTAACTATTTCTGACAGCGTTCTGTACCTCTATAGAAATAAATTAAGATATGCTATGCATATATTTGTAGCTAATTCAGTTTCATGTCTTTGTTTTGCACTATCATGTACCTACATTTAATGATGTAATATTTAACAAAACAGTTCGGTTTACATGCATGGCATTTAATAAAACCTGGTTTGTTTGCAGGGGTTTAAATGAGACTTGAAAATTATTTTTGTTAAATGAAAGACAGTTGTTTATATATACAATGAGATTTATAAAACAATTTGTGCTGTGTTTTGCAGTATTCATGCAAGGGATTGAAAGGCTTTCCCCAGAAGGGGGGGAGGAGGGGGAAGAGTGTGACGGGTGAATTTGACTGTGAAGCTGACCCGCTGTCTTACAGTGAATTGGACACTCTTGCACTGAATGGTGTTATTTACCTTTCTAAAACTCTTCCATGCTATGATTTAACCTAGTCACAATTTGAATTGGATTTTCTGTAGAGTCCACAGGTTTAAAGGGGAAAAGTTCACTTGCGCTGAATACTTCAGCTATTGTCCCTAGTCTGTTGCTATAGTTTCTGCTTTTTAATCCCCCCTTGGCCTCAATCCTTCAGCTACATATGCACATTAACTTAATTACCTTGAGTTCCTTCACTGGAATCCCAGAGTAATAAGTGTAAACCTGTGCATATTTTAGGGTTGTGTTCTTTGTCATTTTTTCAGCTTCTTCAGGCTGATATTGATGGCTTGCAAATAAACACCCTAATTTGAATATATGTTTATAATTTTGCTTCAGCAAAATGATTGTTCTCTTAATCTGTTCTTTCTGTTGACCATCAGTAACATTTATACAGTGTTTCCTACAGAGAAATCAGGGTAAAATCATGTTTGCAGATTCAGTGGCTTAATGAAGACTTCATAAACTTCATCTAGTGTTGGCCTTCTGATGCGCCCTGCCTGCACTGGCAGAACAGGAAAATCTGCAGTAGAAACCTCAGTTTGTACCTGTGCACGGGAACAAAGCATAACTTTTTCACTGATGACAAGAAACGCTTAGTTCTGTGTTTAGCTAAACATGAAGCTTATGGACTTGTGGAAAGCAATCCATTGATACCTTAGGTATAAAATCCTTTGCATGTTTGAACACAGAATTTGAGCTATTGCTGTTGTGTCCTTGTTCTGCTGCTGGACACCCCATTCCTCTGAGGGCTTGGCCCTCATGCCCTGACAGCCAGCTGTTGTAGGGCTGTGGGTATCGTGAGATTGAGAAGGTAAAACTAGTGCTCAAAGTGGTTGAGTTTTAAAATACAGTGGGAAATCTTTAATTCACCAGACATTGCTGGGTTATTTTAACACTGAGCAATGTGTTTGGCCTAGGTGACATAACAAGTTTTTTTAAGAAGTTCCCCTGTTATTGAGAGTATGGTTGCTGAATTTCAGAGAAGAACTTTCTCAAGTGTTCTTCACTAGTGAACGTAACATAAGCTTTTAGAAGAAAAACTGAATTTCTGTTGCCTTTTAAAGCAGTAAGAATGAGAGGATATTGGTAGCTTCTTTCCAGTCAGTGACTGTATTGACTAGACTGGTATTCTGTCATCTGAACTCAGTCCTACTTATGCTGTCAGTTGAGGTGAAGCTTTTAAAATATTGAATGTTCACTGCAATCCGTGGATGTTTTCCTTTCCTCTGGCTCTCAGCAAAAAAATCAATGTAGCTCCCATTGTGAAAGCTAATCCTGTTACATACATTTCTTCTAATATACTGGGGTACAGGTGTGCAGCATGCCTCTGTTGGCCGTGTCTGTGAGGTAATGAGGATTTAAGCAATTACTTGTTCTCACTATTTCAATTACCTAACTGTATGGAAAAGGAGAAAAAGAAGAGTTAAAAACCATGATGAAACAGAGTATTAAAATAATTTTTGATTTGCTTTTCTTTCCAGGGTAATGTAAAGTATGTATCCCTCGTGGTCTTAGGTTTTACTAGTTTAATTGATTTCTCAGTGACTGAGAATATCATATGTCTACAGTAATTTATAAAATAAAAATTTATTTTACATTAACTATGTAATGCATTCTGTCAGGCTTTTCAACAACTGTTTTTCTAATTTGGGTAGCATACTATTGGTATTTCTTTATTGAAAATTTGCAAATAAGTAGTTCTGGAAATAGTTGAGCACCTGTGTGCATGTCAAATCTATATAGGTTAGTATCATGAGTATACTCACTGCGTCATCCTCATAACTTTGCAAACACTTCTTAGAAGTTGTGTAAGAATAATGCAAAAATAATAACTATCCTGATAACGATGCTTTCTGTCATACTTGGGATAAGAGTTATTTTTGAAATTCTGTAATTGCAGTTTCCATAAATTATTTTTCTTATTGTCAGATATTTGTTTGAATCAGAAAGAGCTTGATGGAAGTGAAGTAAGCGATTTACTAATACTTCGGAGAGGGGGGTGGGGGGGAGGGAGTGTGAAGCATTAGTTTCTTACCAGTAAACTGTTACAAATTTGCAGATGCTATCTTTAAAGGATTACTTGATAAATTTCCATTGTATATGGAAAGTAGCCAGAAATTGCAGTATCGAAGTTGGACTATTGATATTACAGAATAAGGAAATCTGTATCTTTTTGTTTGAATGATCATATACAGGTTAAGCATATAGTGCTAGCTGGTTTACATAAAGCTAGTTACTGATGCATCTTATCAAATTTTCCTCCAAAAATAAATTAGTGAAAACTTTGCCTCCCTGTTGTTTTGTTTTTTTTATTCCTGAGGCTATAAACAGGATTCTTCACCACTTGAAACCTACCAGTGAAAAGATATAATGCCTCCTGATCTGTTTTTTTCTTTACATCATAAATGTGTTGGACGTTATAAGAGGAAGAGCTTTTAATTTTTTGAAATTTGGTTGGTTGTGAAAGAGACATTACAACAAGTGGTTCCCAGCCATTGCAGATTCCCAGATTGCATTTGCTGAGGAGTGATAAAGCGCTAAAGAGGCACTCTTCACATTGGATGTCTGCATGCTTCTTGTGGGCAGAATGCTGTCATCTTTCTGAAGGTAGACATTAGAAATTCCATACCAGAAGTAGAAGTTTTTCTATTAATTGTGTCACTACTTCCAGCAGCTGATGTTTTAACAAACAGAGAAGTAGAGCTGTTGAACTTGGGTGGCACTGTTCTTGCTTTAATTGTTTGCTTTTGTGGCTATTGTATTCTATTGTAACCCTTTTTTTTCTGGCATTCTTTTTTGTTTAAGTTAAGAGAGGGAAGAAAAGAAAATGTGGGTAGTGCATAACATGCCTGTATCATTCAGGGACAACTCACACCTCTTTGTATATTTCACCCTTCTGTCATGTTGTGATAAATGCACCATTAAAATGTAATCAATTCTGTCGCCTATTTTAGGAAGAAGTTTAATATTTTGATGTATAAAAACGTGTAGGAGGCAAGGTGCATTAAAATGTGAATTCAAAGTAACTGAATCTGGTAGAAGCTTAGTGGGATTTCTTACTGCTGATTTAAACTTGAAGAATTGTTTAAGGAATAGGTATTTTGACTCAAATACTTTATTTTAGAGTAATATAGCATACACTTAGGGAGCAATGCCTTTCTACATATGAACTGTTAGTGTTATAGATGCAATTACCAACATTAAACCAGTTATTCTTAATTGTTTCTGGGCTAATATTGCTTATCACCTAAGTTTAAAAAACTAGTGTGGTAATTCTGGTGTCTAGGGCAGAGGCAGAAAGAACTATTTTATCCATTTTCAAAGGACAACATTTAAGAGTTATGTCATTTAAAAATACATCTTTTTTTTAAAGTCTGTAAGTAAGTCTGAGTCAGATTTGAACATTTTAAGATGCTGAAAAGAAAGGCTTCTTTTCCAGCTGTTGTTAACAACAGCAGAAGGATAATACTAATTTCTGTTTGTATCTTGAATGAGGAAGTTTTAAAAATTATTTTAGTGAACACAGACTGGATAGATAATGACTGATTTTGAGGGCTCTATAGAAATACTGCAATCCAACTGGAAAAATAGAATGCAGAACTCTCAATGTAATCATTATAGATGCAGAACTGACAGCCTGGTTATATAGAAGCTGTCTCTGTAATGAAATGCCCAATAAAAATGATGATAAAATAATAAGACTAATAATCCTAATCTTGCAAACTAAGATTAAAGTTGCCCATTATGGAGCTAGAGATTGGTTGCACCTAAAAATATTTCTTGTTTTCATGAACTTATTTGTAGTTAATAGTGTTAAAAGGAGATCTAATTTATATTGTTCTCTGTAGATCAGTGTGATATTGCAATAAAGGGGGATTATTTCATTTTACAGTAGTACATGATGACTGAACCAAACTAGGGAGGGGTCTGGGGGATGTTGGAGGCACTGTGAGAAATTCAGTAATATGTTCATGGTTCTTAACCCAGCGTTTGAAAAGATTGCAGCAGTAAATGGATTAATAAAATGTAATTTCATAATGCCTCAATATGCTGAGTTATGTATTCAATTCAGTGAAGTTAATGTAAAGTTTAATTAGCATATGTGCAAAACACTTTTAATCCAGAGTATACCTACTGTGCGTGTACATAAACACATACTCAATGAACTAAAAAAACCCCTCAGATAGTCATTGTAAGGCCCATATGCAACCAAAATTAGTTTATTATTGAAGATGTGCATATTATGAAGTTATGCACACCACCATACCAAATCTCCAGGGTGGGAACCAGAGAATATGTGGAAATCATGATAGTACTATGCCTAGCCTGCTAGTTTTTGTTACTGGTAGTCAATTACTCTTGACAATCAAAAGATCCTCATAATATGATTAGTGTCTTGCTAGTGATTCTTTAGGCAACAGAAGCAATTATATTGGAGAGAGGTGCAACAGAAGACTGAGAGAAAAAAGCTATATTGGGATTTTCTTGAACAGTCTTGATTAGTTTTAAATACTGTTGTGGCCAGCTGTTATATCTGAAAATGTAATATGCTAAGCCCATGAGTCAGTTCTCCTTAAATCATTGTGGCTTGTATGTAACTATATTATTGGCTGATGAGAGTGAACAAATCCATTCTTATAGCCCTACTCAGTATCTTGCTAATCATAAACTATCTCGGAAGTGTTATTATAATGTCATTAGTGTAAGTGAAAAGCATGTATGGAAAAAGAGAATTTTCTTTTTTCCAAGTGAAAGCATATTAAGTGAATAGGTCAGGAAAGTTGCAGAAAAAGAGAAAAACAGGGTGAATTACCAATAAATTTCTCAGATGAAAACTGCAGTTTCACAACCTGAGATAGAGTTTGGTGATTGAAGGTTGTATGAATCTGGACCATAGCCATGGAAAACTTGTATGAGACATGAAGGAATTTGTGTGTGTGCGCGCACGCGCATATATGGGTGGAGCAGAGGAGAAGCTCACCTGCACGGAGACCAAGTTCAAGGACAGTTGTGTAAAAGGGTAATAAGAGAAATCTTTCTTTTACAGTCACACTTAAGCATGCTAAGTGTACCTTTGAGTATAAGATTGTGTACCTTTGTAATTAGGGGAGGTCATTGGTATTTTGTTACTGCCTGAAGGAACTAACTGCTGCATCTGTTTGGATGCACAAATACCTGGACACATGAGTGTCCACTCTATCTCTACATGGAAATACTACTATTTATACTTTCAGGTGTTGCGAGCATTTAAAAAGTGTACAAGTGATATAGTCAAACTAAACCAAAAAAAGCTAAATTAATTTTCATAGCTACATTTGCTGGAATCCTTGTGATCTGGCTGATATGAATTCCGTTTGAGAGAAGAGCTGGCTGCCTCATACTGTTTGTCAAGGTGGAAGAATTGCATGCAAGGAAATACTACCTTGGCTACCTCCTCTTTTTCCCCAATTCCTGTAGTTGACATGGGATGCTGAAATTTCTGTCTGTGGATTTACAGTGGAACTAGATTACTGATGTACAGCCTAACCTCCCTCAGATGCCCATAGGGTCAGTACACCCTGTTGTTTTGGGGAATGCATGCATGCTCTTATTTAATGGTACATAAGTAGCTCTCTCTGGACCTTTCAATTTTAGAGTACCCTTGCATCCATGTCATGTGATGTTGTTGCTTTTTTCCTAAGTAGTAGCTTATTCTGGAAGATGGATGTTCCTCCTGGGTTTTGCTGCTCTGCTTGGATTAGCCACAAGAGATTTATAGCAAAATTGTTTCATTATCATAATTATTTTTTTGTCAGCATTATGTGGCATTTGTTTGGACTTAATAAATTGATCTGGTTTGTATCCTGATGCAGAATGGGTGCAGCAGACAATATTTACAAAGGCCGAAGTACCTTTATGGAAGAACTGACAGATACTGCAGAGATAATAAGAAAAGCAACTTCAAGATCACTAGTAATTTTGGATGAATTAGGAAGAGGAACTAGCACTCACGATGGAATCGCTATTGCTTATGCTACACTTGAGCATTTTATTAGAGATGTAAGTGTTCAGTCTGACACATGCTTGTGAATGCTATTTCAATCTCTACTACAACAGGCTGGCATTGACATGGTGTGTATTTCTTTGTAGAAATGTGGGATGTCTAAACTTGGAGCAAAGGTATATGGATAAAGAATACCAGTTCTGTGTTACTCTGTTTAAAGAAAAATACGAAGGAAAACCTTGTTATGTGTCTGGTTTTTTGGTTGTAGGTGGAGTCACTGACACTGTTTGTCACTCACTATCCCTTGGTTTGTGAGCTAGAGAAGATGTATCCAGAAAAAGTTGCTAATTACCACATGGCTTTCTTGGTGAATGAAGAAGAAAATGCTGAACAAAAAGGTACAGTGTATATCCGTCTGAGATTCTGGCACTGTAGGTATAGGCTTAAATTGTAAAATTGTTATGGTAATTTAAACCTCAACATGAAGCATCCAGAACATCTTCATCCAGACTCATTAGAGTATCAGCCTATACACACATTTTGGGAGAGCTTGAAAACTGAACAACCATTTTCATTTAATGTTTAATGTAAGGATGGCTGAGCTACATCAGATTGACTCAGCCCAGTATCCCGCTTTTCGCAGCAGGCAAATATAAAGGATTAGGGAAGAAAGATTAGGAATCAAACATATGGCAACTCTTTCTCTAGAAGATCTCACTGTTTGCAAACATTTGCTGTTTAGGGGGCTTCAAAAGCTAGCTATGTTTCCTGTTTTTTAGTATCTGCAGTGGATGTAATTTCAACAAGGTTTTCTAGCTTCTCTCAGTATCCTTGTGTACGTTTAGGATTTTCAACCTACTGTGTCAGGGAGCTCTAAAATTTAATACTGTATTGTAGAAGAACCACATCATCTTGTTTGCTGTGAACCTCCTCCGAAACAACTTGTAGCTTCACCTGATAGTCCTGGTTCTTGAATTAGAAGAGGTAGAGGAATACTCTCTGTTCATCCTTTCTGTGCCATGCATAGTATTGTACATTGATTATCATAAATTCCATTCAGTTCTGGTCTTACCAAGCAGAAGAGTTACAGCATTCCTTCTTCTTCCTGTCAATGTTGTTCTGAAATAGTGAGTATTTTCAGTAAAGTTTTGTCACCTTACTGCTTAGATGTTTTGTTGTTTGATAATGGGTATGTTGAGGAGCTCTGTCTAACTGCAGTGATGATCTACCTTCATGGAAAACTGTCTGCTTCCTGTCTTTAAGTGATTACTTACAAATGCAAAGGCTTTTAGTTTATAGCTGCTTAGTTTACAGAAGAGCATTTGATGCAGGACTCCTGTCAAAATCGTTTTGGAAATCTGCATAAAGTTTATCCACTAGATCTCTCTTATTCACATGGTTTCCAAATGTACAACAGATTTGTGATGAAGGATTTCCCTCCATACAAACTGCTTTGATTTTTTTTTTTATTGAGACAGGTTTAATCAGGTGCTTAACAACTCTGCCTTTATTCTGGGTTTCCTGTTTGCATAGTAATGGCCTGTTCCCTGAATTTTTAAAGATTTTAGAGGTTTTTTAAAGTTGGCATGGTATTTGCCATTAACCTTCTTAATAATCTGCTGACATTGTAAACTAATCAGAACAGGGCACTTTATTTGCCACTAAGTAATATGTTTAAACATATAATCTCTCACTTTTAAAGTGGTTTTTTGAGAGTTGTTTAAAAATTTAGGGTTTGACTAGAGGGAAATTTTGGCTTTTATATGATGTTTAATGTTAGAAGCAGGGATACCAGAAATATGTGTTAACTTTGAAGAATATGTTTTGAGAACATATATTTCAAAGTAATGTTTTGTTTAGGTGATCACCGTCTAGCCATACTGGCATTCCCTACTAAGAGCATCGTTCTCCTGAGCGTCAGCATGTCCTTTTATCACAGAGTTCAGTAATTGAACTGTTGATTTCTGATACTCTCAGGCAGTTGAGATGCAAAAATCACTACTTACTATTCCTTAATTATCGTGTCCATGAAACCCTATACTTTTTGTTTCAGTGTGTTGCTTCAGTTGATGTGAACCTTCAGGTCATATGTAGTCTTTACTGTTTGGTTACAGAAAGCATAATAGGTATAGTACCATAGCCTGCAAGCAACAACACACCTAAATGTCTTACTCTGCCTGTATCTTTAGCTCCTTATATCTTAACATTTTAATTGTTTTATTTGGGTGAGTTTTATTGCATGCTTTTTTCCAATGTTTGCTTTGGATTACTCAGATCAAGTCAGCTTGAATCATCAGTATTTATGGAAATATCCATTGTTTCTAAACCCCTGCATTTTTAAGGCAGAAGGATTAATGACAGTGAATGACTCCATAGTTTTTCTGCTCTTTACGTGAGCCCTGGATTGTGCAGAGATGCAACAAGAATATCTAAAGAGGAAGAGGAAAAAGTAATCAAATTTATAATGATGGCTCTTACGTTCCAATTTTATTGTCATGGAATAGAAAGAATCCCTGGCTGAAAATAGACCGTCTTAACCTTGGGTTTTTCCAAAGCATTTTCTATGGCTTCTAGTTTCCTGGTAGGCAGCAAACTATTTGTTGTACTGTTGTTACAAACTTCTTAATTGTGAGAGTACTGATGCTTCCTTTATTTGGTCGTTACTCAGCAAGTGTGAGATACAATATCCCAATTATAGCAAAATTAATCAATTTGACTATAAAGATTATCAGTTTTACAGTCATAAGCCTGCTTGATGAGCACCAGGTAAAAGTATTGTAAAGAGTTTTTTAAGTCTCATAATGGGAAGGTAAAATGCATGGTCTCAAGGCAGTGGAATAAGTACATAGGAAGCATGAATGATAATGAGACCGCAGTATCTGACATTTTGGTCTTTGGTCTACTGCATTCTATTAACATAATAGAGGAGTTTTTAATTTTGGTTTTATTTTTTTAGGATCTGAAGATGAAGTGAATCCTGAATTTATCACTTTTCTTTATCAAATAACTAAAGGAGTCTCTGCAAGGAGTTATGGGCTAAATGTTGCCAAGCTGGCAAATATTCCTGAAGAAGTCTTGAAGAAGGCAGCTCACAAATCAAAGGAGTTGGAGACAACAGTGACTATTAAAAGGTCAGAACAACTGTGATTTTTTTTTTTCCCCTGCTTTTCCCCAGTGAAACTTCAGTTATGAAGCAAGGAGCATTTCACACAATGTACATTAAAACAAACAGCAAGACCTACTTCAGGTATCCTCTTACCCTTCAGGGAAGAGACAGTGAAGCAAAACAGAAAAAAATGTTAAGGAAATTGTACTATCCATTTCAATCAAACCTTCAGATTTTATAGTTATCTATTATGTCAGAGGTTAATTGCTACCCTCTGAAACAAGATTGGAAAAAAATAAATGCACGTGGAGCTAACATTATGGATAAACTTTTTAGTTATTTTCTTATGGCACATACTATCAAATTTATTCTTTCAGCTATGTATTTTCACTGTTTTCAGGAATTTGAAATATAATTGTCCTCTAATACCTATTTCTGTTCTCACCAGTGATAGTGAAAATATTAATGGATTTAATTTAGAAAGTATATTTTTCATTTTGGAACCTGAAATATTATTTGTATACTATAATCTAGAAGGGAATGAGGATATTCTTCTTCTGATTTAACTTAAAAATAAATATAATATATCTTGTTTGCCCTCCAGAGACACAAAATTTTCCTGAACATCCAGGGATTTTAATCCTTTTCAGATAACCAATTTTATGTTCCTTATATATTAGACTAGCTATAAAAGTTCCCATATATATCAAATAGCATCATCTTTATAAAACCTGTAATATTATTTACACAGTTTAGATATAAATGTGTGCTGGTGTTGATACTAATTTCCATTGATTTTCTTGTTGTCATTATTTTCAGTGGCAAATACTGTTGGCAAAATTGAAATCACTCTTAGAAATATAATAAATCAAGATCTTTGTGTCTGATGACCATAACTAACCATGACAGAATAATTGGTTGTGAGAAAATTTGACATACTAATGTAGGTGCAAGCAGTCATTTTGAAACTTAGCAGGGCTTAGTGCTTAACGCTAGTTTTTATCTCCTTTTAGAAATGCAAAATAACATCATTCTATTGAGGATACATGACAGTTTACAGGAAAGATAATGCAGTAGCTATTGTTAGTTGGAAATAAGAGTCTATAATTGACAAAAGTAAAGCCACTGATTACCAGCAGTAATCTAGTATCTTAACTCTGTTATAGGATGTGTAAGGTTCCAAAATGAAGGAGAAGTTGTTTTTCAGAAAGGTGAGAGTATGAGCTGGAAGGCCGGAGTTACTGTGTAGTAAAATTAAGGTGTGTGAAATTTCCTTTGGTTTGTCTTCATTTATTTCTGTGAAATTCATGGTAGCGTGTTTGCTGGGACAGGGACTTCTAGCATGTTCTTCCATTGCTGAAAAGAGAGTTAATTACATACAAAACAAATTATCAGTAAAAATAGAATGTGATGATATAGTTAGACTGATTTACAGTGCCCACAAAGTGACAGAATGAGGGCTGACTGGGCAATCTTACTTGTGGGACTTAACTGATACCATTTATCAGCTTTTGAATATGTAAGATACCATCTGTGTTTTAGCTTTCAGTATGTAATTTGCTTGTATTCTTAAAGTGAAAAAGAATAAATGCGTAATCTAGAGCAATGATGAGTAGTGTATCCTGACTGACCACTAGGGCTGGAAGCCCCCGCATCCCACACTTCACAGCAGATGGCTGCTGCCTAAGCTGCCCAGAGTGTGTTCCACATGCAGCTGCTGGAGGGACTGCTTCCTACCCTTTTCTCTGCGGTGCCAGGGCTGGTTTTTGCATGATCATAGAGCAGGCCAAGTCAGGGATCCGATCAGGCGAAGAGTCATTCTTTCTCCAGTTGATATCACAGAAGTTCCTGATGTTCCGCGTGACTTTACAGGGCAATAGAGCTGGGGAGGAGTCTGGAGCACAAGTCTTAAAAGGAGCAGCTGAGGGAACTGGGGTTGTTTAGCTTGGAGAACAGCAGGCTGAGGGGAGACCTTATCACTCTCTATGACTGCCTGAAAGGAGGTACTAGTGAGGTGGATGTTGGTCTCTTCTCCCAAGTAAAAAGTGGTAGGATGAGAGGAAATGGCCTCATGATGCATCAAAGGAGGTTTAGATGAGTGGTGAAGCATTGGAAGAGGCTGTCCAGGGAAGTGGTGGAGTCCCCATCCCTGGAGGTGTTAAAAAACGTGAAAATGTTGCGCTTTGGGTCATAGTTTAGTAGGCAGGGTGGTATTGGGCTAATGGTTGGACTTGATCTTAGAGCTGTCTTTTGCAACCTTAATGATTCTAAGAATGCCATTACTTCCTAAAGAAGGAAAAGGTGGAAGTGAGACAAGGAGGAGGCCCTTGATTCTGGCAGCAGTGGTAGAGTAAAGGTAACGTTGAGGCTGCAGCCCTGCCTGCCAGACCAGGCAACCCCATGTGTAGCTTGACACTTTTGCCTTCCCCTTCCATGAGAGACAGTGCTGTGTAGGGAGTCAAGGACAAGAGACATCCACCACACGGCAGCTGCTGATTTGTCAAGTTTGACCTGCACGAGGTTATTCCTTCATTATAGAACTCTCATATGCTCTTTGGAGGGAAGTTCATGCATCTGGAGCTCAAGTCAGTGAAAAATAAAGGAAAAAAATCAAATGTGTTCTGATGATTTCACAGTGCATAAATTATTGTATTAAGTAATTCTTATTTTTTCCAAATCTCCTATGTAGGTCATTATGGAAGTATTTTTTTTTTATATTCCTGTTCATTTTCACTTGCCATGATATCATCTAAATGTCAAAGTATTCTTTTATACCTTCTCTCCTAGAAAATGGTTAAGAAATTTAAAAATGCATATGATATATCTGTGGTAGGAAATAAAAATGATAATAAACTTCAGAATCAAACTCAGACCTGTTCCTAGCACTGTACTTGTGCTGTCACAGTACTCACAGGCCAGCTGCCTTGTCATTTTTTTTTAAAAAATTTTCATATTATTTATGAAAATCCACTGGGTAATTCTATCCAGTCTTGACATCTTTGTTGTCAGGAATGTGTATTATCCCATTCTAAATGTCTGGTTATTAGTCACAGCTCTTATGAGTCCTTAAATCAGAAAATATTGAAACTAGGAAGGATGTGTACTCATTTAGTTTGAAAATGCATTATATCTCTATGATTCTAAAAGTGTAAATTTGTAGTAATGCTGAAAGTTACATGGTGCAAACTACGACATTATTTATTTCCTTTAGTGGTTTACTCTTGCTCTGTGTTCTATTTCAACTTGTCAGTGATTCTAGTACTGTAAATTAGTTATAAAATTAAATTGTTGATTATTGTGCTAGAGCAGTAATGCATATATTGGAAAATATTAAGTGATTGTTTAAAGGTCACATAGCATTTTGAACTCTGCGAACTTCTGTTTTTATGGTGTATAAAATTTTGCAGATGACTGTAGGGCACTCAAGGATTGATGTACATAATTTAAAAATGTGTCCTTGTTTTGATTGAATTTTTTTTTCCTCCCCAGAAAAAAGCAAAAGTCTTTTGCTGAAGTATGGAAGATAAATGATTCTCAGGAACTACAGAAGTGGAAAAGTATGTGTGAACCTGAAGATGAAAGAAAGGACAGTTTTTAATCCTCAAATCATGCTTAAAGATGGAAAAATTGGAGATGCAAAGTATAGGTCTGGAGACTAATAGATTCTATCAGGGTGTAGTTCTAGTTGTGTTGACTTTTCTGCCTTCTGAGAGATAAGAGATGCCACATTATGATATGATGCACCACATCCACTTTCTGACAGTGTGCAATTTTCTCACTCCACGTTGGTTCCCTAAAGTGTTTTCTACCCTTTTTTTAATTGCAAAATGTCTACTGGCATTGGATTTAGTTTCTGATATGTTTAGAGAACATGGAAAATTATGTTGGTAAATTATTAGGTAAATCTTTTATTTATAAAATAATGTCTTTTAACATTATTGGACTTAAGTTTCTAACAAAAAACTCCTCTCTGTTGGGAAAATGTAGCTGTGTCTTGACTATGCTTTATTGCTTTAAGAATGCCATAAAGAGACTTTTGTTGTTGTTCTAGTATTAATGCATTTAAAATTCACTGGTTTTGTAGAGCACTCCCTAAATTTTTTGTACTCAAGAAATTTAAGAAAGTGTCTGTTATGTGGCTGAACAGGAGAGTTTAATTGCCAGTGATGAGATTAATAGTGTGACTCGTATTTTTTCAAAGCAGCAGCACAAAACGTGGATTGACTGTGTTTTGTTTTCCCACTTCATTCTCACACATGCCTGCTTCATCATCTTGGCCTCTCCTCATTTTGGCACTTTCTGGCACAGTGTGGAGAAAGACTTACTGTAAACAATATTGGAGTATTTTAAGGGGAGGTGAAAGAGGCTATTTGAACTAGACAATTGGTATCCCCAGTACTCTGTCAAATGCAGAGTAAGTCTGGAAAAAAACAGAACTTATTTTTTAAATTTTTTTAGTTGCAGTTATCAAATATAAATTTCAAATGAGAATGTGATTTCCGAATTGGTTTACCTTTTAGAGGCATAACCAGGTGAAATATCTTGGTGTGAAAACAGGCAGTGATGTTACTTAAGCAGTGGCAAATAGTTTGCTGTATTAAGAAGATATATTTTAAGTGGAAAGAAGTGAAATAAAATATAATTTTGATTTTGCTATATGATGAATAAAATGAGGTTTTGTGGTCTTTGAGAGCTGAGCGTTTTTTTTTTCCAGTAAATGAGGGACTTTTATTCAAAATAATGCATGTCAGATGAATATGAAATAATGTCATTGTAAGTGATTGAATTAGCCTTTCCAATATGAAGAACTTCAGGCAGACAGGGTTGTATTTGTTTTTACGTGTGATAAACAGTTGCTAAGCTTCACCAATGACTTTTTCCAGGTTCTTCAGATGGCAAAGCATCATTTTAAACAAATAAGTTTCTCTGCTGCTCAAATAGCAGCAATCAATATGAGCATCTCTTTCTGGTGTGTGCAGTATATTTATCTAAACTGGAAAAGCAGAAGAAAACTTGTCTGTCAAGGTGTGGTTAACCATGTATGTTTATCTGTGCTACCCATTGTGAAGCCCAGTGAATGTAATACTCTGTTATTAATGTACACTGGATCTAAGGACCTCTCATCTTAGTCTTCAAAGAGAATTAATAAGCCATTCCTAAATTCCTATACGTGCTAAGAGTGCTTTTAGGAAGAGTCTGCCCTCAGGGGAGCATTCAGACTGTGCTCTGACAAGAAAAAAACACCTGGATGCAATCTGAAAACAGTGAAGAAATATAGTTAAGAATGGGGAAATGGTCATAGTATTGCTGGCCTGCTCATATGATCAAGTACAAAGCAATTGCAGCAGGCTTTTCTGTTAATGTCTCTGATCATGTTGGAAATAACTTGATTTTATCCCTTCTCAGTTCAACAGTAGTGGTTGTCTTGCTATCCTAATAGGGTTTCTTCTAGATTCACAAGGTAGTTGTTAAATGCTACTGGGTTTTTTTTTGGTGCTAGTTTTTGCAATTCCTAGCAGATAAGTCAAAAGTGATGACCATTTGAGAATGCACTGTAAGGTGGTGCATACTACTATTAGATTTGTTTACTGCTGTTTTTAGGATACATTTGTAGTGAACTGCACAGTAGACTTATCTCGGCCTTGTTCTGCTGACATGGGACAGCCACACTGGTTAACAGAGTGAGCGCCATGTGAGGGTGTGATGAGTTCAGAGCTCACTTGGGTACATTTGGGGAGCATGAGATGAAACATAGTCTAGACAGGCAGCCATACAGACATTCCTTGGCTTTTGGTAGCATAGAGTGCAAAAGGGATATAAAGAAACAAAGAGTTGTTGGAAAACATGAAAAGGCATTAATTTTGTTGGAGCTTTTTTTTCCATTTCTTTTGCTGTGGTAAGCTGGCACTTCTCTGTCAGAGCAGGACTCTTCCTCAGACACGGTAAGACGAGAAGCTGCTCTTGTGTTTGTTTGGAGTTTGGTTTTTTTCCTTTTCTCTTAAAGTACTGCATAATAAGCTTTATCTTAAAGACAGTTCAGATACAGTTTTGGTAGTGGTATAATCTTAGAGATGTGCCCTATTTTTAAATCAAAGCAGTAGTATTTTGTCTGTGTGCTGAGTGAGCAAGTTGATCCTGTACTGATGGCTGTCAGGTAAAGTAAGGATGAGTGACCCATACTTATAATGGGGGTTCACGGTAGTCTTAAGTTTGCCTTCAGTACAAAAAATGTCTGAATCTCTTTGTTTAAATATTAATATTTTTGGAAACCTGCACAGAGTATTGGCTCCTACTGCCTATGCCAGCATGTTATTGACATTGTTAAACTTTTATAATTATGTGAATATATACAGCACAAAGCTGTATTTAAGGCACAGTCTCATTGAAAGACTTTTGCACTTTATGGCTTTTATCCATTTTTTAAAAGATAGTATTTATCACTTTCTTAAGCTTTTTCGTTTTTCTCTCCTCCCTGCTCTTAACATAAAAATTGTAATGCCTTTGTGCATCTTGTCTTGAAGGTATTGCCTTTAGAAATCACAGTGCCACAGGTTAGCAACAAAAACTGGTAGACCATTTTGATGGAAGAGAAGGAGAGAGAGGGGTCTGGATATGCTGTCGTTGCCTTTTTGTATTTCGTTATATAAGAACTTTATTATAGAATATGCAAAGTAAAATATATTACCAGTAGCAATTACCTTTCTGACTGGCATACATCTTTCACTGAAGTACTTCTCAAAAGGATTTTTCTTTTCTATAAACAGAAACAAAATTTCTGTTTATAGGAATGACATGAATTTATCTACATTCATAAGTTTACAACATGTTTAAATGAATTTCAAGATCACTGAAATGTCAGCTGAATCAGGAATTGCAGTAAGTCTGTTCACTGCAATGGAAGTAATACTTATTTACTGAAATCTATTGGAAAGTAAATTATGCAAATATTTCTACTATGGATAAAATTTAGTGAGAATTTAATTCCATTATTTTAATTTCTTAGCAGTTCTGATACAAATGAATGTTACATAGGGAAATGACCTTTGGTAGGTGCATTGCACTGGGAGAGGTAGACTCTGTTCTAGAACCTGGATCACACTTCAGAATGGTTATTGGAGGGCCTCCTCCCCAAGTGTTACCCCTGGTGGCCACTGCAGTCTCCTCCAAAATCCTGACACCAGTGCTCTAAGTCTTGGGCACCAACCTGAAAGATAAGTCTGAACTGCGAGCAAATGAATGGAGTGCATGGTTTTTATAACCTTTTAATTGTTCCTAAGCACAAATGCCATAGCAAGCTGAAATTTACCATCGTGGCATCATTTTCCCATCTGTTTTTAAAGTTTTCCTCCCTCTCCCTGCAGAATCTCTGACGATCAAATCTAGATCAAATATCTGTTAAATCAAAATTCAGTTCTGGGTAACAAATATGCAGTCTGCTGATCTGAATCAGGAACTCTGGAACATATGGTCAGAGCCCAAGAAGGGATTTGTGGCTGAACAAGGATGAATTCAGGACTGAAAATCCAGGTAAGGTAAACAAGGGATTCAGTTCTGAGAACACTTATTTGGGTCTTAAACCTGTGTCCATCTAATGCTGTTGAATGTTCTTGTTTCATATCTCTATATAAGGAAAGACATGGATTGTCTCAGCTTGGTAGAGTACTGTAGTGAAAATGTGCTTGTCAAAATTTTAGAACTCTGCTTACCTGAGTAGTCCTACCTTTGTCGTTGCACAAGACTGAGCACATGTGGTGTGACAATCTGCCCCTTGCTTGAAATGGTTGATCTCTTCTTCTTTCTCATCTACAGATGCACAAACTTAATGACCTCCTTAATTACATTACCAGTTATTCTCCTTGCCTAACCCGAGAGACAAGTGAAAGCAGAGGATGTTTTCTTAAAAATCTCAAGAAAACATTTCTGAAATAGTCATCTTGTCTTGCAAGATGTGAGTCCTTGCAGGCCATGCTGTTAAGCCTGTGGAATGGTGTATTTGTCTGAGAACAAACTGATTTAATTCATGAGCTGTAGGGAAAAGAACGACAATGCCTAAGATACTGTTCAGGGGAAGTAAAGGGTGAACGAGATAAAGCCAGGTATAGAAATCTAAGAATTATTAGCTGTTCTAAGATTAATGGCTTTAGGAAACAGGATGGTTTCCTCCTACGTGGTGTGAGGATTTGTTAAAAGAGCAAGCAGGCACCAGTTCAGTTGATTTTTTTGGATGCAGTGAGCCCTTGTGCTGTTGCCTTCGATATTGGGTGCTCGGTCTATGTACGGTATCTTTCGTTTGAAAGTGTGATAAAGAGTGTCTTCCCCAAAGTAGTCCTAGGGAGGTGTAGGTAGTGCCTGGTCGTGGAAATTGTGTTGTTACAACCACAGCTTGTGGAGATGAACTAAGTTTAGGGCAGGAAGCACTGCTGCTTTTTTCTAACAGTGGCCTTTCATAAGCTGGCACTGGCCATCTAGCATAGGCATCCTATCTGCTGCCTGACCAATTCACTGTGCTGTGAGGGAGAGCAGGGATCTGAGTTTGATGGTGCCTCTCCATGAGTCTTAACACACAAACTAGTGTTTTCATCACTCAGGAAGGAGAAGGAATTCTTGCCCCATCCTCAGCCCTTAACAGAGTCAGCAGAGAACAAAGTTTAGCCCTGAAACATAGAAGTTAGCCAGTCTTTAAATACATGTCTGTAAAGTAGCTTTCATTAAGAGAGATAGTTTTCAAATATTTATGTTCTTTTGAACTTGCAAAGAATCTGTAGTAAAATTTTGACTGTCCTCCTTTGAAATGTTTGCTTGTAAGTAAAAGTATTTTTTCAGGTATTATAAAATAAGGTAATTTTATTTAAAACACTGGTAGCTGCACCTAGTAATAATATTGGAAAAATACTTCCGGTTTTCACAGGTTTTCAACCTTTTTTCTTTTTGGGGTTTTGTTTTTGTTGAGTGGTTTTGGTGTTTTGGTTGTGGGGTTTTATTTAAGTTTGACTTTATAATATGCCATAAGAAAAAGGGTCATTCCTGGGCAAGAAAGGCAATGAAACACAGCAAATTTTAAATAAACAATCTGCAATAAGGAAGTAGAAATCAGTGTTGATTTTTACTTATAATAATCCAAATATCTAGTGTGACTTAAAACTGTGTCCTGAATACTCGGAAGATTACTAGAGATAATTATATCACTCTTATGTAACACAAAATAAAAGTTTCAGTGGAGTACTGTGCTTTTCCTTCTGCCTACATATTGAAATATTTCTCTTTGCATATTCCTCTCTACATAAAGCATTAGAAATTGACTATCATCTTAGAGCATTTCAGAATATCTCTTGTATTGTGTGAGCACATATTTATAGCTCTTTTCCTTCAGAAGTGAGGGAAAAAATCACAGCACCATGGTGCTAATTGCTAGAGGCAACTATTACTGAAGTTACCATGCGGGACCTCCTTTTGCTGAAAGGATTGTCAGGGTGGTGGACTGGTGGTTACCTTGACGTGGCTGTGCAGGACAGCCTCCCAGAATCTTTCCCAGGGCTCTGTTCCTCTGACTGGACCGCACCACGCATAGGAGGAGAGTGAGAGCCAGGAGAAAGCTGTCCCTCTCTGGACACTGGTATGGTGAGCCTGTGAGCTCCAACAGGGCAAAGGGACCAGGCTTGCGCTGTGGAGGGTTGAGTTGTTTTGTCAGCTGAGATTCCCATTGCTGGGGAGGAAAGGAGATGGGAAAGGTCAGTGCTCTGTTTAGACTGGGTTGATCCACCACAGGGGACAAAACAGCATTTGGGATGCACCGTGCAAATATTTGTTTTGCAGTGAGGAGGTTAAAGATCATTCCTTAGATCTCTATTTAGATGTGCTAACTTAAGCAGCTTGCCAGCCCCGCTGTGTGCCTTGAAACATCTCACTCACAGTCACTGGAAAAACAAGTGTTTCAGTGAGAATAATAAAAGGGAGGGGGATACTCGAGGAGAAGGCACAGAAACAGCATTTTTATCTTTTGGTTTAAGTCAACCTACCCAAAAAGTGCATCACCAGGGAGTGATAAGACTTGCAGTTTCGATTTTTTTCAAAACTGATCTCCAAGTAGGTAAGTTTTAATAATGCCAAACACACAACACCAAGGTGTACTGAGATGACTATTCTGTGCAGTCCAAGAATATTCTCAGCTATTAGACTGACATTGCAAGCGGCGTGGTGTCCAGTGAGACCACTCTCCTCCCAGCTGTTTGGTGTCTGTGGCGTTTATATCCTCCTTGGTCATGTTTTATACACACTTGAAGTTAATTAAATTTCATTATGGCTCACTGTGAAAGTATTTCTGTATAAAGTTAAATACTGTGCTCTATTTGCAGTACTTTATTTAAGCAAGGACTATACTAATGCAGTAAGTAGCTATATTAAATGACCCGATCTCCTATGCAAATTCTTATTCTTAATAGCTTCCACATAGGGAAAGAAAACTTTGCTAATCCTTTAATTAAATTTGCAAACTAAAGCTACATAAGCCTTTGACACTTATTTTTTTGAGAAGCAATTAAGTCTTAAAAAGGAAGCTCAAGCCTACAGCCAGGAATGCATGTAGTCTCACATTGTGTTATGTCCAACAAGCCAGCAGGCTGAGAAGCTGTATCTTTCTTTTTCTTTCTGTCCCCAGCTGCTAGGGTTAAAAAAAACCCTTCCACCTTCTTTCTCAAGTGATGTGTAGCAAGCAGCTGAATACATGGCATATGGGTTTTATCCATTCCTACAGCTGTTTCATACAGCTGTGTCTTAATTCCTCTTTGGATCTCTCCAGGGCACCTTTGCATTATAAAATCCTCTCTGCCATTGCTGCCTGATTTCCTTAGGGTATAGCTTTACTCCCTTTAATAGTTCTAACAGGTTCCGTAGTCTATTCCCATATCCACTGTTTCTTTCTTAGCCAGTATATGCTACTACCATCTCATCTATCTTTGCCCATAATTCTACTTCCTCCTGATAAAAATGGAGGGTATTCAACAAAAAATAAAGAACCCTTTGATCCTAAATTTAAACTTTCCTGTATACAGCAGCACCTTGCAACTAATTCACCCGCTTCCAGTAACCAGCTGCAGGTGTTTCAGTGCTATAACAGTGCTCTGGATTTTGTATTCCCAACGCTTTAGTGTCAAAATGTTTCAATACATTCCTTTGTCCTGTTCTTTAGGCCAGCGTGTTCTGCAGTCTCCTCTCTCCCTCAATTTCTGTAAAGGCCTGTCCACATGCCTTATAATCAGATGGAGAATTGGTGAGACCGGTCACACAGTAAACAAGTTGTTTAGCTGCATGGATCTCTTCCCTGAAGACTGGGAAATGTTGGACCATGCTTGTGTTTCCCCTTTGCCAGGGTAAGCGAGCTTACTGCTAGCTGCAGTTTTTAGCAGATTCTCAGTTCTAAAAATTTAAAAGGTTCTCAGAGACTTGAGCAAGAGCCGATTTAGATTTTAAGTTAGAAATTGGTTTGCTATTTCCCCTGTGTTTCACAAAATCTTGGCTAGCGTTGTCTATATGCACATTTAATCATTACTTCCATCAATATTTTTGAAATGTAGGTAAAGGAACGATAGGGAGAAGCATTTTCACTCTTCCTCCACCTTTATACTGTAACGCTTTAATAATTTGCTCATCACCACACTATTGGAATGAAAGTATATCTGAAATTACATTTTCAAGTCTCAACCTCACTTTGTTTCTTCTCAGCTTTAGATCCACTAAGTTTTGAGGCAAGTTGATAGCAAGCAGACTAGTGCAGTACGTCAGTTTCCCTCAGCTTGCTTGACAGATGCTTGTGATCACTATTAAGCATTTAAAGAGTTCCCCTTTCATTTCCTGTCTTAATATCTTTTTGCATCATAGACAGCTGCCTTGTCAAGTTCTTACTGAAAGTACGTTTGTTTTTTAATTGTTATTGTGTTTAAAACTTCACTAGATTTCTATAACAGAATTCACAGTGAAGCTGTCTATTTAGAAAAACAAATGTGCCTGCCTGGTGTTATGGAGGGAATTGGCCAGGCAAAGGTAAGCACAGTGTTATAGTGAAAAAGAAGCAAAGAAAGTCTGAAGGTGACTGACCAAATTGATACCAAATTGATAGAATTTTCTGTTAAGTGATGAGCAGGTGGGCACTGCAGTAGGCTTGAACACAGCCACTATCTTGAAGAAGAGGAGAAGGTGACTGTGGTAGACATGTAATGCAAATTTGTGAGGTTGCTAAACCCCATCTTTTCTTTAAGATATTTATAGTGGCTGTATGTGTAATTCATTGCATGTAGAACATATGTGTTCCCTATATCCTGATAAAAGTTTTATGCATTGTATTTGGGCTGGGTTTGAAAGTGAGGAAATAATTGCTTATTAAAGCACTCAAGGAGATATAACCTTATCTTTGCTGGCAGCACCAGGCATAAGTGCCAGAACAGTTCATAATGTTCCAAACAGGGAGAGGAGATTAATTGTTTGCAAGAACAAATATTGGTCCTGCATCAGTGTCAAAGTGGGTCTTGTTGCAGGTTATGAACTAAACAGTGTATGCACTGCTGAGTGCTTGCCTTAGAGGTTTACAGGCTATTGCAAAGAAAGTTATTAATGTCCTTAAGCTCCGTGGAAAAGTGCAGTTTTTGTTGCATGACTCTATTCTTCTTTTAGAAACTGAGTGCTGTACTTTCTGTACATGCCTTTTGACTGTCCCAGGACAAGCACTGTTACTAGCCCCAACTTGGGTCTGTGTTATGCTTACAAAGAAAGTGATACTTAGGTCAGAATTCATACAGCTTTGGAGTTCAGTCAGGTTGTGTGACTGGAAGCGCTTCTCCTGAGATTATAAGTGAGATTATAAATGAATAGAGAATAGAATTGCCTCTAAGGACTATACAGCATTTTCAACAAGTGCCACCAAAAAGCTATGAAAACAGAATATTTGCATTGTATCTCTGTTAGATTCTGTAACTCTTTGTCTCACAGATGAGGCTGGGCAATTTCAGCTGAGGTTTGACACTCATTCATGCATTGCGGACAAGATGCTGTAAGTTATGGGCTCTGTGGTGGTCTCCCACCACTACAGAATTATATGTGAGCCTGCTTTTACTCTAGATGTACTATGGACACAATCATAAAATATCTCATGTCTCTTTCAAGTCTTGATTTTTTTTTTAACCTATTGGCCACTTTCAATCCATATCTCAAAGATGTGCTCCTCAACAGTGCACAAGGAAGCTTCATAGTGGGAGAGAGAAGATCCAAATGAGTCCACAAGACCTGCTGGGGAAGAGCAGCAGACATTGAGTCATTCTCTTCTGAGTTTGCAGTCAGTGAGCCCAGAAGCACATGCAGGAGTTGCCTTTGTGCAGCCAGGCTATTTGTGCGTGCAAATGCCTCCACCAGGCCAAAAAGAGATGGCTGCCATTGGGACGGTATTTGGGAATAGAGTCAGGAGGCTGGAGGAAGGAAGGCTCTACTTTTTCCATTGTTGATGGAATGGCACATTTGAAATCTTTCTTTGACTATATTGTCAGATAACAAAAGTTTGTTTAGGCCAATTTAATGTATTGTGCATGCATACATACATGTCTATATTCTGAAAGCTATGTTCTCACCTGTTAGAAGAAATTATTTTGAAAATGCATTGTTCTAATGAAGTTATATTCTTTCTGTATGCAGCCATTTAAGAATTCCTAGCACTGCAAATAACGATAGTGTGTGTGAGTTTGGTCCAAATTTTTTTTAATGGCAAGTGTCGTGCCTCATTCTTGGCAGGTGTAAAGGACATGAGTCAGCTACCTGGACACAGACCACCAGTGCTATTTGAAATGCACTGGGATGGCTGAGGTATCCTTGTGACGCTGGCACGTATGACAAACCATCCAGGGAAGACATAAGCTCCTCTGGTGTGGTTCTTGCCCTGGGGCACTTCATGGAGGTTGTTAGCACTATGGTTACTCGTATGGGGGTGAGTAAAGCCCAAAAAGACAGCAGCAAATATCGTGCCTGATGCCAGACTGCCTAAACATTTCCCTGTTTGTGTCTGCAGCTTGTTCCATCAAGCAGCTGATCACTATATAGGCATCTTGCTGCAGTGTTGACCCACCAAGTCTCCTTTTATTCACCTCTGACCGTCTAGCTCTAACCCATGTCAAGTGACCGCACCAGAATATCACTACACTGGACCACAACCATGCACATTCGAAAGACCACTCACAAAAAGCTTTTTCTAATTTCTAATGCCTTCACTACCGTGGTTCACCGGTGTTTTCAAAAAGTAGACATTTGCGTGAATAAGTTTTGAACTAGATTATACTGCAATAGATTTATTTATGCAGTAATATTTATACTCAGTCCCTAAGACCTGCAAGTTTTGTTTCAGTGTTATGCCAAGTCAGGGCAGCCAGAGGTGGCATGGATTTAGTCATCCGTGCTTCTCAAGTCCAATCCAGGAAGAGTATGAGGCTGAAGGGTCACTTTACTCTCAACAGACCTCCACATATGTGAACTTTCTGTCACATTAACTTTGTCCCTGCCTCTCTAAGCTGCTAAGTAGCTTCAGAGTGAGGTGCATCAGCATACAATGGTTTTGAGAACCGCAGTCTGCTTTAAGCTGTGTCATGGACAGTATCCACTCCTTGGATTTAGAGGTCCAAGATCCCTACTTCTTCTCAAACATGACAAACAATAACTCCCGTGGAGAGATGGCTTGTCTGTTTTGATTGTTACCAAGGCTGCTTTTTTTTTTTTTTTTTTCCCCCTCTCCATTCGCCAGGAATTCATATTGCAGTATAAACAAAATATAGTTCGAGGATTTTTTTTTTTTTACTCTGAATGGTAAGTAGATTGTTGCTATGTACAAAGTGAAAGCTGAAAGCTTTTAAGAGGGCACTTTATTGTGACCTTCAAAGAAAATACAAAAAGTAATGTATCTAACTCTCAGCTGAAGATTGTTTATGCACTGTGGCAGTTAACTATTGGCAGAAGCCTTCACCTTGCCCGTAAATAGGTAACAGTCTGTCAGTCATCTGCTTTAAGAGTATACATTGTTTGAATAGCACTGGCAATGAATTCATGTTTGTGCAGACTTGTCAGTATAAATCTTTCCTAGGTGCACAGAATGAGTATTTTAAGCATTCATGTAAGCAACAGCGTTATTGACTGTTTAGAGCCCAGAACTGGAGTTTGCTATCAGAAATCTAGGTTCTCTTCTCAGGATTCCTCTTCACTGCTCATTCATCTCAGCTTTGTCTCCTCCACCTGCAGCAAGGGAGATACTGCAGGTCTAATTCAGGGAGGCAACACAACGAATGTTTAGTATATGCTTTCTCATGACATGCCTCGTGAAGTGGAAAGAAGCAACTTCTAAAGACAGTAGTGTGCATGGATTGATGTTAATCAGGTAATTATTTTCAGCTAGCTTACATAAAGGTATGTTATACCAAAGGATACTTTGCATCTTAATCTCTTGTTTAATTATTCCACATAATTTTTCATGTACTCAATGATAAAAACTGGAATAGGATTCTCATGTCAAAGCCAAAGAGACCACCTTTGCACGAAGGCCAGGATGTGGAAGAAGAAAGTGTCCAAGCATGTTCCTTTGGTGTCTGCCCCTTCCTGCATTTAAGTCATCTCTTCTAGTGCTAACTTTTTTCCTCTACCAGCAAGTGCGGCAGAGCAGTGTGCTTTGCCCACTATAACAGTTAAGAGGACCAGCAATCTTCTCCAAAACAGTGTTGTTCTCCAAAACCAGTCCCAGATTGGGAGCAAGGTATGACATGTGGTGTGTTAGAAGAAACTTCAGGTTATGTTCTCTGCCTTTAAGTTCTGTCTCTTCTGTGCCTTTCTGAACTTATTTCAAATGAGTACTAAGGACTGTAAAAGAGGGGGCACTTAGTGGGTGGGAATGATGGGGCAGGGCTGGCTAGCTGTGACTGGCATACGGAGGTCCCACATCCTGCCTTCAGGCTGGTTCTGCCAGTGGATCAAGATTCTCCCCATGGTGCAGTGCTTTTGGCAAGAGGGGATATTATGCAACAAGTAGTTTTTGTGCTGGGTAATTTTTGTGCCAGTAGAAATATGTGAAAATAGACAAAGAAATGTGGGAGAAAAACCCAGACTGAGTGAGATTTGAAATGAGTTGTCCTGTTGAAACACAGTTGTAGGCTTTGTTTGGTCCCACTGAGAAGGTGAGGTGGGGCTGGTGGATGCCACTGTTCCTGCTGAAGCATCTTTCTTGGTATCACCTAGTATGTTGCTCACCTGAATGTACAGCTTGTTTCTTTTCCTGCTAAGACATGTTCTAGTTTATTTACTTGCAATGACAGTCAAGACTTAATCACTGTTCATATCAAGTGGCATGATGAGTGCTTTGCTCCTGTCTTATCTAAAGAGATGGTGCTTAAGAAAGACCCAAGGCAAAGTCCTGCTTGCTCTAGGAGATGGATCAGAGCAGCCCTGAATCATTCAGTGAGAGGGACACAAGAAATCGAGAAGACTGCTTAAGGGGTCCTGCTGACATTCCTGTTTGCTACACAGCAGCATTGTACTGCTGGAGAGAAGTTAAGGTGAAACTCATTGCTTTACCTGAGGAAAAAAGTCATGTTGTTTACAGATAAGAATAAGAGATAATTTGTTTGGTTTCTAATTTGTATAATTAGAGGTATGATCTCTTTTGTCCTTAGTAATCTTGAGACCCTTGTTCTTATTTATGCTGTTAAATGTATGAATGAAAGAAAGCTTACGTCTGCCCTTGTGTCTTAAGAAAAAAGATATGTCATTTTTGCATCTTGGGAATGAAGTGACTTCTCCAGATTTGTGGACTGGTCAGGACATAAAGCAGCAGTTTTTCAAGGCAATAGCTAATAATACCTTGCTTCTCCCCACCCCTCAGTCATGAATCCTGGTAAGTGCTGTGTAAATCTGGAAACAGACGGCTGCTATCCTGGAGAGGAAATAACTGCAGGCTGAGCCAGCCTCAGCCCAGGGAGAAAAACACCATTTCTAAACAAACTGTTTCAGGAAGTCCTATGTGACAAAACTTCCAAGGGAAGAAATGGCATTCATGAGAGGAGAATCAGCTTTCTTTAATGCCTGAGACAACCACTAAGGAATATGATAGGAAGGATTTGTGAGAAATGAGCTAGGTTCTTACCAGCACTAATGCTAACCAGTGTAGCATTCTTCTTCTCCATGCCTCTGTCTCCTCTTGTCACACATTTAAAGGAGCAGGTACTGTCTTTGTTGTTAAGTTCAGGGGGTGTGACTTCCTTGAGCAGTGCTATCTCCTTCAGTGCTGGTATTGCTTAGGTAGTGCTCACGAATGCAGGTGTACACCAGAACTCACAGCCACGTGCCTGGGCTAGGAGAAGAGACAAAGCTAAAACCAGCCACTGGAGGTTAAACAATTAGGTTTGATATCAGCTGCATTTTCCCAAACAAAGAGGATGAGAAACAACATGAATTATTACCAGTCTCAGAGGTTTCTCTGTTCCTGGGTGTTTTTTTACATGAGCATGGATTGTTTTTTTTTTTTGTAGAAGAGGTAGAAACTGATTCAAGGCAGTGTTATGGATTGTGAAATTTTAAAAAGTACACTGCTTTTTCTGTAGAACTGTAATTGTGATTCAAAAATACAGATAAAATGAATAATAAGGAAAACATACAATTTATAAAGAAGAGGTGGGCTGGAAGCTACATATGGGTGAAAGTAGGTGAGATTAATTTCAGTTTAAATAGTCCACAGCACTCATAGAGGATGATTTCTGTAGCAACTCAAGGATGAAAATAAACATTCACAGTGCAATGTAAACTTTGCTGCAAGAATACATACTGACACTTGTTTTTTTTCATTTTTCTGAATTTTTTCCTTCTGCACAGCTTTAGTTTTCAAATTGTCAGACACCAAAACCACATTCCCCCAATTAACAGATCAACTTGTTTAAGTTGCTCAGAAGATCCACAGATGGATTATTTCAACAAAAGAAACAATAAAGACATTAATTATAAAGGTCACAAATGAACAAAACTAGTGGTTCTCCTGATGTCAAGGCAGAATCTTACTACCTCGGTTAGCAAAGTGTAAGCAGGACACATCAACATGTCTTGATATTACTGAATCATGGGGGAATTTTCACAGCAAATAAAGGGATAATTTTTTTTTCAGCATATGGAAGACACAGCATCTTATAACTCAGATAAACTTGTTAAGAACTAAAATCACCCAATGTAATACCCTCTCAAGGGTTTCAAGATGAGTTTTTAATGCATTCTGCAAATAGAATCATGTTGATTTCTTTCAGAAACAATGAAAAAAAATCATCTCGTCTCACTAATAAAACCACAGTATACCTCAATACAGTTATGGGCTGCAAATTAAATTTATTTTTCACAAAATAAATTACATTATGTCAAGTTCCTAGAGTGAACAATAGTTATTGTTGGGAAATAGGTTCAGATAAGTTGTACAAATACTACTTCCTCCCTTAGATTTTTCCAAATTGAAATTGCAGATTGTGGCCTAGGGACAAAGTGTACCGTGAGCTCTCAAAGCAACGGGAGATTCAGTTCTGGCTCATTTCCTTGGGGTCTCAAAGGGTGTGATGCTGCCCTCAAGTAGACCAAGCCCACAAATGTTCCCTGGTCACTTTCGTCCCTACTCATTCCTGCAGGAAATCAGTCATTGTTTTTAGTGATGCTACACACAGTTCTTTGCTGTTCTTCAGACAAGGTGTCTGAGCAGAAGCAGTTATAGCGTGGGTTACACAAAATCATCTTCTCTACGCTGTCTCATAGCTGCAGACCTCCTAAGAGGGCGGTTTGCCCACTAAAGCCCTGATAAAGCACCTAATAGGAGCTCTTTGATAGCACAAAGGACTTGGGTTGGATTTTTGAATGTGGTCCTTGGCAAAGAAACAGCCATGGAAAGAGTGTCAGCTGAACAATGCAAAACATGTTCTGATTAGGCTATTTTGACTAAGAGCATAAAGCACAAACTAGCAACACTGCTCTCTGGTTGCATTGCCTGCTGGTTTCCCCGTGGGGAGGAACCCTCTGGCTGACAGGAACTCTGGGCTCTACAAACTTCTTCTCTGCATTTACCACCGTAAAACTGAATAATTATCACAGTAGCACAAGTCTTTTTCTTATTTCATGAATAAAGCATATCAATAATTATTTTTTTCTTTCTCCCCATGCAGATAAGCCAATACAGCAAGAGTAACACGAAGTAAAGCATTTTGCACAGACTGGATAAAACAGAGTTTCTAATGAACATCCAATATGTAAAAGTGTCAGATGTCAGGTTGGAGGGATATGACTGTAGAAAGAGTCCAGCCACAAGGGACTGTTTAGTTTTCTAAATCAGTTATTCAGAACCCGCTGGTGTATTTAGAGAATTTTCCACAGGGGATGATGAAGAGAAGCTGTTGGAGAGCATATCTGCCTCTGTCTGTCCCCTCTCACAGTCAGATTTCCAGCTGGCACATGTGCCAGGAGCGTCTTGGAACTGCTGCAGGGCTGCACAGAAGAAATAGACACCACTTGTCAGGTTCCTTGAATTAATTATTTGGGGTCATTTCACTCCCTTCTGTGTCCATTTCCCACCAAATGAACGAAACGTGTTGGAGAAAAGATGGCACAAGCCATTCTGCCATCATCCTCCATTTATTCAGATGCTCGAGGTCTCTTCCTTTATTAATTTTCTCTTCTCAAGCAGGTAATTTTTTCTTTTGCAGATATTTACCAAAACTTCTGCAGAATTGTATGCAGCTTTGCCTAGTCATTAGGCCTTGTCCTGTAGTTCCAGAAAGGCATTTTAATCAGTTAATAAATAAGTACAGTCCCTTAAGTAATAGTTATTATCTAAAAATGTACAGATTATTCTTGGTGTCGAAAGCAACCTTTAAAGTTATTGGCAAAAGAAGTTCTCACTCCAGCTGTAATTTTACTGTTCTATGCTCTCAGACCTGCATGAGAAAGCACTAAACTGATGTTGCAGAAACTTACACCACTTCCAGAACTTTATTCTGGAAAAGTTATTATTAAGTTTTAGATATGTCCTGTGAGCTGAGTACACTGAGGTTTCTGCAAAAAAGCTTACATTTGGAGATTAAGGCATTGCAGCTAATCATGTTTAAACACCATTAAGACAGAAGGAAACAAGACAATAAAGTCAGCTCTGGAACTGCAGGAGGCGTCACTCAGTCCTGTACATGCTCTTCAGCCAGAGTGTGCAGAGTCTTCCAATGTTTTTAAAATTTCAATTTGGCAGTAAGGCTTTGATGGCAATTTATGCAGATATGGGTTTTATTTCATTAAATGCAATTATGTCCCCTCCAGAAACCTACTGCTGCCGCTTTGAAAGTGCAGTAACACAGTTGGCTTAAAATGTTCCAAGACACCTTGATGGAAGGTGGTCTCATCTTCCCACTTCAAGGCCTGGAGTAAAACTTTTTTTGCATCAGTGCCAGCAACTGAGTGACAGCAAGGCAAGAACTACTCATAAGTTCATTGTTTTTTTAATTTTCAGCCAGATGAGCAAACTGGACCAACTTGCCATATAATCACAGGACTGCTGTTGCTTACATAGAGCAATTAGTAATAATGTGTAGCAGGGGTAGAGGAGAGGAAACGGGCTAAAACAAGGGAAAACCCCACTGTTTTAAAAGGCAAGGCAGTATTATGTCAAGTTATGCTGAATGAGACGTTGCATTTGAGATGACCTCCAGGTTTGGGTGGCTTTTGGCTCCAGTTTCACAAAGCATGTTTTCTCAGAAAAGTATCTGTGCCACCAAGAAAACTGTTCCTACTCTTCTCTGTTCTGTTCCTTCCTTTGCAATGGCCAAAATTTGTTTGAATTTTGGGGCATGAGTTGTGTGCCCCCAAAACTGAACAGTTTGGAAAGGTTTTTTTTTTTCCATTCTGACATTGCAGCAGCAGTTTATCCTATAATCTGGTTTCGCCAGCAGTTTGCAGAAAAAAGATCCAGAGGTAGCCATCAATCAGAAACTGAACATGAGTCAACAGTACCGTGCTGTTGTGAAAAAGATAGAAGCTGTTTGAAGCTCTGGAAGCAGGAGTGTAAGCAGTGCTGGTGAGGACTCATGGCAAATGCCATGTCCAGCTGTGGGCACCATGTCAGGAGAGACATGGACCTAGCAGAGTGAGATCCAGAAAGGGACGTGGTAACAATGAGTTATCTGGAAGCAGGGCCAAGGAAAGATCGTACACTGGTTTAACATGGAGAGATGAAGACACGGTGACCGTGTTCTGAAAGGTAAAAGGCAGCTCCAAACAAGGACCAGCTTGTTCCATATCCCATAAGGATATGGATAGACAGAGATGTAACATTGCAGAGAGGAAGGATTGTTATTCATCAAGGGAAAATTCCTAAAGGCAAGGTTAGCTAATTGCTTCAATAAATGTGGAGCATCTAGGAAAAAAATATAGTCTTGGAGACTTCCGAAGCTGGGGAGATAAATGTCAGCCTGGGATGATGCTGGGTTTGCTGAGTATACCTAGAGAAGGGATAGGAGTAGCTTTTTAAGTTTTTCCAAGCTTTATGAGTCAGTTTGTACATATAGGGTTTTATACATGTATCAATGAATAATATATTCCTACATCATGTACTAGTATCTGTGTTTTTGCCATCGTTGTAACAAGCTTTATGGTTTGAGTAGCCAGGGAAGACTAGTTTCCTGCAAAAACTCTTTCTCAAAGCCTACAAAATATAAGTGATATTTTTTTGTGTTTTGCCACAACAGGCAGCCACAGACAGCATCACATCATTAATATGGACTCAGCTTGTAAGGGCTACAGCAACAGCAAGTTCACATTGAAGGTGCTCAGCCAATACAGCGCAGAACAGACACAGCATCAGCCAACCCTCTTTGCAAAGTTCGTGAACAGATCTGTTTGGGTCTGCATGTACAGAGTATTTATGGCCAAGCAGCACAAACAAAAATGGCAGGGTTATGCCCGCAGAATTTGTGCAAGTTTCTAATGTGCAGAACTGAAGGAGATGCCGCAGAAGATGCTGTTTCAGTAAGGAGGGGTGGCGGAGCTGCCACTTGCAGTGAGTAACTCTGCCAGCGAGGTTACCTCCTCATACACAAATGAAGAGACGCTATTTTTCAACCCAAGGATGCCTACAGCCTGGCTTTTCTATGCAACCCCATAAACAGGCCTTATCAAAACCATTTGTTTTCCATGGCCTTTGAGTCTTCATAAACTCCTTTAAGAAAAAAGCAAAAAGCTCTCAAGATAGAGGCAAATATATTATCAAGTTTGTATGTGTGTTTTGTGGACATGTGGCTAAATGCTACTGCATACTGATCGATTCATTTGGAGGAAGGCAGGACACCATCGTAACTCTTTTATCCATATGGGACATGCTTTGCTGCATTATGACACTACATCTCCACTGACTTCACTGTTTTAAAAATTGTTTTTATTTCATAATTGCCTTTACCACAAACTGCATTTAGCCCAAACTTTCAATATAATTGATTGTAATGAAAAATGTGTTTGGGGAATAAACTCTTGCTCTAATGCAAACAGATTTGTATGTCTGCTCAGTTTTTCTAAGCAGACAAGCACTGCAGGAAATCTGCGCATAGCTGTATTTTTGTTTGATTAATTAAGAAGATTAGCTCAGAAAAGGATGTTTTAGAGGTAGAATAAAAGGGCACTTTGAGATTTTATTACCTTTCCAGAATATTTTCTTCATGAAGTGTTTTGCAGCATCTGGGAAGAAAATAGCACAGAGTGCAATAGCACTGAGTATTACTAATGAATCCAAATGAAACCGGTATGTTGTTACTTCAGGTTTTTGTTTTATCCTTGCCTATCAAACTCCTTTACCTAACTCCTTTTCTTGTCTGTTCCTCAGTTTTGCTAGTACTTCTAATTTTAACAGCTATTCTGGTGCATATATGTTAATAGACATATAATTTATGCAGAACATCCCAGTAAGGCTGACAATGTACAGCTCACAGCTCAATTCAAGCTAAAGAAATAATTCAAGAAAGCACAGCATAAAAGTAGTGCAAAGAGAGATGAAGTCAGAACAAGAATTTTTATATAAATTATATAAATTTCATCTATATTTAATATTTATGTAATAACACAAATTTAATCTTATCAGATGGCTCTAATTTTAGACAACTAATATCGCTTAACTGTTGAGGAAGAAGGGAATTTTGATGAAGAAGACTGAGTGGCATAGAACAATAAAACCATCATCTTTATATAAAAATAGCTGTGTGTATATATGTGATATATCCAAATGTGAGTCAATCATTTATCATGATTACAAAGTATTTTCACAGCCATAGATGAACAGGCAATTGCAACACGATAAAAATTACTCCAGCTGTCATGGTTGCCTAAATCTTCTGCAAGCATATAGGTAGGTTTAATCATGTCAAATTCATTTCGTTCTTACCTACAGAGAAAGGAGCAAAAATTAGCAGGAAAACTCCTAGTACATTTAGCTTTTAAAAATGATATATTCTGTATTGTCACTGGTACAATAGATGGGCTGGAATAGGGGCAATGAGATACAAAATGCACCAGCCTAAGCCCATTTCCACCTGGAGGATTCTCCAGGGGGGAGTTTCTTGCTTTACAGAGGAAAATGGCTGTAAATGGGAAGGAATGTGACTCAACAGATGTATGGGACACACTGACCTCTTTCACATTATTTCTTTTCCTCCTTCCTGTAGCTCTATGTGTTACGAGACTGAAAATGGTCAGGCTACATTGACTCATTTATATTATCTACTGACCAGACAGCAGACACTAATTCAGAGATAAATGAGCAATCATTTACCCTAGCGGAAATTTTTTAACTCGGAGTAGGATTTGTTCACATTACTGTCTTTTACTGAACGTGAACCAGTGACCTGAGGCTATAAACCTCTGTTTCCCATTACTAATTCCACTTACCTCACTTTGAGCATTTGAAAACTTTTCTGAAAAAAATACTGGAAAACTTTCAGTACTTTACTACTGGAGAGGAATAACCTGGAGCTAATGTCCCCTCCTGCACAGACCCCAAACTTTGTGCAGTCGAGCCTTCTTCTGCTGCTACCTGAGAAACACATAACAAAACTCTTACTGAAACAATTTCAATACAACCTGCGTCTGCCAAGAAAGCATCTCATACTCCAGACCTCTCATTTTCCTTTCTTTCTGTTACACTGCTTGTTACACAGATGCATAACACAGAAACATAAAAACATACCCTCAGGAAGAAAAAATCTCAGTTTTATAGGATGAAAATCCTTAATCATACTTAGTAATTACATCAATAACTGTTTACAGCTGCAGTATCCTAAAATGTTCTTTGAATCCAATGGAAGTAACATTTAAAAGAGAAATATATACATGAACAATTAATAAAGATTATTACAATCCGTATTAAGAAAGTATGTACAATAGATATACATAACAGAAAGAGTTCTGTCAAAAATCTCAGAAGCTGATTCTTTGGGATATAAGGTAAACTTTACCAGAAGTGCGTACGCTGAAGGTATCATGGAGAAGTACATGGGATGTATTTTCCTCTCATAGTCCAGATGAATGGGACCAGTCATCTGAAGTTCTTCCAGTGAGTTCTCACTGACTTACTTTAAAGTGCTTTTCAAATGAATTGATGTCTTTATTCACACTGCATTGAAACTAAGGTGCAAGGAAATGCTATAACACCTTTAAGGCCAGTGACTTTCATTTTAGGAAAGAACCAAGGTGTCTTATGTTCTTCATGCTGTAACTGGCAGTGATTTTTCTAAAGGCTCATAGAAAAATAATTGTTCAACTAGCAGTAAACATTTCTAGGAAAAGATAGTATTTAACCTCAGACTTGGAGGGATTCTGAAGAATTTTCTGATATATAAGACCCTGTCACTTTTGCAAAAACAAACCTAAAATGCCTGAATTTTGCAGACAATAGTTGAACAATACAATTTTCCTAATTCATTTCTTCCACAGAGTTTAGGGCTGTAACCTTTTTAGAGGTTTCTGCATTGAGCACAGTTTATGATGGATAATTTTTTTAAAAAAATCTTAAACCTGGGAAATTTTTTTCTCACCCAGTTTTACACTGCAGGTTTCACATCCTTACTTACCTATGCTGCAGACTCATGTACCTATAGGTTGTGTTAATTCCAGATCTTTGTCGCTTTTCCTTAAGAAAACTCTAAGGCATTATCTAATAAACCTTTCCTTATATCTGAAAAAACTACTATGAGATCGCTATATCTGATCTCTACATCTACCCATATGTCAGAAATTCAGAGTTGTTTCCCCAACACCATTACATAACACACCAAAAAGTAGAAACAGTAAATATCAGCAAGAAGAGTATTTTCATGTTGACTTTTTGGTTAAAAAAACACAACTCAAATAAGAAATAATCTTGCTCAAAGTTCTCAAGTATGATAAATCTAACTTTATTACTGGTACAAGAAAAGAGCATGTCAAATTGGAACAAAAATACCTTTCAGGTCTCCTCGCTACCACTGGTATTTAACAAAAAAGGTTGTGTTAATACTCAAAACAACACAACTGATTCAAAGACAAACAAATGTAACAACAGTAATGCAAATGAGTGAACTCAAATTTTATTTTTTAAATGGTAAAATTATTTCTCTATTCCTTTCTTACCATGCATTCAAGAGGAATCTACTCATGAAATAGGTCACCACTTATTTCTGCAGTAAAAAAGACAAAGTGTATTTTTATATGGTTTCGGGCCTTTATTCACTTTTGCATGTAACAGCAGTGGCTTTGTGACAAGAACAATAAATGTCATTTTTGTATTCTGTTTAAATATATATTTGCATAAATATGAAGTGCAATTAATATACTTGTGCCTTGGAAAGCATTACACTATAAAAGGTGAAGTTACAGTTTGTTTTGTATGATGTTGAATATAATTGCAGCTGGATGTTATTTTGATGTTTTTAATTTTTTATTATGTTTCCTTGAGCATTTTTTCTCCTTTGTACTTTACCTTCTTAAAAAAAGAATTTTATTTCTTTATTCCTCAGAAAAGCATGCTCCTCAGTTCCTTAGCAGCTACAAAGGTTATGAGCTGAGAATCTGAACAACAAAAATTTGGACCATGAGGAACATGCAGTAGCCACAGCAGGTCAGAAATTACTGATACCTGCTATCCATTTACCACCTGCGCAGAAATCCCCCAACAAAGTTACTGATGTTAAACTCAGTTCTTTTACTCTTGTTCATTAAGACTGTTGTTTGGTGTTTTTTTGCTAGTATGTCTGGGGTGATAACATAGACTCAGATCATTACTGTCGGGGCTGCTCTACATACAGCCCTTTAAGATGTTTTTTTCTGTGGTTACACACATTTTCTCCAGACACTCGCACAGTCCCAGCTGCATCTGCATGTATTCATTAAAATGTTTTTCAGTATATTGCATCTGTATCAAATACAAATGCAGCATTCTCATAAAAAAGGCATTTTCGCAGAAATTTCACATGATCTTGAGATGATGTGGATACCCTGCAAAGTTTGATTTCTCCTAGGAGAAAGGTGGATTCTGCTTCCCACAAAACTAATTTCTATGGGATATGGGTCTGCCTACCTACAAAGTAAGGTGCTATAACTTCTGAAAGCTGCTCAGCTGCATAATACATTAAACATCTCTTTCAAGATCACTGTGGGGAATGTTACTTCTAGTTTATCAACCTGTTTCTATTGAACTATGCACCCCTGTGGCAGATTATTTGCCAGCTTCGTGCCAGATGGATAGAATTGCCTGTATCAGTATTGAGCCTTGTAAACATCACAGATTCTTTCCAGCTTTACTTACTTATTCCAAATGGCACCCACTGCACTCTCTGTATCTCTCGTTGAATCTGTGGGGCTTACATTTTCCCCAGGGGATGAGAATGCTTTAATATTTTGCACTTTTTTCCTATTTTTATGCCAATAAGTGAGTGTATCCTGACAGAATAAACAAAATGTGATTTGCACTTAAGCTCAATTCACATTAAATAAGAGAACCAGGGAAATTTTATCCTACTATGCCTTTTTCATTCTGAAGTCATTTTCCCAGTTACCAAGGGTTTTCTGAAACTTAGAGTAATCATATCCTAGTGTCTGCTGAACTCTGTACTTGCAACAGCTCAGTCAGCAGGCTGTCTCTCTTGACTCACATTTGGAGAACATTATGAAAACTGTGTTATGACATGCCAATGTCTTTGGAACATTTAAAGTACTAATTTAAGCTGTCTTAACAAGACAGAAGAGACAGTTGAGAACTGTCCCAAGAACAGTTGAGACAGTTTCATGCTTTGGCTATTTGTGAGCTGTAGGACAATACTCTTCTTAAGGATACTGCACTAATCATAGAATCATAGAATAGAATCGCAGAACAGTTTGGGTTGGAAGGGACCTTTAAGATCATCCAGTTCCAACCCCCCTGCCATGGGCAGGGACACGTCCCACTAGACCAGGCTGCCCAAGACACCACCCAACCTGGCCTTGAACACCTCCAGGGATGGGGCAGCCACAGCTTCCCTGGGCAACTGTGCCAGTGCCTCACCACTGTCATAGTGAAGAAATTCTTCCTAATGCCTAGTCTAAATCTGCCCCTCTCCAGTTTATACCCATTCCCTCTGGTCCTATCCCCACAAGCCTTTACGAATAGCCCCTCTCCAGCTTTCTTGTAGGCCCCCTTCAGATACTGGAAGGTCGCTGTAAGATCTCCTCTGGGCTTTCTCTTCTCCAGGCTGAACAAGCCCAATTCTCTCAGCCTGTTCTCGTAGGGAAGGTGCTCCAGCCCTCTGATCATTTTTGTAGCCCTTCTCTGGACTCGTTCCAACGGCTCCGTATCTTTCTTATGTTCAGGATTCCAGAACTGGACATAGTATTCCAGATGAGGTCTCACAAGAGAGGAATAGAGGGGCAGAATCCCCTCCCTCACCCTGCTGGCCACGCTTCTTTTGATGCAGCCCAGGATACTGTTGGCCTTCTGGGCTGTGAGTGCACGTTGCCGGCTCATGTCAAGTTTCTCATCGACCAGCACCCCCAAGTCTTTCTCTGCAGGGCAGCTCTTAATCACATCATCCCCCATCGTGTTTGCCCCGACCTGGGTGTAGGACCTTGCACTTGGCCTTGTTGAACCTCATGAGGTTCATACATGTCCACTCCTTCAGTCTGTCCAGATCTCTCTGGATGACATCCCGTCCTTCTGGTGTGGCAACTGCCCCATGCAGCTTGGTGTCATCAAATCACAGGGTCTGTGAAATTCTCATTACACAGCTCTCAGAATAGGGAAAAAGGGAGTAATCTTGTCCAATTTAAAAATCAGGGCTCTGCTCTGCAAGTGATAGTCCTGCTCTTTTCCTCAATACGAAAAATCCTAGCCATGTGATAAAAGTTTTAAAATACTATTTTCACTTCACTTACAATCATAAATCTGGAGCTTAGTTTATGTCTGTTGTGTCTTTATTAGATAAAGTACTTCTGGAGCTTTTAATTAAGTCAGTAAGTCTGCATATCTTTAAGCCTTTGGTCAACAAGCCGAATAATGGCTCTTCCATTTTAATCCCGGTTAGTGAACCTTTGCTGTCATCAGGCAAAGGAACCAGCTGAAAACAGACTCAATAAGAAAAGTTGTCTTTTTCTTCCCTGTGTGGCTTTAGCATTGATCTGGACTATCAGTCTTTCCACATTAGAAATGTTGCTTTCTTTTCCAGCATTACCCTTGATCTAATCCTTTCACTTCATGTGCGGTATTGAGCTGATCCTACCTGATTTTGCTCTCCCACATTATTGCCTACCAGCCTCCTCAGTCTGCCCCCACGCATGCTCACTGGTCTCTTTTTTGCCCATTCCAGAGTCTTACCTACATGATCTCCGCGGGTGATTTCCACCACTTTACCCACCACCTGATTTTCCAGCCTTACCCAGAGGCCACAACTCTCATTCTCTGTTGCTCCCAAGTTTCTCTTGCCTGTGCCTCTCCCTCTACCATCACCTCCCAGTAACTCCTTCCTCTGTTTCTTTTAGTTAGGATCCTCATGCTGCCTTCTCCAGTTCCTCAGCCATTCTTAGCTCTCACTTACTCATACTGTCTTCCTCTTCTCTTTACCTCCTATGCTCTCATTATCAGTAGTATGCCAATCAGGCTGAATTCTTCCGCTACCCACTTGCTTTTGCCTCCTGCCTAAATAATGTTGTTTCTTCCATTTAATTGAGTCCCTTGATTCCAGCTTTTCTTTTTGTTCTGTCTGCTCTGCTTTTCATTTTCTTCGTCCTGACATCCTGACTGTGAGACAGCTTCTGCTGTGCATTTGTTTTTCATTTTCTCAACTGTCTCTGCTTTTTATTTTTTTTTTATTTTTCTCTGCTGTCCCTGACCACAGACAAGAACTTCCTGAAGACCTATATAGCCACACCAAACTGTTTCTTTCAAATGTTTCTCCTCTTCTTTTAATATGCTTCTCCCAAAATCTCAGCCAGTAACGTGCCAGTTGTACACTGAGGATGCTGCCTGTCACAGCAGGACGGGCATTCGCTTGTACTTCTTTTGACTCTAGCAATCTAATTTTCTGCATAGACTAAGTTGTTCCTAGCGTGGATCCATTTCTTGCATTTATAAAGCATTTATCACAAAGAGACTAAGGCATTAAACCTGTATGATAATAGCCTCACCTGTGTAATAGCTAAATGACCTGCAGTTCTCTGCTTTCTGCTGAAATCTCCCACTGAAAGAATTGATCGGTCCCTTTGTTACCCTTCACTGTGGCAGTAAAAATTCTTTCTCTCTTCAGAGCTCTTAAATCCTGTGAATCTGTGCATGTGGAGCTGCAAAATAGGTAGACAGCACTTGCGTATGTTGTAATGAGATGTCTCTCCAATGCATAGGACTACCACACTCACTTCTTAAAGTGCTCTTTTTTGGAAAGATGTGTGAATGGCATCTTTGCATAGAATCACCATGAAATTACCCTCACTGCTGCTCTGTGGAAGACCTGGAGAGGGACTGGCCTGGGATTCCTGAAGGAGGGAATCTCATGAACACTTGTTCCATCACCTTTCTCACTGGGCTGAGATGTATGTGTAGTTTATGTCTTTGCCACAGGAGAGCTAATCCCAAGCATTTGTTGCCAGCTGCCAATGAAATAAATAACCACAAAGGAGGAATTCTTATGACCTGTTATGCATAGTGATTTAATATTTTTTAGCCAAGAGAATAAACCCCAGAATGTGTCTAGATAAAGTAAATATTTTCAAATTATGTCAAGAGGTATATTAAGCTCACACAAATTTGTTTGTAGTCATTGAAAATGAGAATGATAATTGGAATATGACATTTCCATCATCGTGAGAATATCCTGTTATTTTCAAGAGACTCAGGACTTCTACCAGTGATGTGGAACATGATTTGTTGAAAATTTTCCTACTTTATCAGATAAATAAATCTTAGCTGAATATTATAAATAGCCTTCAAACAGCCAAATTGTGCTACAAGCCTTGAAGAACAATCAGTTATGTCAGCACTTCTGTATAAATAAAATTACAAAGAAGATATTTGTTCAGTTCCATTTTTCAGACAACACAGAAAAAGAGATTTATAGGTATATTCTTAGTGGAAATCTAGTTTCTTCCCTGTAAGATAGTGTAGCAGCTGCTCAACAGCTTTACAGAATTAATTTGCATATGATACATTGCCTTGATGTGAAAAGGTGAATAATGATTTACTTTCACAACTGACAAATAAACAATAAACATTCCAAATGTATAACAACAGATAGCAAATACATAGAAACTCTGACATAAAAATGATAGCACAACAATACATCTCCATTGTTTTAATCAACTTTTATTACCACTACATTAATAGCATTTTTCCAAGGCATTTTCAGAACAGAGGCCTAAATTTTATATGCTTTCTTTTTTTTTTTTTTACAGATTTTCCTGTCACCTGTCACACAGAAGAGTGACAACTCACTGACTTTGCCCCCTGAGCTCTCACAGTCACTTCTGGGTAGAATTGCGTCAAAGATTGCACTGTCATACAGTGCAATATATTTCTTTATTTATGACAGCCTTGAACAACATGTTATGAATTAGTTCCCAATGGAAATTTCAAGGTAAGCATAGGCTAAATGTGTTAGGTTATCTCACATGTGAGATAATGATATGTGACCACAACATTTCACCACAGGTTTATAGAAAACTCCTTGGGGCCTATAATGACACCACTTCGGAATGTGGTTTTATAAATGGATCCTCTGGAATTAAAATACACAAAAAGGAAGTTAAGGAAATTATAGAATAAAGAAAAACAATGTTCTTATCTGTATGTTCTCTTCTTAAGAGTCCCATGGAATAAATTACATTAACAGACTCCTTTATGTGTGTTCGCACATATAACTCAATCATTTTCACACATATGAATTTGGCCTATAATTTCTTTTTTTGAAAAACACAAACAATGCCTTCTTCGTTGTTGGCAATGAAGAAATAAATTAAAAAAATCCCCAAACCATATTTACTTACATGTTTTTAGACATCTTAGACAGTATCTAGATGCATAGACATATGGTAGGGAAAGCAATATAAACTGTTTTGTGTATTTATAAGGATGATGAAATAATAAAATTTCAAGAGAACTAAATAATACTTTGAACAGCAAAGCACAGGAATTCATGACAAACTGACGGTTATGCAATCAGTGTTCACTGTAGTGAACAGGAACATTAGAAGCCTCATAATTCCTGTGAGTTGCCAGGCAATCACATATTCAGCATTTTCACCTTAGCAAAAATGCTTGTGTGCCTAGGAGAAAATGATGTAGTAAAAGAAGCCTCCTATTTTTTTTTTAATTTAGTAGTTAAAATTTAACTCCTGTCATTTATTTTTACTGTGTGTCTCAGGTGTTGTGGTATAACAGACGGTGCATAAGAATTGCTGATTTATGCCAAAGTTTTATTAATGTACAAATTACATAGGTTGGGACAAAAACTTGCAACCTTTGCTTGGCAAACATAGGTTCTCACTATAGCATTTGGGCATGATACATGATGTGTTTGCTTTGGAAAGCACTAACTACTCACTTAGTGTCAAGTATGTGAAAACTCTCTTTTGAGTTGTGGTCTGCTTCCTTCCTGTAGTTTCACTACCTTGCCATCAACTTACATCAGCAGATACAGTATCGCATAAAATGTCACACATCGAATTAATACTGACTGTATAGTACAAGAAAAGTAAGACTGAATTAAAGGTGCATTGTAAGAGGCGAGTAAGCACCCAGTCATTCAGGTGTGAGCAGTTATTTCATATACAAATCAACCAAATGATCGCCAATCCTTGTCCAAAACCTGGACTTCCTTGGACATTCCATATTAAGCTCAGATTTCATTACGTGAAGCTACAAGGGAAACCAGTTAGTTCCAAGAGGATTTGTGCATCTATGTGTTTCTTCTGATACAAAATTGTCTGTTCACAGAATGAGAGCCTTAGAACTCCACATGGATACGTAGTTCCTGTAAATAACTCAAAATCATAATCGCTGACAGAGATCAGAGTATTTTCTGACTCATTCTGTCTGTTATACGGCATTCTGATTACTATAATTTTCTGATATTTGTTTGGACAGCCAGTGAGCGAATCAGTTTTCTTCCTTACTCATAAGAATTAGTAAAGCAGAAGACACAGAAAGGTACAGATGCAAAATATGTTTTTAAACAAAGGAGTTTCATAGAATCATAGAACAGTTTGTGTTTGAAGGGACCTTAAAGATCACTTAGTTCCAATCCTCCTGCCATAAGCAGTGAAGAAACAGAAGCCTTTGATTTCCAAACAAAGACATAACTTGGCTACTCCTCTCTGTTCTGCTCTTTGATAACATTCACAACACCTTTAGACTGCTGGTATACTTATAAGACTCAAAACAGACGGCTGGTGGCTTTACAGTAGTGAATAAGATTCCCATTCATTTAATAAAGTAACGCCCAGCACTATTATAAACCGGTATCTCTGCATTGCTGTATCTCAACACCTTTTGAAAGTTTCAGATGCCTTATTTTGTGAAAGAACCTTAAAAGGAAGCTTAAATAATTTAGTAAATTAAAAGCCAAAGGTCCTCTGGCTGGTAGAAATTCCCATACGGCTTACGTTGATTCCAGCTCCTTCGACAGAGCTTATTTTTTACATTCCAAGTCTGACCGTACCTCATTCCGCTGTCCTGGCTGCAGAAACAAACCCGTGCCTGCTGCTCGCACTACTGAACTCGCTGCAAAAATGAACCCATCTCCTCTCCCAGCAGAGCGCACACGGGTTTGCTGTTGAGGAGGCGACGAGCCACCCTCTTTTCTCTCAGCTGTCCCCACACGCTCATCCCCCAGCATCCTCGGGAGCTGGAGGCTGTCCTCACCCGTGATGCAGCCACGGCACGAGTTGGGATCTATAAATTGTCTCTGCGTGCAGCACACGAGCCGTGGCACACAGCAGCCTCCCCGCAGCCCTTGACGGGTTTGATTTTTTGCTCACAACACGGATGCCCGGGAAGATGCGGGATTGGGGTGGGAATCCGCGGGGTGAGATCTCCTGCGGCTCTCACCTCCCCCTTCCTCGCCTCTAATCGGTGCCTGGCTAAAAGCCACGGTTTTCTGCTGTTTCACTGGGGGTTTCACTTCTTGCTTTTGCTTTAATTCGCCACGAAAGCGAAGTTACTACTCCCGCAGCCGTGCTCGCCCAGCCCTGCCGCTTTCCAAGATTTCCACCCAAAAAAATTCCGAAAGGCGAAAAACTACCGGGAAAACAACCCAAACCACCATTCCCCACTTCATCCCCGTCTCCGGGCACTCCCGGTGCCCCCCCCCCCCCCCCGTCTTCCCGGGTCCCTGCGGTGTTCCCCCCGCTTTATCCCCATCCCACGGCCTCACGGTGCCCCCCCCTTCACCCCTATCCCTGGGGGTTCCCTGTGCCCCCCCCCCTTTATCCCCTTCCCGTGTCCCTGCGGTGCCCCCACTCCCTCCCTTCATCCCCATCCCCGGGCGCTCCCAGTGCTCCCGGTGCCTCCCCGTTCATCCCCATTCCAGGGTCCCTGTTCCCCCCCACCCCCTTCATCCCCTCCCCGCCCGCCGGGAGGCGGCCCCAACCCCCGGGGCGGAGGGAGGGACCGGGGCTCCGCAGCGACGACTTTGCTTTTTAAATCGTTTTCCAAAGCGGATTACGGCTTGATCCCTCTCCACGTCACGCCCGGAGTTGCCCGGGGGGCAAGCTCGCCGCCTCCCGTGCGGGAGGGGACTGGGACGGGTAGGAGGGAGCTGGGGGGGAGGATGCCGAGATGCCGAGCCGGGTTTAGCGGCAGCCGAGCCGGGTTTAGCGGCACCCGTCGGTGCGTGCCGGCGCCCAAGAAGCGCTGCCGGCGAGCGGAGCGCTGAGCGCCCCGAGGGCTTCGAATCTCACCGCCACCACCATGCAGAAAAGCGTGCGGTACAACGAGGGGCACGCCTTGTACCTGGCGCTGCTGGCCCGCAAGGAGGGCACCAAGCGGGGCTACCTGAGCAAGAAGACGGCGGAGACCAACCGTTGGCACGAGAAGTGGTTCGCCCTCTACCAAAACGTGCTTTTCTACTTCGAAGGGGAGCAGAGCGCCCGGCCCGCCGGCATGTACATGCTGGAGGGATGCAACTGCGAGAGAGTGCCGGCTCCCAAGGGATGCGCCGCCGGCAGCGCCAAGGATGCTGCGCTGGACAAGCAGGTACCGCCGGGGGCACCGACGGCCGGAGGGAGGGGTGGACGGATGGACGGATGGAGTGAGAGCGAGTCGCTGCTGGGAGGGGACTGTCGGAGGGAGGGGGATCTTCCCCGGTCCCCAAGCCCCCATGGGAATGTCCTGGAGCGCTCGGAAGAGAAGCAGCTGCTCATCGAGTGATGAGGCTGGTGGCATTCCCATCCCATCTAATGACTCTTCCTTCTTTCCTGACTGGTTTCACCCCCCCGCTCTAGTGCCTGCACGCCTGTTTTCAGCAGAGCGCCCGGAGAGCAGCATCTCACAAACTCAGTGTTCAGTCATCTTGGTGTTGATGGTTCTGTGATGCAGCTACGCGTTTCTGACCAAACTCAGTAAAGGAGAAGGGTGTGCGAGGGGCTAAAGTACCAAAAGAGTGCAGACGGATTGCAAGGAGTCGCTGAGCTTGTCCCTGGGCAGCGATGGGGCTGCTGCCTCTCCTAGTGATGCTGTGAGGGGTAGGAGGCTCTCAGCTTTCCCATGCCAGGAGCCAGGCCGGTGACAGGGAGGCCGGGGCGAGCGTGTGCCCTGGTTTACAGACTGCGCCATTCAGCACAAGTCAATGGGTTCTTTGCCAGGCAGGTGTTGTGAAGCCGATTGCGCTTGCGACAGAAATGGTGCTGCAATGCCTGAGCCAGATCTTGTGGGGTTTTTATCAGGCGAAGAACGCTGAAGGCTTCAGTGGGATTCATTCCCAGGAGGGTTGATGGTTTGTAACGCATGAACTGCTAAGTTCCACCCCCCAAGAAAGCTGATCAGCTTGACATGTCTGTGTTGAACAAGCAAGTTGTTAAATACTATCTGTCTATTACATAACTGTGAAGAAAAGAGCACTGTAGTTGTGCAGCAGAGATAGAGATCGGGTATCTCAACCACACATCTCCTATTGCCTCATGTAAATTCTTGATCCTGTTTGTTGCCTGATTGAAATTTGTTTGAATCTGCATCTGGCATGCCCTGCTGCCTTTCTCCCTGAAGAGGAGAAACCAGACAGGTCTCAAACTGGTTTGGAAAAGTTTGGGTAACCGTAAAGAGGGTGGTTTCAAGCTGGTTGTAGGTGTTTCTTGCTGATTGCTAGAAGGGACACAGACCTAAGTCACGTTCTTAAAAGTGGCACATCTACATGCTGTGCTAGTGTGGTAATTTTGTGAGGAGTGCTCAAAACCTTCTTACGTTTGTTCTTTTTTTTTTTTCCCCATTTAGAATGAATATTTCTGTGCTTAGGCAGCCTTTGAGATAGTACACAATTTAGCAAGTGAACTTTGGGAAGTTGTCATGGGTATAGTTCTGCCGTATGGGCCCGTCACATTCTGAATTGTCGCTTTGAGGTGTGTTTTTTGTAAGCACTGATAAATGAAATACTGGAAGTTTCCCTAGATGAAATTCAATATGAAAATTTTCCTGTCTGCTTTACATTAACTTAGTGCACTTGTTTATTGGTAGTGTTATTAAATTACAACTTGACTAAGAGAACTTTGCGAAAACAGTGCCCTTCCATATCTGTTCTCTGGGAATGTTAAGTTGTGCTTTTATAGTGCTGAATGTCTGTGTTGTTTGTAATTACATTTAGTGGTGCAGAGACAAAATAATTACAGGTCAAGAAACTAAATTTTGCTTTGCTTTAAACGTCAACTATATTCACATTTTTAAGAACAGCAGACTGCTATTAAAGAGGCAGAAGAGCACTTCAGTTTTTCTTCTTGGTATCCTAGTTTGAGTTCTCAAGGCAAATCATCAGAAAATATCTTTTTAATGTCCAACTTTGGCTTGATGCAGAATAAAGCTTTTGTAGTCAGTAGTTTTTTTGCGTCAGTAGTTTTTACTCATTGAAGTCAACCCTTGTTTGTCTATTTGTATAGACACAAACCTTTGCTAAGGTGTACAGGAAAATTCCTCAGCAACTAAAACGCATCAATCACGGGAAAAGAAGAGAAATATTTGAAAATGAAAGTGGTTTTTTTTTCATTTAGAATATATGTTCATATTTTTATAGATGTAAAGTAGTAAACTGTGACCCTTCAGCATATTAACAGAGGAAGACAAAGTTATCTTAATCAGACGACAATGAAAACTCAAGTGTTGTACTTGTTAACTTCCGGCAGTATAAAAATACTGCCTAGATTTAATTTGATTTGGTTTCACCACACAAATGTATTAACATAATGAAAAAAATGAGCAGCTCTGTGCCATTTTTTTAAGAATCAGATGTCTGTTCTCCAAAAGAGAGAAAAGAAAACAATAATCTCTGTCAGTTTGGGCTTTATTTGCCTATGTAGTTTAGACACATTAAAGTGATACATGCTATAGAGTTACACAAATGAGCGCGCGAGAGGAAGAATTATTCACATGAGAGAACTTTATCAGCATCCTTTGAATATTTGGAAAAGCAACACATTTTCTTTAAGTAATGTAACTGGAGATCATGGAGAATTCATGCAGAACAAATATACTTTGTTTTCTTTAGTGTGCAGACCCTTTTAATTTTAGTTTGAGTAGTTTAAGGATTGCTTTTCAAGTGATACGCTGGGTGAGAACTGTGCTGAGAAGCTGCAGAGTTCATTGGGGAGAATGCTGGAGCTGTATGTCCTGATACAGGAGACACTATTTTGGTCAACAGATGTGTTTGGGTATCTATCTCCCAACAAGCCCAGCAGCTGAATCATTTCACATTTAACCACTACTGGTGCTGTTATGCCATTCCAGTAATCCATCATCAGGGGACATTAAAGTATTACAGGAACACTAACACCATTTTGTGGAAGATGCCAAATGCCTTCATAAGATTTGCTGTAATATTAAAGTATTAAGAGCTTGGAAAAAAATTGCAATGCTAGAATGCACATTTTTTTGTCTTTTCCATTAATTAAGGTATTAGGATATTTTTTTTCCTTCAGAAAGATATTTACTTCAAAGCAAATTCTTTTAAAACTACAGTAAGTTTCTTACTATTAAGAGATTGCATAATGCATGAATCAGTTGATAGTCTGGGAATATGAGATCAAATTGAGTATGTTGCAGATATGAAATTATTTGTAGGGGCAGTTTTTATTTTTAATGAAAAGTGTTTTGATCTCCCTTAGATTTTAGAAGAGTTTTTGTAAATGCCAAACAGGTGTTGCTATCCACTGTCATTTCACATTTCAGAAAAAAGGACAACAGTGAATAGCAACAATGTGGAAAAAGCTGAGTTTGGAAACAGCAAATTAAGACATGAAAATACTACATGTGTAAAGCCTGTATTCTTATATTAGTTAAACTGCTTTCTTCCCACAGGATCTGTAGGCTGTAAACAAGTGCAACTCCCCAAAGGTCTTCCACTGTGACAATGGCAGAGTTGATGAGAGTGAATTGCAGCTTTTGTTTTAAAAACCCTGGAAAACTAATGGCTTTGTCTTAGGGACTGGCTGGTATCTTTCAAAAGTAAAGTAAAATGCCTAAGAATTGTAGTTTCTGCAGTGTTTGATAGGAGACTGGCACTTGCTATGCCGCAAATTCACAGTTATTTTTTATTAAAAAATAATGGAGGCAAGTGAATAGAGGAATATTGTCATTGTTGTAGTTGTTGTTATTATTATTGTTATTATCTGCATTGGAAGGAGGCCTGTATGTTTAGTTTCTTTCATAAATGTCATTTGAATACACGGAAATGTTCTGAAACAGTTATTAATAACTGTCTTAGTGTATTTAAGCTTGTAAATATTAAACAATTTGAGCAGAAACTATTCTTTGTATCTTGTCTGCAATAATCTTTCTCCCACTTAGCAAAATTAAATGCGGTATTAAGTCCATGTCCCCACAGATTAACCGAATCCAATCATTTGAATTTTTTCTGCTTACTGTAGCTCTGTATTTATTTTATAAAGGACATGGTGATTTTGCAGTATTCGAAACCTCTCTGTTTTACATACATTCCTTGAAGTGATAAGGCAGGGATATGCCACAAACAGCTTTTGCTGTACCTCTCTGCTAATTTAGTATATATGAAACCTAGCAAAAGTGCTGAAAGGTAATTTTTTTTCGCCTGAAGATGTAATGAATTAAAAGTTATCTCTTGACTTCTACTGGGCAAAAACTGCCTGTGTGGTTTCGCATCGTATGTCGGTTATATGTAATAGGTGGCTGAGGAGTGGTGTTATCTTTTTGGCAAGATGGCTCGCCACCTTCAGGTGTAATATTGTCCATAAATCTTACTGGTTGCATGTGGGCAAGTAACTCCCTAGGTTGTTCCAGCAAAAGGTCCACTGGAGATGCCCATGTTTTAGGTAATTCCTGCAGCATTTAATAAATAACACATGTATTTATCTTCTCACTATCCCTGAATAAAAAAAAAAAAAAAGGGTTTTTTTTTTTTTCCTTCAAACTTCTTTTCCTTTTTTTTTTTGGATGGACTACCTTCAGCAGAAGGAGTTAAAGAAAACGGCCAGTGGCAAAGTTTTAAGCTATTTGTGCTATTAGGATTAGTGTTTTTTAAGACCTTCTCATGAAAGAGTCCCTAAACAGTTCTTGCATGAAGACAACTTTGGGGTAGCTAGCTCTTAATTGCTCTCCCAGGTGATCCCTGTTTCCCTGCCATCATTTGGGCACTATCTTGAGACAACAAGGTTTGTGGGCACAATCAACACATATGCTGGTTCAAACTGCTTTGATATGCATTTAAGGAATAACTGAAAAATTATTCACTCACATTATGCTCAAGGCAAGCTACATGGAAGCTTTATCCTCTGGCTCTTTGTGCAGAACTGTAAACTGAATTTACAGTCCGTTTTCTGGCCTGAGGCAAAAGTGGTAGATAAATAGCAAGGTATATAAACCTTGTGATCTCTCCAGGGACTGAACTTCTCTATTCCGTAGATGTTTTGTGTTTACCTGCATGCTTAGTAATGAGCACATTTTGGGGATAAAGAGAAGAATAGAAAATGTCATAGTCATATTTATTGCTAATTTACCAAAATTTAAGCATTATGTTTCTGCTGTAGTGTTAGAAATGGTCTGTAACTAAGCAGAAGTGGGGAACATACCCAGCTGAGAAGTGAGTTACAGGTAGATCTACTTTATTTTTGACATGATTTCATCTTGAAAGGTTAGTTAAATCCACAGAAATGTGTCTTGAAGAATACTGATGCCATTGAATAGTTTAATATTAATCTTTGGCTGTCTTAATCCATGTCAAGTGATTTTGGTCAGAAACTGGATAGGGGTCTGTTGTTTTCTGTTCTTGCTTCCTGTTCTTGAGTGTCTGTCACACTTGAGAGTAAAAGTCAACAAAAGTGACCCCCCCCTCAATATCTTAGTCTGAAGAGTAATTTAAAAATCATTGTGACGGATGGTAATAAGACCAGATTTTGGTGAGACAAAATATTATTGAAGAGAAATCAAAGTATTATTGAAGAAGTCCTTCATATTTCTCTGTGAGATATTGTAAGATACTAAGTATTACAGTATGCTTTAGCTCCTTAATTAAGTTGTTGAAAAAAAAATTAGATCCCAAGGCAAATAACATTTGGCAAAGGCTTATTTGTGGAGTTGCTGGGAAATCTTTTAGCTAACAGGTGAGATGTTAGCAAGTGAAAGGGCGGCAGCAAATTAGAGATGGATTAGAAGTGCATGGCTGAGCATGAAGCCCAAAAAATGTAACACAAACTCTTACCGTGTAACAATAATGTGTTACACCTTCTCTACCTTAAACATCACAGGAAAGTGTGATGCAAAAGTCACCAGAGCCTACATACAGCATTGTAGCTCACACTGATAACGTGAATAGCCAAATTCCATTTAAAATACAGTATTGTAACAGTTTAACATGATTTTGGTTCTTCCACCAGTCTTATAGTCCAATCCTGGTGCCTTTCGAATATTGTCTCCTTTGTTGGCAGAGTTCTGTCTGTTTGGCTTCATCTGCTTAGTTCTTCAAATGTAAGAGGAAATGTGTAGAAAACAAAAAAAATCTGAGCACAAAAATAGCAAGTCAGTCCCTAATGTACTGGATAATTAAACACCATTTATCTGAATTTGACTTTATTTAACTTTTAAAATAGATTAATTTTTTTCTTCGTCATTATCTAAGCAGACTGGTGAGGCATGTACCCTATTTTCCTATGGTCACATGCTGACCATATTAGTTTCTCACCGTGTACCTGAATAGAAGATCCAGGCAGAGCCTCCTCTATTTCTGTAGTAATACAGCCACATAATAATAGACTTTATATATTCATATACTGCATAATACATTGTCATAATTAGTAATACAGCAGCATTTTTTTAATCCACTTGGTGAGGATTTCCCATCCTATAAATCTGCATATACAATAAAAGCTATCGTAGTTGCTCAGCTGCAGTATGTCTGCATTACTGAGTAGTTTATGAAAAAATGAAGGGACAGATCACCTTTTGGTGCAGCCTATTACGGTTCCTGGCATCTATTCCAACACTACATCTTGAGCATTCATGACATCCAGTCCGGTTATAGAGAACTGACTGCTGCAGGACCTTCTGCCCGCACTGCAAGAGGAGCACTCTAGGTACTAGACTTCCACTGTGTGACTTGCACATACAGTAGAACAGATTCACACGCACACACAAAATCCCTTCAGTGCAGAAAATCTTTAACATAGACCTCACGCAGCTGGTGCAGATCACAAGGTTTGAAAATATCAGTCCACCTTTTTTGGCCATTCTTAGCCTCAGGTTTTCGCTGCTAACAGTGGCACACTTCTCTGGGTCCAACATTTTAAAGCAAGTTTGGTACAAAGGCTGCTGTGGTGTCATGCACCCACTTTTCAGTGTGACTGTTCTAAGCATTCTCACTTTGTACTTCTTAAAGTGGTGATGGACTGGCCTGGTTTAGGTCATCTGTCACAGATCTACTGATGGGGGAGTGGGTAGATTTTGTCTGGATTGAAAACAGCATTAATGGGTTTTTTTTTGTTGCCTGATTGTTGACCAGACACAGCAGTTCAGAAAGACGGTGTCACTTGCCTTTTTCTTACAATTGAAGGAAAATGAAATTCCATATAGGACCTCTTTTCAGATTTTTCTGCACACCAGCCGTTACTGATGCTGTAGATTGATTGGAGGACAGGTTGGTTTTTTGGTTTTTTTTTTTTAACAGTGTGCCTGTGCACTAGATATCCAGCAACATATGCTTAAAGTCTAGCTTCCAAAGTTTTTTTTTTTTTTGACTTAGCAGTCCCTTAAGGTTTTTTGTTTGAGGCACAGGATGAGTATATCTAGAAATAGAGGCTTCTCCAATTCAATCCAGACATTTCAATATCTCTATTGTATTTTCCATGAGTTCAAGACTAACTCAGGTTTAATAGGAAGTGTTTATTAAGTGCCAATTCTGAACTGAGATATATTGTCATAAGTGATTTTAGTTCTGCTGTATTACAGTGGAATATCTGATCAGTTCCACTATTTCTTCTGAAAAATATGATGATGTTTTAGGAGTTAAAGGCTGAAAATATTGAAAAGAATCTGGGATTATACTCTCCCCTTTCTTCTCATGGCACTGTGGAACATTGCCTTTTGGTCCACTTTTTGCCTTTTGAGTTTTTCCCTGTGGTATAATGGCTGAGCAACAGAAATTATCTGCTGCTTAATAGTTCTGCACTTTTGACCTAGAGAGATTTAAGTTCCTAAATTACTGCAAGATTTCCATTGCACTACAGTATGTCCTTTGTAATCTTTTGAACTTGTCAAGCTCATTACATTACTTTTTAAAAAATGTTATGCCTTTATTTACAGAATCACAGAATGACAGAATGACCAAAGTTGGAAGGGACCCACAAGGATCAATGAATCCAACTCCTATCCCTGCCTAGGACAACCCCAAGATTTACACCATGTGTCAGAGGGCATTGTCCAAACATGTCTTGAATATTGCTAGGCTTGGTGCCATGACTGCTTCCCTGGGAAGCCTTTTTCAGTGTTCCACCACCCTCTGAGTGAAGAACCTTCTCCTGATAACCAACCTAACCCTCCGCTGACACATCTTCCTGCCATTCCCTTGGGTCCTTCTTCCCTTTTGAGGAAGTGGTAAAGTGCTATGAGGTCTCCCCTCAGTCTACTCTTCTCCAGGCTGAACAGACCAAATGATTTCAGCTGGAGCTCTTATGAATGCCCTTCTAGACCCTTCACCAACTTTGTGACCCTCCTCTGGACACTCTCCAGTAGCTTGATATCATTTTTTGTGTGCAGTGGCCAATACTGTGGACAGTACTTGAGCCGTAGCAGTGTGGAGTAAAGTGGCACAATCACCTCCCTTGATCAGCTTGTGGTGCTGTGCTTGATGGACCTCAGGACATGGTTGGCCCTCTTGGCTGTCAGGGCACACTGCTGGCTCATGTTCAACTTGACATTGACCAGAACACCAGAACCCTTTCCACAGGGCTGCTCTCCAGCCTCTCACCCCCAGGTCTGTATGGACGTCCAGGGTTGCTGTGTTGCAGGTGAAAAACCTGGCACTTGCCCTTGTTAAACTTCATGTGGTTGGCAGCTGCCCAGCAATCCAATTTGTCCAGATCCCTGTGCAGGGCTTTCTTGCCCTCAAGAGTGTAAACAGCTCCCCTCAGTTTTATGGCATCAGTGAACTTGGTTAGTAAACCTTTGAATTCTGTATCCAAGTCATTTATGGATATCAAAGAGCACTGTCCCTAAGATGGATCCCTGTGGAACACCACTAGTGACTGGTTGCCAGGCTGATGTAACCCCATTCACTATGACCTTTTGAGCCTTACCCATCAGCCAATTGTCCACTCAATGCACTATGTGTTTATCCAGCTGGGTACTGGACATTTTGTTTAGGAGGATACTGTGGGAGACAGTATGAAAGGCCTTGCTGAAATCCACAAAGATTATGTCAACTGGTTTTCCTTGGTCAGCTAGGTGGGTAACCTTGACATAGAAGGAAATTAAGATTGTCAGGCAGGACTTTCCCTTTTTAAACCCATGTTGGCTGGGACCAATGACTGTGTTGTCTTTGAGGTGTTTTTCAGTATCTCCTAGAATAATCTTTTCCATGACCTTACCAGGCACTGAAGTGAGACTGTAGCTACTGGGATCCTCCCTGCTGCCCTTCTTGAAGATTGGGACGTTTGCCAGCTTCCAGTCAAATGATACCTCTCCAGATTCCCAAGAGCACTGAAAAATCATTGAGAGAGGTCTCGCTGTGGCATCAGCCAGCTCTTTATGAAACCCTGAACAAATCCCATCAGGCCCCATTGACTTACAGGAATCTATCTGGAGCAATAAATCCTGCACAAGTTCAGGGTTAATGAGGAGTTTACCATTTGCACAATCTTGGTCCCTTAGCCCAGGGCCCTGGGGGTGGCTAAGACCATCATCAGGATTGAAGACAAAGGCAAAAAAAAAAGCATTAAATGTCTCTGTTTTGTCTATATCCCTGTTTGTGAGGTGTCCATGCTCATTAAGTAATGGGCCAATGTTATTTCTGACCTGCCTTTTGTTATTAACATATTTTAAAAAAACCTTTTTATTATTCTTCACGTTGCTGGCCAGCTTCAGCTCTAATTGAGCTTTGGCAGAACAAATTTCTGCCCTACAGTGGCAAACAGCACCCCTGTAGTCCTGCCATGTCACTTGTCCTTGTTTCCACTGGCCTTAGACCTTCCTTTAATGCCTCAGTTGAAGTAGAAGATCCCTGCTTAGCCAGTCTGGCCTTCTGCCTCAGCTGCTTGACTTCTGGCATCCTGAAATTGCCTGATCCTGTGCTCTTAGGAGACAATACTTAAAGAGTGACCAGCACTGATGAACCCCAGCACCTTCAAGAGTTTTTTCTCAGGGGACTTTACTCAGCAGTTCCGTGAGCAACTTGAAGTCTGCTTTCTTCATATCCAGAGTTGAGGTCTTGCAGTTAAGTTTTCCTTCTGTTACCACAGATGTTAAATGTCACTGCTTTGTGGTTGCTGTGACCAAGAGAGCCTCCATTCACCACTTCACCCATTAATTTAGCATTCTTTGAATAAACTATAAACTTTCTGTAAATATCTGTATACTTGCAGTAGTGTACTACAGCATACAAAGCTACTCATGCAACAATGGGTACCACACATGAGGTAGATCCCATTGCAGGCAGTCCTAGCTGGTACAGTCGGGGCAGGCCGGAGAACTAGTTGCTCCATCCTAAATCAGGTGTCACTGCAGTGACTAAATTTTGGTTGACTGTCACATGAACCAAGATGCCTGTCTCATGCATGGACGCCTGCATGCCAGGCACCTCAGGTGACTTGTTCTGCTGTTGTCACGGGGAACATCTGTTGGTTTTTCACCCAGCCAGCCACGAGATTTGAGTGTTTGTGGCTGTAGACAAAGCTCTGAAATTTTCCATGCTGGATCCTAAAACATACTGCATTATTGCTGTTTTCTGTTTATGTTTTAGGTATTTCCTGGATCCTTATATATTGGAAGTTCATGATGATTGCAGACACCCACTGGTTCTTTATTTTTCGGCTTTCTGTTCTCTTCCTCTCTCTCATACAAATCATTTCTCCTGTTTCAGCAAATGGCAAAGATTTTATATCCTTCTGTGGAATTATAGAGATTGTGTTCAATAACTTTGACAGACTCTTTCTTATGCCCTTTAGAATGAAATCAGGAATTTACTTTTAACCCCATGCATTCATGGAAACTCAGGGCTGACAAGAAAATTGCAGCTTCCTTTTGCACTAATCATATTCTCATCCATTTGGCACTCACAGAACAATTTTAGAGAAATATTAAAACCACTTCTTCCTAATAAATCTGTTGGCGAGAATTCAAAATGTATGGGCCACCTGCAAAGCTCTCTTAAGAGAAAGATGGAAGAATAACTGACAGAAGAATGAAAGAGTCAAACACTGATATCTGTGTGATATCATCACTAATTCTATAGACATTTTTGTGTACAGATGAAGGGAAGGAAAGTACTACATAGCACTGAGGTGGTAATACTGCTATTGTAATTGGTAGCATATGTATTCTTAGCTGTTCTTAGGGCTTGACCAGGAACACCAGGCTAGTGAGGACTCATGGGATGGTACTCAGCCTTACATGTGTGATATGCTGGGGAGTTTGTTCGTTTTGTGACTGTGATGTCTTTAGCTTGTAGCTTCTTGCACCAACAGCTGTGTGATGACTGAAGGGATGCTGGGTGAGCTGAGGAACAGTGATGGGGAGAGAACTTAAGGGTTAAGTTCCAGACTCTGGAATCTTCCAGACTTACAGAATCCAGGAATCTCAATATTTTTGTGACAGCAGATGTGAAGTGTAACACCCACTGGAAAGGTACATGCCTTCTGTAGTGGTTATCCCAGAGCAGGATAGCAGCCAGCTACCGCTTTCACAGTGCCAGCTCAGTTTAAGGTCCAAGTGTTGGAGCAGAGCCTCTGGTCCTGCAGCCACACCTTACAAGTTTTAGTGTGTGTGTGTGTTTGTTTTCTGTCTCATTTGCTTTTCTGCTCAAGGAGTCGTGTGTGCAGAGTATATGAAGAGGCTGTAGGGATGCAGAATTGCACCCAGCAGGCAGAGGACACAGCTAAGTCTTCTTGAGCAGCCCAGCAGCCACTCGTTCTTCTGCCTTGTGATGAGCTCTGCAGATGCAGATCTGTTTCGTTCCTGGCACTTGTTTCTCCTAAAGAATTGTGATTAATATCCTGAAAGTCATCCTTTTCTATAGGGTTTTTCTGTTCTCACCCTGTCCTTCTCTGACCGTTTGTAGTATGTGAGGCATGAGGCTGCAAGAAGAGAATATAATGTCATGGTAAAATCAGACCACCACCTGTGGGGACCTATTTTGAATTTTGCCTATGGTCTTGGTGAAAAACTGCACAAATCACATACACCAGGTGTTTTATGGAAGTTAATAATTCATTGATTTGGGGACCTAGCTTGACACAGAGCTGGACAGGCAAAGGTAGAGCAGGTCTCTGCACACAAAGAGTGGCTAAAACAGATAGAAATGCCATTTAGAAAGGCTGATGGTTTTTCAGGTCAGGCATCCAAATTAAGTAGAATCTGAAACTGCTGGTTTTTGTGTAGACCATACTTGCAGCAATTCCTTCATACCTCACAAACTGTTGAGGTTTAATTAATAAATGCTCTAATTCCAAGAAAGAATCTGAATGATGTCATGAGCAATATCTTTGACATCATGTAAGACGTTTCTGAACTCTGCTGGTTAATGTGCAATAGATAAAGAGGAGACACATGCATTCAAAAATAAAGATAAAGCAAAATATGAAATGATGCCTCACTTATATGTGGTAACTGAACTAGGAAGCAGAAGCATGTAATGAAGGACTGCAATCATTATACTTGCACATTTGGGACTAAATTAACAATACATAAAGCAGCCTTAAATGTGGCACCTCTTCTAACCCTTGTATTCTTGGTCTTGTATTCTAATGGTAAAAGCTAGAAAAAGAAAACACCAAAAAACCCAAGGTAAAAAAACCAAAACAAAATGAAATTTAGGTACAAATTCATGGAGAAAATGAAGCTTTTTGATCGACATGATTGTGTTACGGAAACAACCAGCTCAGTTTGCTAAAGATTTGTTATAGTAGTGGGTGTAAGCTTGCAGGCCCTAAACTAGGGTTTTTCTCATATTTTTTGCTGCCTACTGCAGATAGAAGTTTCATAAGTGCATTACTTGGTGGCCTGAGGGAAAGCCTAGGGAGCTGGTGTCCAGTATTATGTGGTCCAAAATGTGCAGCGACCTGAGAGAACTCTGTCATCAGCAGTGTGAAAATTGCTGCAGACCAACAGAGAAGTCATGTCTGCATCACATATACTAATATTAAAATGCTTTAGAGAATGTTACTCTTCCCTGAATGCCACACTGCATTCTTGTAGCTTAGCAGCAGATAATTGGCTGCATGCCAGGGAAGTGAATGAAATAAAGGCAGCCACTCAGATGCACTTGACAATTTAGAGCAATGCTAAGTGGTTCCATGTGAAATAAATAAATAGATTTGTCTTTCATAGAATAGGGTGGGGAGGCAGAGACAGGAAAAAAGCAACTATCTTGCAAACTCTAGGAATAGGTTTCCTTAAAGTGGAAATTTTTTTTTTCTGCAAATACCACTTTGATTTTTTTATTCTATTTCACCTTTTTTTTTTGAAGACAGTTGAATATGCACCTGTCTTACGTGTGTTCATAGGCTGGGTGATATGGAGTAATGAAAGGTTATTTGGGTTACTACATCCTGGGTACTTTTGCTTCCTGAGCTCCTCAGTCCCTGTGGCCTCCCGGTGAATCAGTTTCTTGACTGCCTCACTTCTGCAGCAGTACAACAGGCCTAATAGTGCTAACCATATGCTAGCATATGGGTAACACCATCTGCATGGGGATATTTGTTTATGCTTGCAGTATTTTAGGGTGTTCATCTGTGGTTTAATGGGTGAGTGCAGAAGTGGTTACTGAGTTAGTTGTAAGGTATCATGTGCATGTTTCTGCACACAGGAAATCATGTGGTCAGACCTGAGAAGTACCTAATCCTGAAACCTACAGCTGGGGTATCCTTGTTGTAATCCATTACTTCACTTCCCTCTGCCACTGAGATTGGTAGGGTACCCCTTCCAAATCTGCCCTTCCAGACAAAATGTTCTTGCTGGTCCTGTTTCTCTCCACTGTAAAACTTAATGTTCCAGGCAGTTTGGTTTTGATGCACTTGGCTGAAAATGGAAAGAGTTTCTTCCTCCTTTTGTTTTGTGAATAAGTTATTTGTAATTATAGTGCGTCCTCTTAATGCTACTTGCCCTAGCAGAGTGTTCCTACTCTGTCAAGACTTACGATATTCATAATCCTTGAAATTTATTGATAGGCTAATACTATGTGGTTGTACACATATTTTGCTTCATCTTTCTAGTGCCCTCCTCTTGGAGTTTTTCCTTTTGGTGTTTGGCTTGTGTATATTTCAAACTGCTTGTTTGGTTTTGTCTTCCTGGTCTGGTTTCTGCCCCACAAATTATGGCAGTGCTCTGAGTTTCATTGTGTGCGCAGTGGTGGGAATGCTATGTAAGTTTGCTTAATCTCTGTGCTCCTCTCATTCAGATCAACAGCAAATGACTCAATGTGCTAGCAAGAGGAAAGACATGAACAAAAACAAGCATCTATGTAAGATTTGAACTTCATCACTCATGTCCTTTCTCATGGCTTCTCAAATGCATTTTGTCCTATTTGTGCAATTGCTCCAGTAGCTTACAGGCCAACAACGTTTTATTTCTTGGTCTGTTGAGAGATCCTCACTTTCTGCTGTTGTTTTCAAGGTTCAAGGAGAAGTGTAAGCAATGAAATCGTCTTATTCTGACAGTGGTGTAGTGCACAAGAGATTACTTGAAAAAGCAAAAGAGTTCATGTACTTTACTCAACTTCCATTCAGTAAGCTTGGAAGAAAGTACTATAGTATGAGCCCTAAAGATCTTCTGTGAAGAGTGCACTGCAAGGTGTGGATTATACTTGGGACAGTGCAGCTATAGTATTTATGATCTCCTTGTGAGTCCACCTCCATGCATCTCATCCACTGTGTCATGCTCACCGGATGCTTTCCTGTAGTGGGCATCCTTGTGACACAGTCCTCTTTGTAATTCTTTCTTAACTCATGTCCTGGCTATTTAGTCTTGCCAGATAGCCTCACCTTTAATTTTCTGGGTTAGGTACTAGATTTCTAGGGTGTTATTAGTGTGCAAGATTTGGGTGGAGATCTGATGAATTAGCTATATGACATGATTAAGAGTAAACAGTTGGGTCTTATTCTTGTAGAATAAGGTGCACATTTAGAAAGAACTCTAATGACTTATACTGCAAAGTAATGACATGCAGTAATTACAAGTAATTTGGAAAGCAATTATGATTTTTTTCTTTAATGTTGGGACCTCTCAATGTTTTGACCTCTGTGGTGAAGTGTGAGATTTGTTAAGTAAGAGCAGCAAAAACATGCAACATCCAGGGCATCTCATCTTTTTGAAGTGTTTTTTTACAGCTTTCCTAATGTATTTAGATGTTTGGACTTTGCCTCCTTACTCTAATGTCTCTATTTGGCCATTATGTGCAATAAAATAGTTTTTTTTTCCTTTTTCTATAAATTACCCCAGTTTATTTTAAAAATTCTAAGTTTTCTAAATTCTGGAGTGGCTACTGAACATAAGTCTGTTTGACTTTGAATGCATCCATAGTCTTTCATGATGTCTTAATGCAGTCCAATAGTATAAGAACATTTTGCTTCAGTAAACCTCATATCATAGGCTTGAAGACTTGAAGGCTGTAGAATAGTCAAGGTGATTGGGAGAAGTTTCTGAAGACTGGAAGAAAGAATAGCAAAAAGGAGGATCCAAGGAAGTACAGGCCAGGCAGCCTCATGTTAGTCCCTGGGAAAGTGATTAAGAAAATCATTCTGGAAAGCAATTCCACACAGATGACAATAAGAAGGTAAATGGAAGTGGTCAGCATGGATTTACAAAGGGGAAATCAGGCTTGACCAAGCCTTCTACGGTGAGGTGACTTTTGGATGAGAGGAGAGCTGTGCAGGTTGTTTACCTTAAACTCTAGTATAAAGTCTTTGATGCTATCTCCCATAACATCGTCATTGTAGGTAGCTGGCAAAGTAGGGGTTAGATAAGAGGACAGTGATGTGAACTTCAAACTGGCTAAACAACCAGGCCCAAAGGACAAGGAAAAGATGATATCAAATGTTCGCCCAGGACATTTAGTTCTAAGACAGAACTCTTGGCCTAAACAATAGGAATTCTTTTTGTAAGGGAAAACTGCAAGCCTTCCCACTACACTTTCTTGCATTTTCCTCTCAGCTTGTTGTCAGGAAGTAAAATCACGGGTAAAAAGAAATGTACGTGCCAGGACATTGTTTTAAGTTGCTGTGCAATGATCAGTCTTACTTTTCTGTCTCTGGAAGAAATTTACTATTGGCTCAGTATCTTAGCTGATGTGTTACTGACAACTATAATAAACATCTGAATTCAGAATTTCTAGGAGTTTTCTGAAAAGTAGGAAGAAGAAGATTCTCTATAGATTTTCGTGCTTGTAACGTGCTTTTTCCTTTCCATACATTAATACAGCTTACATGTGGCATGTACTTTCTACTTCCATCCTTTTCTGTTTTCTGGAGGAGTGAGAGAGTTTGTTTTCTTTTTAATCACTTCCCATCTGATTTAAATTTGAAGTAGTCATTCTGGTTTGGCAAACGTTTGAATTGTAGCAGGAAAAAATTGTGCAACTAGAATAAGCTTAACTTTAAACTTTTTGCGCTAATGAGCAGAAAGCGTTGTAACTGTTGTGAACTAAAGCTAGAGCCTTTTTTCCTTCTCTTGAGGTACTTGGAAGATATCCATAATTCAGCATTTTTCTGCTTTTATTTTCTCCTTCTAATGAGCAGTAACAATATTTACAAAATACTTGGTTTTGCTACCCTGTAAAATGCAGCATAACTTTGGATCTTCTTCAGGCTGTATTTATTATAGAAACAAGTAAAGAGAGGGAAGCGGTTGTTAAGCTTTAGAATATTCAAGAAACTGTTGGAAGGGCTAGAGCTGGCTTTAGTGTGTATCACTTCATTACCCCTTTTCTTCCTGCATTTCTCCTTATCCTTACTTGTCTGTACTGTCTATTCAGATGGCTTTTTCTTTTTTTTTTTTTTTTTAACTCTTCACCCCTCCTGATTTATTTGGGGAATATCTATCTGGCAGTGAAGCTGCACAAGGATAAAACTGGAACAGCCCCAAGGAAAGCTGAACATTGTAAGGGTTTATTCCTACTCCACTTAGTTTTATAAACATGTGTAAGTGGTGATTCTTACATCAAAAGCATAGAAATAAGTGTTTCTCCTTTACCACGTGTATCTGATACAATTTCACTGGAGTGGGTTATTTAAACTAAGTGACTTCAGAGTTTAGACTCTTCTAAATATATCAAGTGTGACCAGGTGCCTGATCTGCTTTAATACCATGTACCTTTTATTAGGAGTTGATCAGCTGCCACTTCAGTTTATATTTCCTGATGTTCTTTCTTGATTCGAGGTTGTTTTTAAGTAACCCAGGTCAGGAAGGATGTGAGTGGGGTGGAGTGCTGTGGGAAATGTGGACAATTAATAGAAAATATATTTGGAAAAGAGTTTTGGGAGCTTCCAAAGAAGTGTACTCAATTGTAATTGTGTCATTTGAGTAAAAATGCTTGTGAGAATCCGTATGATCCATTTAGTCTCTTAGAAAACCCTAGTTTAGCTACAGAAAATCATTTAATTATCAGTGAATAATAGGATAGTTTGAGTTGGAACGGACCTTAAAGATCATCTAATTCCAGCCCTGCTGCCATGGGCAGGGACACGTCCCACTAGACCAGGCTGCCCAAGCCCCACCCAACCTGGCCTTGAACACCTCCAGGGATAGGGCAGCCACAGTTTCCCCGGGCAACTGTGCCAGTGCTTCAGCACCTTCATTGTGAAGAAATTCTTCCTAATGTCTAGTCTAAATCTGCCCCTTTCCAGTTTATACCCGTTCCCCCTGGTCCTATCCTCACAAGCCTTTGTGAACAGTCCCTCTCCAGCTTTCTTGTAGCCCCTTCAGGTACTGGAAGGTAGCTATAAGGTCTCTTTGGAACCTCCTCTTATCCATGCTGAGCAAGCCCAACTCTCTCAGCCGGTCCTTGTAGGGAAGGTGCTTCAGCCCTCCGATCATCCTTGTAGCCTCCTCTGGAGCCATTCCAACAGCTCTGTCTCCTTCTTATGTTCAGGATTCCAGAACTGGACACAGTATTCCAGATGAGGTCTCACAAGAGAGGAATAGAGAGCCAGAATCACCTCCCTCACCCTGCTGGCCACGCTCCTTTAGATGCAGCCCAGGATACTGTTGGCCTTCTGGGCTGCGAGCGCACGTTGCCGGCTCATGTCGAGTCTCTCATCGACCAGCACCCCCGAGTCCTTCGCTGTAGGGCACCTCTCAGTCACATCATCTGCCATCCTGTATTGAAACTGTGGATTGCCCCGACCCAGGTGTAATACATCAATAAAAGTATCCAGTTCTCCATGTATTGTATATATGACCTGCAGCTTTTATTATGGGTTACTCATGTTGTGAGAATGTCAGTGTGTGTTTATTTTCAGTTGTTATTTGGGATACTGGAGTACATAAAATCTGCATAAAACACCACCATTTCCTCATGCACTGTTTGAGAGAAGCACAGTACTACTAAGCTAAAAATATGGAAATTTTCAGCCTAGAATTGCTGGCACCCTGTCTTGTATTTAACTTTGGGATTACAGTGTGGCACAAACAAGTATGACATAACATTGTTTCTTGGCTGTTTTTTTTTTAAATTAAGGACGTAAAAGCTAGCAGCTAATTTAATGACATACTTAAGCCCAATTTTGTCATTGAGGGTAGGCCTATCTGTTTAGAGTGTTTATGTTGAACAAAAACTGTCTCATCGCTCAATTTTTATGGTTATAGTTGTCAGTAGACTGTAAAAACCCTTCCTACCAGAAAATCAAGACTGACACTAAAAAGACTAAATTCCTCTTCTCTTTCCTTTTCTGTCCTTTTCCTCTATCAGGTAGCTGTACTAGACATCTTTGATCCCTCGCTGCCTTAATAAAGTCCTCTTTGACAGGCAAAAGTAACCGGAGGTTTTTATTATGCAGATAACATTAGCTGTTTCTAAAGCTATCTTTCCCAAGTCATTGAGAAAATATGTGGTAGTGTAGATTGTTCTATGATGAATGGATTTGTGTACTGGTTAGAGCCGTGCCAGCCCTGTGCTGCTTTGATGTCATTGTTGAGTTGGTCAGCCTGTGAGTTCATCCTTGTTCCTGGGCGAGGTGGGTGTGGGGACAGTGATGTTTGCATATATGTAATCAAAAATATCCTTAGCAAATAATCTCTTCCTGTTTGATAGTGGGAGCAGATTTATTTTGCTGGTTTGCTGAATTTAAACCTGTAGCAGCCATTTTGGGTATACGGAAAACCTTAATCAATTTCAGTGCCCTCTGTTAAATACTCAGAGAAGCAAAATTAGCAGATACTGCTTGTACATGGAGGAGCCAAAGCTGTATAACTGTAGGCGTCTTAGAGCTAGTCATGCTTAGCTTACCATACATAGACACAGGAAGGCACAGTAAGATACAGCAGACATTCCAGATTGGATTAAATGGAAATGTTGGCACCTGCTAGTGTAATAAACACAGAGTAGACAGCAAAAGTCCTCATGATCGGTAAAACAAAATATGCAATATGGACTTAGGAGCATGGATAGGTGCACTTTTTTTGTTGTTGATGTTGTTACTGAAAACTTCTCTGAGGATGTCCTTAAAACTAGCACTTGAAATACTCATTTTAAAAACATGCTGGATTAATTGTTGTTATGTAGTAGTTAAGCCACACTGGCTTAATTTTTAGAAACATTTGCCAGTGTTCACTTTTAAACTTTTTCTAGAGCTGGAATGTGTCGTGGTCTCTAGGTGAATTCAGGTCTTCAAAAATACTTTATTTTTGCATATTATTAAATATTACAGAACACTTAATACATTTAGTATTATTAAGTATTTATTTTAAGTAATATTTAAAGCATGACAGTAAACTCCAAGGATTTGGAAAACTCCTGGGTTTTGTTTCCAATGAACAGGTTTTCTTAACCCTCATCACCTAGAAGAAATCTTTCTTGCAATTCTGAAATGTACTTCATTAAGTATATTTTATGACGTTTTGCCTAAATAACTCCTATCACCAGGGACCTCCAAATGTGGTAGTAATATTTGCTATTTATTGTACTTGTCACCAATCACACACTCAAAGTTGCTCAGAGCTTTTGTATATAGCTTTTCTATCCTAACACAGGTCATGTTTTGAAAATGACAGCTGCATATCTGCTTTATGGTTATCCACATTACTAGCAAGCCAACCCGGTTTTCCAGAATCAGCTAATATCCAGCAAGAGTAATATGATTGCTTTAAGTATATATTATCATCTAAAGTATTGAAGGAAAAAAAAAAAGTCTTGAACACTTGCATTAAAATTGTGCCCTAGTTGCACACCTGCACTCAGATCCGGAAACTAATGTCTGGTGCCTTGGCTGAAATGTTCTGACAGCTGCAGGACATGAGATAACTGTCAGTTATGGCACTCTTACCTAGCTAAATATTTCACGATAGATAATATATTTTTGAGAGCTCTCTTCTGATTTTCTGTATTCTAGTGATGTAGCTTTGTCTTAACATGGAGAAACATTGCTACTTAATTCAGTGTGACCCCTCACTTTTTTCTTGAAACAATGTTGATTTGATATCCTGGCCATTAAGGTACTTAGGTACAATTTATTTGAGAGCCTTTAATTGCTGAAGGTTGCATATGGCTAGACACCTTTCATTTCAGAGTATTTTTCGTTGTAATAAATGAAAGGGATTGCCATTTTTCTGTGGTCGTGGCATGTGGTACAGTCTGTTGTTACTGAACACTGTTTACATCTTGACTTCCTTGCGTGAAAGATGAGCGAGGTAAAAAATACCAACAAAGCTATGCAACTCAGTTGTGTTTATGTGCATCAAGGCAAAAGACGATGTGTTTGATTTAGCTCTATGGGTAAGCGGAATTACCTTAATGGTTCATAGAGTTCCTTTTTAAAACTGTTAAGGAACTGAAAACACTAGACTACTTCTGAAGAGCTATCACACGCTTTAAATATAGACCCTGTGCTATAAATCAGGCTTAATTAACACACCATTAATAATTGTTACATAATTCGTTTTACAGAAACTAACTTCATTCTTGTAACAGTAACAAGAATTGAGTATTGGTTATGTCATAAGTTTCCACGTAAGCATGACCGCCATAGTCTAAAAGTTCATTAACTCCATCTTCACTCTTGAGTGTCAACAACTGATGTCTCGGTAAGTGTACCACAACAAGGCATGTGTGATGCTTTGCGCAAATGCTGTTGTAGGCTCTAGCAGCTTGTGGTCCTGATACCCTGAGCTGAAGTTCATGCCTTTGCAGTTAGTAGCCAGATGCTACTAACCATAGGGTTTACCAAATGTTTTCTTGAATTACTGTATCCTTCTAAAACCTCCAGTGGCTGTTGCAAGTAGTTTAAGGGCTAACTACAGGTTATCATAAAGAAATGCCATTTGATTTTTTGTCAGCATCTTAATGTTGAACTGTTTAGGGCTGATGAATCTCCTGCAACTTCATGCCAGTATGTCCCACCAGTATGAAGGCATGCAGCCTCATGCAGCAGTACATGCACAAAACCCAGTTATTCAACACACACATATCAACATAGACAGAAATGTTCAGCACAGATGCAAATCAAACAGCATCAGTGGCCTCATTCTGTTTCCCACTCTAACTGACCTGGATAAAGGTCTGTTAGGGAGAAATTATATGTCTACACAGTGTGTGCTAGACACAGTTCATTGAGCAGCTGGCTCTTGGATCCTCTTGCCTCTAGTTGCCTCTTGCACAGAAATGCAGACACACAAATGAGTTTCTCCACAGACCCTCAGGCTTTATGGCCCAATCAGTACATTTAAACTAAATATTAGGAAGCAGTTTTTTGACTGTGAGGGTGGTGAGGCACTGGCACAGGTTGCCAGGGGAAGCTGTGGATGCCCTCTCCCTGGAAGTGTTGAAGGACAGGTTGGATGGGGGCTTGGGTGGCCTGATCTAGTGGGAGGTGTCCCTGCCCCTTGCAGGGAGTTTTCAACTGGAAGGTCTTTAGGGTCCCTTCTGACCCAAACTATTCTGTGTTTCTATGATTCTGTCCCATTCAGTATTTTAACTGCTCCAGTTGTCTCACTCACAGAAATTCATCTATCCAGCCCAAACTTACATTTGTATTGATAGCTGGCTGCCAGGTGATTTATTCTCCTCACCGACTGATGTGGTTCAGTATTTGCTAGTAGTCATATTCAGTCCAGTTGCTGGCACCACAGACACATGTATCCCAGAGACTTGTGAAGTGTTCTCCAATTAATGGGCCTTAAAGCTCCATACACATGCATGCACACATATATAGGTTCCCCTCATCCAAGAAAACAGTTGAAATAGAGTCTCAGATGAAGACAGGAGAGGCTGTGATGATCAAGCACAGGACATGGAAAAACAAATGTAGTGGCCAGACTGGCTTGTTTTATGGGCTTACCTTTCTATCTTACCCTGCTTACTCCTCCTCAAATCACCTTGATCCCTCCCTTTCCCTGTCTTTGAGTCCTCCTCTGTCTTTGAGTCCTCCTCTAGTCATCCCATAACAAGTCTAGTATAATCTTAAAATGGTCTTCTCTGCATCCCATAACAAAGGTCCTACTTCTAAAGGCACCATTCTTAGCCTGAAAGGTGATCTAGAGAGCCTTTCCACTGACTCATTTGGATAGGTTTCTCATCTTTTTCTCCTCTATTTTCTTCCAGACTGAAGAATCATAGTGTATATAACCATAATTGTACACCGGAGCAATTCATAGTGTCATAGTATCATAGTATAGTAAGGGTTGGAAGGGACCTCTCAGTTTGTTCTACACCTCTCAGTTTGTTTCATTGCCTTTCTCTGTAACTTACTGCTCTGCCCTGCCCTTTTTGAGATCCAGAATCATAGAATGACAGAATGGTTTGGGTAGGAAGGGAACTTTGAAAATCATCCAGTCCAACCCTCCTGCCATGGGCAGGGACATCTTTCACTATGTAAAGTTGCTCAAGGCCCCACCCAACCTGATTTTGAACACTTCCAGTGATGGGGCACCTATAACTTGTCTGGGCAACCCATTTTGGTCTCTCACCACCCTTATTGTAACTATCTCTTCCTTCAGTCCAATCTGAATTCACCTTCTTTTAGTTTGAAGCCATTGCCACTTGTCCAATCACTATGGGGCTTGGTAAAAGGTCTTCCTCCATCTTCCTTTTAAGCTCCCTTTACATACTGAAAGTCCACATTTAGGTCTCTTTGGAGTCTTCTCTTTTCCAGGCTGAACAACCCTAATTCTCTCAGCCTTTCTTCATATCAGAGGTTCTCCAGCCCTCTGATTATTTTTCTGCACCCATTCCAACAAGTCCATGTCTTTTTTGTACTGAGGGTTCCAGAGCTGGATGCAGTATTCCAACTGGAGTTTCACCAGAGTAGAGTAGAGGGGCTCAATCACCTCCCTTTGACCTGCTGGCCACACTGCTTTTAATGCAGCCTGGGGCATGGTTGGCCTTTTGGTCTGTGAGTGCACATTGCTGGCTCATGTCCAATTTTGTGTCCACCAGTATCCGAAGGTCCTCTGCAGAACTGCTCTCAATCATTCATCCCCCAGTCTGTACTGATATAGGAGATTGCCCCAGTCCAGGTGCAGGACCTTGTACTTGGTCTTGTTGAACTGCATGAGGCTCAAATGAGCCTGTCAAGGTCCCTCTGTACGGCATCCCTTTCCTCAAGCAAATCAACTGCACCACTCAGCGTGGTGGCATCAGCCAGGATGCACCTATCACTGAAAATGTAGATTGGCCATTTATATACGTTGTAGCATAGGGCCATTTTCCGTTTTGCTTGCATTCTGTTCCCAGATTTTTTTTCTGGTCAGTATCATACCACAGGTTTTCTGTTACAGCTCCAAGACCTGATTAGCAGATAGTCAGCTCAGGGCTTATTATTGTGTATGAAGAGATTGCATTTCACTATATACTTCTTTTTCTGTTTATTTACATTGAATTTCAGCTGCAGTTTTAACACTTGATTGGTTGCTACTGTAAAACAGAAACAGTCTTGTCCTATGCTGCCTTGACTAATTTGCTCCAACAAGAAATCTCTGCTGGTTTTAGACATAAGATGCTATGTTTGATTTGGTTTTTAATTTGTAGAAGAAAGCTGACTTAGATATTAAGAAGATATTTTGTAGTGTAATTAAAATGCTGTTATAAATTTTACTATAGATTTACCTATGATAATTAACATAACTTATGATATGTTTGCAATCATTACATGCTTGTGACTAAAGTTCAGTATATAAAATTTTTTTTAAAGTAATCCTAGTTCAGGTAGCAGTCTAGTCATAACATTACTGGATTTTGTGTGACTAACTGCCTGGGTATTCATTCAGTGTCAATACATGCTTATTTACTTTTACTATAGATGGCTATTCTGAGTATTTTCTGTTTTTTAAAGTATATGACAAAATTCAACAGAAGTTCACTGTGAAAATTTCTTGAACCACAAAATAAAAATCTTGCTGTTAAATGGAAACACTGGTAGCATGTAGTTTTCTGAGTGGTTTTAGATAAAAGAAAGGTTAAATTCATGTTATGTGCACACAGAAAAAATTATTTACCTTGAAAATTAATAATCCTTTTTGTTATGAAGATATTTTATATGTTTAAGTCATGTGTAGTGTAGTTGACTGTAAAAATCTTTTGTGTCTCATTACAGTTCTGAATAACAGTCTTATGTGTGCAAACAAACATTGAAGCAATGGCGATCCTGTGTCAAAAGTGGTTCATTAACTTCAGTGCTGAGTCTTAACAGTAATCATTACTAGCCTGACAAATGATATAACATAATTTTAGAACTTGAGTCCAATGCCTCAGCTCATCATTCATGTGTATCTAAATACATGAGTAGCAAAGCATGTTTTTGAGGGGAATAGTGTGGAACTTGGGAAATTTGGACCAATGCTAGCTAAAAGTGTTAAGTAGCCTGCTCAGGATGAGGCTGCTGTTGAAATTACCTGCTCTAAGGATTTTATGCTCTGCAAATCTGAAATGAGCTCTTTTTCACAGTGCTTTTGGGGTAAAGGCAGTGAAGGAGAAGAGTTTGCCACACCAGTATTATAATCTATGCCTACGACACATAAGCAGTTGTTGCTCTGGTGTTCTGCACACTGGAATGGAATGGCACTCCCTTCTGCAGTGGCACAGAGGTGTGCAAAACTGTTTTAAACTACTGTCTTAATTATGCATTGTACCTGTTCAGGCAGTGCATTTGGTACTCCTCCCATCCTTCAGCACTACTGACTTGCGTGGTTTGTAATGGGCTAGGTGTGGCCAAGCAAGATGAACCTTAGACGGTTTGGGTTGGAAAGGACCTTAAAGATCACCCAATTCCAACTCCCTGCCATCTGCAGGGACATCTCCCACTAGATGAGGCGCAAAGCCTTATTCAGCCTGGCCTTGAACACCTTCAGGGTTGGAGTATCCAAAACTTCTCTGGGCAATCTGTTGCAGTGCTTTATCACCCTCATAGTGAAGAATTCCTTCCTAATTCCAATCTACCCTCTTTCAGTTAAATCCATTACCCTTTCTCCTGCCACTACATGCCCTTGTAAAAAGTTCCTCCCCATCTTTCCTCTAGGCCCCCTCTAAATTCTGGAAGGCTGCAGTAAGGTCTTTCCAGAGCCTTCTCTTCTTCAGAATGAACAACTCCTGCTCCCTCAGCTTGTCTTTATAGTATGCTAGCAGCTTGTAGTTCCACAAATTGCTTGTAAGTAGTCCTGCAGAGACTGTGTTGTGTGATTAGCAAGGCTCTGTTGGTCTGGGAAGTGCTGAGTAATATGTGGCCCCTATGCCACAGAAGGAGTTAAGTTGCAGAAGCTGCTGAGCCCAGCGCTGTTGAACACTTTATGACTTAGTGTCATAATGAACCCAGTTGTGGGTAGTAGTTGGCCATGTAAAAGTCTGATGCTTTTCCTTTATAGATATTCTGTCTTACTTATTCAGCTACAGCCAGTGCTGGAGACCTAGATGAATGCTTGTTTTGTGCCAGTATAGTCATTTAAATACTAGATTGACTGGCACTTGGTTGACTCTTAGGAAGTTCCCCCGTTATATATAAAAAAAGTTTCAAATACATTTTGCATCTATAAAAATCTTTGTAAATTGACACCAATTTAAAAAAGAATATCTTTGGTTTTCTTTATAAGTCAGCCAAATATTTAGCATATAGCAATTATCTTCTCTAGTATTCAAGGATGGAAGAAAATCATTCTATGTGCAAGATAGAAAATTTATTTAAGGCATATGTGTATTGCTTCATAATTATAAAATATGTCTATTGATTTGTGTTTTCCCTTGTTTTAGGTTTTGTGGGCAGCATGTATCCCATTGAAAGGATTGAGAGAAGAGAATAATTACTTGTGTGCTGTGATCTGCAGTATGTCATGGATTTTCAGTGTCTAGTAACTTGTTCAGCAGTTAGTTCAGGAAATAAGACTAAGAAGAAAAACTCTGTGATGTTAATTGGAATGGCATCATTTTAATGTCAGCGTAAGTGAAATGAGGGTCAGAGAAAAAGACCCCAAATTCCTCTGCATTTAGTTGAAGTTTTGCCATTATGTCAGTGATGATTTCAACCTGGCAGTCATAATTCAGCCAGCTAAATAAGAGAACAGATCATTAGGCATTAAACACCAGCTATTATTTATTCTGGTAGAGCCAATAATGCTGTATGATCAGTATTTTAAGAGGTATTTTGAAAGTCTTCATCCCAACCCTCCTTCTAGCTATAAAAATATCTGTATTTTGATGACTGACCTTCCTAGTAGCACATAGTGTTTTCTTATATGCAAGCCCTAAATTATACTGGGACATATGTCACCTTGTTACATTGCAAATTTGCCTTCAGCTTGTTTTGTTAGATGTCTGCTTTATTACTACTTTAGCTTAATGACACTATGATTACTTTTCTATGTGCTTTAGAAGAACAGGAATAAATTGCTGTTCAGTATATGAAAACTAAATGGCAGCAGTTTAGCTGGAGCAGTGGTATAGGTTGGTGTCTATGTTGTCAAAGTTTAAAAAAAATGATCTGCTATAAAGATTTACAAAAGATAGGTCTCAGTGGTAATTTGAAATGTCTAAAAAGCAAACCTTTAATTATGTAGAGAGCTGTGACACTGCTTTTATGTTAGGATTATGCAATAATGTAAGATACTGTTGTAACAGAAGAGCCTGCCTTTTTATTGATTGAGAAATAAACATGGAGTCATAGAATCATGGAATCATAGAATCATTAAAGTTGGTTAAAATCTGAAGATCAGCAAATTTAACTGTCAGCCCAACACCACTGTGTCCCACAGTGTCACATCTATACCTTTTGTGAACACCTCCAGGGATGAAGACTCCACCACTTTCCTGGGCAGCGTGTTCCAGTGCTTGACCACTCTTTCAGTAAAGAAATTTTTGCTAGTATCGAACCTAAACTTCCCCTGGTAGAACTTGAGGCCATTTCCTCTCACCCTAGCGCTTGTTACTTGGGAGAAGAGTCCAGCATTCACCTGGCTTCAACTTCCTTTCAGGTAGTTGTATAGAGAGAGCAGTAAGGTCTCCTCCCTTCAGCCTCCTCTTCTCCAGGCTAAACATAAGGTCTTCCTCCTCAGAGGCTCCTCATAACACTTGTGCTCCAGACTCTTCCCCAACAATGTTGCTCTTCTCTGCATACTCTTCAGCACATCAATGTCTTTCTTGTAGTGAGGGACCCAAAAATGAACACAGGATGCAAGGTGTGGCCTCACTAATGCTAAGTAGAGGACCACGATCCCTTCCCTGCTCCTGCTGACCACACTGTTGCTGATCCAAGCCAGGATGCTGTTGGCCTTCTTGGCCACCTGGGCACACTGCTGGCTTCTATTCAGCTGCTGTTGACCAATGCCCCCAGGTCTTTTTCTACCAGGCAGTTTTCCAGCCATGCTTCCCCAAGCCTGTACCACTGCATGGGGTTGTTGTGTCCCAGGTGCAGGACCTGGCACTTGACCTTGTTAAACGTCATGCAATTCACCTGGGTCCATTGAGCCAGCCTGCCCAGATCCCTCTGCAGAGCCTTCTTGCCTTCAAGCATATTGATACTCCTGCCCAATTTGTTTGTCAGCTGCAAACTTCCCGAGGGAGCACTCAGTCCCTCATCCAAATCATTGTTAAAGCTATTAAACAAGACTGGCCACAATACTGAGCCCTGGGGAACACCCCTATAACTGCCAACTGGGTTTAACTTCATTTACCACAACTCTCTGGGCTTGGCCAGCTGTACTGCAAGAAAAAATTATTTACATACCTTTTAAGAAAAATATATCTCCTTGCATGACTGGTGGTACAAGTAAAAAATTACATGCTGTGTTTTTTAATAGCACATGCCTTTTTTTAAGAAATTATTGGAAGGAAAATAATTATTGTATCCCAACCATAGGAGTAGCCACTAACAGCAGGCTCTAAAATTTGTGATTATGTAATTGTTTTGTGTGTTTTGGGGAGCAGTTTGTGCTTCCCCCTTTCTCTGAATCATGTAAGAACTAAGAAATTACTCTAGAACCATATTCTCTCTATTCTTGTGTTTCTCCTCTACTGCAGGTGGCTACATCATTCAGGTTTCTGCAGCAGGCAAGTAAAGTCATATGTGTTTTATGCCATGGCTTTTTATCACTTGGAAATACAGAACTATATAATGTTTTTAATGCTGCAAGTCAATATATAAAAGAATGCACTGTAAACATCTCTATAAAAACAACTGTTTCTCCAATTGTATTCAAAATGTGAACTTTGAAACTTCCAGCCTTCAAAAGCGCTGTAGCTACTTTTGCATTGTTTTATCTTTGCAAATGATAGCTTTAAGGGCTTGTCAGGGATTGTTTTGTGAGTTTCTTCTCTTTCAGAAATGTGAATGAGGTTATCTTTTTGACACTATGTCAGGCAGTAGGATGGCAATCTCCATAATTACTACGACTTCTGCAGTAGAAGTAGTATCCCATTTTTATGCAACTGATAGAACAAAGAAGATTCTTAATTTTTTACATTATAAAAGTTAGAGAGAAGGTGTCAGAAGTAGAAATGTAAGAATGAAAGGAAGCAGCATAAGAATCCAGGGAGGATTTATTTGGATATTGGTCTTCACCTTTCTTTGTTAAAAGTATTTTGCATGGAAGAAGTTGTTTCAACCCCCTCCCCCCTGAAAATCTTATTCCATTTACTGCATTTTTTTCCCATATGATTGAGTATGTATCTTTTGGCTAGTTTGATTGGCTAAGTCAAATTATCAGCTGACACATGGTGAAATGTTGGCTTTGACCTGATCTGTGTTAAATTTCATTGTCCAGTAGTGCTGTTGTGGCTCAAAGAAGCCGGGGATGCCATCTCTCATTAAACTGCCCTTTAGGCATGTACCGGTTCATGTGGAATGGGCTTCAGACATAGTGGGTTTTTTTGTTGGTTCATCGCAGTTGGCTAATTCAACACATAGTGCTAAAGCTTTTGCTTTATTTTGGTTTTATGTTTCTAAGTAATTCTTGATACGATAAAACATTAGGATTTCCTATAGGATAGAAAGACGGAGTTTGTTCTGTTATGACTTTCCACCTCTCCCTCGCCTACGTCTTTAAAAGTAGAAGATGTAAGAAGTATTTTTCCTTTTATCAGAAATATTCTTAAAGAAAAATACATAGACAATATTTTGTCTGTGGCAAATCTGGATAGCTTTTCAATCTTTACACAGTGGTGTTTGTGTTTCTATGCCTTTGAAAAGGATAATATTCATGTGGGCTACAAAACTCCAAACATGAGGCAGTTTTGAGAAAAGAAACCGAATTTCTGGCATAGTCTTCCCACAATACATTCCAGTGAGTTACAAACAAAACCCAACAGAAACTGTATTTAGATGCAGCTACTGGTGATAAATTGTTTCTCACATACTTTGGTCCAAACGGATGGCTTAAAAATATGGTGGTGTTTTTCTGTGTTTTTTAAAAAAGGCCAGTTTTGCTTAATAAAGAGGCAATATATATTTAATTTGAGAGGAAAAAGTTAGAGATGAGACATTACTTGCAAATGGAAAAAAGAAACGTGAAGGAAATAGAATTTTGGCATTTGCCTTGTGAACACTTCTTTGGTCATTCAGGCTTTACTAGTACATCACACAAAAATGAGAATTGTGAATATAATTTTGAGAGCCCCCAGTAAAATAGCAGAGATCATAACCACTAAAACTTGATACTGACAGCACTAAAAGAAAGTTCAGTAATAGCCTTTGAAATTATTCTGCTTGTATTCAAGCTGAAGCTGATTTGGTTGCTTTGCTTTATTTGCCATCCTAGCGTTTCTGGATATTTGCTGTGTTGTGAAACAAACATACTAGAAAGCAGAACTTCACTTAAAAGCTTCACTTCTTTGTATGTCAAGTTTAAAACCTAATGAACTACTCATTTTTTTTCAAACTGGCAGTAAAACAGTAACATTTGGCCATTAGCCTGCTGCAAAGGAAAGATCAGGGTGATGTTTTGCACTTCTCCAGCCAAGACTTCATAGGTTTTATTTTGGAATAGCGACACTACTGCCATTACAGGAAGGTTTTCTTGTTCGAAGATGATCTCTCTCAGGAGCTTAAAATCTCTTTGTTTATTCAGGTTATCTTGAAAAATCTGTCGCCACTGGGGATGTGGCTTGACATAGGAAGCAAAATTTGAGCTTGCATAAAAAGGAGAATCATAAGATATTAGCTTTGTGGAAAATTAATGGAAAATTCCTTTGTTGGCCCTAGAATTTACTCTTTTCTGGGTGGATAAAAGTGGTGCCTGTGGTTTTCTGCCCCCTCTTCCAAGTTTTTACTCCATTATCTCCAAAATAATGATGCTGGCTTTGAATTGCTTGCAGTACTTACTGTCATCTGCTCCTTGCAGGGAAGTGGTGTTTGACCAGTGCTCCTGTGCATGCTTTGAAGTTCTCTAGTCGTATGTGTCTGTACAGCAGGATCAACCTTTGTTGCTAGTCAGAGTGTGAATAGGATAGCCTGATAAGAAATGTGACTGGATTGAAGTGACATGGCCACGGTCACTGAGCCAAATAGCACCTATGACTTCGAAACTGAGTTCTGCTCAGCCCTTGGCTGCACTGGAGGTTGCTGACTTCCTGCAGAAAGTATCTTAGTAAGTTTGTAAGAGAAAATGATGTTAATTTATATGTATGTAATACGAAATGATGTAACAAACCAAACGAAGCCAGACTGCACACACCTTCTCCAAAGAACAGCTAGTGGAGACACTGCTCAAATGTTCATGCAGTCCAAGAGTTGTGGAACCTATGGAGATGTGTAAGTTATCAGAAAAGTGTTTCCAAAGGTTGGTATTAACCAGCACAGTGGAAAAGAAATTCAGATGTAGCATGAATAAAAATGTTCTTCAACTTTTCTATCATAAATCCTTTGGTAAACCCACTGTGTGAAAAAAGCATCACACCTGTTTTCGTGACAGCCAGAATTGTCATAGCTCCAGGGGAAAAGGAGTTCATGTAAGTATATTGTCAGTAAATGGCATTTTGAAAAGAGTTCTATAACTCATTTTGATGCATTTGCTTTAAGGCCATTTTATTTCACATAAGTGTTGTGGTTTGAGCTAAATTAGAGTCAGTTTTGTGAGTAAATCAAGTAAGTAACTTCATTCTCTGGAAACTAACTGCATATTTTTGAGAGTGTTCTTCTCTAAAAGTGATAACACAGGGCACTGATAAGCAAAAAAGGCCAGTGCTTATGCTCAAGTCATCCTCAAGCTGGTGGAAGGGAGCTGCACTTGCAAGGAGGGGCAAATAGGGCAGGTGATCCTAAACTGACCAACAGAGTATTCCATCCCAGATATGTCATTCTAGGTATAAAACTGAGAGATCATGAGGGTCTTGCTCCTATTCTTTGATGGCCAGTGTCCAGTGAGGACCTTGTCTGTCTGGTTCCTCCCGATCCCAGATCCGTGTGTTCCTGAATCCAATTCCTGAGTCCAGCTCCCTCCCAGCTGTGGACCCATTCCCTCGTGTCTGCTTTGCAGCATTTGTGGTGACGTAGAGTTATCAAGGAGTGGAGGTACAATCCCATATATGAATATATATTTTGTTACTGTCTAATAATTGTTATTATTATAATTTCATTAAAGTTGTAGTCTTAGTTTCCAACCTGTAAATCTTTTTCTTCTAATTTCCCTCTCCTCTTTCCCTGGGGGAGTAGGGGGAAGGGATTTTGGTAGCTCAGCTGCAGGGTCTTAGCTACTGAAATTTAGCTGGGTGAGGCTAAACCATGACAACAAGCTTAAAATTAGCATACAAAATATAGTTTTGGCTCACATAGCTTTGCTCACATCATCTTTGAAGAAAGGAGTTGCCTGTCATCATATTACACAGCTGGACAGACAGAACATTTTTTAGAGTGTGTTGTACAAGCTCCATTTTCCTGAAGAGGCGGCATTTGTAATGAAATGACAAAAAATGGTATTAGTGGCCAAAGAGGGGCAGTGAGATAAAAAATTACTTGTGCCTTTTGAAGGTGTTTTGCCAGGATTCATGAATATTGCAATGGTTTTATGCCTCTAACATCTTTCTCTCGCAAAGATTTTGGTTGTTTCTCCTCCATGCACACTTCTCAAAGCAAGCTGTAGCTAATTTGACCTCTGCCTTAATAAACTTAGTGAGGTTTCGGTGTGAATTTCCTTATTGTGGGAGACCAGTATCTCCAAAGATGGAGAGCATCTCCAGTTCAGCTGGGAAAACGTTTGCTTCCTTGTTTCTCTCATTGAGGCAGGACTTTGTGATGATGTTTTTGAAACACTTGGCTCTGGACTGGAGGGGAGAAAAAACACTTTCTCACACTTAGAGGTTCGATTAAGGTGTTCTTGGTGTTTGAATATGTAGGAAGTCCTGCCAGTGAATATTAACAGGGGTCCCGCAAAGTCTGTAGCCATCTGTAACATAATCTCTGGCCATATATGAATAAAGATATGGGATTCCTCCTCCCCACCAAACAGTTTAAAGAGTAAAAGATAGATTATGTTTACCATATCTAGGTAAATTCCTATTGCTCTGCTTGTATAAATCTTTCTGTTAGATTAATAGTGGAAGAATGACAAGTGTGATTAAAACCAGAGCATTCACAACAAATTTTTAGAACCAAAATCCAGGCCTTCTCTAAAACGTGTGACATGCTTCTATGCTCTTATCAGGGAATATGAGTAATTGTTGAGTTACTTAAAGACGATACTGTAGCATTTCCTTTGCTATATGCATGAAACTCAGTTGGACAAAAGATCAGGTTTAATTTCTAAGTGTATCAAGTATTTCACATTGCATAAACTCCAGAATGTTTGTTACTAATATGCAATCTATTCAACATACCATAGCTAACATGATTTGGAGTTTTGAGACATACCTGGAAAGAAAACACATACTGTAGTTGTAGTTGGGTAAATTAAAGAATACTGAACATCTGCTTAAAAACGTGTTTGATATTATATAAGATGTGGATTCTATGTCTAACGTTATTGTTTATTTATAGACTGTAAATAATGTTATTTTACACAAGCCATGGACACATTTCAGCACTCTCCAGACAAATTTCAAAAAGCAATTTTCAGCTCACTACTGATATAGTACTATTCAGTTCTCACCCTTCATGTAAAATGTTAGTGGATGTGACACTTGCAGTGTGAGGTTTTTGTTTATATATGCAATTAATACATACTTGCTCTCTGTGTCTGAGCATAACTTATGCACTCAGATGATTTTGAGACAGAGCAGTCCAAACCATTGCCTGGTGGTCTTGAATGTCCACCTGTGCTAATAGGCTTAGTTATAGTTCCCACCAAATAAGCAAGCACTACTTTTTGACTTACAGTCTTGAGAGACAAGATTGGGAAATGTAAGTTAATGAAGAATTTGTTTCTGTGTGAATTATGGCTAAAGAAACGCTGTTTTCAACTCTGTGGAGTTCATGGACTTCTTGAAAGCTTTTCCTTGGCCTCCTGAGTTTCTTTCAGGTGGGTAGATCAGCTAGTGCTCCTCCTGGTGCAGCATGAGTAAATAGAAGGTCTGGGCAGAAGAACATGCTTCTAGCATTGGGATAACTTTCTCTTGCTTAAAACTAGATTCTGTCATTTTTTTCACAAGTTTTTATTATGTTATATCCAGACTCCAACCCCTAGGGCTATTAGGGTTGTCAGTGAGGATGGTGGCACCAAAAAAGACATTTTTCAATGTCATGAAGTCATTCAGATTTGACAAGCGCTTTTGAAAACCTACTTTATTTTCCATCAGAGCCCTGGGAATCTCTGGTCCTGGCGGGTGGTCTGTGCCAGCCTTGTCCTTCATCTCACAGAATACTGCAGTTGCTTGAAATTTTGAGTGTTTGTTTTTTTCTTCACTGTTTATAGATAGAAAAGATTATATATAACAGAGATGTAACAAGGTCTAAGATGTGCTGACTTCTTGTTATTTCTTCCCTAGTGTATGTTGGCTCATTTCAGCGAGAGAAGTTCTGTTTATAGCAGTCTTGATTTGAACTCAGAGCAGATCTATATTTGGGCATCTTTGCACATATCTTTGTGTCTAAAATGTGTCTAAAATGGGTATCACAATTCTTATCTTGTAGAGGAGTTAGTTACTGCCTGTAAAGAGCTTTAAAAATGACAAACCCTGTGTTTTCATATCTTCAGAACAAAATTAAGAAGCTAGTCAATAAATATGCTTCCTTGAAATGGATACCTAAAAATTACTTTCTCCATAAATATTATGCTCCACTCTTGCAGTACACACTATATGGATGAGATCTTCAAAACTGAGGCCCATAATTTCATTATTTACCTCTTTATTCATTACTTAAAATGAGGCTCCTCATGTTTTTAGTAGCAAAGCTGATTTTATAACTGGAGCAATTGAACATGGGCTTAGGTAGGTTTTTAATGACTTTTTATGTCAAGATTGATTAAGGAGGTTCTATGGCTCTCCTTGATCCTGTGTGTTTGATGCAGTAGCTGTCTAGTGAGGTTTCTTTGGCCTATATTGCATCACAGTCATCAGACTAGGAGGTAAAAAATGTCTTTTCTGGCCTTTAAAGTCTGTTCTTTTAATTAAAGTACAGGAATGTCTTATGTCAGGCAAAACAAGTACTGATATAGTTTATAGTTGAATTCATGTGGAGGGGCTGTGAATTATTATCAGATTTCAGACAAGAAAGTTGGATGGCAGGTACTCCAGCTGTTGTTTAAACAAGGAGGGAAAGGCTGTCAGTATACAGAGAAAGACTACTAAGAATGGTAAGCGGATTAAAACAGCGGAAAAAACCCAAAGCCAAACAAACAAAAGCAACAAAAAGTTTAATTTCTGGAAAATATATAAAACTGTAGCTGATTACAATATTCCCTCTTGTCTCTTTCTATCCATTTCCCCCATCTGTCCTTTCACTGTCATTTGAATAGCAGAGTTTTCTGCTAGTGCAGCTGTACTGTGCTTAGTTATGCGGTAGAGTTGTAATTTTGATTCCCTTTAGCTGTGACACACTTCAAAAGGGACCAGGAAAACTCTGGAGAGGACTGCTAATTCCCTTCTCTTTGGCCTTGATGTAAAGGCAGTTAATGAGACACAGGAGAAGTGGAGATAAGAGACAAAAAATGAGGACCTGTGCTCCAGCCTCCTTGCCGGAATAGGTTATCAATAAGAATAATGGGATTTCTGTGCTCCTTTCCCATGATCTGCAGTGCAGTAGTACAAGACATCATGGTCCCAAGATGTATCTGACTATTTACTGAACTCTTCACATACAGGTTAAATGTATGTGCCCTGAAAATGTCTCAAAGTATGATTAAAACCAACGCTTTCAAAGACAGTGGTTTTACTTTGCAAGCATAAGAAATCTATTACAAAGAAGCTGAAGACTGGAAAGGATTTGAGGCAATGTGGAAGGAATTTCAGCAGCTGAAATTCAGAGTTTTTTCTGATAAGTGAGATCTGCAGACCTGAGTGCTATGTCCCTTTTTCCAGTGTGTGGGCAGATGAGAGTCCTTGGAATGGGATCGAGGACATACAATGGTGAACAAAAGGATACAGACACCATTAAGTATTGGGAGAAATTCATCCTGGGTCATGGTTTAGGCAGGTTTGATTTGGCAGTGGTTTATGGAAGTTATACTTGCTTTATAAAAATTTTCTATGGAAAATATCTTCAGGGCACAGCTACTGCATCAGTCACCTAAGGGAGGTAGATATAGAGGTGTATCAGCGTCAGTCCCAGAAGACCTTACGTGTCGGGGGAGAGGCAAAAGATATGCAGGAAAGCAGCAATTCTGGGAGCACTGTGAATGTTTAGTAGTGAATATAGTGGTACTAGGATACAGCCTTTCAGGTCCCTAAAGAATTAGATGAGAGGGGCTTTGTGGATTTCTCTGCCAGACTTAAGCATGGTGATACAGTGCAAGTCCCAGGTTGGTTGCCAAAGTGCATTCGGGAGACCTGTCTTGTATACAGAGTTCCCAACAAAATGAGACATTAACCCGACTGTCCTGAATTCCAGTCCTGTACCTTTCTTATAGACTTTTTTTCTGGTCAGTGCGAGGCACTGGAGACAGCAGCTCCAATAAGTGTTGTGAGAAGAAGGGAAATTAAAGCATCTAGGTAATGCACAGCCTTGTGGGCAAGCAGCTTGTGGCTGCTGGAAGCATATTAGCACTAGAAAGTGTCAAACATGCTTTGAGATCATGGTACCTATACTCAGTTTACTATTGGTGAATAGTTTAGTTGTGCTTACTGTATTGTATCCATTCCTGTAGGCTTTACTTTTTGAGGTTTCCTTTTGTGTGGCAGATTTTTTTTCCCCCGTTGATAAACTACTGCTTGAGTACAAATGGTCTGTACTGAAAATATAGCAGATGGGGCCATATTAGCTTGATTCTCTCATCCATGAAAACAAGTGCTCTAGCTGTTGTCATTTGGTATATTTTTGATGCATGTCAAAGGAGTTGCAGAATTAAGGTCTGCAACTGGCCTTTGTGTATTCCTTGATTTCTGTATTACATGCAATTGGGTATGGCATTTTATTATTGATATAGTAAGAATTTATAAAACTGCTAATTGCATATTTAAATATAATGCCCTCAGATTTCTGTTGCTTTTGGCCCAGGCAATATTTGCAGAATGGCTCTGAAAGGAGATTCATTATCAGATGCTAGAATAAATTTGATGCAGCAGGTTGCAACTTGGTTAATCCGATATTGGTTAAAGAATGAAGGTATCACTCTGCCTCAAGCAATATAGGGAGTATGTATATCTATACAATATGTATTTAGCCAGTGTTTAATCAAAATGCAGAAAAGATACTACAGCAGTCCATGTCTGAATCTCCTCAGTGTGGGAGATGGCTATCCAAAATAATGCCTTCTAATGTGTTTTTGAGCCAGTGGCTTGTCAGATAAAACCCTATTCTCTTATGTCTATAAGTTTTTTCTCTGTAGTTCTGTTCAGGATCAGATTTCTACCTACTGGGGTGATGAAGTAACTTTAAGATGATAAAAAAAACCCACCAACAAACTTAATCCCTGGGTGCCACCACAAAGAAACACAGAAGCTGTAATACTACGGTGGCTCTCTACCAGCAAATTGTCTCTTTATTTTTTAAAAAAATCAAGATCAAAACCAAAATATGCAAGAAAAAGCCCAGACAATTAATAAAAAATGGCTCTTCATGAAAATGCCAGTGTATCTTGTTTATAATAAAATGCAAAGCAATTTAAAGTATTTAAAATACTCACATACCATCAAATAAAGTTTTAATTAGCTCCCATAAGACTGTGAGAAAGGCTTTATTTGAGTAGACCAAATATACAATAAGTCTAATGCCCTATTTCACGATGTGACTGTAAGGGCATGCTAGGGAAGACATCAACTTAGATACGTATTTTACTATTCCTTTCTCTTCTGAGGTGATTTTAAGCTTCCAATTATTTTCAGCTTCAGGACTGTTTGAATTCTGAATATATGAATTCTGTGTGTTTAGTTGCCCATACTTTGTGTCGAGTGAACTCTCTAGTCCCTGCAGCCCATTGACACTTCACTGCATTTACATCTTCCTTTGTCAAGGAGCTCCACCAGTTGCATGAAGAGAGTCTCAGCTTGAGTTTTTACTAATGTAGGCATCTGATTTGGACGTATGCAAGCATTTTGTTGAGGCTTTTAATTTCTTGTGCCGATCTTGGTGCACAGACTAACTTTTCACAGTTGTTTTGCCTTTGTAATCTGTTCTTACCAATACTGGATTTTTTTTCTGTAGAATTTCTGGCTTGAATGGTTAAATCAAGGCTGTGCAATAAGACACTGAAGGCTCAGGAGATAGCATCTAACGAGGTCATGACCCATTTGAGCTTTGAATTTGTTTTATGTTTAGTAAGAAGAGTTTAGGGCAGTGCAGTTCATAGGCAAGTAGCTATTACCATACCATAATAATTTATGAGCCTACAACACAAAAAAAATTTGTGGTCACTGTGGAATCCTTTGAAAAATAGTTAAAATGTTTATGTATTATGCTGATGGAAGGGTAGAATGACAAAACCACTGTTGAAACACTGTTAGACCAAATGCCGGGTCCTGCACTTGGGGCACAACAACCCTATGCAGTGCTACAGACTGGGGGAAGAGTGGCTGGAGAGCTGCACGGAAGAGAAGGACCTGGGGGTGCTGGTTGACAGCCGACGGAACATGAGCCAGCAGTGTGCCCAGGTGGCCAAGAAGGCCAATGGCATCTTGGCTTGTATCAGAAATGGGGTCACCAGCAGGTCCAGGGAGGTGATTCTCCCTCTGTACTCGGCACTGGTGAGACCGCACCTCGAATACTGTGTTCAGTTCTGGACCCCTCACCACAAGAAGGATGTTGAGGCTCTGGAGCGTGTCCAGAGAAGAGCAACAAAGCTGGTGAGGGGGCTGGAGAACAAGTCTTATGAGGAGCGGCTGAGAGAGCTGGGGTTGTTTAGCCTGGAGAAGAGGAGGCTGAGGGGAGACCTTATTACTCTCTACAACTACCTGAAAGGAGGTTGTGGAGAGGAGGGAGCTGGCCTCTTCTCCCAAGTGACAGAGGACAGGACAAGAGGGAATGGCCTGAAGCTCCATCAGGGGAGGTTCAGGTTGGATATCAGAAAAAAATTCTTCACAGTAAGAGTCATTGGGTACTGGAACAGCTGCCCAGGGAGGTGGTCGAGTCGCCTTCCCTGGAGGTGTTTAAGGAACGGGTGGATGAAGTGCTAAGGGACATGGTTTAGGGAGTGTTAGGAATGGTTGGACTCGATGATCCAATGGGTCCTTTCCAACCTTGTGATTCTGTGATTCTGTGAAACATACATCATTTCTCCAGTAATTTTTTTCCACCAACTTTCAAAGCTGACCAAATTTGTGAGGACCTCATGTCAGGAGCTTGCAGTAGGAAGTGCCAAGCAGCATTATTATCCAGAGTAGCAGCTTTTCTTTCTGTGACAGATAGTAACTCTAAATTGTCACAAGCATCACTACTAATTCATAAATGGAAAAGACACATTGAGTTACTACAACTATTGGAGGGTGAAAAGGAGTAACTGTTGAAACAGACAGTGATAAGTTATCAGGGCATAGGAGATAAGATAACTTCCATGTTAGGTGGAGAGAAGAGAATGAGTTGTGGGATGGTCCTTGTGTGCTGCAGAATGTGGTGCCTGTGTGGTTGTGACTCTTGCTTTATAACACAGCAAATACTTGTCAGTCACAATGAGAACAGTACGTAGTCTACAGAAATGTAGTCACTGGGGTCATTTCGCCTTGGAAATTATTACTTCTCTTAGAAAGTACAGCAGCTTCAGAGCTTTTGCTGTTTTATCTGTAATCCAGCCATTATCGGGAATGTTTCATAAAGACGAAGTTATTATATGAACTGCTGCAGGTGAATAGCCCAGCGTAATAGCCAGAGTGCTCCGGTACAGGTATTCTTTCACTCAGAGTCTTAATCTTATTACGGTCTTGTCTGTGAAGTGGAGGTGTCCATCAGCTCATTCCTCAGTCTTTCCTTCTCACTGTAGGAAGAAAGTCTGTTTGGCTCTAGGTACAAGTCAGAAGGTGATATGCAACAGTATTCTTGATACTTTTTTTATCCGGTTGTTCTTTCCTTGACTGTCAGTCGAGATAAGGCCTTTATGCCTGTGCAAAACATACACAAATTTTCCTTCTTTTTCTTCCAGACTTTACTTTGGAGAAGTAAAGACATTTATATTAAAACGAAGGCTTATAATGTTGTTTCTGCATAACTAAATACTGAAGGGCACCTTAAAATAAAATTATTTATTTTTTAATATAAAAATGCAGAATTTAATTTTATTTTCTGAGTCTGATGATTTTCAGAATAAAAATAATAAAAGAATTATCCAACTGAACCACAAGTTTAACTTGAAACATGAGTGCCTACCTGCTAGTTCAACAGCCATGATGAATTTTGAGAGCAGTTGATGTAAATGTGTGCTATAGTTCTCAACTATGTACCGTCATCAGGTCAAGAAACTAATAGTGTGCATGCAGAAAGGTGTATTCTACCTATACTGTATAAATTGCAATGATGTGGAAGGTGGGCTTTTTAGCAGGTTGAATGGCTGCACTAAAATTATATATCTGTATATATATGTGTGTATATATATGTATATAGGCCACTTACATACATCATCAGCTTGAAAATCTAATAATCCATCACAGATATCATATTATTTCCTTGTGATAAAATAGCTTAGTAAATGAGCAGCATTTATTTTAAAATGAGAATTCAAGAATAACTTCAAGATTCTTTTTAGAGGCACATTATTATATTTTCCTACACTTTGTTTACCCTGAAGGTAACTGTTGGGTAAATGATGTGATGGTTGATACTGGTGCTAGAGTGCAGTATACGTGTTTGAAGGGTGGTGGTGGAGATAGACAATTTTCAAAGTAGCTTCTGAAAACAGATGCCTTTCATCACTTAAATTTTGTTTCCATTGGGTCAAGTACTGCTGTGGTAGCCCTCTAAGTTTGGATTTGTGCATATTATTGGTCTAACTAAGCATTTAGATCATGCCTGTCACCTGCAGACTTCTGAGTTTAAATTTTGTGATATAAGATCACTGCATGACTTGCTCAAAAGAGGTCTGAGTTATTACACTTCAAAAAAAAGTACAGAGAGCTATAATATTGTCTCTCCCTTTAACTTGAAGCCCTACACAATGGGATCAAATCTACACTTCTGTATTTATTCCAATTTTATGCCAGCAGCTTTATGAAACACAAGAACTTGTTATGTAAAATGCAGCTCCAAATGGTATGGTTTATCTTTAAATATACGTTTTAAAATAGACTACTCCAGTCTATAAAGAGAATACATTTGTATGCAATTTTATTGTACTTTTTGCTGTCATGTAGGTTGTATTCAACTGCATAGTGTTGATAGAAAATTTTTATCTGTTATTGTTATGAAGAATCCTATAGACCAGTTTAAATATTTCTTTCCATTCATGGCATTTAGGTTTAAGTGGTATGCATTGCTGAAAAAACATGGTTTAATAGGATTGTTCTTTTAATGATTTATTGATCCTCATCTGTGCACTAGATTTGCTTCGTTTCTGAAAGTTAACAAATCTGGACTTTGTGTAGTCAGATGTGAATGCTGCTTCTTATTTTGCCTGGTTTCTGTTTTACTGGTGTGTGGCTAATCCTGCACTACTTGTGGTCCTCTGTATAAAAAGTGTTCTGTATACATGTAAAAATTTTTAGCAAATGAATATAATGCACAGATGAATAGTTTTCTCTTTATGGAACACCATCGCATCCACTCGTATTACCTGAATAGAAACTAGACATTAGATTGTACTCAGAGGCACAGAGGCAACGGGGTTCAGTAAATGTGAGTACCCAGTCACGAATCTCCATGCAAATACAGGTGCACAGACAGGGCTAGTGCCAGCATAGTGAATTAGGTGCGTCGGGGATGTATTGAAGATGGTTTGTGCACACTGTGCAGCTGACTTGTGTGTTGTGTGTGCACAGCAGATGGCCAGAAGTTTCAGCAGGGGCCAATAAATTGCTGAAATAATCTCTTTTTATATGGACAGAATTCATTATGAGTGTTGACAATAGCTGAAGCCAATTCTCCATAAGCAGAATTCCATCTCCTCTCTTTGTGTTTATTCTTGTGTTCCTCCTGCCTTGGAAATGGCTTCTAATCCTGAGGTGGTTTATGTTTGCTTGACCTCCAGCACGGTGTTTGGCTCAGAGAGGCTTTTTCAGCTGGGCTGTGGATTTGACAAGGAAAGCAGAATGTTTGTTGACATCACTTCAGGTTCCTTATGGCTGTAAACAATGACATGGGAGAATGCAAATTATATACCTCACTTGCTGACTGGAGCAAGACTGGAGTTTGCTGTTAGAGCCCAGAAAGTAATTTCTGCTGTGTGTGCTTATACTTGGTTCCCTTTTAAGTGGGACGAAGGTGAAAGAGGGGCTGAGGAACTGCAGGTAATGATGAGAATTGAATTAATTGATGTGGAGATGCTCCTGAGGCACATCAGGCCTAATAAGCATATGGTCCCTCTGCCTGTTAAACAGTTGGCATTTAGGTAGAATACTTTATTTTCATCTAAATTACATCTTTGCTACCTGGCTGTAAGTTAGTATGCAGGCTATCCAAGGTAAGGGTGTAAATGACCAAACTTGTGGGTTCACCTTTCCCAATAGATGTTTCTATTATTACTGCATTTGGAAAGTACCAAAAACTTCCCGGAAATTCTCTGTTTGATGGAACATAACATGGGCATTCCTTCTTGTAGGAAATGCCATCGAAGGATATGACCCATTCTGTGTTTCTGCGTTCTTGTGAGGAGTGGTCACGGTACTAGATTTGGTATGTCATGCTGGCTTCTAATTGAACCTGAAATGACAAAATGCAAGGGAAGAAGAACTACAGACACCTCACTACAGCCACACTATTGTAATTGACTGTAGAAGCTGCTTAGGGAATAATATTCTGTTGTCTTGTGTGTGAGAGATTAAGAACAGTAACTTACTGGAAGTATCATGAAAGCTATTACTTTGATACACAGGGGAATATGTTAAGGCTACAATTTCAACATCAATTTGTGTTTCATGACTAATAGCTTAAAACATTCCTTCCTAGGCTGGCAATACTTGTGGCTGTTTAAAAAGTCAGATTTTTTTTTTTTCCGATTTTATATACGTGTCTTACTTAAAAGAGTTTCTGAATATTTTTTTTGTTGTTCCAATTTGCAGCATTACTTTACTGTTCTTTTTGGACATGAAGGACAGAAGCCACTGGAGCTCCGTTGCGAGGACGAAGTTGATGGAGATGAGTGGGTAGAAGCTATTCACCAAGCTAGGTATGAAACCTCATTTTTAGTTCTCATCTCCATTTTATTGTAAATAAATTGATAATAATTTGAAAATCTAAATTCCCTCTCCAAACAGAAGTAAATGTTGCAGTGCATTAGATATGTGTTTCTTCTGATCCTTGGGTGTGTTTTAGGGAAAATGCCTTTATTATTCATGCTTATGTGTATTTTATCATTCATGAGCAATTGTGCTCTAACTGAGATTAGTTCATGTCTCTCATTGGAAAAAACCCTTAGGATTAATCCTCTGTTAGAATCCAAGTGTGTTATATGAATGAAAAACTAAGTGATCTGGCAAACAAATAAAAAGCTCTTATATGAAAATACACATAAGAAAGATTACCATTAGCATGATAAAGTGAACAAATAAAATTTTGTTCTTGAAGTGAAGGTCGTGAACAATAACCAATCTTGTGGAAAGGGACATAGTGGGACTTTCAGCCATGCAGTAATCTTACCCTGAGAAAAGGTCTGTGTTGCAAATAGGCAAGGTTTACAGTATAATCTAAATGAAAATGATCTAATTGAAGGTTTGGGAAATAGGTTGCAGAGGCAAATATCTCTTCTGAAATGTACTTTCTCCAGCCTCCTCTCATAGGCACTCACCTCAGCTAATCTACAGTGCCATGGTAACGCAGAAGGAACCAGGCAGTTTCTGAATTGCTCAGGACATGAGCCATGTAAACAGAAATGATTTTGCTTTATAACTAAAAATGAACTCGACTAGGTAGTATTTTTTAATTCAGAACCTGTGAAATGACCACCTGAAAGTCTTGTGTCACCTGTTCAGTTTTTGGATCTGCATACTCTTCTTGGGGTAGCTATCTAATGAGCTGGGTCTCCTCCTTTCTTGGAAAGTACCTGCTATGCTGAGATATTAGGTGAACCCCATCATAGTTCTCCCAGTGACTGTATTATTTGAGGATCTAAGCAGCTGTGAGGCTCTGAACTTTCAGTCCAGTCCTGGGAGACCATGACCGCCAATGAACAGTCCCAGGTCACTGAAGGAAGAGGAGAGAAAGGATTTGGGTCAATTTTTTCAGGTAGTAGTACTGAAAGCAAGTGAAGAAATAAGCATGACTTTTTTCCTTATTAAAGGGTCTTCAGAGGAAGTAGGATCCTACAGTACCTTGTTTTGGGAATAATTTTCATATTGTCTGTTGCCTGGTGTAAAAGGCACGTGAGCAAGAAATGCTTCATAACAGTGAATTAAAATTTCTTTCTGGGTAGTTCAGTCCATAAATGTATCCCACATGAATTTTCAAGGCAGAACTTAAGAGAAAATTAAGCCAATGCTAAGCAACACACAGTTGATAGTACAGACAATGTAAACTTGCTAAGTAGTTAGTCATGAGGTTCAAGGAGGGGGTGATTGACTCCACCAGAAGTATCCCTGCAGCCCTCAGAAGACGACTGGCTCTCTGTTGCAAGCAAGATCAGTCTTTGTATCTCCATTCCCTTTGTTATTTAACTTTCTTACCTGTATTTTTGCCTATCTGAAATTACAGTCCTAATAATATCAAACTATGGACACCACCGTGAGGGATATCCTTAAGGCTTTATGTCATTTGGGGGATTTTCTTGATCTACTTTTCTGCATAGATATATAAATTTCTTGGGGAAATTTTCCAGGGACTTGAACATGACATTGCTTGTCCTTGTATTCTTTTGTTGTACAAAATATCAACAAGTGACAAAAATAATCCTGAAGTTTAGTTGTACAATACTGTGGTTACCTCATTGTTCTGTTGGTTTTCACTTCAGTGGAAACTGCTTTTATTTGCTTTATGTTTTGTCTAGTAAAACAACTTGGATTTGCCTAAATAGTTACTTAACCATTGGGTCTTTTACCAAAGATATACGTAACTAAGAAGTGAAAATAAAAATTATTGGGTTTAGAATGTTGTATAAGATTTTTCTTGCCAGCTTAATTAAACAAAATGCATCCAGTTTGCTTCAGGGAGTAAATTTAGCCTGCATTGTGATTGAGACTTTTTCTTTGAGTTTGTATTTTTGACAAACTGGACAAGCTTTAGCAACTTCTTCAGTGTCACTGTTCATTTGAGGCTAGCCCAAGACATTTCTGACCCTTCTTTCAAGTTTTCATTTTGAATCATTAAATGGTATTTGTATAACCCTTTGAAGATACTCTTTGTGTCTTAGGTAAAAATTCTAAGAAATAATGAACACATGCTCCCTACTGTTTTATTGAGAAATGGGCCTGGGAGCATCTTGTTCTGTGTGAATATGTTAGCATTTGTGAAATGGAAATATTTGATTGCTTTCCAGATGCTCTCATCCTCATGAGTATCTATTGTAATCCATGTTTTAGCTAAGATAAAGTTGTTGAGGATATTTTTCTTTTTTCCTTTTCCCCCCCTTGGATTGATGTATATAAAAATCTAATTTTGGATTGCTTTCCTGACTTTTTTGCCAAATACATGTTTGCAGCCATCAAAAACTCTTCTATGTTTTATTTATTTTACAAGTTATAAACAGATTGTTGACAAAGTAACACAAACTCACTGCACCTGATGTCCCACTCTGGGTAAATAAGTATTTTTTTCAGATACAAATTAACAATTAAAGGGTTTTTTTTGCTGTGGCATTGTTCATTTTTTCTTGGAAGATTTCAGTGTGGATGGGATATTACTGCTTATGATTTGGAGGGTACCATACACACTCTTCAAGAGCTGACAGGCTCTTAGCATGCTACAACTACATGCTGTATTGTTTCTGTTCCCCTCTGTAGTGCCCTCTCTTCATTTGAGAGAGATTCTTTGGTTTGTGAGCTTGCAGTGGGAGGTGCAATTCAGTGTATTTTAGTGGGACTTCATTGTAAGTTCCACACGCATGCCTACATTTAATCTCTTTCTGTTTTATTTGAATTATAAGTGGTTTGAGATCTCAGTAATCCAGAGAAGAGGAGTAAGGTTTGCGTCTTCCAAGTTACATTTCTGGGCTGGAGGATTTATTCTTGGCAAATCCTAAAGACTCTGCCAGTGGCTGTGTGTGGAAGTTCTGGTTTGGGCTTTGTTCCAAAACTTCATCAGTTATGAAAAAATCTATTTCACCCTCTGTACACAGATGTGGGTTTCTCACCCTCTCACAAATTTGTCTATGGTTTTAATATTTTTTGCATTTAACTCAGAAACTTTTGTGGGTTTTTTTGTGGACACAGTGCTCATCAACTTTCTTGGCCTTTCCTATGTTAGCTTATTGGAAAGTCTAAATTAAGTGCTTCGGGCTGTTTCATATATGCTTTAGTGTCACATGAGCCCACCTTGTTGCTGAAGGAAGCAGCTGTCATTCTCATAAGTAAGCCATTATTTCTCACACTGTTACTACCCCTTCTCTCTTGCAGACACAAGTGTGAACATCATTGGGAAGCTGATTTATGAATTATGTTTTTTTAATTTTTTGCCAGCGTAGTTTTAATCTGTCCCATTCCTCCAGGTTTGCTTATTGCACATCACCACAACACACCTGTGTTCACTGCACAAGGGAGAGATCTGTGCATGTGTGAGATGTGGGAGAGCATTAGTGCTGTGCCAGAAAGGAAAGTGGGGGTGCTTCTAGCAGCTACGTCGCTGTTTAAAGTGTATGAGGAACTACTGCCCTCCAAGCAGCAATTTAAAAAGAAAAAAAAAACCCGAGAACTTGCTCTCAGTTTTGCTAATGCAGAGTGTATTTCATATAGTGTTTTGCATGCAGTGGTAAGCTTAGAATGGTAGCTCAAAGCTGCCTGGAAGCTCAGAGCAAACACCTTGCTTAGTAGTGCCTTCCTGTTGGAAAACCTACATTGGCTGAGGCTTGGTGCTCTAATACCATGTGTTTGTAGTTTGCAGTTGGGAATGAGTCAGAGAAAATTTGAGTAATGTTCAAAACATGGGCAAAGCAATCTTTTATCTGCTTTCCTTATAATGCCTATCTAGATCCACAGAACAAAGTGATAGGGATTGCTGGAGCTGGTAGCTTGACAGAGATGAGGCTGCCACTGCTGCATCCACCTAGGTCGAACCTCAAATGAACACGCATACATACATGCAGCTGGCTGCACAGATCAGCACAGGCAGAAGCATTCAGCACTCATGCACGTACAGACAACACCAGCAGCCTCATCCTGTTTCTGCTCTCTTACTGATCAGGATGAAGGTTTGTTAGTGGAAAAATACATACAATGCATGTATACAGTATGGGTCCTCCCAGTAAATATCCAAGGCATGCAGTCCATGCACGAGCTGGCCCTTCGTCTCTCTGAATGCTCGGCCTCTGGCTCCCCTCACTCATAGATAAGCCCCTCCTGCACACTGTGATCCCCAGTAATTGGTCTAAGACATTTATCTTACCCCAGTAACTACCCCTGGACCTCATGGACTTCCATGTACCTCACATATCCACACATACACTGTGGATCCCCCATTAACTGCTGGATGGGTCTGCCCAACCCTGCACATATGAACACATATATAGACCCAAACACTATGGACCTGTCCTGTAACTGCCTTCCATACAACTCTAGCTGGTAACTAGCCCTTGACTGTTCTCGCCTCTAGTTGTTACAGGTGCATACATGTGTGCAAATAAGTTTCTCAGTCACAACGCAACCTCACCATCTTCCTGGTAGCCGGATTGGATCTCCTGTGCCTTCCAGTAGCCAAATCATGGAGTCTCTGATGATCTAATCAAGACTTACTGCAACTTCAACACCTGGCTTCCCAGCATCTAATCCTACTCACCAGCTAGCCAGGGTTGACAGTGGCCGAACATCAGGCAGTGACATACACACCCAGGTGACATGCACGCACTCCTGCCACTCCAGTGAGTTACTGGCACTGCAGACATACATGGAACTAAGGCCTCTGGTGGCAACTCAAGTAGCCACCACTTGAGCTCTATGGAAGCATATTCTGAGTCTCCTCATCCCAGAAAGTAGTTAGGAATGAGAAGATAGTATGGACCATGCTGATCAGATGCAGAACATAGGCAGACAAGCGTACTGATCAAACTAGTTACATGTGACCATTTGTCTCCCTATCTCTTTATTTTCCCGACCTTGCTTCTTGTCAGACCTCCTTGTTCCTTCTCTTTCCCTTTGGTTTCTCCCTTAAACATGCACTAACAAACCTTGTACAATCCCAAAATGCTCTTCTGTGTATCCCATAAATTTCACACCCCTGAGGAGGTAACCTTTCTCAGCCTGAAAGGTGATCTTGAGAGCCTTCCCACTGATTCATCTCGATGAGTTTGATCCATTAGCTGATGAGGCTGGTGGCTTACCTGTCATAGTCCTGGGAGGAGTTGGGGTGGGGCAGGGGGCTTGTTTCTCTGACTGGGCTGTTAGGGTTCCCTTGCCTGGCATTTTGGCCCTTCCTATTTGTGGAGATGGGACTTTTGTGGGCTGATCTTGTGATAGCCTTGGTAACAGCCAGGTCAGGGGACTCACTCACTTGATTAGTTTATTTGAATTGCAGCAGCTGCCATTGTTCCTCTGTGCTCCCTCGTGTTGATTAATGTTGGCCTTTTATCATACATCGTAACATTGCCTACCAGAGAAGACCATACCGCCTATGCTCCTCACACAGGACTTGATAGGAATCTGTTTTATCCCCTAGAAGGGCTGTGTTCCTGGAGTAGACATCTCAGTGCTGGTGCAAAGAGCTCCTTAAGCTCCTCAAGGGGACTTGTGGGTCTCAGTGGGCAGCACTTCATATAGCTTAGAGATAAAACTCTAAAAGCAGTGATGATTATACTGGCAATTATGGCTGTCCAGGTGATTGATGTGGTAGCCATTGTCTAAGAGAAAGTTTGAAATCCCTGCAGTCACACTCTGTTCATAACAGCTATGTGAAGCCTCACCTGATGCACCGTGGAGTGTCCCATTGTGTTTGGTCTGAACTAAATAACTCCTTTTGAATTCTGTCCCAGTTTTGCATAATGGGGTAAATTGCCTCTCTGATACAGTTTGTAGATTAAGTACTATAGCCAGATTTTCCTGGCTAAAGAAGCTGCCAGGACAAGTGAAACAGTTGCTTTTAGTATGAATAGAAGAATATTTTAGTATGAATACTCTGATGAGTAAAATGTTGGTATGTGCGATGCTATTTCAGGATTATCTCATTCTTGCCTAAGAGGGTAGCATTCCTCTCCACACATACCCATGGTCCTAGAGTATGTCACTCCCCAGCTCACATGGTTTGGGTGTATGAAACTGCCCATGGTTTTTGGCTCCACTCTTCCAAAAGAGTTTGTATTCCAGTTTTTATTTCCCTGTCTCAGTTAAAAGAGTCTTGTACTCAAAACCATTTCTGATGTGGAATTCTCATGTTCTCCATGTATCACACAGCATGACACCCGTCTGCCCTCCTGTCTTCAGTGTAATTGTGCACTAGTCCAAGTGCCACTTCCCACCTCTTTGATTGGAAGACACCTCTTTTATAGGTCTTTCTGGAAGGTCATCCATGTGTCTCTGAAAGACCATCTTAATTTTGTGCCTTCTGATAAACTTCAGCCCTATAGATGTCCTTTTGACATACCATATCCTACAGGAGTTTGTTAAAGGCTAATAGTACTTATGTATAGGTGGTCTCCCTAGTCACCTTGGTTAGAGCCACACGACTGGATTGCATAAGCTCTATTGCAGCTTTCACTATTGCTATCCCTAGTGTGGCTGATAATGTGCCATTAGACTTTAAAAGCTATCTGGAGGCTCTTCTTCCTTTGTTAAGAAGTCCTATAGCTGCTTGAAGGTGGTTAGTATGGACAGATGTAGGTAATTTCTTTGGTTTTCCAGATGCGCAGAACTGTATTGCCTGGTTTTCATGAAGAGTTGATTACTTTGTGTATTTTGCATTTCAGAAGGATGATTTGATATGACTGTTAATAGTTCTGGTCAAGTCCAATGCCTTCAGTGCTTTCAGCTGCCTGAGCAGCTTTAGTATAACTAGTGTGGAGTAATCCAATGAACCATAACTTTGATCTAAATTCGGTACAAAAATCAATTATATTTGCTGGTAGCGCTACTGGAACCTTTGTCTTTTTCTGCTACTACAACAAGGAGACTCTAATAATGGGCACTGGTTAAACTTTCTCCAGTTTTCCTACATGTTCCAAAAATGACAGCTCTCACAAGGCCTAAATGATGCATGAATTTTCTCAGGACTTTCTTCGATTCTTCCTGTCTGTTTATGGCGAGTAGTGGTCAATCAGAGATTAAGGTTCTTGAAATATCTGTTTTGGAGTCCTATCTTTGTAGACAATAGTAGGAGATAGGTGAGTCTCAGTTTTCAGGGTGCTCCGTCTTTGAGTCTTGCTACATATCTTTACAAATTTATAGAATTACTTTCCTTAATAAAAGCTTAGTACCAATTAATAGAAACCTGTGCTTTACTGCAGTTGCTTCTTTTTATTCAACGGTATCCAGCCCAGAGAACTAGATCTAGGATGGCTGCCTAAAAGCTCTTAATTCGAATATTTCATCTTCCTTTGACATTTGAACACTTATGTACAGTTTTCTTAGAAAAAGGATTTTGTATACATGAATAATTAATTCAGTGTTGAAACCCTGCCCTCTTCAGAGGTTATGCTGGATATACAGGTTAATGCTTTAGGCATGATGGACTTTACAGAGAGCTGGATGAATAGGGCTGTTGGAAGTATGTGAAGTTTATTCCAAAATGGCATAATCTGCCTTTCCCAGAGCAAACAGCAGTTTAGAGACAGAAAATGGATCATCTTTCCTAAGTTACTGTAGGTGTAAATAGGCTTTTCTAAGCCAGTCCTCTTCGTACTGCTAATTATGGAGTGAAAGAAATGTTGTTTAGTTTCCAGGCTGAGACTGATATTTTAGACAGCCAAAGGCATCAAGTAGGTAAAATACTCTTAAGTACATCTCAAAAGAACAAATCTTTCAAATTTTCATAGCAAAATTAATGTTTCATAGTAAAGAAAGACTGTAGGGGTCTGGCTTAATGCATGCAAAGAAGCTGAAAAATCTAAATGAAGTTTCTTCCCCTAAAGGAGGAAAAAAATAAAAATAAAAATAAGCAGGAGAAAACTATTGCATATAATTGTGTTGTGAATCTTATGTCAGCTCTGACTGCAGCTGCTGTTCACTCTTTGCGATCTGTGTCCTACTATTTTCCTCGGTTTTGGATAAAAGCAAAGCTGTATCTGTCAAATTCTTATTAGGAAGGTTTGGTAGCAGAAGTTTAAGAAAAGTATCAAAAGGATAAGTAGAAGAAAGGTCTTGTCACTTGTCTGGATCTGGCTTCAGGTAGAAAGGACTGTCTTTATATTAAATGTAAATCATGGTGGTGCTGCACATACTAAGGAGTGCATTTTCTTTCGTATGCTACTTATGTTTTTACCTTCCTAAGATCTCTTGTATTGTAAAAGAGTAAGCACTGTGTTTCCAACTAAGACACTTTTTATCACGTGCAAAATACCTTTTAGCATACAAAGAGGTTAAGCACTATGGTTTCTGAAAAAAAGCCCAGGATTCTTGTAAAACAAAAAAGATTACAATTGAAAAATTTTAAAGAACTAAATCACATACTTTATTACTGTTTATTCTATGGTTAAGATACATGGATTGCTTTGTGTTGGAGTTTTTTATGTATGATGTTTTACTTGTTGGAAGAGAGGCTCCCAGCTTTTTTTTTTCTATTTATTGTTTACTTTTTCAAATGTTTCCTGTTGCAGCAGTTAAAGTAGAAAAATAAATGCAATTGAATTAACTTAACTTCTTATTTATTTTCTAATCTATTCAAGGAGGAAAATCATTTGCTTTATGACAGCTGTGGGAACTCCTTCTAATTATTTTAAATACTTTCCAGATCAGATATTGAATTTAATATCTGTATTCAATACTGGCCCCCTCCAGTATATAACTGCACTAATACTGATGGAAATGGCAGTATACGTATATCTAAAAATGCTGACTGGAAAGGATGCACATTATTACAGTTTTAAAAGCATCACAATATTTAATAACAATTGTTAATGCTGTAGCAAGTGGATAGAATTTTAGAGAAGATGTGCAATCCAAGAACTTCCTGAAACTTAGGTCAAAAGGCATTATGTGTTTGTAGATTTTGCTGAATTAAGACCATCAAACAAGGCTTAGCCTGAGAATTAAAATATAAAAAGACCAGTGCAATTATTTACTCTCAGTAGGTGAATACTAGAAAACTGTGTACTGCTGGCACCTGTGTCTACAAAGGATGTTGAACGGTATCAGTTTAAACGATTTACGATCATTCATTTTTATAGTAGGCCAAAGAAACATGGATTTGCACATTGCTTGTGACTGGTGTAATGTTTATTCTGTCAATATCTCATAAGGGGGTATGGAAGACAATATTTTTAATAACTTAAATGTTTTCTTTTTTTAGTTATTCAGATATTCTGATTGAAAGGGAGGTGTTAATGCAGAAGTATATTCATCTTGTCCAGATTGTAGAAACTGAAAAGATTGCAGCCAATCAACTTCGACATCAGCTTGAAGATCAAGATACAGAAATTGAAAGACTTAAATCTGAGGTATGTGCCAGAGTCATCAAGTAGTTGTTGAATTATAACGTTGCTGTGTGTATTGCACCAGTATTCAGTATTTCCGTAGTATTTGTGAAAATAACAGAACCAAATAACATTAACATGTAAGAGTACCCTTATGAACTAAATATTTTTCTTAAGATATATTCGGGACTGTTAAACTGATTGGATTACTTCTCTGTCAGAGACTTTAAGATGACACATTGCTATGCAATATGGATCTCATTTATCATATTATCTCCTTTGTGTCTTCACATGAGGACTTTGATCCTTGACACACTGCCTTTGGTTGTGGCAGTGTTGTAGACTATTCTAAATTGCTCTTTTTCACTGAACAGTTTTGTTGCTGTCCCGAGCTGATAAGTTCTGAAAGGCTCATGTGGTTATGAGAGAAGAACCACCTGTCTTCTAATCCTTACTCCATCTGGATCAAGAGCCTTGTTGGTTTTCAGAGAACTACTGGCAAATCTCTGTGACCATCTATGTGCTTGTCATTCTGTGCAGCCTTAACAAGCTTGAAGAAGGGGAAAATATTTTTCTGTTAATTCTGTAACTTAGTTTTGATCAACTGGAGAAAGCATTTAATGAATGGTTGTTTTTGTCAGATTATAGCTCTCAATAAGACAAAAGAAAGAATGCGACCTTATCAAGGCAACCAGGAAGATGAGGATCCAGATATTAAAAAAATTAAAAAGGTAAATATGCAGTCTTTCTGTGCTTGAGAGGAGAAGGGTGGGATGGGGGTGTACTCGGCATAATTTGATCTGCCAATTTTTATCTTCAATTATTGTTTCATTAAATACACTCAAATTGAAATTCCTTTTGCCCTGCCCCTGCTTAAACCTCTTAAAATACACCAGCTTTGTATATTTCAGTGCCACATTTATCCGATGGTATACTTAAGTATTCCCTCTTACTTGCAAGGTATATATTCGGTTTCCTAAAGAAGCTTGCACATTGTATTCAACTGCTTTTAAAGACCGAAGTTAAGTCATGGGCTATGTCCTCTGGGAATCAAGTTTATAGTGACTTTATACTCCTTTGTTATATACATGCTTAAAAAGTTATAAGAGAATGACTTGTATTCTGTCACTGTAGCTGGAGTATGAATACTGAAAATGTGGAGAGCGCTCTTGTTTTAGATTGTCAGCTGGTCTGTTTGATGGTGCTTATTCCAGGATACTGTGGCCAGTGTTTAGTGCATGAGCATGAATGGAATTCATGCTTGAAGACGTGGTCCTGTATGTGTCACCCTTATTCTCGCAGTGTTCAGTCTCTTAACTTGCATGGTATCCTTTATGGAATGTAGACTTAGTTTCTGGTTCACTCAGTCTGAGTCAGGGTCAACAATGACATGATACCCTTGTGTGAGTTTTCTTTTTTGTCTAGTGTAAACATTGTAATAGAAGCTGGAAATATTTTTTTCGATAGAAGCAGAGCTCAAATTATGTCTGTAATTTACGGCATTCTACACCTTGATTGTTTTGACAATTGAGCCTTTTTAAAAAGTTGTTTACTTAGATTAAAGTGCTGTGAGTGAGATTTTACATTTCTTTTTCAAGATGAATAATCTTCATGTCAAGATCAGGGCAAAGACGTACTGAAATTTTCTGTGACCAGATGTAGACCTTTTCCATAATCTTTAATCCACTGTAACTTCAATGGCTATTGTGCTTAAGTAAGTTTTCCATGACACAGAGATATCTTTTAGGAGTAAAAAAATCTGCCTTTTCTTGATAATGGTATTGCTGGCCTAGCTGTCTGATGTTAAACAGTATATTGGTACTTAGCTTTAAATATACATTATAAGTGGTATTACTCAAAACTGAGAGCGAACTGACTTTAACAACTATTTCATAATTATGTCACTAATGATATTGAGTCTGTCTTGAAATGTATTATCTAGAAGGGCTGCACAATACTTTAGGGGTAAAAGAGAAATGTGTAAGCAGAGGTAAAAAGAGTTAAAGACCCGCAAAGTGTGTAGCACAGTTGTGATGACAGGAAGAGTATATACAAAGGTACAGCATTTCAGCTTGTAGCAAAAGTTACCTTGATATGTATGTGATATCTTTTCGGTCTGCTTTGTGGCAAGAAATATGCCCAAGAAATTGTGGGATTTTCATTAACAAGCCAAAATCTAACAAAAACGTATTTCGGGAGCAATTATAGATCAATAAAGGCAAAATACTTTCTTTGTTTTGCTTTAGCTTTTTAGTAAAGTCATTCCATTTAGAGAGTTATTTCTATAATGAAGAGCTTATGATAAGTCATGTAATATTTTTTCTCATTCTTCATTTTTCCTTTGTCCATTTTCAGGTCCAGAGCTTTATGCGGGGCTGGTTATGTAGAAGAAAATGGAAGACTATTGTCCAAGATTATATTTGTTCTCCTCATGCAGAAAGCATGAGAAAAAGGAATCAGATAGTTTTTAACATGGTAGAGGCTGAATCTGAATATGTGCATCAACTTTATGTTCTTGTGAACTGTTTTCTCCGGCCCTTAAGGATGGCTGCAAGTTCAAAGAAACCACCTATCAGTCACGATGATGTTAGTAGCATTTTCCTCAACAGGTATGGGTTTTTTTGTTTGCTTTTGGGGAGTTTTGCTGACCATTCTATTTCAGCTTACAGTAATGAGGTCTGTCACTTGTTTTTTTTTTTTTTTTTTCTCTAACAGAAGTAATATCACTGACATAGACCATGTTTCCAGGAATAAAAGGCAAGATGCTGTCAGGGATACTGTTTGAAACCAGCTAGACCTCTTTGCCTCCTTACATTCTATTTCTCTCTCTGCTAGAGGAACAAAAGGACTAACAGTGCTTCTTGGGGCAGTTCTCATAATTTTCTGTCACCTTTCCTGTTTCTTTTTATCTTAAGAGAGCAAAATTTGACTTAGTGGCCTCATATGATCCAGATGAGACCCTGAGGATGAGTACATCTGGTCTTCTATTTTCTGTTGTTCTGCCTAAGGAGGCTCTTTCCCTTTTGCTTGTCTTTTCATATTCTACAAAAAAAGAACTGCTCTTTGCATTAAGCATCCAACTGCTATCATAATAAGTGTGTACAAATAAGCCAGCAGGCATCTAAAATTTGGTACAGGATTGGGATTGCATACAAGTCTGCCCTAAACTTCTAAGAAGTAGAGCACGTTCTTTTACTTATGAGCCAGGCTTCCCTTTCATAGCTCATTCATGATCATGGTTCTCTTTATGGTTTCTCTTGAACTGAGTTGTCCTCTGCTTCTGTTGACCTCATGAGCTGAAGTACGATATTAAGGTTCATGTTATAGAAAAGTTGTAAAAATCAAATTGCAAGTGAGAATGTAGATGACTGCCACTGTCATCTGTATTTCTTTATTTTGTTGATCCTCTTAAAATAGTGAATACATTGTCAGAGAGATTCTTGGAAAATCTGTTAATTAAACTGGAACATGTTATTTAATACATGCTTTTGCAGAATATGCTTTCTATACCAAATACAATCTATTCTATAGAGGTGCTACTCCAATTTTTTAAAACAATGCAGTAAAAGGAAACATTCTCTTCCATAATAATAACTGTTTTCTAGCAAAATGCAAAATAAGTGAATAATCAGGAAGAGATGTTTCTCTGGGAACTGTTAATTGGAAAATAAAACCTGAATTGTCTTTTTGTTTGTTTAAATGTTTTTTTTTTTCAGTGAAACAATCATGTTTCTTCATGAGATATTTCACCAAGGCTTAAAAGCAAGAATAGCTAATTGGCCTACCTTAATTCTAGGTAAGTTACTGTATTTTTCTCTAGGCGTACAATTTTTGTATTTATTTTTGATATTACCATGAGGTAATGTTGTTTAAAGACAAGACTTTTAAAAGTTCTTTTTGAATGGAATGCATTTCCATAACGAACACCATGAGATCTGTTGGAGTGGGAGTTCTACATGGGCAGTAATAACCATCTTGCAGTCTGTGTATGAGAATGCTTCTGCGCTAAGCATTGGTTATTAACTAATCAAAATAACCATGTTTTGGCAGATGAAAAGAGCTGAATTTTATGTTTCTAAAATCTTAGTATATTGGAAACAGAACTGATTATAGTAATTCCTTTCCATAGAATATAGTAGTTTAATTTAAAATAATTTTTTGAGATGGGTAATGGGAAAAAAAAAAAGCATTTCTTGACTTTTTCTAGCTGACTTATTTGACATTCTGCTGCCAATGCTGAACATATATCAAGAATTTGTTCGGAATCATCAATATAGTCTACAAGTACTGGCAAACTGTAAGCAAAACAGAGATTTTGACAAACTCTTGAAGCAATATGAAGCCAACCCAGCATGTGAGGGGCGAATGCTGGAAACTTTCCTTACTTACCCCATGTTTCAGGTAGTCTCTGTATATTTTTTGTGACTATTTGTTTTTAATGCCTGGTTGATTCATTTTGTGTTACTGCCATTATGATTGATTGTAGATTCTTTTTTGTTAACAAGAAATACTCTTATGCAAATTAATTTAGCTTTCATTTATTTCACTGTTGTTCTGCAACTCTGCCTATAGACAAATTCTATCCTACTATACTTATGCATCTGTATTCAGAATTTTTTGTATGTTAAAAGAGAATGTGGATTGAAGACTAGCACCAAAAGAAAAAGTGCTGAGCAACAATTACTCAACTTCTGCTTGCTGCAGGATTATGAAGCAGTCCAGACAGGAATAATATACCTGGTATAAAAAGTTAGAGCAGCCACAAACATATTACTAGGAATACATTTGGAAACTTTCCTTCCACTTTGTTCTGCAGTAACTTGGTCTTTAGAAAATGAAATGTGTATTGCAAAACCTTTGAAAACTTTATCTTTCTGATATTTTGAATTGATCTGCCTGGATTAATTAGTTGTCGCTGTTTTAAAAGGTCCATGAAGCAGTGGTCTGATGATTTTTTTAACTTTTGCATTTAAACAAACATTTTACTCACTAACAGAATAGTGAACCCTCTCAGTTTATTCAGTTACAGGCAAACCAAGTAAAGGAAAAAAAAAATGGGCCAGCGGTGTGTGCTAGTGACAAAAATTGTGGTATTGCTAGTTACTCATATCAGTGTAATGGACCTCTAGCACCTGTAACAATAATTTATTTTAGCTTGGAGCTTGTAAAGTTCTGATATTTTCTGGTGGAGCTGAAACAGAGTTGTGGGATCTTAGGAGAGAGAGGGTCCTATGCATATGTGATGGAAAATGTCATTGCTGGTAACCTTCTACTTCATGTATGATAAGAAATTTTGTCTCCATTTCTTGAATATCTTTTATTCTGTCAAGACACAATATACTGCATCATCACCTTGTTCTTATTTAAGACCCCTTAAACTGCTTGAAGTACTAATAAACAGATCAGCGTCCTTGTGCTACCCTATGACCTTTAATAGTCAAATGCTGCATATTCCTCAATGTTAATCTGTACAATGTGAATTTTATCTAAATGTAAACAGTTCAGCTGGCATTTTTGAAGTCACAAGAAGTTTAGATACACATATCCTATTAAAATCAAAGAAGTATATGTATGGTTCTCCCAGGGAGTTTTGGAAGTTTTCTCTATTGGCGCTTGGATAAACACCATGAAACTATGAAATTTAGTGTAGTATTTGTGCCTGCCTCTCATCTGATCTTTTCCTTAAAATCATAGAATCATAGACTCATAGAATCACTAGGTCGGAAGGGACCCACTGGGTCATGAAGTCCAACCACTCCTAACAATCCGTAAACCATGCCCCTCAGCACCTCATCCAGCCGTCCCTCAAACACCTCCAGGGAAGGGGATTCGACCACCTCCCTGGGCAGCCTCTGCCAGTGCCCAATGACCCTTTCCATGAAAAATATTTTCCTGATGTCCAGCCTGAACCTCCCCTGGCAGAGCTTCAGGGGAGGTTGTCCCCTTGTCCTGTCCCCTGTCACTTGGGAGAAGAGCCCAGCTCCCTCCTCTCCACAACCTCCTTTCAGGTAGTTGTAGATAGCAATAAGGTCTCCCTTTAACCTCCTCTTCTCCAGGCTAAACAACCCCAGCTCTCTCAGCCGCTCCTCATAAGACTTGTTCTCCAGCCCCTTCACCAGCTTTGTTGCTCTTCTCTGGACACGCTCCAGAGCCTCAACATCCTTCTTGTGGTGAGGGCCCCAGAACTGAACACAGTACTCAAGGTGCGGTCTCACCAGTGCCGAGTACAGAGGGAGAATAACCTCCCTGGACCGGCTGGTCACACCATTTCTGATACAAGCCAAGATGCCATTGGCCTTCTTGGCCACCTGGGCACACTGCTGGCTCCTGTTCAGTCGGCTGTCAACCAGCAGCCACAGGTCCTTCTCCTCTGTGCAGCTCTCCAGCCACTCTTCCCCCAGTCTGTAGCACTTCATAGGGTTGTTGTGCCCCAAGTGCAGGACCCGGCATTTGGCCTTGTTGAACCTCATCCCATTGGCCTCAGCCCAACGGTCCAGCCTGTTAAGATCCCTTTGCAGAACCTCCCTACCCTCCATCAGATCCATGCTTCCACCCAGCTTAGTGTCATCAAAATGTGATTAATGGATCTCAAACGAAGCATGTGTACGCATATGGAGTCTCTGCCCCCTAAATGTTCAGAGCTTTTGGCAGTAGTTACATTTTGTATGTATGTGTAATCATTTAGCTGAGGATATTAATTTAATAAAGACTATGTTTGCAAAACTTTTCTGACCAAGATAATTGTTCATATTTAATAAAACGATATATTGGAATTAGTCCTTTAAACATTTACTGAATTTATACCTAATTTACTTTAAGATTCCTAGATATATTATAACACTTCATGAACTTCTGGCTCACACCCCACATGAACACGTTGAAAGAAAAAGCCTTGAGTTTGCTAAATCTAAACTAGAAGAACTTTCAAGGTAAGATTTTTCTACCTTATGTTTGATAACCTTGAATCAAATGTTTTGAAATGAAAGATCTATTTTCTTTATTTTGGTTTGATTTTGTTCTTTTAAAAAAAATATTTTAAAGAAATTATCAAAACCAAAACGAAGCAAAGATAATGTAAGACAAACAAAAATACCCCAGCCTAATATTTTGGCTCCTCTGGAGTTTTTTGTCTGACATAAATCTATGAGTGCCTCCTTGTGTTTTGGGTAGGGTAGAACAGGAGTTGCTATAGGAACCACCTGCCCCTGGGTTATGAACACAGCAGTTTTCTTTAAAAAGAGACGTATATATTTTTTTTCCACAGTTTAATGAAAAAGGACATTTCCAGTACACAGCGACAATGAGAATCAATCAGCATCTTGAAAAGTACGCTGTTCTCAATCTGCATTATAGTTTAATGCACTAAGGAAATAACTGATTTTCACTTATGCTTCAGATAATACTAGATAAACAGGAACTAAAGGTATATTTTGAGAACTGCTGCTCCCTGATGAAATCTACAAAGTAAAGCTCTTCCCTGAACTCCCAAACTATTCTCATATGTTCCCATTTGTCAGCCTAGCAAGAAGTTTGGTTGTTACCTCTGGGAAACACAGGTTTCTGCTATGAACAAGGAAGTGCTGCATGAACTCCAAGATATAAATCTTGAGTATCTGGAATATTCACTAAAGATGTACCTGGACAGTATTTAGTTGTAAAAGAAGGCTTTTGTCAATTGCATTTTTTGACTGCTCAGGTTTTTTTTCTGTTAGGACAAGGTTGCTACTTTGTGCAAACTACCCATTACTTTGTGCTTAATATCTTTTTGCTGTATGTTTCACAGAGAAGGCTTTCTGAGTCAGGGTGTGTTGTACCACCCAGTCAAGCTCTGAGTTGGTGGTACAATGCTGGACAGACATTATCTTGTACAGAAATGTCTGTGTTTGAATCCTGCAGTGTTGAGCTAGTTCTGCCCTGTTCTGAGGCTGTCTAAATAGAAAGAAGTAATTTCTCCTTTCCACTCAAGCAAAGGAGATAATTTCTCCAGCCAGGGCTATGTGCACAAGCAGATCAATCAGCTTTGACTTGCCTTCATCTCATAAGTCAGAGTTTATTGCTGATGCAACTAATTTGTAACTGAACATTCAGAACTGGAGCCTGAGACTGCTCATAAAGCAGGCAGTATAGACAGTAAATATAAAACTTTGTGACTGATTTCCATCCTTTTCATGTACTTCTGAGGAAGGAAGAGCTTTCAGATGCTGTGGTCAATCTGGACGCAGTTTAAGAAAATGTTATACACCACAACACTGTAAAAACTTCTGGGTGGAAAAAATCTTGAGTGTTGAAAAAAAAATCTATGTTTCTCTGTGTAACGGGAGGGTTTGTATTAAAAAAGTGGAAGAAAGTGAATGGTGAGCCATTGGGGCTGTAGTTGTTACAGCAAGTAGGGGATCAGTGAATGGTACATTCAGATATAAAATGAAGAAGAATATAGAGTGGAAACCCAAAGTCAAGGGCGGGTACTCTATGATGTGTAATAACCAATGCAAAATGTTAGGAAACTTTTCCAGGTTTGTGGCAACCTATTCTATTGAGGATCAAGAAGTACCATTCTGTCAGCTGTGAAGTTTTAGCTTGGTGGCATCTGTCAGATGCATTTAGGAAGAGTCTGAAAACAGCTGGGGAAAAATTGGTTCCATCTCTGAAAAAAATAAAATTAAATGAGTGCCAGAATGACTTGAAAGGGAAGGAAAAAGGAAAAGGAACTTGCTCAAGAGTAATCGTGTGCTGCATATGTATGTTTGTTTTGTAGGAGGTGGCAAAGGGCATCCACTACCTTCTGTGTGTACACCTTCTAAGTGCAAGTGAAAATAGACACAGCAGGTGCAGAATACATTTCAGGGAGAGTAAATTAAAGTGCGTTTTGTGTTGTATCTTAACAGGGTGATGCATGATGAAGTCAGTGACACAGAAAACATCCGGAAGAATCTCGCCATAGAAAGAACAATAGTAGAGGGCTGTGATATATTACTAGATACCAGCCAAACTTTTATACGCCAAGGTAAGACATTATTCTTTAAAGCAATCTATATAGTCATGAAAAAAATGCATTAAACCTGGTAGGGTTGCCATCCTTAGGCAAGTCACTGTGCTGGGCACAGCAAACTTCCATAGACTGCTCATGGTCCGTGGAGGGTAAAGTACAGGATGCCCTGATGACAATTAATTTTGGGCTGTATTTGAACCTCACTTCTTTGCTGTTTTCTTCAGGAACCATAAAAACCAGCAGCACATGAACGGTAAAGCACCCATGGGACAGTAGAGTATATACTGTCTGGATTGTGATCTTTAAAGGGTCTCAGCTGAGATCTTTAAAGGTCTTAGGTCCACAGAGACCAGGATTTCCTGGCCATATAACGTGGCAGTCCCAACTGATGCCAACATTTGAAGAAAAATGCAAGAGAAGCTTGAAGCTTTGTCAGTGGAAAAGTCATTGCTAGGAAAGAAAACAGCTGTCAGTTGATCTCATTTTAATTCATTCTTTGCAAACATCCCAAATTGATACTGAGAGCATAGATACCATACCCGAACATAGTCACTTTGTCTCTAGAGACGTGCATTTTTGGGCTTTGGTAGAATTTAGGGTAAATATAAATACTGTTTCTGCAAGAGGTCGTGAAGAAAAGCCGTAGTGTTCTGCCAGGAATATAGGACTACTTCTAATGTGATGGTTAGCTAAACAGTGGAGGAAGAGTCATACCATATTCTTTTCTGTGTATTCTTTATGGGTTTGGAAACTCTTTCTGTTGAAGATAACGCATAGTGGAGGTAGAACTGTTGTTAAGTATCACAAAAACAAAAAAAAATTGTGATAAAGTTACTTTTTCACCTTTTACCACTAGCAGTAAACTGTTTACAGGGCTTCTGTGTTGTGACTTACTTTCATGGTAAAACAGCAAATGTGAAAACTTCATAAGTAAATCTCGGGTTTCTCGGATTTACATAATAATTTACTTCTGGAACTTTTGTAACAAGCTAGTGGGTTTGCATACAGTAACTACAGACCTGGAACATAGGGGTTTTGCTAGGTTTAAGATTTTTAATGTCTGGAAAGTTTTAAATGTATTTAGGAAAGTTTAGTAAGGTACTTGAGGTTTATCCCTTCATGAAACCTTTTCTGAAAAGCCTCAGCAGAACAATTTGTGTTTAATAGAACCATACACACAGCTGCTAATTAATAGGCTTTGTAAACATTTTGCAATCCATTCTGTGTTTTGTAGTCATGTGGCCAAACTATGAAACTCCTTCTAGGATTATTTGTACAAGTTACTATTAAATTACTTGAATCTTCGTTAAATATATACATTTGTTAAAACTGAAGTATTTAAAGAATTATGAATATGCCTTTGAGAAAAATTTAAAACTGTTGTGTGGCATTTACAGCCAAAAAGTTGCAGGGCTGTGATTCTCCTAGATTGGCCTGCACCATGCAAATTAATTAAATTGTAGATTTTTTTTCAATACAATTACAATGCTTTGTATACATGCATTTGTTAGAGGTTTTCATCTTAGCGTTGGGTGGTATTATTTTGTCTGTGAAGCCAGTGTTTCATCAGTAAAAACTCAATATTTTTTTCTCTAGGAAATAGTCTGAAAAAGAGAGTTAGACCCAGGTCAGACCCATATTTGAAGTAAATTAAATACAGATTTATTTCTGGGCATACAGTCAAAGGACAAGACTGCATGTAAAAGAAAGATATATTACTGTTTATCTTCTGGAACATCCACTGCATGTGATTTTATTGAAGGGCAGAAATCTGAATAGATCTGATGAAGTAGTACTGAGCCCATTTGCCTTTCACAGCTGACAGTAGAGTCACTTTGACAATGATGCCCATCTCCTCTGATTTCAATTAGCCTCCTATTTTTTCAATTGATTGGTGTAGTCTGGTACAAGAAACCTCTTTTCAGCCTAAAAAACAGATATGCCTTTACCTTTGTTCAGGGTTTTTCTGTGAATTACAACTTTACTGTTTGTTGTATATTCTCCTTTTCTAAGAGATTGATTCTGTTAAACGATACAAGTTGAGACCATGAGAATGATCTTTGGCAGTGTATTGCAACGTAGACTGAGGATTCCCCTTCATGTTTCTTGGGGCCTCCTTTTCTCTGTCTCTTAATTTAATACAGACTTTATTATCAGACACACTATAAGTCATGGCAAACACGGAAGATTTTATTTAAGACTCTAGAGAAAGCATAGGGAGTCTCAAACTGCAGTCTAACATTTTGATGACATCCAAACAGTGTCTGATGCTTCTGCAATCAATTGCTATGAATTTACCTCTGCTGATAAATATATTACAACTGCAATATTATGGAATAGCTGAGGTTCAAAGGGATTTCTTCAGATTATCCAGTCTAGTCTGACCTCCTCAAAGTAGAATAAGCTGCAGCAGGTTGCTCTGTACCACACCCAGTTGGGTTTGGGTTGTCGTGAAGGATGGAGACTCACAGACTGAGTGAGCAAGCCTTTCGCATATTTGTGAACATTACAGTCAAATTAAAAAGCCTACAGAACAGAGAAGCCAGACTGAAATTGTAAACTAGGCAGTTACATGTGGACTAAAAAATACTTTAAAAAAGAGAATACAACCTTTTGTATTTCTTGGATTAAACAAAGGCTAATGCAGTTACTATTCTGGCAGTACTGAAGTACGGAAAATGCTTAGGTCTGTAGCTGGATAAAAATTCCTGAGATTACACTGATTGTCCAAACTGTAGTATTAATGAATGTTCTAAAATTAGCCTCACTTGCTTATTGCAACTGTATGTTTGCCAATTGTGACCATTTTTTTCCTTAAGAGGAAATCTGTAGTGGAGTGCATGGTGGGCAAATGCACAGTGTTACTAATCACAAAAGCTTGATGAGAATGTGTGATGTCCTTGCTTGATGTCAGCCATGCAGCATGTCTAGGAGGCGTGTTTCTCTCTGTAAATATTGAGTATCAAAGAGACATAATAAATTGTCCATTTTCTGCATTTTTTTTAAATCTAGTTTGCTTTGACTTTCCTTATTAAACAGTAGCATTTCAGCTCTATACAAGAACACGGTTTAACCTTCAGCCCAGTTTAGCAGAACAGAATATGGTATTCCTGAAAGCAATTTAATGACAATTGGAAAAATGAAATAAAATCTACCTGTAAAGTTATATCCATAAGCGTATTGTATTTATAGATACTATTATTCTAAGAAGCAAAGCGGAAATGAGATGTACAGATTGAATATAGTCACCTTAAAGGTGTAGAGAAAATTTCAGGAGAAAAATGACACTGAGAATTTTGTGATGAGAAGTTGCCTGGGAATTGATATGTACACGCTCCTTGGCCTTGCAATGAGAGCTGGGGAGCAATCGGTGTAACACAGAAAAGTCACCATTCCCACACATGGAATTGACCTCCTTGGTGTCTTTTGCAGTTGAGACAGGTAGGCTCTTTTGTCCAGGAGAAATATAAAACAACAAATAACTATTTACAGTTTTGGTTGGTATTTAAGTGAACCTAAAATAGTTCCAGACCTTTGGAATTTTCTAGAGTAGATTTTTGCCCTACTGTTTCATTGCAGTGATATGAATCACATTGTACTCATTTAGTTTGAAATGTGAATTGGCTGTCAAATAACACCATACTTTTGTAAATTTAGTGGTGTATATTTGGCTATGCCAGACACTATAAGTTTCAAACATATTAATAACTTAGGCTAATTAAATATAAAGAGGGAGCTATGCATGCAAAAATGTTGTGTGGATAAACAGTAGTGTTCCCAGTTACCTTAATTTCTGTTTGTTAGTTTAAGATTATGTATGTGAACTTTGAACAAGATTATATTTTTTACAATGTAGGATAAGAAGTACTGACGTAGCATTTTATGGACAATTCTTTCAGGCTTGCATTGCTGAAGATGCTGCCCCTGGTTTGAGTTTTGATATGGTTATGCTATTTTGTTGCCTTTGAAAGAGGCAGTCTGATATCCCTCTCTATGCTCATTCTGTTGCTGTTACTTCTTTTGCATCATCACTGGTGCTTTTCTGACCTTGCAGTGAGGCATATCAGGGAACTAAGTTAGCTATTTCTTTGTAGCATTGGCTTCCTGCTGCTTTAGCTCTGTTAGCTATCTAATGTTGGAATAAGATGAGAGCCAGTGTAAGGATGATAGTAAGGATAGGTGTGTGGGAATGAGATTAGGAGCTCTCTTGGCTGCCTTGTCTGGTAACAGAAAGTTGTATCATAAAATCTTTCCCTGTGAATCATATCGCACTTCACCACCAAATTTGACTCCAGATCCAAATTCAGAAGTTATGCACATGGTAATATCAGCCTGAAAATCTTCGACAGAGGCTGGTTTTGAGGTATGAAATGGCAGAGAAGCAAAGCTATCCCCAGTCTAGAGTTCTGCACAGCATAAATTCAGGCTTATGTAACCAGGTTCAATTTAGTTCAGAAGTGTGTTACTGGTAACACATTTTAGATGAGCTGTGGAGGTCTGAAAATTTTGCAATATAAGATAAGATGAAGAAATATGTTTCGTTTCCATCTCTTGCACGCAGACATATACATACACAAACTCTCATTTCCAAACTTGTTCTTCTCATCCTCTGTCTCTGTGGCTTATAAATAATGTAACTTTTGCAAGTCTAACAGCTGTCAAAAGTGCAATTCGCTGTACGGCTTTGTTTTCTGATCAATGTGCTATCATTGTGTTTAAATTTTATAAGAATTTTCCCAAGATCTAATCCTGCTGTGTACATAAATATTAATCTAGACTGTACTTGCTTGCTATTTATTGGAAAAAGCAAAGTGATATTGTGCAAAAAAAGATGATTGACTTGTGCTTAAAACAGATGCTGATGTGTATTGACACTTAGTAGAAGGAAAAGTTGTATTAATTAATGCATTAACCCTTTAAACACAGCCTACTGGTTGTTACTATAGTACAGTAAATTTTGCATCTTTATTATCAGGTTCCCTTATTCAAGTCCCTTCAGTTGAGAGGGGAAAACTTAGTAAAGTTCGTCTGGGATCATTATCTTTGAAGAAAGAAGGAGAAAGGCAGTGCTTCTTATTTACAAAACATTTTTTAATTTGTACAAGAAGTTCAGGAGGAAAACTGCATCTTCTCAAGGTATAAACTTTATGACTCAGTTTACAAAATAAAAACACAGGTTTGGTGAAATGTCAATATTTTATGATTTTATGGCCTTAATCTGAGATTTGTGTGTGTTATCACCAGAAGGTGATGCACCGTAATTAAGTGTTTTGCCATCTCATTGCAAATAAGAGAATTCAGCCAAAGTTCTTATGAGCTACAATTTTTTTCTAGAACTATGTATTTCTAGTAAGCTGGGGGTTAGAAACAAGTCATTGGTGTGTCTTTGTATAAGCTAGCACTGACTGTAAGTCACTTTTCAGTGCATAGATCAGCCAGTACAACCCTGTGTAATTACCAAAGAATATTTGCCAGAGCTCTAATTAAATTAATTTTAAAAGTTAAATATGGTTTCCTGAACAGAACATTCTCATAAACTGAAAGCCCTTCTAAGAACACTCTCTTTGTGTTTGTTGTGAATCAGACTTTCATACTGATAACTTGTGAATAATGAGATGTTGGTCGTTAACAGAGTGGATTAAGTTGAATAGAGTTTTAATTTGACCAAGACATTTCTAAGAGTTTTTTTAAGGCTTTTGTATGCTTTCTCACTTTGCACACCTGAAATAGTTCAAGTATTTTGCAAAGTAAATGAAGTATAACTGAACTCTTAAAATTATCTTGTATGTATTTGATTTAAATTCAGGAGAAGATTAAATTCTAATTACTGTTTTTGAAACTTGTAAACAAATCTGTATGCGAGATAAATTATAGTGTACTAAAAATGAAGGAAACTTTGTACATTGGTGTATATTATTGATTTGTCAAATTAAGAAAAATGTTATATTTAATCTGTCTGGGTTTTAGTTCTTGAGGAAAAGTGTGCATCATTAAATTGACATATCTTCATAAGAGCTCTGAATAGTGTAAAATCTTAAATTATATCAAAGTTATATCTATAATGAAAAATAAGAATAAGTGTCAAAATTGGTGAAAAATATGTTTTGTTTTCATAGACAGGAGGTGTTCTGTCTTTAATAGAGTGCACACTAATCGAGGAGACGGATACGAGTGATGATGATTGTAAGTTAAATTTAGCTGTTTGTGGTAATTTCAGTCTGTAGTTTCTTAAAATCGGTACACTTTGCTAGCAAACATATACGTTTTCCCCTTTCATGAAACCAGAGGAATACATTAAACTGATTCAGCAGAATAGATATTTTAATAATGAGCATGCTGGCTTGAATGAGGGTTTCTTTTGTTATGTTTGTTCTTGCTGTTGACATCCCACATCATAGAATTTTAAAATCGACTGTCTGAAGGAATGTGACAAATTATTTGCTGACTTTTACATACAACTTCACTTGGAGGACCTCAGAAAGAAAGAAGTATTCATTTAAAGAAGCAGATAATTGCATTTCTTAAATACATGGGGGTTGAGTGAGTTGGCAGAATTAGTGGAAATTTCTCGTCTTGAAATCCCTACAAATATTGACTGCAAGTTGTTCAAATGAAATAACGAAACACACTCCTGAGCGGATTTTATTGTTACTCATTTTGGCACCCATCCTGCAGTTTTAGGCAAGTTTTTCATTTGAATTGTGAAAGCAGTTCATTAATTTTAGTGATACTTCTATTATGCTGAGATTATAGCGGCTAGAAATGTTAGAAGGATTTTATCTTTATTTGATGTCTTTAAAAGTAATGTATGTGTAGCAACTGTCACAATTGCATGTTTGCAACTTTTTTTTTATATTTGGTGAGTGTGAAAAAGAGAATTAGTTTTGGATCCCCAATTGTATTTGCTTTTTGTCAGAGAGATGTTTTAAAGTAACTTCCAATTTAAAGGAAACTATTATTTTCTTTGTTTTATAGTCTGAAGTGTCTGCTCACATTTTGACTTTTTCCCTCCCTTCCTGGCTGTAAAGCAAAAGGTTCTGGACAAGTGTTTGGACACCTTGATTTCAAGCTTGTCGTTGAACCTACGGATGCTCCTCCTTTTACTGTTGTCCTTTTAGCGCCGTCACGACAGGAGAAAGCTGCATGGACAAGTGATATAAGTCAGGTAACTCAATGTGTTCTTTATGTTGTTTGTACTGAGATCTTAGTTTGTTCGGTATTTCTGAAAATTAATCCAAGAGAAGACTGTTGATTTATTGAGGGCTGATATGCTGTTAACATATATGAAACCCCCTTAGTGTTACCTGTTCTTAAAATTCTGGCTTTGCATTTGAGTCATCAGTAAAATGTGTTTCTCAGTGAGACAGATGGGATATAAAATTGTCAGTTGACAATCATAATACTAATGGTAGTCATTTTTATATGTAAGGAGAGCCCATTCAGATTTGTATTTTGACTTAAGAAGGAGGATAGTACTTTTTAGTTCATAATTTTCATACAGGTCAAAAAACACCTGAGAGTTCTGAAAATGATACCATATCACATCAATGACTATCTTATGGAGTGAGAAAATAAGATAAACTCTGTTTTCCACTAAAAAGAGTACTAGCAAACCCATGTAAATAATTGCTAAGCATTCTGACAGTATGCAGGAAGTGTCTATATTGTGAGTGAAGAGAAGTGGTGTTTAAATACTTCAATGTCAGGGATAAAATTATGCTTTTGGCTAAAAACATAGTAGACAAACTTCTGCCAGAATCTATCTGGGGAAAGAAGTTGAATGCACTATGAAATAAATCTGAACTTTTAACTAACCAGATCAGAGTTAAGGCTATTACTGTTTTGATTACGCATGCAACCTGCAAGTACATAGATATCTCATAGTTCTGAATTTGAGTCCTATCCTCTATTCATTTCAAGATAAATAGTGGATAAGACAAATATCAGTGTAGAATCTGATGAATTCCTAAAGATGTTATCATTGCTGGCAACATTTCCAGATGAATTATCATCATAATGAGCAGAGATTTCTTAAAAATAAGTATTATAAGTTACTTTGTTCTGGACTAACTATTGAAATGAAGCAAAAATATGAATACTGTGATATTAGGGAAAAACTCCCCAGCTGACTTGAGAGCTGAGTGCCTGCAAAGCCTTTAAGTATCTTAGCAAAGTACACACATAAACACTGCTAGCTGCATACAGCTGAGAAGGCAAAGGTTTGGCCAAACGGCCAGGGGGACAGTTAGAAGGGCTTCTCCTTTTATCCATTTGAGGAAGGGGAGATCTCCTGGACTTTGAAGACAGGGGTATTCTGAAGAGATATGAAGCCAACAATTAAGAGAAGCTTATAAGTGAAAGCCTGAGAAAACTGCGATCTAGTACCATTAGCACTGTGAGGTAGAAAAAGCTTCTCCAGCCTTACAAAGGAAGAGAAGGAAGTGATGCTGAGAGGATAAGCACAATTAAAGAAATGGAGTAACGAGGGGCACAAGATGCTGTGCAGACTGCACAGACATTAAAGTACCATTGTTGGTACCATTGTTTACAAATAACAATCGAATCAGTTGACTTAGTCCTTAGGCTCTGTCTGGAGAGCAAGAAAGAAGACAATAAAGCAAGAAGCATGCCACCTGTCTTCTGCAGGAGAAAGAAAATTTGAAGTGAACATTTGGATAATGGCTGAGAACTTCTTATGAATCAAGACTACTGGTCTTTTGAAACTGAATTGTGTTTCTGACTAAGCCAGTTGCCAGCATAAATGTCATAAATTACTGAATTGCCTGCCCAGAAACATTTTTTTGCTTTTTAATACTGGCTACAGCCCTCAAGGAGAAAATAGGAACTATGCTAACAAAAAGACATACAAATGGTACTTTTTCAGTAAATATGTGTTCTGTGATTGCAAGTAAAGAAACTATGTGTGTAGTTGCTGTTCACTCACAATATTAGTGTTGGTGTCCAGAATTCTGCATCTTATTAAATTATATATGCAGAAGACAAATAACTCATATTTGTCTATATGTTCCTTGTGAGGCTTCTAGAATTTTGAAGGAATTTAATTCCTTTCATGCAAATCATACACTTCTTATGAAAAATGAATGAGTTTTTGTTGATGCTGAAGAAGCCTTTCCTCTCCTAGTCTGAGCTTGTTCTGCTTTGATTCTTGATCTCTATTACACTCGTTCCTCAGCTGGAATGATAATAGCTATCAGGAAAGTTATAAACACTAGCTTGGCCTATGCACACTAAGGATAACAGACTAAGAACCGAGCTAAATTACCTCAGGCAGTTTTATGATTGGTGCGGAGGACTTCTTTGCAATGTTTAAAATTCAGATGGGTGCAGCTATGTATTTTCATTAGCTATGTTATTCTCAGTGCCTTTATGTAACAATTCCATCAAATTACAATGTGAAATGTTACAACTGCCCTTTTCAAATACTCTTAAATACCTGAATTTAAAAAGATGTATTTTAAATCTGAAGAGGTCTCTGGTTATCTTGTTTGACCAATCTAACATCGATGAATTTTTTGCCAAAGCCAGCAGACTGTTTTTATTGTTTTTTTATTCTTAAGGATAAAATGTAAAGATGTATGATAATTTTGGAAACTCCTTTTTATTGACGTAAAAAGGTAATTGGTTTTGTGTATATATGTATGATACTTGATGAATCTAACTAGAAACTATTACAAGAGCCCTGTAGTGTTACGTAGTGGGTGCTTGCACACCTTATAAGCCTGATGCACTGCCTGACTATCTGCCGACTTCCAAGAGCAAGGGTTGTGGTGCTGTTATCTTAACTGCATATAAGTACAAACCAGAAGATTATGGTCTACAAATTATTTTGAGCTATCCCTATGCACCACAAGCACTGAGCTGCTTTGAGACTTGACGAACAGCTTATGCACCTGTAAACTGGCCAAAAGACAACCTCTAATTTCTAAAGCAGTGTGTGCTGTGATGCTGACCCAGAAGTGTCTTTCAAGGTTCTAATACCTAGCCCAAAACCTACATATAAAAATTTGCAAGGAACAACTTGAACAGCATCTTCATAGCTATGTTTCACAATAACAGCACCACTTGAATTTGATTTTAAAAGTGTGTTTCTAGAAACTTGGTATTTGGTCTTTTTGTACAGTATAAAGATTAAGGTATTAGTGTGTTCATTTGTGTGTGAAGTGTTTGTGTATAAATAGTGTTTGTGTATAAAGTTTCTTGCAGTATTGATTTTTCAAACTTAATACTAATGCTAGAAAGATTTAATTATGTTCCATTTCAAAGGAACTTCAAAGGAAATTTCACTTCTAACTCAGAATACTTAATTATGTGGGAAAAAGGATGCTGAATTGAATACCCTGAGTGTGTTGGTAAAGATGCATGGACTTGCAGATGTGCGAATCAAAGGAAGAAGACTACAGAAGCATGTCCATTATAATTCTTGCATCACAGATTTTCACTTAGGAAAATACCCTATACAATCAGTCTGTACTGTGAAAAAGCTGTGCTTCAGCTTACAGTGATATGAAAGGTGTGGAAGTAAGGCCCCTCACCCTGTGTAATGAGTTTAACAATTTTCAATCTTCATTTTCACAGTGCATTGATAACATAAGATGCAATGGTTTAATGACCATAGTGTTTGAAGAGAACTCTAAAGTCACGGTGCCACATATGATCAAGTAAGTGCAGAATTTTTTTTCCCCAGAGAATAAAATAGCATGGTGCTTTTGTTGTTGTTTTGCGTATTGGTTTTTTTTTTTCAGTAGAAGTTTTAACCAAAGAAAACATGTATTTGGAAAATATGACCTTTTAAATTTTATTTTCCCCATTTTTGTTGAATTAACTCAGCATCCCAAAAGATACCTTTTCAAATTGCTTTTTTGAAATGGCAGGAATGATTCAAAATGGCAGACTCTCAATTCACAGTATTGTAATGTATAAGAACACAAGTCAGATTTTTCTGTTATTCATGAGGTTGCCTTCAGTTATGCTTCAGATGAATGATTTTATTCTCTGTTAGATTTTCACTGTCATACCATTCGTAATTCTATTGTTTATATTTTAAAATGTCATCAAACTTTAGATGACTGCAGACAAGTGCAATTTTTAAAGGTATTTTATTGTATTAAATTTTAAAAAATATTTTTTCTCTTAGTTTCTCTTATTTCTGGAAAAAAAATTCATCTCAGAATTTTAACTGATCACATCGAAGTAACATCATTAATCACAAGCCTACTTCCTTCACCCTTGGAGGATTGTTTAACAAATTTTGACAAATTTTTAACAAATAATTTTTATTTGTAGATGTCAATTTCTCAGTACCTGATTCCAAATTTCTGACACAAATTGACCTCTTGGATCATTTAAAGATCTGTATTTACACAAATTTTACCTACTATTATCCCATATAAATATTAAGTAATAGAACATAGGGATAGAAATATGAGTATTTTCTTTCCTACTCTTATCTGTCAGTATGCCATTTCTCTCTCTTAGCTATACACCATATCTCAGATGACTGTTTTATAGTTGATGTCTCTTCTGTCTTGCTTTTCTTTTAGAAAAAGAAAAAGAGACAACATCTGTGAATAGGCTGTTAGGGGACATATCTTTGATCCCTGGAAAGAAGGCATTTTATTGGCTTCAGTTTTTTTCCAGTGTGTAAACAACTCTGTTACCTGCTGAATGTTAAAAATACATACATCTGTCTTCAGGTTGTAGAGTAGAGTGAAGTCTTATTCCCAGTGTCAAGAGGTAGAAATGTTTATTCTAACAAACACAGAGGATTTTAATAACAGCCAAAGAGTTGGTGTTCTTTTTCTGAGATTTTACTCATCTGATTGTTAGCAGACATTGACTTCTAAAGTCAGATGTTGTTGAATAAAATAAATAAAAATTGTCAGTTTTCTGAGGGCTCAACTTGAAAAAGAAGTTTTTATTTATTGTTTTGTTTATGTAATGCATTGTAGAAGCATGGGGAATGTCTTGAACCTATGTTCTGAGAAAATTCAGTATTTTTTAATGAACAGAGCAGGCATTTTTGAGAGATGCTTTACTAGTATCTGTCCTGTTCTTTTACAAACTAAGCCTAAAACTAGATAAAATTAAGCTAAACTGAATTTGGGAAAAAAATACCGTGAGTAGGGTTATGTAAATGATTGATTTTTGTCTTGATGTCTGAACAAAAAATAAGTCTGGGTGTTTTTTTCACTAAAGTGAGGCCTTTCATTGGCTTCTACTTTGAAATTTGAGATGTTTCGTGTTGTTCCTTTTTTTTTTTAAAAAAAAAACAAACCATAATTCTTGAAGCCTGAGGTCAGGTATTACCTTGTAGGTGAGCCTTAAGCTTAGCTAAGGGCTTGGTTTTACTGTCTTTAGATAGAGTCTTTTAGTTTACTTTAGCTAAATGTAGATACCAGCAGAAAAAAACTCAGTCAGTTCACTATTATTCTATAATGAAAGGCTAGTAATATAAGACTGCAGGGTACAACAGCCTGAGAGTGATAAGAGGGGACAATTCTGCCTACATTTCAAAGATCTAAGCATCGTTGGTGGTTTCTTAGACTTTGAAATGTAAACTAATAATTTGCCAGAAATAAAATTTAATTCCCTTATTTATGGCATAAATTATAAGTGATTGGAAGCACACGTTGCAGCAGATTAAGAGTTGATGAAATATAAGAATGCGTATATATTTGCTGTTTCTCTGCTGACAGGAGCAGCTAAAGTGATACTACTACTGTACCATAGTCACTCTTCCTCTTTGGTAAAATGTTCTAAATTTAATTTTTGTATAGATCTGACGCTCGTCTTCATAGAGATGACATTGATATCTGCTTCAGCAAAACTCTGAATTCTTGCAAAGTACCCCAAATTCGTTATGCAAGCGTCGAGCGCCTTTTGGAGCGACTAACAGACTTGCGATTTCTAAGTATTGATTTCCTGAATACTTTCCTACATACTTACCGCATATTTACTACTGCAGCTGTTGTACTGGAAAAACTTTCAGACATATACAGACGACCCTTCACTTCCATTCCTGTCAGGTGAGCTCTGCAGTTTTATCCTTCTATCATAGATTTATTACAGAATTACCATTGTTGTTAGCTTATTTTTACCATGATTTTCTGTTAGATAAATTATTTAAGACAAAGCTTCTTCTTTTGTAAATAGGATGTAAGTTTTTAGGTAAGTCTGTTACAACTTTCTGCCCAGGCTTTTCAGGACTAAATGTGATATACATTTTTGAACTGCCATCCAGATTTGCATAAAATATATTCGTAAGTGTTTACACTTAAGTCTGTTCACTGTCTGTTACTGCTTGTTGCTTTTTTCTTCTTTGTTTCTTGCTCTCAGGTCTTTGGAGTTATTCTTTGCTACCAGTCAAAATAACAGAGGAGAGTACTTGGCTGATGGAAAGTCACCACATCTCTGTCGCAAGTTTTCTTCCCCTCCCCCATTGTCCCTCTCCAGAACTTCCTCACCTGTCAGAACCCGAAAACTCTCGTTGACCTCACCACTGAATTCAAGGATCGGCGCCCTTGATCTATCTACTTCATCGGTGGCAAGCAGTCCTACCTCGACCTACAGCCCAGCCACCTCCCCACCACCAACAGGTAGCAAAGTACCACTGGACCTTAGCAAAGGACCTTCCTCTCCTGAGCAAAGCCCTGGCTCCATAGAGGACAGCCTGGAGAACCCTCGTGTTGACCTCTGTAACAAGCTGAGGAGAAGCATTCGAAGAGGTATTACATACCCACAAAATACTGAATGTTACTTTTGATAAATAGAGTAATCTCCAAAATAGGTTTGACTTTTATCAGGTTAGTGCTGAGAAGTTGTTTCTCATGTCTTGTCTTTTCTCCTAATCACCATAAGTTGTGTTGTGAACTCAAATGCTCTGCACTCTGTTTCTTCTCTAGTAGAGGCTGTGATGCATTGTCTGTTTCCACTGCTTTGTTGCTTCTTTGTAAGATTAGCAGTGTGGCAGAACGACCATGACTGTTTTCACTTCAGGAGATTCTTAAGGAGAAAGGCAGAAGGAAATATTTAATGCTGCTTGTGCTTCCTGAGGTGAAAAATTTTGGAGTTGTACCATTACTACAAGAAGTAAATTGTTAAGATAAAAAGAATAGGATGTAAAGACCTAACAGCCTTAATATCTGTACATAACAGGGCTAGTTTTCCAGAAAGAATTCATTGCTAATCCAAGCAAATAATTTATGTGACGCACTTGGTACATTGGTGAGATTCATAGCAGCTAGTTGTTATCCATCCAGGAGGTAGATGTCTAAAATAGATTAATTCCTTCTGTGCAAATGCCTGCTTTCCTCTATGTATTGTGTAAGGCACCTTGGAAGAGGTACTGCTTTCAGAGGGCTAAAGTTAGTTGATTTATCTCTCACTGTGTGCATCTAAAATGAGATTGCTGTATTTTTAGATGGCAAAGCAAGAAAGTAGCTCTAATGTGATATGATGTATGAATGTGTGCTTATTGTTCTTTGGGGATGGAGGGATGGTCTTCTGAATTAGAGTAGAAGTATATAGTAATTTTTTGTTACATTAAACGAAAGATGAGGAAATTGAAAGTACTGTTTTAAACCTAAAATTCAAGTTTAGAAATGGTCTTACGTGGCCTGACTTACAGTCTGAGGAATTTGAACTGTGAATCTGAGCAAAATGTAGCTAAATTTTATTCGCAAGCACTGTAACAATGAAAACTAATATAACCCAAAAAGAAAGAAAAAGAAATTACCAAACATAAACTAAGAAGAGTATGATTGAAGCATTATGTCTACTTCTTACTGATGAATTGAAATAAGTGCTCTGTAAGAAATTTCATATTGTATTATGCAGAGGGATTGTTTTTGCAGAATATTGTCTATTTTTAAACAAAAATCTATTTAACAGACAAGTTAGCCTTAGCATTATAGAGTCTTTGTTTGCCCATGCTTTCATAAAATGTTGGTTGGCTGTATTTCTATATGTCAAATGTTTCAAATTAATAGCATAACAGACTGTTTATATATAAAAATTATAATATTTACTAGTTAGAGTTGGGAAAATTCTTCTTGCGCACTGATGTAACCACATTCATATCAATGTGATAGCACAGTGAAGAGTATGTTTATCCCGGCCTCGTGTTAGGACTAGGCATTGTTGCACAGGTATTCAGATTTTGCATTCCAGTCTAGCAAAGCTGGAATTGTCATCTGGGCAGCATGAGGAACATTTGGAAATGGCACAAACCTCATATAAATGCTAAATTGCTGTCTGTGGAGCATCTCCAGTAGCTGTGGGGATTGCCTGCTGAACAATTTGAACTCTGGGGCGATTTGCAGCTAGATAGCTCTGTTCAGCAGAGGGGAAACCTTTTTATCTCCCAGCTGGGTATGCATGTTGGGGAAGAGAAATAAGTTTAAAAAGAAATCTTACGAGGAAAATGCAAAGGGGAAGTAAGAGAATTACCAAATGTTATTCTGCATGTTTCCTATTGTACCTAATGGGTTTATTTGTTTCTGAAGGTTTTTTTTTGGGTTAGGAGACTAGTTCTACTTAATCAGGAGTCCTCACCCTGTTATGGTTAATAATGTTGCGCTGGTACTGCTAGATTTCCAAGAAAACATCTATGGCTTTCTCTAAATCCAATATAGCTGCAAATTCTGTTCCGTAGGACATATTATTATGGTGGTGGTTGTTCTCCTTGAATATCGTTCACTTACCTCTTGAAATTTCCATCTTCTTTGCCCACTTCCAAACTTGTTTGCTTTCAAAGTTTTTGTTTTACAATGTATTTGTTTATATACATTTTTATATATTCAATACTTAAGCTGCAGATGCAGTTGTCATTCATATGAAATGTAGGCTATATTTTATCGGCTTGTTTTCTCTCATTTTGGAAATAGTATTTCTGCCGTTCCTATAGAAGAAGTGCTTCATGGACTAATCTGCTCTCCAGTGCTGTTTGGCCATTTTCTTGGGGTTTTTTCTTAGTTTTTGATTACACATAGTTATCCAACAAGGATTATTTTCCCTCGTTCATATAAAGTCTATAAGTTCAAGTATTTTTATTACATATGTTTCACTGCATAGTCTGCTGACTTAAATTGCAGTCTTATACAACGTGTTCTTAAAACTGACAACTTGCTGTTTTTTCTCCAAGTTTTTGATTTATGAGCTTTTGTTTGTCTATATCATTGATACAAAACTTTCCTAGTCCTTTAACTCCATCCAGACAATAATAATTGCTGAATCTTCTTAATGCAAAATTTTCATGGCAAGTTCCAGAAGCAGTACTGTTTAAAACAATTATATCAACCACAGGTTAAACATAAACAACTTTGTGTGAGGTGGCAGTTAGTTGGTATTGAAACACAGGTATTAAGTGCCATTTTTTAAACATTATCTTTCAGTGAAGCCTCCTTTAATATACATATTCTTTTTGATCAATGCAATACAGTTCACATTGTTCAAAGCTGATCATTTGCAGACTTTCCACCTTTCAGTGTTTATAACTGAGAGTCCTGAAGCACTCACATATGCTACAATCTCTGCAGAGGCACTCCATATCTAAGACAAACTAGTCTGACTAAACTCTGTGCTTTGAAAAAGTATGTCCTAAAGCCCCATACTGTAGGTCCCTATGGCCTTTTGGTATTTTCGAAGAACATTTATACTTTGTAAATGCATTAATATAACATAATAAGCATAAAATGAATTTAATATACTACTCATTAGAGAGTCATCAATTTTGAATTATCATGTGAGTATTAACATTTATTCTCTTTAAAGCAGCAGTTCTAGAATCTGTTTCAGTGGACCGGACAATTCCTGAAAGCACTTCAGCGGTAGACACCACAGAGCTTTCCCCATGTCGATCCCCTTCAACACCACGTCACCTCCGCTATCGTCAACCAGGAGGTAAGAACCTGATGTTTCTTGCCCTTATTGGTCACTTTAAAGAGTTTAAATACTGTAAGCTGTTATCTTTACAGGATATTAGGAAAGAATAATGTTTGAGTAATGTGTTTTGCTTCTATTTTCCTTATTTCTCAGGTATTTTTAAAAAGCCATTAATTTGTGAATTATGCCTTCTTATTTGTATAGTAGTAACAAGAGACTTGGAAGCATATTGGAACTTTGGTATGACAAAATGTTCTTAAATAGCCCAAACAGGCTGTGTCCAAGTTCAAGACTAATATTGAATCAGTCCTATTCTCACAAAATGCTCAATACCTTGACAGATTTTTTTCAGCTACTAAGGGAACATATTTCAAGCACTACATTTAATCATGGCATACACAACACCCATTATTGTCAATGGAGTGTGACTGTGTCTGCTTCTTTGTGTAACGCTGAACATTTACAGATGGTGTCACATTATTCCTTCCAAAATTTGAATAAACTTCTCAATTGAAAGGGAGAAGTGAGAGCTGGAACACCTCAAATAGCTCTCACGTGGCTCTTTGAAATCATTACCAGATCTGTGAGCTACATCCATGAATGCTTAAAGTGCTGCCATCTCATGCAAGCTAGATTTCTAGGCAGTCATTTCATGCCTGGGATTAAAACAGAAACAGATTAGAGTCTTCTCAACTGTTAATACGTTGGTGAGACACTTCAATTTTAAACCAGTAGTAATCTTCTCTTATTGGGCATGTTTATGGTGAGATGGCAAGATTTGGGAGTTGGAAACTGTGGGGAACAGTGCCATGTTATCTGAGTACTAGTCAGAAGAAATGTTCAGAGCACTCCCTATGGAGAAGGTTTGGTAAGTTATGCAAAACTGTACTCTTTCTGATCAGTGGCCTAGTAAATATGTGCATCTAGTTATTGAAAGTTGCTTAATATATTTGGCTCCCTAACATAATTTTTTTCTTTAGGTTAACTTTCTGCACCATTGGTTTTGTCATTTTTTTTTTTCTTCTGTTTGGTTGCTGCTTGTTTCTCACCTTAGCAGTGTCTTAGACATTTTTCTGTAGCAACATTAATTATGCTGAGCTGGAAATAAAACTGAAATCACAAAGATGATTATGATAGTTTTATTTCCCTAATTATAAAGTCCACTGGCAATGAAGTCATAGATGTTCACAAAGTCTAAACATTAAGGAAGGTTTTAGGTATTATTGTTGCCTAACTTGAAATATGAAAAGTATGTAGAAGCTGTTAACTTTTCTCTGTCTGTTTCCTTTACAGTACAAACAGCTGACAACAGTCACTGTTCTGTTTCTCCTGCTTCTGCTTTTGCTATTGCCACAGCTGCAGCAGGGCATGGGAGTCCACCAGGTGAGAGAAATGTGCTGTACAAAAGAGAGATAACAATAAGATTACATAGGTCTCAAAAGAACTTACTTATCTGAGTCCTAAGTAGTCCCTGATTTGTCACTCTAATCTGCGAGTGGTTTGAGTCTGGAATCCTGCCAGATTTATGTAGACATTGGTGTAAAGCATTCGCAGATAATTGGAGCCTTGGCTTCTAGTTAATATGGCCATTATGAAGATATCTGTGATATAATTCATTTAATTGAACATGAAGTTGACCTGTAAAAATGAATAAAACAGCTTAAGGCAGGTAAGTCCACCCTGTTATGTTTCCTGCTGTGGCAGTCTTGATATTTAGGCTAATGAAGCAATTTATTTCACCAAAGAGTAAAATCATTTAAGTTCTTTATGTACCACCCTGTCCTGGGGAGTCACCAGCAACCATGCCCATGTCTACTTGAAAGAAGGAAAGGATGAGAATGTCTTCAGAAATACCTTTTACAACTAAACATAAAGCCTGACAAATGAGGACTCCATACTATACCACATATCTTCAATGAACTCATGTGAGCTTTGTGTCTTTGTTCTGTGGAGTCTTGAGATTGTCAGACTAGTCAATGAGGTTTTGAACTATCCTGGTACAAACCAATGAAAGCTTTTTCTTGTAGCCAAATTGGGATTGACACTCCACATTTTCAATTCATTACCTATTAGCTGAATTCTTGCATTTTGTCCTTAATATTTCTAGTCTAGTTTATAACTCAAAGATTAATATTGTACATGTATGTAATCTGCTAAACTTCTAGATCACATTTGTTTTATTGTTCAATATTCAGTTATAATTTAAGATTATATCTTGAAAATGAGCCTTTTTACTTCCAAAGCTGGTATATGTAACTAGCAGTTGTACTTAACTAAATTATCGTGTGTACTGTATATTTCTTGGAAAGCAGCTATATTATCTGTTGAATGGAGGTATTTAGGGCACCTTAAAACACTTTATTTAATTTTTTGAATTTGTTTGCTGCCTTGCTGTGTACACTTGAACATATTAATGTCTTCCACTAACTGACTCCTGTCCTAGATTGTTACAAATAAAAATCAACTTCTTGGAAGTCCACAAAATCACTTTCACTTTGCATTGACACACTCAAGCCCACAGATTGTTTTGATGAGGTATGTTAAAGCAGTCCAGCTGTCCTTTCTTCTGTCGTAGCTGTTGCAATATCATGAAACTGCTTTGAAGAGCTGAGTCTCGAAATCGTTCATGAAATTCTATGCAGGTCAGTAAATTGTCACCATTGTTTTCAGTGGATTTTGTGTCCACTGTGTCTAAAGTTGGGGTCATTCACTAAATGAGTGAGTAGGCATAATGAGAAAATAATTACTTGGTAAACATGGATCAGTGCTTCTGTTACTCTTGTGTACTTCCTATGATCTTTAGATAATCATAAGACAACAATGTTCAGTTTTAGAAAATTTATGAACCTGTCACAAACATGTATTTAGTAATTTTTTTTCAAATTATAAATATCCTCTTCCTTTGGAATCAGACACTGTGAAGGAATCAACAACGCATTTTGCTTTGTGAACTAATTCCAGTATGTTTTCAAATTGTTCAAAAGATGCAGTAAGAGTAAAAAATCTCTTATTTCCCAATAAGGATGATTCAATTAAAAATTAGTGCTCTTACATTGTTAAAAGCATAGCTTTTCAATATTTGTAGTGTTGAAGTATGAGAGAAAATAAAATCTACAGGTACAAAATCAATTGAAGGAATATTAAATCATGGGAATATTAGAAAAGGAATAGAACAACATCCCTAGTATTCTTAGGTACCTTTTCGTGTTGCTGTCTAAGTTGGTTCTGCATAAAGTCATTCTCCTGCACAATGTAAAAACAATAAGAAGGTTCTGATGCAAATCTGACAAGAAAGGTGTGTGGTGGGGAGTCTCGGGAGGCTGAGCTGGAGCAGGGCTGTCCACCTGTCATCATATGAATAATCAAGACTACAAATCACAGCTTAAACAGTTGAATCACTTGCTTTGTAAATTGATACCATTAATCATGATAGAGATGGTATTAAAGTTGCATGCTCATGCGGTTCAAGTTCAGGTAGTTCAAATGAATGTATTTCTTGCCTACATATGTGCCATCATGATTATGTAGGCTTTTGAAATAATGCCTTTTCTTGCCAATGGGATTCTGTCTCATTCACTGCATAGGAGGGACATGATTCCTCTGTGAATTGGGCCTGAATAGTGAATGAGATATGTGGCTTTTTTTTCTTTTTTCAGTTGGTCCTTGGCTCACTGCTGCAGATGTTGTGATGTGTGCCATTTGTTATAGTCCTACATGGAACACAGCAGGTGAAATTCAGTGTTGATAAATACTAAGTGATGCACATGAGGAAAAACAGTCTGAGCTCTACTCCTGGAGGGATGGGTTCTGTGCTGGACATCATTGTCACTCAGGACAGAGATCTGAGGATTAGCACATATAGTTCCATTAAAGCATGTAGTGCTCAGGAGGAGCCAAAAAAGGTAAAGGAAGCATCAGAAAATAGTAGGAAAGGAACAGGGAATGAAATAGAGAAGACCATTATGCTACCTCGGTATAAATCCAAAATTTGTGTGTGTATTCAGGACACATATTGCAGACTATGCACAGTTGCAATGCGTCCTGTTTTGAGGTGAGTGGATAAGAAGCAGAGAAGGTTGAGAGCTTGCAGTTAAGGATGAGTGGAAATATGAAATGGCTTCTGTGCACTTGAAGTTTAAAGAAGAGATGACTTGAAGGATTGATGAGAAAGTTCTGCAAAGTCATGGACATTGTAGGCAGAGTTAGTAAACAGATGGCTTTTTTTTTTTTCTGATGCAAGTTCTTTGTGCAATGAATGGAAGGCCTGTGAGATTCTATTGAAGGACATTGTGAAGGGAGGAGACTTACCGAGGTTCAAAAAGGATGGCTACCTGCAAGGGAGTGTCATTATTAGTTACTGAACTGACAAACTAGAACAGGTTCCGGAGCTGAAATTAGTTGGAGGTTGTGGGAGAGTATTAGGAGGTAAGAGTCACCTGTATGTTTTCTGTTCTCACTGTTCTTGAAGTCTGGCCGTTTTATTTTGTTTTCCCAGTTGTGATCTCTTAGCTCTTCTGAACTTCCCTTCTTCCTGTTCTGACTATACAGGCATGCATTGAGTCAAGCAGGTTAACACGCTCATTGAAAAGCACTCTAGTCACACGCTCTAGCAGAACCAGGAGTGAAGAATATTTAATCATCGCCTGTGCAGAGTGCTGCAAAGCATGCAAAGCTCTGAACAGCTCTCCCAGGGAGTACAGTGGCTTTGCTTATCTTCTGATAAGCAACTGGGGGAATGATACATATGTTGATCTTTTCTGCAGGCATCATGTCTGCAAATAGCTTGATGAGAAGCCAGAGTTGAAAGACTTTTCAGTACTCTGGTCTGCTTTAGATTTTGGTGCACCTTCCCCTTTGGGTGCAGCCTGAGTGCAGTGCGTACTGGCAGTGTTTTCAGTCTGCTTCATCCCTATGGATCAGTTCTGTACTTCAGGGACCTTGACAGTGTTTTCAGGGCACCTGCGTCTGTTGGGTTAATTTGTTGTCTGGGTGCATATAAGGTGCACATGTAAGGCTAGCAGGGCCTTAAGTACAGCTCTTTCTCGTGTTGCCCCACTACACCTTATGCTGCACTGGCTTATGAGCTGCTGCTGAGGAAGTGCTGGGCACCACGGCATTGCTCTGCAGCATGCAGAGCTAGAGCAGAGTATACAACTTTCCTCAGAATCAGGAAGGTTCAGGCTTTTATGCTTTTTGGCTGTTCTTTTTAACTTATTGGTTTTGTTGCCATTAATTTAAATTATTTTACAGCTGCTTTTATGATGCCAAACTGTACTACCTGTCATATTCTTTAGTCCATCTGTCTAGTTAAATAATAATCCTTACACATCTTAAACATGTTTTTGTCTATTTTCTTTCACAAAATTTGTGTATTGTTTATTTTAACAACATGATAAATAGGAAGATGAAGTGAAAGTAAAGAAAGATGAACAGAGCACCCCAGATGCACAATTTGGTGCATGCGTGAATGATAGTAGCACAGTAGGGATTAATAGAACATGTTGTGTCTTTTACATGTCCTTTCTCTTTTGAGGGATGCAAAGGATGGATGGATGGTTCATGGGTTGCTGCATTTGTGCTCTGTCACCAGTATTATGTTGCTGCACACCTTCATTCTTTTCCAAACTTATAGGATAATAGTACTAGCAGATTCTGTCATAGAAATGCAAAGGTCAAAGTCATGTTCATTCTACATTCTTAAAGCTTTCTTTCATTGCAATAAAGCTCATTCTTCAGCAAGGGAAGAGAACAAAGTTCTATAAGCTTCCTTCTCCGGAAGAGTGAAAGGCATCATGTTTTCCTGACTGGATGTAAACTAGTACAAACTCAAATTGTTGGTACAGAGGCAAGTATTCTTTGCTTATTCTGAATTACTCTTTCTCTATTCTTGTGATTTTTTGTCATTGCTCCTAGCAGTCATCTTCACCAGTTTGCTTTTTGGACTGGCAGATAAGCCCTAAGCAATCACAACATGCCTGCTTAGAGACATCATTTACTTGAGCTGTTTCTTTCCCCCTTGTTCATATACCTCTAGAAAATCAGTTTGTGATTTCTGCTTGAATCATTGACAGCTTCCATAAACAACACAAAGGTTATCTTAGCAATTCTGTTTCAATGTATGACTTGCTCTTTTCCAAATGGAAATGTTCCTTTTAAAATTTTAACATTAATAGTCTTATCTTAATGAAAGTCTTGCAATCTCTTCCTTTAGCTCTGCAATGAGAATTAGGTAGTCTTTGAGTGAGCCCCTTCTCTTCAGTGATTTCCTTCTCTTCTCTGAGAATCTCTGTCACGTAGTGTGTCAAAAAAAGGGTGAAGCTGGTAATGTGGGAGAGCAATCTCCTGCCAAAATACTCACCAATCATTTCTAGTTTTGCTGAAAAAATCCTACAGATGTTAGAACAATTAAGTAACAGCAGTATAATCTATACAGCACCACCACAAAAACCTAGCACCAGAGAAAAACAGCTATTATGGAAAGGTATTTATTTCATCTGTGGCTTATAGAACTTGCAGATTTCCTGGTTTATCTTTGTACAATTCTTTCAAATATGTTATTGCTTTTTTTTTCTTTCCCTCTTTAACTTCCTATTTATGTTTGGTTTTCACAGAATCAGAGCACGATATCAGGATCAGTAAGATATGCATTGATTCTTAAAGGAAAAATATCGTGTGGTGTTCATTTACTGAAACTGCTTGCTTGGAGTGCAAGTCTTCATACTTGTTAATACTTGTAAACCATGAAGGTGCTCTGTGCTACTACAAGAGATTCAAGCTTTACTTAAAATAACTGAATAGTTGGATGAAAAATAGTTAATGTTAAATTGATAATTTTATTTTGAAACAGTTCTACTGAACGTGGGCTTCAAGGAGATTGTTTTGACAAAAACTTAAATTCGAAATCTGAGCTGCTTTTCTGTACTTTTTATAGTTTTTATATCCTTAGCAGAAATACTGAAAGAGCTTTAAGAAGCTTATTTCTTCCTCAACTCAAACTAGAGACCAAATATATCCCGACATGGAAAACAAATGATAGATAAGAAACAAATATTTAAACCCGAACAAATGAGTTATTCTCTTATGAACACAGCAGCTTTATTTCAGCAGCTCTGACATCCAGTTTTGAGCTGGGTACGTAACTATTTCCAGCATGCTGCATGCTTCATAGCTGCTTTTCTCCTCCTACAGCATGCTGATCCACGCTGTAGAGAATGAACCATTTTTTCACAAGAACAAGGTGACATATTATGGGAGAAGATAGGAGTGGGATGCAGTTGGCAGGATGGCCTGGCTTCCTTAGTATAAGCATTTGTTTTTTAACATGAAAAAGAAAGGAGAGAGTGAGAAAAAAGTAGGGAAAAAAGAGTCTTTGGGGGAGTATCTCTGACAAACATAATTTAGATATAGGAAAATCTGCCCTATGCTTGGTGAGAGGAAAGATGAGTTTACTCTTCCTGACTTTAGTGATTAAAAGGAGCAATTAATTTAACAGCTTGCATGTTTGAAGCATACACACAGAAAAATGAATTACTTGTATCCTATTCCTCTCAATTAATTGCCTCCACGTATCTGTGGTGCTAAATTACCTTTGACTTGAGTTATTTACCTAAGTATTGTTCGGGAGAGATAATTTTTCCTGAAGCCTCTGCATTTCACAGCTTATACCCTATCAAATAACATTTCAAAAACTCTCTCAACCAATCAGCCTGCAAATCCTTTCTTCTACAGAGAAAATGTAACCAGCTTCTTCTCTTTTCACGAATCTACTGCAGTGGTTTGGAAAAGCAATCAATCTAAATTATGCTTGGTCTAGTAAAACTGATCAGCCTGTTTACCAGACTATTTTCTGGTATCATCTGCTTTTCCACAGCTCTTGCAATCTGTCTGCTGAAGTGATCAGACAGTCCTTTGCAGTTGCAGCAGATTCTCAACAAACAAGTGGAAAACCTGCTCCATAATTCCTCAGCTAGCTGCAGTGGCTAAATACAAACATTTTCTTCCTTCAAAGTAAGTCAGTAGGCCTGGGCATTCAAAATTCCCTTCTGGTGCCACTTCCACGCAGTGCCACCGAGTAGTTTCCAGTGTTAGCAATGCATCTACTACAGTCTGTGAGCTCTGGATCAATGATCCTGCTGTCACATAACCCTCTACAGATGGATCAATTTTCTTCCTTAATCTTAAACATTGTATAAAAAGTTAGTTAAGTGTTACTTTCCACTGATAATCAGTTATGTATTAATGATAGAAAAGGTGTACAGAGGAAAATGTGTAATCCTTTTACAGTACAAATGTCTGATTTATTTTTGTTTGGCTATTTTGGTATTCTTGATCACTGCCTAAGATAAAACATTGTGGATCCTCTCTGTATTTTGTTTGACCAGTTATGATGTAAAGCCACTAAGGCTCTATTCTAGAGCAATTGAATTCAAGAGATTATAGACAGTGTGCAAATACTTAAGCGAAAGTATCAACTTTAAGAGCCAGTGAATGATGTGAAAGTGTCAACTTAAGGAACCACTGAAGTGAAGAGAGAAAGTTGTTATCTCCTCAGAGGTGCTGTAGGAGTTTGTCTACCATAACATGCCCTACCTGTCAAGGGAATAAGAAATCTAGATGGACTTCAGTAAATTACAGCTGTGTTTTCCAGTATGACGTATTTCTTGACAGCTGCAATAACACTGAAGTTTAGCCAGATGAATCCTGTGAGTTTGCAGTCTGGCACACTTTAACCCTGCTTCATTATTGTCACAATATTAGATGGATAAAAATTAGCTACAAGCAATAGTTCATGTTTCATAGAGATCCAATTTACACAGTAGGTCATGTGTAGGCCTTTCCATTCTGATAAATCAGGCACAGATTGATTAAGGATGGTTGCTTGTTTTGAACAGCCAAAATTAGCACGAAAAGGTTTAACAAAAGTTTTTAGTGAGATCTGCTTAGCTTATTTTAGGTTGTGACCAGTGGTGCTGTAGTTGTTCAGACTGCTTTCCAGCTCCCAGTGTCACAGTACTTTTTTTTTTTTGTTCTAGCATAAGCACTGATTTTAGTAATGGCTTTTACCAAATGATACAAGAGAGATCATATTGGATTATGTGTTCATGCTCATGTGTCTGTGTCTGTAGTTACCTGTCTGACTGTGGCAAGACAAGACACTACAGTTCTACATACTGCTGCCAAGTGCATTCAACACTTAAGCTGCACAGTGTGACCTGTAGGTCTACCATGCAAAATTATGAAGGCATACACTCCCACTGTTGATAGCTGAAATGAAAAAGCATGTAGAAATGTACTTTATCTTTTAAACAAATACGGAATTTTCTCATTGTCTTGCACACAGATTGATGGAAGTATATAGTTCCCCACTCAGGGATACCTAATTCTGAACAGAGGAATAATAATGTGGCATTGCATCATTATGTTTCCTGAGACAGAAATTCTACAGTAGGCAGCTGAATTTGTTAAAAATTTGAATTAAGCAAGATTAGTAAGGGAATTTATTATTATGAGAGGGCAGGAAGAAAGAGATTTCCTTGCTATAATGAATGTTATGTGAAAGGAAAATGATATCTGATGGTGATGTCAAGATGGATTCTACGTTATCTGGATAGCTGGGTAATGCACTTCTGTGTTGTGCTGTACTAAATGCTTCAAATTACATCAGCCATTACAAGGTAAACTTTGGAAAGTTATATATTTCTTTCTGATTTTGTATATGAGTATCAATGTCTAAAGCAAACTCAGAAAATGTGTCTTTCTAGTTGATATTCAGTAAGATGCTTTAACATTGCTACAAGTAATAGTTACAGTAATTTTGCACTCCAGTAATTTTCTGGGTTATAAAATCTCATTCCTTTTATTATATCACCTTTGTGGAACTTTTTCCCTCTTAATGCAGATGTGGAAGAAAAGAATTTGTGATGCTGATAATCCAAATCAATAATCAAGATGCAAAGAATTTAATCCTTTTGAATCTGCAGTTTATCCCAACAGGACTACTCTTCACAGGACTAAATTGGCAAAACTGGGTCACAAGCATCCTGGAGACCATTTCTGAGTGATTGGAAGCAGACCTTAATTTTAACTGCAGGTCATAGGTTCCTTTATGGAATTTAAAGAATGAATTTCAGGGCATCTAGCTGCCTATCAGAGGGTATAGAGGGTATCATCAAATCAGTGAAATCATTGTTTCAGGCGTGGTTATCAATCCTGCTTCCCCTGTGACCTCTTTCTTATCACAGATCTAAGATGCTTAGTTTCAAGAAAGAAAAGATTTAATGTAGGATATGTTGTCCTCCTCTGGTCCTTTACACAGGACAATCAAGTTTATTCACTTGTTTTTGTTTGACTGATGGCTGTAGCCAGGAAATGGGAAAGTGAGTACTAGTTCCCTCTTGGGAACACATTTTAATGAGCTTTCTAGACCAGTTTATGTAAATTCAGGGAGGTTTGAGAAGCATTGAGACCTGATGCTGAACTTTCTTGGAGTTCCCCATGTTTGATTAAAAAGCTTCAGGTGGGAAGTACACATTGACTTACCCTACAGCTGACACTGTTCTCTGTCAAAAAAGGTTATGTCACAGATAACTGCTGGTGTAGGCCAACCAGCTTCCCTTCCTGGTGGCTGTAAGGTTGTCAGGAGTTGCCCAGATGTCATTATCAAACCTTGGGGCAGCTAGTGCTAATGATGCAACCAACCCACCAGGCTGGCTGAGGGGCTTGTCTTGTCTGACATGTGGGGTCAAAGGGAGCTGATGATAATGCCCCAGTAGAGAGACAAACTTGCTTTCTATTCCAGGCTACATTTTAAACACTCATTCACCAGACTGCTTTTATGAGACATTTGTGTATGTTTTCTCCTGCCAGAGGATATTTTACTGAGAAATCAGTAGCAAAATGAAAATAGAGATTAAAACTAATTTATTTGGAATCTGCCTTCTAATTCAATAACCCTAAATGCTATTCCTTTCCTCTGAATATTCACCTACTCTGTAGTGCATTTGAATAGACTTCTATTTTTGTTCCTGAATTAGGAGCCCTTCGAATTTCACAAAATTGTTGCTTAGCAGTTTTAGATAACTGGCTAAACATTCACATTCAAATTGAGTTGAATCTCTCCTTACAGTTTTCTAGGAGCAATAACTTTGAATTAAACCAATGACTTAGAGATGGAGGTTAGTTTTGTCTCAAGTGAACCCTGCTCTTGGGAATTAAGAGCAAGGGAAAATTTATAAGAGAAGCTGGCCACTCAGCAAAAAAAAAAAGTGTTTGCACTGGACATTTCTTGAACAATGTGTTCCTCGACCTATTGTACTACATCCTAAGCAGCTGTAGGGAGAACCCTTACTTTGACATGTGCAAACAAATTTGCACTGAAACAAAAATTTCTTCATCTAAGAAGGGAGACTAGTACAGTCCCTATTCCTGCCCCACAAAATGAGTCACCACAATCTTACTGTCATTGATTGGATGGGATGTGCTGAATCATAGAATCACATAATCATAGAATCATTAGGTTGGAAGAGACCTTTGAGATCATCAATTACAACCATACCTGGCCACAACTAAATCATAACCCTAAGCACTTCATCCACCCATTTTTTAAACACCTCCAGGAATGGTGACTCAATCACCTCCCTGGGCAGCCTGTTCCTGTGCTTGATAACCCCTTCTGTGAAGAAATTTTTCTTAATGTCCAATCTAAACTTCCCCTGGCACAGCTTGAGGCCATTCCCTCTTGTACTATCACCTGTCACTTGGGACTAGAGACCAACACGCCCCTCACTATAAGCTCCTTTCAGGTAATTGTAGAGAATGATAAGGTCCCCCTCAGACTCCTCTTCTCCAGGCTAAACAACCCCAGATCCTTCAGCCTCTCCTTGTAAGACTTGTCCACGTCACCAGCTTCGTTGCTTTTCTCTGGACACGCTTCAGGACCCCTAAGTTTTCCTTGTAGTGAATGGCCCAAAACTGAACACAGTATTCAAGTCTTCATTCTCCTCATTAGTTTGGCAGGATCTCCCATTCATAAACCCATGCTGAGTGGGCCTGATCACAGTTGTCCTGTGTGTGCTGTGTGATAGCACTAGAGATCATCTGCTCCATGACCTTTCCTGGCACCAAGGTCAGACTGACCGGCCTGTATTTTCCTGGATCCTCCCCCCAACCCTTCTTGTAAATGGGAATAACATTTGCCAGCCTCCTGTCGTGTGGATTTCCCCAGCTGGCCAGAGCTGCTGGTAGATGACGGAGAGTTTTGGCAAGCACCTCCACCAGCTCCCTTACTACCCTTGTGTGGATCCCATCCTGCCTCATAGACTTATGAAAGTCTAATTCGCCTACCAGGTCTGTAAACATTTCCTCTTGGGTCAAGGGAGCTTTGTTCTGCTCCTCCTTCCTGTCTAGTAGCTCGTGAGGTTGAGTACTCAGGGAACGTCTTACCTTCCTGTTAAAAACTGAGGTAAAGAAGGCATTAAGTACCTTAGCCTTATCCTCATCCTTTCTTTCTATTGTCCCTCCTGCATCTGGTAAAGGACAGAGATTCTCCTTGGCTCTCCTTTTGTTGTTGATATTTTGTAGAAGGATTTTGATTACCTTTCACAGAATAGGCCAATCTATGTTCTAGTTGGATTTCAGCCCTTCTGATTTTGTCAGGCCTTCTGATCTCACTTCATCTCTGCAGTCCTCACAAGATGCTTGCCCCTTCTTCCAAAGTTCATATATTTTCCTCCATTTCCTGATTTCCAGCCCAATCTCTCTGCTCAGTCATGCTGGTTTTCTCCTCCACCAGCTCATTTTCCGGCACACGGTGATGGCCTGCTCTTGTCCTGCCAGGATTTCCTTCTTATAGAGCATCCAGTCCTCACGGGCTCCTTTGCTCTTAAGGACTGTCTCCCAAGGGGCTTTATTAACCAGACTTCTGAACAGACCAAAATCTGCCCTCCAGAAGTCCAAGGTGGCCATTCTGCTGACAACCCCCTCCTTCTCCTGGAACTGAGAATTCTATTATCTCGTGATCACTATGCCCCAGGTGTCCTGCAACTGTCACGTCTCCCACAAGGCCTTCTCTGTTCACAGAGAGCAGGTCCAGCAGGACACCTTTCCTAGTTGGGTCACCCACCAGTTGTGTGAGGAAGTTGTCTTCCACGCGCTCCAGGAACCTCCTAGGCTGTTTCCTCACTGCTGTATTGTACTTCCAGCAGACATCTGGTAGAGTGAAGTCTCCCACAAGGGCAAAGACTAGTGATTGTGAGACTTCTCCTAGTTGCTTATAACCTGTCAGCCTCCTTATCCTGTCTGAGTGGTCTATAGCAGACTCCAACCATGATATCTGCCCTATTAGGTGCACCTCTGATTTTCATACATAGATGTTCAACCCTATCATCACCATCAATGAATTTGAGGCTGTCTAAACACTCTCTAACATACAGGACTACCCCACTGCCTCTCCTTCCTTACCTAGTTTAAAGCTCTATTAACAAGCCCTAAGTACCTTCTTGGTAATTATATTTTTGTCCCCTGGGGACAAGTTTACCCCATCGTTGGACAGCAAGAAACCCATAACCAAAGAAGCCAAAGTTTACTCCTCACACTAGGTTCAGAGCCAGTTTTTTATTTCCTGGCACTTCCTATTCATACCCTTGTCATTCTCAGTAGCTGGAATGACAGAGAAGAAAACAACTTGTGCCCCCAAACCCTTCACCATACATCCCAAGGCCCTAAAATCCTTTTTAATTACTCTCAAATTTCTTATTGGGATTTCATTGCTACCTAAGTGGAAAGTTAACAGAGAAAAATAGTCATAGAAACATAGAATCAAAGATTAGTTTGTGTTGGAAGGGACCGTAAGGGTCATCTAGTTCCAACCCCCCTGCCATAATCTGTGGAGCTTTCTGTTCCCTTCAGAAAGGAGTCCTCTATGACAATAATCCACCTCTTCTTCTTAACTGAGGCTGTTTTAATGGAAGGCTTGGTGTGTCTTGAATTAGGGAATATTTCTAGGATGCGAAACCCTCGTTGAGGCTTGGTTCCACTTGCAGAGCTTCATATCTACTGTGCAAGGGAACCTTGGAGGCTGAGATGGGCACAGGGGAGATGCCTGCTGTACCAGGCAGGAACCTGCTGCCATTTCCCTCCTAAATGTCTCTTTCTTGGCTGGCTTGAGAGAGGATGGGGCATACAAGGCATTCCTGCCTGTTGGGTCTGAGGGAGCATAAGGTATTATTCCAGTGGCAGACTGTATTCAGCCTACTCATCTCTTCCATGAGCTCTGTCACCAAGCAGAGGAGTTCCTCCACCTGAGCATGACTCCCACAAGTGAATTCCCCACCACCATCTAATACTGGTGCAATATTTTTGGTGGTTTAGCTGAGCTTCTCTGGCAAGCTCCTAAATAATATTTCCCTCTGCTCTCCTAAGGTGAGGAGGAGAGAAGCTGGAATGAAGCTGTGACCGCTGCATGCAGGGGGCCAGCCGTAGTGTGTTGATGTTGCATATAGGGAGTTTGACAAAAAGATCTAGGTTCATAATAAGGGCAGGTTTGTTTAGATTCCACACTATATTCCTCATATTGGATGTACACTGTGGTCTCTGAGCAGTGTGAAGCGAAGTTCTGGGAGGATTTTTCATGTTTTTTTACCTTTTTTTTTTCCTCCGGGCTTAAATGTTGCTTGCATAATTAATATTTGTTTACGCTACAATTGAGTTGCTTGTTTTGTGGCCCAGCCATAAGTGATCTAGAAGCTGCTTATGACATGGACATTTTGTTCAGAGATTTCTTGTTGACTGGTATACATCCTGCCAATTTTTGTTTTGCATGGCAGTCAACTATCTGTTCACAGATGGTCTGAAAAAATCATACATTTGGCTCTTTGCAATTATTGTCTCTTTTCAATTTAACCTTTACTCCTATTGTCATGAAAAAATCTGGATAATTTTGCAAACTACTTCCTCTAGCTTATGTAAAAAGCCTAGACCAAGCAGAGGAAAGAAATTCCAAAGCGCGTTGTTCTGTGGTTTCCTTTTTCTAGTTGTACATTGTCATATATTTTTATTTTAACCTTTCCTTTGTGACAGGGCACACTGAGCATTTTAAAAGTGTGAAAGCTTCCTTTGAATAGTTCTTGAAAAGACTGTGAGCCTAATGCAAAAAAGATCTGCTATACTTCTCATATTGTTGGTAGAGCAGCTTGAGAGTATAGACATTGTGTAATTAAAGATATCAAGACCTAGAGATCACTTGAAATGCAAAGATACATCACCAGGTAAAATTGCTTATACTATTTGTTGAAGAGACATTGCAGTAATACAGGCGAACACATTTAATTGATGTACAAATTCAAAGAATTACAAAATGAAGTTTTGCCATCCTTGTCATTACTCATGGAATATAATTCAAACAACATTGAATTAACAAAAAAGTGTCTAGGATGTAGTAAAACAGTCAAAAATACAATTGATAAAGTAGGTTGTTCAAAAAGGCTTTTCTTCTTTGTCAATTGTTTCCTATAGTTCTTTTATATAAATAAGTGGTAGGAAAATTTCTGCTGTCACATTGCACGTTTGTTATGATATTCTGCAATCTGTAAATCCAATTATCAATAACAGGCTTTGAAATTCACGAACTTTTCATTTCTGTAGATGTAGCTATAAATAAATGTACAAGATTTGGATGGTTTTGCCTAAGACTTCACCAGAAAAATAGGACTAGGATTTTACACATGCAGGCATACACATACACTTCGTGTGTGCAAACAGATATGATTTTGATGATGTATGCAGGTATGCCAAAATGTAGCATTAGGTTTTGGTGATGACATTAACTCCTTGTTGACTCTCTTTGCCGTCGCTGAAAGAAGAAAAGAATAGGATGTTGCCCAGTGGTAAGGGAGTCACTGCTACATACAATTATGGAAAATGCATCCTACAAATTGCAGTAGTCTCAAGCACCTGGTGATCATTCCCTGTGTCGTTCTAACACATATAATGCTAGTGCACACAATTTTTTTCTTGTTTTAGTAGAGTGAACAATACTATTTTCTCTGAACCTATGTATTTATCACAACATGCCAAAGCCAAAAGTGGAATCTTGTATTGCTGCTGAATTTTAGTTTAAAAAAAAGAAAAAAAAGTGGACTATTTTACTTATGATTTACAGATTTTTACTTATGAGCTACAGGTTTTTAGTAACAAATAGTGTAACTTAAAACTGCAAGTATTTTTGCAGTGTTTAGCAATTGTTAAAGATTTTCTGCCAAGTGTGAGACTCTGATACAGTCTCCTGAGAAAATATCACCATTGAAAAAAAAGAAATCCCTAGAATATGTGCCAGTTATATCCATAGCAGTAACCTTGTTTTTAATAACTTTTAAAGAGCAAGTTTTCAAGTAACAGTTCTTTCAGTTTAAAGGACTATTTTTATTCTTTGTGGTTTTTTTTTTTTTTTCTGATTCATTAAAGTTATTTTGCTGGACTTATGTATTTTTAGACTTCTGGATTTAGTTCAAGTTTACAGCATAATCATGACATCACTGCTTGATCTCCATGTTGTGTTCTTTAAATTTCTCTGATTAGAAAAGGCCTTTCTAAAGTAAGAGTCATTTAAAAATAGTTTACCAACCTTTCCCTTAAATATTTTGCAAAAATTAAACACAGTAACTGTAGCTCTATCTGTGTTACACTATTGTCCATCAGCTGGTGCATGTGAATGCATAGGATTTACCATACTAAGACTATAATCCCTTGACTTGATTTGACAGTTAGATTGCGGTGGAGGCTTTAGGCGGAAGAATCAAATACATACGTGGAATTATTCCTGACGTGGATGGTTACAACAGAGATTTTCAGTGGCATATTTCTTAGAATAAAATGATTTCATACATCCCAGGGACCGGTGAAAGTGAAATTAAAAGCCTGAAGTGCATTGGACAGTTGATTTTTTTCTGCTTTTCAATAGTTGCTTCTTCTGATGCCATGTGAGTTTATAACTCTTTGTAAAATGAATTCAAGCCCTGGCATAGTGAATGATTAGATATGCCTCTCTCTTAAACTGAGATAGCACAGAGATCATGATTAGATTTCGTAGCTCCTACTTTCAGGCGTCACTTTGCTCATACGACCTGCTCTTTTATAAATCTGAATGTGAACATTTGATAACTACTAAAAAAAAAAAAAAAAGAACTGCATTGTCAATCAAATGTTCTGTTCTTTATACAGTGAGTGGGAGATCATCATCTTTATGCTTTTTTAATGTCTATTAATATGGTTGTCTTTTCCAGCTCTGCCGGTCTTCAGCGGGCTAGTATATGGCAACCTGATACCGTAATTAAAGAAATGAAAAGGAGAGCAGAATAAATGGCAGTTCAGTTTTCTTACCAAAATTAGGATACTTGCTTTCTTGACACATTTTTGTGAAAATGTGTGAGACTTAATCACTTGCTCAAGACTGTAAGACCAATAAGGATGGGTATCTTTAAACAGCCATCCAGACTTTTTTAGGTATGCTAAGGAAAACTTCTTTAATTGTTCTTTTTGTGCTGCATGTATGTATAGGGAAAGCTTTTCTTTTGTGCTGTATATATTGGAGAGGCTTTTTCAGTTTTAATCTGTGGATGAAAACCGCTTTGCTCCAAGCTTCATGTTTGTATTTATTCTTTTTCCAGGTCAGAAAGTAACACTAATGTTTGCCAAGCCTCAGCTTCAGCATTTGAGCTAGGCTGAATCATAAAACTGGCCTACAACTCATGAACATGTTCATCAGAAGAAAGATAAAATCCCACAAGAAAGAGAACTACATTTGACAATTTTTGATTATTTTTTGACTGTCTAATGAACCATGAATATTCCTGTTCCAAATTCCTGGGACCCTGTGGGGCTTGCTGTGACCTCCCCTAAGGCTGGTGTGCAATTTTCTCCCTTGTTAGGTGCTAATTCAACTTCAGTGTATGATTCCAGAATATTTAGGTGAAGCTGCATCTTTTAGTTTCTTCAGAATGTAGAGTGCAGATTTTAACATAATACAAATGCTCCTCTTGGGTGAGGTGGATTTTAAAGAGGAAATGAAGTGAATTGCGGATAAAGTCAGGTTTGTTCAGTAGAACAGGAAAAAGCAGGACAGGATTTTGCTATAGGGATATCTTAGTAGCATTTGAAGAGAGGATCTCTTCTCTGTCTCACAGTGACATGTGGTGAGAACTTTGGATCTGGTCCCCAGTGAGGCAGTTCCAAAGGTGGAAACACTGACACATCCTACCTGCAGGCATTGATTGCCTGTAGTTTTTTGCTTTATGGATGGAATAAGGACATCTATCACTAAAAACTGCTTCTGACTTTAGCATAAGAGGAGCTAGTTATGTACAAGGTATTGTCATAATTTAATCCCGTTTTATCTGCAGGTGTTGAGATTTATGTTTCTTCAGCACCTTTTTTCTTTCCTAATCTTTAGTGACAGGGGAAGCTATGAAAATATTACTCTTGATTATGGTGCACGTAAGAAAAACATCTCAAGCTGAAACTGGATTTTGCGTAACATAATCTGAAGACAAATACTTGAACAGAGCGATTAAATTATACTGAAAGAAGTAATTCACTGCAGCTAGCAATGCTGGCAGGTTTACATTGTGTTTGACAGCCTGTGGTAGAAGTTCTGCATCACCATTAAGTGAAGAAACTATTTGTGGAAGCTGTATATATTAATATCAACAGATAGCAGGGAAAAGCATTATTTGAAAGTAGCACTCACTGAAGCAGCTGCCCACTAAGATGATTAATGATTTGAAATACTGCTGATACTTTTAATGTGGAAAGATTGCTTCCTTCAGGAGAGAAACAGATATTCACCACAGAGTGTTTGAGCTTATTTCACTCACTGTGGGGTCTGGATGTGGGCAGTTGTATACAGAGTCCTATTTGAAGCCTTGCAAAGGTTGTCATCCTGCTAGATGGGAACCTTCAGGTCTCTCCTCTCCTGGAACCACAATGCAGGTGAACTTAAGTGACCATGCTGCTTTTAAGTGTAACGTGGTTAACACCCAAAGTGCTTGATGCTAAGGATAACATGCTATGGGAAAGATTACTTCAAAATCACACCTTCTAATGACTCATTTTGCAGGCATTTGCTTCTAGATACCAAGCGAGGTAAAATTTCATCTGATCAGATATGGCTATTTTGTTAATCTTTAAGCCCACTTAGATTTATAGCCAACACTGCTAGGAGTGCTTCTAAGTCCAAGTCATAGACAGGAATGATATTATGCTCTGGACTGCTTAATCAGTGTTAAAAATTGTTCCTAGACTTGAAATAGGTAGGGAATGTATATAAGGAATAATGCAGTGGATACAGCAATTCTAAAAGCTCATTTGGAAACTGTTTGGAAGGATGATCTCTGAGATGGGCCTTAGAGATGTGATGAAACCCTTGTTCCTCGCAGATCAACATCTGGTCTGAAACCTTGGCTCTGAATTCTAGTCTGTGAGTCAGCACCCTTTATTTTAGCTGGCTACCAGATTTAAATGGAAACAAAATTTTACATTGCATATTTTGCATAGTCACTTACTGCAGGTCCAGTTTCACAGTTAAAAATGGGCAGGTGGAGCAGGTGGTATGTGGTCCTGAAAGGTTCTGTCTGTCTCCTGCTTTATTGCAATAGGTGAGGTAGCTTGGACTTCCTGTTAGACTAGCACCAGAGTCACTTGTTGCAAAAGTAGACAGGGTTGGAGAATTCAGGTTGCTTTTTGCCCTGTAGAAAGCAGAAGAAAATGGTTTATCTGTTAAGTGGTGAGATGAACATGCAGAACCAGATAGGGTTGTATGGTGTGCTCTTCAAAATATGCATAACAAGTAGGCTAAGAATATGGAACAGTTGCATTTGTCATAGTGTCTCAGGGTTTTGTTTCAAGTTGTGCTAGGAGAGGATTAGGTGGGCAGAAGAAGAGAGGAGGAAGCAAGGAGCAGCAGTAAAGCTGGTGTATTAGAAGGAATTTGCACTGTTAAAAGTGCAGGAAACGTTGGTGCACCGTGACAGTTCACCGATGTCTGCTTAAATAGGTTTGGTAGTGGCTTCAGATCTTAGTCCATAGTCATGTCTCCTTGCAGTTTCTGTCCCGAAGTCCATGTGTCTGAAAGGAGGAGCAAAACCAATGTTAGCTAAGGACTTTTTTTTGTATGTTCCTGCTTCTATATTAGTGCAGCTGTAGCAATAAGGTTGTCTTTAAGCTTTTTTTTAGTGTTTTGTTTAGACTTTTTCTATTGAAGTTAGAAGACCAGAAAGAAACAATTACTGATCTTGCTTGCTTGCAGATGACTTTTTTTTCCATTTTTTTTGAGTTTTGTGAGATCCTAACAGAGATACCATGCTTCTGTGCAATTTCCATGTTGTTGAGTACCTTTTCTCTTAGATGTTTTGACCTTTTGGTTAACAAAAAGACCTATCCATGTAAGATCATAAGAACTACAAAGATTTCTTATGTTTTCACCATCAATATTCACTAACTTTTCTTTAGGCTAATGATATGACATAATCTTCTTAGTATCTTCAATGATACAGTCCAGCACTTTAAATTAAGAAGTGTTTTAGCTATTGCTATGCTGATTGTGAGGAGCTGTCACATTTGTTTGAATAATTTTGCTGGTTTAGATCTGTGTATAACTTTGCAGTTACTTAATCTGATATAAAGGTGAATAGATAGAAGAATAGTAGTTATTTTCTGTAATTTTAATTAAAAAGTCATGTATATAGATCCATTTAAGCTTAGCTAGTGAATATTAACAGTTATTAAATAACTTCTAATTTTGAGACTGATCTAATTAATCTGTGCTTGATGGGTATTTTAATTATGTGGATGGTAACCACTTCTATCACATACTGGCAGTCCTGCCTCTCACTTCAGTTGAAAGTCAGTACAGGATGGAAAAGCTAAGAGCTTGAAGTGTACTAAACACCATTCAACAGGTTCTCACTTTGAAATGTCTTCTGATTATAGACTTGGAGAAGATCATATGTTTCACTTCTGCAGATCTCCCCACATTGGTCAGTGATGGCTTGCACAGCTCTGTCCTAATGAAAGGCAATTCTTTATCTTCAGCTGTGTTGTGGTGGAAGACCCTGACATTGCCCAGAATATTGTCAGTTTCTTTTGATGTGGGAGTATACTCAGTCCCTTTACCATGAACTGCTCCATGTTACTTCCAAATCTATTCAGAAGCATTTGCCTGGAAATAGTGTGCTGGATTATAGAAGAGGAACTGCTAGCAGAGGCTTCTTTTTCTGGACACTGCAGGTCCCAGTAGCTTTGTCCTGCTCCAGCCTCAGTTGCCTTGGGAAGGTCCAAGGGCTTGATGTATTATTCTCTAGCATACCTGGCTCTGGCCTAAGGTCAAGCTCTGCGGAACTATTGTCGAAGTTACTGAAGGTGGAGCCTACCTGAGGTCTACTCAAAACAAGTCCTAAGGGAAAACCTTGACGTAAAACCAGACATTAAAATGGAAGTGTGCTGAGCTAGTATACAGAGAATAGTGGGTGGTCCACTCCATTCAGTTTCTGCGAGAAAATGCCATAAACATGACCTTCGAAATTCATCTGCAGATTTAAGTCTTGGACAGCGAGTATTGCTTGAGGACTTGTGGATTCTTTTTTGTTTCTATGAAGAACAATGATAAATGTTGTGTGAGGAAAGAAGGAAACATATCCTGGCTTGATTAATTATTTGATATTTAAAAACATAGTCAGAATGGAATTAAATAGATTTCTAGTTTTATTTTGGAAAAAAAATACTTCACTTCTTTATTTATTTATTTTAAGTCTTGTACATGAAGATGTACAATGCATCACCTGCTTGGAGTTAAATTAATTTGTGCATAGATATTCAGCTAAGTTCTTTTTTTTACAAAACTGGAGATCTCCATTTATGGGTTCGAGATATCAATATTAAGTACTGACAATGTGGATTTGAGTGAACATGGTGTTTATTCTCTGCAACAAGCTAATTACTGCTTAAAAACTGATGAAATTCTGAAGACCAAAGAAGTTTGCTGAAGTGGTCTCTGGAGGTTTTCCTTTTTCCTTTCTTGCTCTTTTTATTCTTTCTGCATCTAACTGAAAACTGTCTCTGTAGGCTTCTTTCTGTGTTTCTTCCAGCTTACTGAAACTTCTTTTCCTTAATGTTACTTTGATAAAGACTCCTCTGCTTTAATATATAATTTTCATTGTGACTTTCATTGCTGCAATTAAGTGGCTAATTGAACAGTTTATAATGTGTATGCCTATTGCTTCTGCAAGAGATTAACTGTGAAAGGCATAGAAAATTAACACACAAAATGTTGCCTAGGTTACCTTTTACTGAGTAAAACCTCTGAGATTGTTTACTTTGCTGTTTATGGGCAATAAAACTCCTGAAGATTTTTTAATATGAAACTTCCTTTGTTATTGAATCTTAGATGTCAGCTACAATGTAATATGCCATAGTTTAAAAAGCTTCCTTGGAATGTAAGTATAGAAAACACATTCATGTTTTCGGGTACAGCCTGCAATAAAACATGTAAGATTGCAGTTAAATTTTTTTTTCCTGCTTATCTTTCCAAAAATATAGGTCGGCATTTTAGGTTTTTTGAGTTGTCTTTAAAAAAAATAGAGCAAAACTAATACTAGCCTCTAAGAATACTTCCAAAGGGTTTCTCACAGCATAAATAGAAGTTTAATCTGCCTTTGCTATTTATAATAATATATGGGCTTTTGAACTGCTTTTATGCCAAAAAAGTAGTAAAGTACTAGTCATTTGGAAGGGTGGTTCTGGTTGTTCCCTGGGTTCTACACTGAGTGAAATGGAAGGCAGCACAATGTAAGACTAAGTCTAACAGAAACTTAGAAAACCATAATCTTCAGAGTGTACATTCAGAGTTATCAATAAAAAAAATAATCAGGGCTTTAGTAGTAATTGTTTTTTATTAAAATAATGTGACCATTTTATTATACAAATTGTACTTATGCTAAAACTAAATCAGAACGAGAAGAGAAAGAAGCAATAGTGTGCGTGTAGGAAGAAACTTTCTTGTTAATTTTAAAAAATATTTTCTTATAAGTAAATATTGTTAACTAAAAAAAAAAATCTTGCCTTTTCAAGATGTGTGTGGAAATGCTGCAGTTGGCAAATCTTTGTTCTCAGGCAGCTGGGTCTGTAAATGTGTTTCTTCCAACCTCCTCACTTTCTTGTCACCTCAGTGGTAGAAACCAAATAGCGTATTTGAACAGCGTTAGTTGTTTAGCAGAGCCTGTACAATACTGCTCTTATGATGGAACATTTCTTGTGTTTACCTTCTTCTCCTTTGCGTTTAAACTACTCTTCTCCTCTATTTCTTTACTGCTTCTGAAATTTACCTCTTTACCATTTCTAAATCATACTTACTTTCCTTCTGTAATCTGCTTGATTACAGGCCCTGTACATTTTTGCTCTGATTCTGGTTTTTACTGTTATTTTCTTTCATATTGGAGGGAGACCCAATGTTAATGAAGCGGGCAAATATTCTTCGTCTTTCTAAAACGGAATGCTGACCTAAGGGAGGTGTCTGTATTCTGTTGATCTTGCAGAATTTCAGCAGTCTAAGTACTCATGTTTGAAATTTATATAGATATCTGTCCTTTTAAATATTACACATGAATGTCTTATGATCTTTAAGTTTACGCAAGTTATTCAGGCTGTGTTACCTCCATTAACTACTATGTCTGTTTTTTCTGCACAGGATTTAACAATTCTGAGCGCATGTGCGACAAAGAATTCATAATACGCAGAGCAGCTACAAATCGTGTCCTAAATGTCTTGCGCCACTGGGTCTCCAAGCATTCTCAGGTATTCTTCTGTTGCACCTGTCACCTTTCCATCTGTGATATTCCTGTGTTCTCTGTACAATATATTTTTCAGACATTACTGCTGTATAGTGTAGTGGAGGTCAAACAACCTGAAAAGTCAGTGCTGTGAAGATAATATGAAAAAACATACCATTAAGCAAGTGAAGAATGCTTCATCTAGCCTTGCCAAGCTCTCCAGAAAATAATTATGATGGTTTTCCTGATAACATTGTGTGTGAGTGCTTCATTGTTGTAGTAAGTGTTGAAATACATGATGACCAGGTTGGATTAATCCTTCAAATTGTCAGTGTTCCTGCAATAGGCAGCTTGGTTCAGTTATTGTAACTGAATGTGTTTGCTTACTTGTGTTTGCATACAGATATCTATTTATTTGTTCTGAAGTGTATATTGAAAGGGCCACCAGTCCTTCGTGTTGGTCATTCTATAACCATGACAGGACCATGGGTCTGATACATAATCATAAAACTGAATTGACAGAGGGAGACGAAAAATTCTGTGTAGCCAGTGGAATTTCATGTCCTCTCAGATGCCAGGTGAGACAAATGTTGGAAGATTTTGGTGTGCATGTAGAGGACTAATAGGAAAATTACTGAAAGAAACAAAGGAGGGAAGGAGAGAAAAAGAGATGTAAAGAATGAAGGAAGGAAAGAAAGAAGGAGGGAAGGAAAGAGAAGGAGTGAGAGCACTTTAGAGGCAAATGAAAGATTTTTTTACACCTTGGGTTGATGGTACTTCGTGGCAATTACAGACTGCTTTGTCACTATATGCTAATAAGAACACTAGATCTGAAAAGGGTTTGTTGCACAGCTAACTGCAGCAATGTCAGACTGTCCTATGTCAAACTCAGTTCCCTTTTTTCCCATGTAATAGGTTTTATTTTCATATAGGTTGTTTGCTGGTGAATGAAGTCTTTAAAAAATTAGTTCTGTTTGAAAAACTAAACAGCCCAGAAAAGATTAATAAAGCCTTGCTTGGCATCGTGCCAATGATCAAACATTTTTATTTACTGAGAACAATGTATGTGCACCAAATTCTCTTTGACTACCTGTTAAATGAAAATCCTTGCATGGCAAAATCTTTATCTGTCACAAATAGAGCAGGAGTCTGTTATTTCTGTTATGTGTTATGTTAGTGTACTGTATGTTCTTACTGTGCCTCTGCCACAGTTTGTATTTACTAAGTGCTCTGAATTGAGTTGACCCTCTGCGCCAATGAAAAAAATGGTTAATTAATGTCGTGTGAAAATGTTAGGAGTCATCATACTTGGATCTACATTAAGAAACTGATAACAACTATTTGGACTGAAGTTTGAGTTTCTGAACTGACCCTAATTGAGTTGTGATGTTTCTCTGTCATAAATGCAGTGAAAATGAAGAGTGCAAGCATACTGTCATTGTGGCAACTTACCAAAATACTCCCTAAAAATACAAGTCTGTGTTTTTATTTCAGAAGTACCCATGATATGCAGAAATATAATATTGTCCTGAATACTTTTACACCTACTTTTGCATAATGTTTACAATTAGTATTCTTTTAAAAATATTAAGACAACAAAGGCAATGAGTAGTAGTTCAACACTATGCATTTTCAAAGTGGAAGCTATTTCCTGGACTCCCTACTCTCTCACTGCCTTTTATTTTTATCGTGGCAAAGGTGGCAGCTTTTAATTCTCTATATCTCTTAATCCTGTATTTCAGTATATCAAATATTTTAAAATGCAAGGGCTTTGGCACAGAAAGTAACAAAAGTTAGCGCAAAAGAGCATGAAATCAGCATTTTGTGTTGCTTACTTGTGAGGCTAGGGAGAGAGAAAGGAGAGAAGACCTAAGAAATTAGTCTGACTAGTTTCTGCCAAGAAAATGTGGGACAGGACTGCTTTAAAGAGGGCAAGTGAAGAACGACTGTCTGGCCAAACAGTGTGAAATGTTGGCAGTAAATATGTATAGTCCTGGGAGAGCAGTAGTTCAGAGTCTCATTTTATAATAACAACACAAATGGCAAGCTAGAGAACCCTTAACCAGTAGCGTCTGGTGAAGAAGTGCTTATTAGGTTTCCAAAATGACAAAACAGTGTAAGCAGTAAAATTCTATGTGATCAACAGATCTGCCGAAAACTTTGTTATATATTTAGGTATTTGCATTATTCTCTGGTCACTTAATGCATTTGAAGCATCCTTCACCTTCATCAGCCGCTAAAGACAGGTTTTATTCTCTTGAAAAAACAAACACGGTAACAAAATAAGTTGCTATTCGCAAAAATAAATGTACGGTTTGGTACGTTTTGCTGATACTATGCTATTTTTTCTCTGCTTGGCTTAAAATCACTTTTGCTTCAAAAATGCCCAGCATCAAATGAGCAAATTCTGTGTTCTGTGGGAGAAGCTTCTTCCACTGTCTGGCATTCTGTTCTTGTGATGTGCCTGAGATCTTTGTGGTCATTGCTCACTTGTGCCATTGCAAAAGATGATCTGCTTCCTTAGCACTAGATGTAAAGAGGAGCCAGTACTTTAAATGGGTAAACTGTAGGGCTTTCTTTTTAGTGTGTTAGATGATACTGCAGACGTGTTTAGTGCTGCAGCTTGTTAATAAACCTGCTGCATAATAACTCTGGTTTGGTGCTCTCTGGTCCACCAGTGACAGTTAATTCTTTACAAGTTATTTGTCTGCCTAAATTACTGTGCTGATTTATTGTGTTCTAGTGGTCAGAGCACATGAGGTGCTGCACAGTCACATAGGAGTGTGCAGGCTGTATTCAGAAATGTGTGCAATGTATAGAAACTAACATACAACCATCTGTTAAAAGTGCTCTTACATATATCATCCCACTTAGTTATTCCCTACCCTCCACCCCTTCCTCTGGATCCCTCTGGATCCCTCTGGATTGCTTCAGAGTGCGTTCTCTAATGTATAATAAGACAGTTCAGAGTTAGTGCATGAAACAGGGGATAGAGGAATTATCCAAACAAATGCTTCAGCTCCTTGTGTTTCCTCACTTTTCTCTAGCAAATCCTTGGCCAAGGTTTGGGAATCTTTTCTGGGCTATGGAATGAAATAGATTCCTACAGTATCTTGCAACAGTGTCAAAACTGCAGTTGTGGATGGTTTAAGGTTGGAGGTTTTTTTTTAAAGCATATGTTTTATTAATTTACCTGAGTGTGAGTAGTATTTAGTATGCAAGATTGTCTGTGGCCAGAAAATGAAATCATTAAAATTAACATTTTAGCATATTTAGCAATGATGTGGTTTTATAAGGGGTTTTGTTATCCTGAAATCATACTAAACTATGCTTATGAAAAAGGTTAATAGTTTTTAAAACTTAGGTCATACAAAGCCTCACTTAAATCCCAAGTAAATATACAGTGGTAGTGCCAGATCTGCACCCCATTCAGAAGGGCAGAAAGAAGTAATTAAAGCCTCTAGGAGCTTCCAAAGCACAGATAAAAATTGGGAAAAAAAACATTCTTACATAGTATCATATATACTTTTTGTTTTTACCACATTGAGCAAGAGAAATCAAACCTGTATTGCTCATCACCCAAAACATGCACAGCGTGGAAAATTGCTCATTTAGGTTTACCAGGGGTTTTATTTACATTTTTGTTTCTTTTATTCTCTATGCCTCTTCTTTTTTTCCCCTACTTTCCTGTGTCTTTTTTATTCAGCCACCTACAACCCAACAAAGATTTCTATTTGCCCAAAATAATAGCAGAATGTTCATGTTTACATTTTGATTTTAAAATGTATTTGAGAGGAACAGCATAGGATTCTCATGTTGAAAACAATGGAAACACAAATGATGAAGCAGACAGTCATTGTGAAGACAAGACCATTGATGGGAACTGAAAGGGCTCATTAGGATAAAACTCACACTGACTCTGCTAGAGAGGGAAAATAGGAAAGGAAAAGGTGTCACAGAGGAGAAAGACTTGGTATGATTTTCATTATCCTAGTGAGGTCTTGCAGCCTCAATTTCTTTAACAATACTTTTTTGTCTAACATTTCATGTTACAAAATGCAGGGGTTTTTTTCTGCTTCTGTGGCAAGTAGATTGAAATGGAGCTTGTCCAGGGAGCAAGCTTTCACATCTGCTGATGAAGAAGGTGAGGCTGGCTTCTCCAGACTTCCCAGTTTTGAATGACAGCTGGATGCTTGTTCGTGCTGGCTTCTTTGAAGATCCCAGCTGGAATAAATTGGCACATCTTAACTCTCTTACAAACTAGATGGCTGCTAAACACTGTCAGTGAATTATAAAGTTACTTCAAGATCTAGGTAGCAGACCATGGCTTGCATTTTAAGAGTACAGTACAGAGTCTTGTGCCTTATACCTGTGTTGCTTCAGCTGTGGAATAATCTACTGCAAGTCATTTTCTTGCTCATACAAATGAAGCTATGTTGTGTTTTCAGCAGAAAGTTTTACAGATGTACTTACTGATAGCACCTACAGTTTATGAGGACACCTGTGTACAGAAAATTGTCCCAGCAAAGATGATTTCCGTTAGTGGGAAATGGTTTTATTGCACTTGAATTGGCCAGTTCCATTTTGTACACTGAAATAAAAAATAAGTTGAAAATTCCTTTACGTGAGGCCTTCTTGGCTCATGTTTAAAGGCATAAAGTAATGAATATGATACCTAGCAAAGTTATCATAAGTTTATTGTAGAAAAGTGAACAAATTACACTTAAATTACACTTAGAGAACAGCAAGGTATGCTGCATTTTAACTACATTTCAAATAAACACTAGGATCCTTGGCCTCTGCATTGAAACAGCAAAGACATTTCTAGGATTCTTTCAGAAAGAAACAGGTTTGATGGTACAAATGGTAAGTGGAAGAAGCAAAGAAATTGTCCCAGAGAAAGAGAGCAAGGGAACCCCGAGTGAGTCTTCCAGCATGCCGTTGGTCAGTTAGTGAAGAAAACTAGTTTGCATAGAATTATGCCCTTTGCAGAATACAGTTATGCATTGAATAGTAATGCACTTGATGGTGGCTATGCTCTGTGCGAAGACTGGAGAAGTGTAAGGGTTTGCTTACCATGACCCTTCAGGGAATGTGAGTCATCCTTAGAATGGTAGCCAAGCTTGCAGTCAGTTGAACTAATTAGTGCTAATCTGCACGCACTTCTGCTGGAGCCGGATAGGTCTTCACTGAGTTCTTTCTTCAAAGCCCTTGAATGTATTACATCCCAGAATGTACACACAGGGATGTCACATTTCTTATCTATCCTGAACTCTTTAATCTGACAACAAATAATGGCTAGATACTTCATTCAAGATTTCTTTCTGCTACAGGGTTTACAGTGCTTGAATAGGAGAGGTTTGCATTGTATGTGTTGAGAATTACTCATGCTGTTAACATAGCTTGTACTTTTAACCTGATTATGTTCCATCAGCAGTGACTAGCTAGTGCTGATACTATAGAATCAGACTAGCATTCTTCCCCAGATGACTGCTGTCTCTTTGCATTTGAAACTAACTGGCAAACAAAGCTGTTGTCCTTTGTTTGCTTCTTGAAGTAAGCCAGACTTACTTGAAGTTCGGGACTGTATTTTCCTGATAGACAGTTGTAATATCTTTTATCTCTGCCTTCGCTGTATCTAAAATAAACATTTCCCTCAGTCCAATTATCTGTGATAGCTGAAGTGCGCCTTTATGCTGAAAAAGAGAAATATTGTTTTAGAGGACTGCACCACAGCGGTAAGTCTGGTTAACGTGATAGAGTTTGATCTGCTGTTTAGAAGATTAAGATTCACTCCACTAATGCCATTGAAATAATTATCTGTTTACACTTTGACATGAGAGCGGATATATTAAAATTGTAGTGCAAATCTCATATCTTTAAAAATCTTCCAAGTTCCTTGTAAATAGTCCTTCCGTAGATCTCTTTTACCCCTGGATATCTGCAATACTGAGTTTCCCACAGGATTTTGTCATTAGCCCATCATTTTGAAGTGGTCATTTGTAGCCAGTAGCAATGCTAGTCTTAGTGTCTATGTCCATCTGCTGTTTTCAGTTTGCTGCTGCAGTTGGGTGCAAAGAACAATTAGTTCACACACAGCATCTCCACTTCCTTTGAGTACTCAGAGAGACATCCAAAACCCTGACTCTAGCTTTACATGCTGATTTCCTTCTCTTTCACATCTGGCATTTTTAATTCTTCATAGATTTTTCTTCTCCTTTTGTTAATTTAACTATTCCATCCTCTCCCTCAGAGCATTTTCTCTTCCAGATGTCTCTTAAAACTTTGTCATCTCTAGCTAATATGTGAAAGTCTCACCAATTTCTCTCTTTGCCAGTCATTTCTTCTTAGTTCTCTCTATCTTCTTCTCCTTCCATTTTAGAAATGTGACCACTTCTTGTTCTTTCCCCATATTTCTCTTTTCTGCTTCTCTATATTTCCGTCTTACACATCCCTCTTTTGTTTCTCTTACTTGTGGTTTATGGATTGAAAAATGTTCACTAAGTAGTTATTCACAACATGAAGAGAAGTGGCTGGGGAAAGATTTCAAGTGAGTCTTCTTACTTGTGTTGGTAATACCAGCTACATCTGGGAGTGTCTATGGAAAGAAAGCGGGTGTGCATGCCAGCTCTGGGAATCTCAATTGAAAAGAAGTCAGGTCTCTTCCTTCCCTGCTTGAAAAAAAGGCTTCCAACCTGGGAAAGACTCTCAGTCAGCTGGGTAGAGCCAGTCCCTTACCTGTGATGAGCTCTGACAGCTCCGAATGCCATGGCACATTACCCCAATGCTGGCCAGAGCATCTGGAAAACCTTTCATTCTCAGGTCTTCTCAGAGCATAATACTATATAACAGAAAATTAGAATGATAAAGAGAGATAAACTAATATAAACCAAGTGCATTCAGCAAAGGCTGTCATGAGGGAGTAGTGCTACATTTATCCTCACAACTTGTACTCCCCTGCCTCCCCTTCACATGACAATCATAGGACACCGAAGCCAGCCTATCAGTTGGCTCTTTTTTTTTGCTTTATAAGCAGATGCCTGAGGAGTTGAAAAGTTGGCTCTAGTTTCAGAGCCAAAATTAGTTGAGATTATTTTTACATGAAGCGTGTAGGGTTGTGTTGAAGTTGGATGATGTAACTCTCTGAATGGATCCCCTCCAGAAGTTATTTGTGATTTCTCCATGAACAATTCCTTCCTCTCTCTCCTCCTGCCCATTCCTTCCTCCCTTCCTTCCTCCCTTCCTTCCTTCCTTCCTTCCTTCCTTCCTTCCTTCCTTCCTTCCTTCCTTCCTTCCTTCCTTCCTTCCTTCCTTCCCTACAGGGTTTTCTGTAGCCAAATTGCTCACACATTCAAATATAAATAAGGTTCTCCATTTTTTAGCTCTTTTTATTTTTCTGAGTTATTCAATGTTTCCTCATGTCATTTAAATGAAGAATGTTTCCTTTCACTTAGGAAGACTTAAAGAAAGAGAGGAATAAGGGCTTTTTGGGGTTTCACTGACCCCATGTCAAAACTTGAATATTATATTCTCTGTATAAATAATAATAAATCTACATATTTCTTGTTCTACTCCATCAGCATGGCTATGTTTTCTTTTCTTGCTTTGTGCTATCTCTGCTACTGTCTTTTTTCTTCTGGCCAGTGATTCTGAATCCATCACCCTCTCTTTTTCTTTCTTTCTTTCTTTATTTTTTATTATTTTTACTCAACTGGAATAGGTTGCTTCTCAAGCACTTTTTGTACTGCAGCACAGCTTTCCTAGCTCCTCCTGGCAAGGGAAGTTGCTGCACTTTATAAAGAAAATATTGCTGTCTTATCTTCTGCATGGTAGAGACCATCAGGCTGGTTATGAGTCTACTTAAATATAATCATCCTGACTTTGATGCTCTGCAGTTTCAAAGGAGGCTTTTGCTTTCATAGTGAAGGTGGATGACAGCAAAACTAATACTCTTCTCTCTGTTGCTGAGGTCTTCTGCTGGAAACTTCATTAAGTGATGCTGAAGATGGTGCTAGGTGCTTTTGATCAGTTGGGAACTTTGCACATCCTATTCTTTTCCTAGGTGACTCCAAGGCAGACTTCCTGCTTAACTCATCAGCTGTCATTTTTTCTGTGTCTGCACATTTCTTAAGTGGTTTTGCAGTATAAATATTAAATAAATAGGAAAGAAATATCTTTTTCAGGTATGTAGTGGACTTAAAAGTTTACATTTTGCTCGGAAATCTTAGCTAATTTCTCTGCCTAATTCAAATTAACATCTCAATAAGAACTGCAAATACAGTACCTGAAGGGGCTACTGGAAAGCTGGGGAGGGACATTTTACAAAGGCTTGTAGTGATAGGACGGGGCACAATGGGTATAAACTGGAGAGGGGCAGATTTAGGCTAGTCATAAGGAAGAATTTCTTCACGATGAGGGTGGTGAGGCCTTGGCACAGGTTTCCCAGGGAAGCTGTGGCTGCCCACCCCTGGAGATGGGCCAGGTTGGATGGGGCCTTGGTCTAGTGGGAGGTGTCCCTGCCCATGGCAGGAGGGTTAGAAGTAGATGATCTTGAAGGTCTTTTCCAAGCCAAACTATTCTATGATTCTATGAAATCTTCAGGCTACTATGGACTCTAATATGTGCTGTCTCGTGAAGGATTAGACCATGGTCAAACTGAAATGTGCCTGCTGGAAAATTGAGTGGTATGGAACTTTTGACTATAGTTCAACGTTGAGCATTGAAGTGGTCTAACAAATGCAGCAATTTAAATGTAAGCCAGTGTAATGGTTTTACTCAGGCTTACCAGCTTTAACTGCTGAGGATGGCCACAGGTCCTTGTTGGAAGTCCTTCCAATAGCTGGAAGAAATAACAAAATGTATTAACAGGTGATACAACAGATAAACATATTGTAAAAGTGCTCTAAAATTATACATAGAGATACAATACACATGTACTATATATCTAGACCTATATATAGCTACGTATAGATCTGTATGTGCCTCTACTATAAATAGATATAATACAGAAATGTAATATATTCATATATAACACCCATAGTATGGATAGATGCAATATGCATTTATTTTTAGTTATTTATCTATAAATTATATTTGGAATTGTTTGGTAAGTATTCTGGTATGATTCTCCTCTTAACCTTTCTATGTAGAGTTCAGTATATGTAGCTGTTTAATTGTGGTGATTTCCCTATATTTTTTAAATATTGCTCCTCACACTAGAATGTCAGTTTGCCTTAGATCATGAACATCAGTGAAAAACAGATTAGCTCTCTAGTTTTCTTCTGAATCCCACTTTTTTTTTTTTTTTTTCATTTCCTTTTTGCTACTCACAGTAAAAGAAGCAGCTAGCGTGTGGCTATAAAAGAAAAGAATACTTCCAGGCACAAAAATGAGGTTTGGGGCAGTAAGACAACAGCTGCAGAAATTGCACAGCCATAGGGCCAGGTCTGTCTTACGGGAAGGCTCTGCTGTGAAGTGACATCTTCTAGTTGTGGTCAGTCTGTTGTGGAGGTAGTATGACAGCAGTTGGGAGCAAATGAGTCACATAGACCAATGCATCCTCTGCTGATAATCCCCAATCAGTCCCTGTCATCTGTGATAGTTTGGGCTGGCTGTGCTGATAAAGGGTCTGGGGCTTCTTGTTTTCTTGAGGTTAGAAAAATGGATTTTTCCACCAAGAAGTTCTTTCGAAGCCAGTGTAATTGAAGTCAAAGACAGACCTAACCCTATAAGCTGAGTACTCATATAGATTGCCAACAATCTTAGTTTTCCCAGAAATGCCAAGACTACTGCTTATGGAGATTACTCAACAAACACATTTTGCTGATAATGTACGATATATTGTCTCATTATTTGTTAGTATTAACTAGTAAACATGCAAAAACTGGAAATGCTTCGGTTTTGCTGAGTCTATTCATAGATGAGGCTTCCCCATCCACTTCACAAGTTAAATTACTTAAAAATCTGGACTTTTTTGATCATAAATATAGTTGCAATAAAGCAGGACTTCTGGAGGGAAAATACTGTGTAATGAAAATAATCAGCTAATTATGGCTTGAAAATCGTACTGGGAGAAAAAAAATGGATCATGTTGTGATCATTTACAGTGTCATGGTAAATGAAGGTGTTAGATTTTCAGTTGGTTCTTGGATGCCTTTTCTGTTCATTTATGATATTTTTGTTGCACAACTAGCAAAGATATGCAACTTCTTTTATACAGTGTCCACCACAAAACTACAGAATGGACAATAGTAATATTAAGTCCATTGGCTGCTTAAACTTGTGCATACCCAAGGTTTCTCCTTTAGCTAAATTTTGATAGTTTTATATTCCATATGTTGTTGTTTTTAGATAACTGGAGTGAACAGTATTCTCATGTAGCTCAGCTACATTCCTCATTCATTCAACAATTGGTCACCCTTCCATACCCTAAGTAAATAAATAACTATGTCTGCTTTTGCAAACAGACTAAGACAGTTCCTAAAAAATGCTACAGAAAATGTATTTTAGAAAACAAACACAATGCAGTACTCAGAACTATTCTTTGTTTGGCTTTGAGGCATAAGTCTGATATGCCATCCAAAGCCTAACACTGCACAGCTTCTTGTTCTCCAACATACTCTAATATGGGCAAACACGACAGAAAAATAAGACACAGTTACTAGTTGATTTCAAAATACGAATTGCACATGACCAGGGTGAGAAGGCATTTGAAGAGTGAAAAGGGGGTGCTTGTAACAGGAGGTAAAGAAATAGGGCTTTGCTGGCGTGCAACAGCAGGGTATTACTGAATGCTGATGTTTTGAGCAATAAGCTCTCTCAAAAAGTGCTATAGGCATGGCTGTGACCGCCTTCTTTAATGAGCATGCATTCCTCTCCTTGTCTTAAGTATTTCATTGCTTTTCTGAATTAAACATCACTTTTCTTTGTGACTTCGGGTGCTCTCCAAGGCTCTTAGATCTCTTCAAGTGAAACCCGTGTTGTGAGGAAGTGTCTTCACTAGGTCTAGTTCTCCCCAGAGGCATGCATCTCCAGAAATCCTGCCAATTTAGGAGGCTGTAACAACAGAAGGGGTTGTAGCTGATTCTTTGGGAAAATGAAATACACAGCTCTTGCACAGAAGTGCCAAATATTTCCCATTTTCAGTAACTTTGTGGTTTCTGTTCCCATGGAAACAAGCAGGGGCTCACCACAAATATAGTCCTGCTTGCAAGTAACTATGGGTTATCAACGAAGACCTATGATGCAATACGTGATTGAAGAATTTGGGTTTAGTTTTCTTACCTAAATGCTAACCTTGAGCTAAATACAAGCATTTTTTTGAGTCTACTGCAAGACTTGCCTGTAAGTTTCCACATTAAAGCTCATACGTTATTCTGTTCCTTTATTTCCTCCAATATCAGTGATCAACAGAAATGGTTGTTGTGTGTTAGTGTTCTTGAATTGCAGTCCTGTGTCAGATATCTGCCTCAGAAGTTATTGAAATGCTGAAACTGCTAAGTGCAGTGCCAGAGAGCATTAGCCTCATTTATTGAGCTTATCAGGTTGAGTAATCCATTATGTGGAACAAAAAGTAGACCTTTCCAAAAGGATGAGTATGCGATAAGAAACACCAGAGTAGGAGGCAGATAAACAGAGAAACTCAAGACAACGGTGAAAAACCCCCAGTGTCCAGCCTCACTAGGCAGCAGTCTCAGTATTGCTATTAAACTGTTTGCCTGCTTTTATAGTCAACAGAGGAGAAGAAGGGGTAAGGCATGTTGTGGTTTTGGTGAGATGTGCTTCTTACTTCAGAAGTGAAAGCTTAAGTGATTTGCTCATTTCCACTCAGAAGATAAAGGTCAGAAAAGGAGGGAAATTACAGACTTTCAGTGCTCCTACATTTGTGACTTGTTCACTCCAACAGCTGTCCAAGTTTCTCTAAATATTTTCAAACTTGACAGCCAAAAAAATTGAGAAAAGACAAAACTTGCAGAAGTATATCCTTTCATTTTTTTGATGTATATTGTTAGAACAAAGGGCAGTAAAATTGTTTTCCTTTGTAGGATTTTGAGCTGAACAATGAGCTGAAAATGAATGTGTTAAATTTGCTGGAAGAAGTTTTGAGAGATCCTGACCTTCTGCCTCAAGAAAGGAAAGCTACTGCAAATATACTGAGGTAAATAAATTTCTAAACATTTAGTAGTATAGTTAGCTATAGTAAGCAAAATAGTGAGGGGCTTACATATTACAGAATTCACAGGGTTTGATATTTCATGAGAGTATTTAATTTTGAGAGATTAGTGTTTTATTAGCTCTAAAACAGCACCTTTTAAGTTTCATTCACAAAAATTAGAATTTTTTGCTGCAGAAGAGCTGTCAGCCATGGCTTCAGCATTTTCAGCAGTGAAAAATGCTGCCCAGTAGAGCATCAAGACAATTTCTTGTGGTACCTTGAGGAGCTTCTGTCTAGTGAGCCATCCACTCTTCTGCTCACAAGAGCATAATATGTCATGACATGCTTACAACACTATGTTTGCACCTTTGTTTGTGTTGAGACCATGTCCAAAGCTCTTTGGGAAGCTTATAGGGAAGACTTTTTGTTCAATCAGTGCCATGAACTAACAGCTTTAAGCTTCTGCACAAACAGGACTATTCAAATTAGCATGACAATACCTTATTTTGTTACTTAGGTGTAACGAAGTAATATTTTGTTAGTAATGTGACTAATGTTAATACCAAAGTCTTGCAGAGTTGAGTGTCCAGTCATGCCACAAAGACAAATCTTTATATGCATTTATCAGTGAGAACAATTCTGTCTACTAAGTATGAATATTTTGTAGCCTCTAATTTTATTGCAAATTATTCTTTATTACTAGGCAGCAATAAACATTTAAAGACTAGGTGGTAGTTAAAATAAGACACAATGACAAAACACAGATGAATCTATTATGTGTTTTGTTAGTATTTTGGTTTAAGTATTCTGCTGGAAAGCCAAGAAGGGTGCAATAAATGCAGCGTGTCTCGATTTTTCTAAGACTGTTTGACAGTTTTCCCTGTCAGATACTTAGGTGAAAAAGCATGTAGGAAGAGTGTGAGGAGAGTTGTTCACCTGAGGACTAGGGAGGGAGTAAAGAAACAAAGGATCAGAAACAAAGATAAGTTCTTAATAAATGCACTTCATATCAATGGGTTCCTACTTAATTTTTACCTAAGTAAAAGTAAAGCTCCTCTTTACTAATACTGCATATGCTGGTATTCCAAGTAAAATAGTGATTTTTTTAAAAAAATTATTTTCTTGGAAGAAACAGCAAGGAAGGAGAGCAAAAAGGATTAAGGTAATGTTTTTTTTAGAGTACGTGTGACAGAAAAGAATCTGTTGTTCACAGTGTGAAAGATTACCATAAGACTTTTAGCTTCTTAAGAAAATATGAGAAAATAAACCTGGATTGGCTGTTCCTAGAAGAGTAATGGAATAGATTTATAGGCTGTTAATGTACAAGTTTGCTAGCGATTTCCTGTATCCAGTTTCCAATTAGCCAATTGCCATTAGCTGTTGCATCCAAAAATGTGGCCTTGGTTTATCTATAAATTGTGAGTTGCCTCCATTTGCATCCTTTTACGGATGTTCTATGAAATAGTAGATATTGTTTGTCTAATCATCCCTTCTAGCATTTTAATTCTGTCATATCAAGGCACGCTGTATCTACTAGTGAATACAGTTAAGCAGATATTTCCATTAAAAAATACTCATAATTTTTCAAAAATTCAGACTGAATTTTTTATCATTCTGTGAATTTTCACACTGTACTTATTTTGAAAAATAAAGTTAAAAGAAAAAACCTGATTTTTAAAACCTGAGAAATGGGGAAAAGAAAAGGCAAAAGGAAAGAGTGAGGAAATGAAACAACACTAAAAAAAATTTAGTACAAAATGAAAATATGCACAAAAATTTAACTAGAAATTAATTAAACTTTAACTCATTTGAACAATGTTCTAGAAACATTTATGACATTTTACTTTACAAGCCAGCCAGTAGAGCATGAATAAAATGACCTGTTCAAATTCTCGGGGATAGTTTCTGTCGGAAACGGGTAGAGGATGAATTTTTCCTGAAATGTAGTCCTCAGCTAAGCTATCTTTCATCAGGATTTGCAACCGTATACCCTAGTCCTGCCAGATTTTTCGAACAACATAGTTTAATTATAGATTGGGTCATACAGGGTCAAGAGTAGTTGGTTATATACCACAAAGTAGTGCTGCGAAAAGAGCCGTTGGTGGTTCAATGTGCAGGACTAGTCCTTTTAACTGAATGCTGCATTGATGTCCCACTTTCCTTCAAAACTAGGCATGAAATTTCAGCCTTGGCTAACAATGATAATCCAAATTACTTTTTGAGACTGGAAATGCTGCTGACAGTGACACATGCTGGACAACTTGCATGTTGAATATTTCAACACTATTTCAATTTCAATTAAATTTCAGTAGGATTTCAATACTGTTTCAACACCAAGTCCAGCAAGTATCAGGAATATGTTCCATTTTCAACAGCAACCATTTTTCAGTGTCAGGTGAAATTATTCCTATGTCCTATCTGCATATTTAATATAGTAACTAAGTGCCCATAAGCTATCAAATAAGAGTTGTGGCATAAATAAACTTTCAGATAGAGGCTGCTGCTTAAATATAACTTTTGTAATTTAAACTGTCATTAAGCTGCCAGTCAACAGGACACTAGGACATAGTCTCCAAGTTAAAAATGTTATTGCATAAAACAAACTGTCCTCAAGTCTTATGCTGAGCAAAACTGTAACCTGAAGCACCTGGGCTTATTCTCAAGACGCACAAGAGGCAATCATTTGCCAGGCCTGTTAAAGTTGTTAACAAGCAGCAGGTAGTGAGAAATTAGTTGTCCAGGAATGGGACCTGCTCCAGAAATCTTTTGGAGCAATTCTGATTTTGGACAAAAAAATCATTCAGCTGTGGTGAAAAACGTAAGTGTGTCATACTCCCACCGTTTCACTGAAAGGAAGAGCTCTGGTCCTTAAATCACCTCAGGAAAATTGATTGTCTGGCATTTAAGTGTGCTTTCCAAGCTTTAAAAAAGCATCGAAGGTGCTCCTAGAGACGTACACTCTCAGTAAGTTAACTGAGAAGAGGAAATTATAGGCTTTAAGGAATAATCTGCAATTGAATTTAGTTAGGTTTATGTAGCTCTGTATCTGTGGTAGTGACACAGGGATGTATGTCCTTTCTTCTACAAGCCTTCATTTTTATTGCACGTTATTAAAACAGAAATATTTATACTCTTAACAAAACCTAATCAAGTTGCTAGTCCTAATCGGTAACTTACTGTTCCATGGAGAGTCATAACTGAAAGTTTTGATGAAACTTTCATTCCAAAGGCTTCACTGGAACAGGATGAAAATGGGATGGAGGGTAAAGCTAGTTGACATGCATCTCATGAAAATAGTAATTCACCCAGTTCCTAGATGAGTGTTATAAAAAACTCTTTTTAGTTGTTCTGAAGAGGTGCTTGCTGCAGGCTTTTATATCTAAAAGGCCTTGGCATATCAAAACACGTAGTCTATCAGAATTCTGTTTTTCTTAGTCAGCCTTCAGTGCAGGTCTTGACTTCCCCGTATCTCTGTTCTCGTAGTCTACTCTTAACTCTGCAAAGTACAAAAACTCAGATTGAGGTTAGGAGAAACATTGCTTATCATAAAATCAATGTTCAAACACTTGTGAAAGAAAGTTCATGCTTTCTCATCCTATGTCTAGGTGTGTTCCGCAGACTGTCTTCTTGAAGGATATTAGGTACAAATGTCTCTTTTTACAAAATGACATATCCTCTGAGTGTACGTGTGCATGTGTGCATATAGATTTCTTGAAGAATCAGTCCCTTTCTTAGCAGAGATCAGAGGAGAAGGAAACATTGTTTTATATTCCAAAGATGATATGGTCAGCTCTGGGAAAGACTCTGTATAGAAAACGAATGGCAAGGAAATTGTTTATGAGAGATACTGAGCTGCTCCATGCCTTCTTGAGTCACCAGACAGAACAGCTGGTATTTCTTGAGTGGTGTGATTTTTGTTGAATGGACAGATAGGGTTTCTCTGCAGGGTAAAAAAAGCTTCTTTTTCTTTGTAGTCAACAGCTGTTCTGAAAGCTAGGCAAACCTTTTGAAGTATGTTATGCTTGAGATTTTGCTGGCCTTATTTCCTAACCCTTGAAATCTAGGTAAAATTTCATTGGTGAAACAGAAACGTGTAAACATCAGACTGAGCAGTGATGAATAATTTTGATAAGTAGTCTTACCTGAAAAAAAAAGAAAAAAAGAGTGGTTCAATAAACAATTCCTCCTTGTTCTTCTTCAGAATGAATGTAATTGAAACCAAGGAGCACACAGAGGTCAAAATGTGACGGTTGACCAATTTTCTGCCTTGTATGATCTCACCAGATGATGTCTTTCAGGCTGTATAACTTGCACTAGCTTTTAAAATATTTTATATACTAGTAAGGAATAACAACTTTCTGAGGAAAATTATTTTAATATTAGGACTAATCAGGCATGAAGAATTGTTTCACTGAGAGAGGTCTAATCTTATCTGCTGATTGTAAGAATTAGAAAGTTATTTCTTATATATTTACTTATGTCATTTCTAAGGGTAACAATGGAGGTGTCACCCTGTACAGTCCTCCCTGGGAGGGATACTGTATAACAGTCCAGCAGAATCTCTCCCTGCCTTTGCTTTCCCCCATAAATCTTTTCACATGGACCCATCCTTCTTACCTTGCTTCCAGGAGGGTCTCCGAGGAGTGCAATGGGAACTGCTCAAGCAGAACTGGTCAGTTCAACATTATCTTCCTAGACCTTTGCTGAAAGGAACCTGACACCAGTACAGACTGAAGTGGAAGTTACTAGTGCTGCTATCAAAAAATAGCTTTATCTGATCTAGAGATGTGTTGTCCTCTGCAGATTTAAATGTAGAACATTTGTGGATAAGAGGAAAATTTCTTTCATAGTACCCCTGTGTTAAAGAAAAAGCACCAGTCATCTCTTTAGAATGAGGGATTGGAAGTCTACCTAAATTTGAGACATCAGGTTAGAGTATGAGGAAGGACAGATGGAGAAAAAGTTAAGTATTTTCAGCTTTTTAAGAATCTCATATTTCCTATTTTATTTTTGTATTAAACAAAGGTGAGAACTCAAGCCAATATAAAATTACATGCAAGGAACTCAAATTATGAGTTTACAATATTACTGAGAATATTTGGGGCAGAAGGGCAAGGCCTCTCTTTTTTTTTTTATATTGCGAGGAAGAGCTTGCTCTTGCCATATAATAAACAATACCTGTGGAAACCGTGGTTTACAGGCAATCAGTCTTGACATACTGCACAAAATAAGTTGCTCAGGAAAGACAGGTTGTTTTTCTCTTTACTGTTTCTGAGGCTGCACACCATTGCTATCTGAAGAAGCACCTTAGGGTTCTCTTAAAAAAAATATACATAATCAAGACTTTGCATGGCTTGCCCATCCGACATAAGGTGAAGAAAAGGGTATTTTGTGTGGATTTGATAGGCTGAAAATGAAGGCAAGGAGGTTTCTTAGATCCTTTCTCTTGTATATCTGCATTTGATTTTAACCTAGTCCTCCAATTTGGCAAATCAAAAGGAAACAAGCAACCCATAACAGAAAAGATTAACACTTCCTCCCTGCCCACATAGTATAAGTTCCATATCTTACACTCATAGCTAAAGTCCCTGGGCAATACAATAGTTTTATTTTAACCCTTCCCCCAGCTGGTACATGGGAAGTCCGTTACTGCAGAGTGTAAAAATAAAGAGTTGGAGGGACATGAGAAAATACCCGGTCTAGTTGCTGTGCTTTCTGGAATGACCAGTAAAACTGGATCTTTGAAAATAGTCATCTAAGCTTCCTTTGAAAATTCAGCTGATGAGTACTCTATAACTTCTGCAGAAACCCTATTTCAGTGCTCAGCTATATGTGAATTTGGAAAATGGAATTTTCAAGACAAAAATTTAAGAACGAAAAATCTCCTGATCCAAATCAGACCAGTGACTTCTTGCCATAGTGTTGGTGTCTTTACAGGCTGTCTTACATATTGACATACTGTTCTTTGTCCATAAATTTTCTCTTTGCTCTATTATATAAATCCAGTCTATTCAAGATTTCTTTGAGTTTATATTTTCCAAATGAAAAATTCTTGTGCCAAGATACTACATCAGGGTGGGTGTGGTTCGGTGAATAATTAATTCTGCTGTGTCAATTTTTGACCCACTGAAATAACCCTAATAATCACAAGTTTTCTACGGCAGATTGAAAGCATGGATTGACACTACTGTTTCTGGATGTAAATAATGTATTTGCTTCAAGTAAAATCTGCTAGCAGTTTGTGGTCTAATTCCGCATTCAAAGCTCTTTGTTTAGGACACTGAGTAGGACAGTGTAGCGCCAATAAGCAAGAACACTTTCCAGTGCATCACTCTTTTGTGCATTTCTGTTTTGCTGTCTTTTCTGCACTTCTTAAATGTTTTTTCAGACATTTTCCCCAAATATTTAGCTCAATAATTTAAAAATCAGACAAAAGGCTTGCAATGTAATTTTCCACTGTACATTTTTCTAGGATTATTCAGGATAGAGAATTTCTGATTATATATTATCATTATTGTTTTGTGACTTTGCCTTACTGTTTCAGGTCTTGAAAACGGACTTTTTCTCTGTCCATCGAAGTTCTTTGCGCTAAAATCAAAGTGCGATAGATGTAGAAACCTTACCTTTATAATCAGCAAATATGTACAGTAGTTATTGTCACTGAACATTCTACAGTATATGCACTTCTTAGCTCAGAGATTTTAAGTTTCCATGACCATCATTTTACCTTACATCACTCTGATGTCATACTGTTTTCTACAGTTTTTCTTAAAAGGAGACATGAGATTTAAGTACTAGGGTTTTTTTCTTTACCTCTTCAATTGCAGCCTTAGTATTAATATTAGGTAAACATGACAGCTTATCTGTGATAAGGTACTGTCATAACTATAAACAATTCTATTAATATAGGATGTTCTGCTATTTAATTTTTCAGGGCTCTTTCTCAGGATGATCAAGATGATACCCATTTAAAAATAGAGGACATCATTCAGATAGTAAGTTCACCTTGAAACTTAAACACTCCTGTAGAAATGTTGTGGTTTTAAGCGAATAGCAAAAATTGCAACTTTACAACTCTAGACAGAAATAATGTTCTTTTATAGCGGAAATGTACATTTCAATTTAGAGAAAGTAAGAATTTGGAGCCTATATCAGAGATTAAATGGTCAGTGCTTCAGGATTTGGATTTAAATCACATGATAGAAAAGGGGGGAAGATATTAATATGTATTAAATGATACATCTCTGCCATCTCAATTGCCATCAGAACCATAGATGGCCTTCATTGGCAATGCCCATCTGCCAAACCGGGGTCATCATCATCTCATAAGTTCATTGCATTAATTTAAAGAAGAGCTTGGGCAATGAACTAGATAAAGACTGATTTTCTGAAAAGTCATGTAGAATGCACAGGATACAATTAATCTGCATACATAATCATGAGTTGGTATGTGCCTGTTTTCCAGTTTCCAGGCTGCTTAACCTTATATTTAAGCATATTTTCTCAATTCTTATTTCTTTGTAGCAAAGAAGTTAATTACAGGTCTATGTTGAAAGTTCATATGAAGTTCTTTATACCCTCAGCTTTGGAAATGTACTTTGATGCAAAAAGAGATCATTAAGTGTTCTCCTTTCTTTTTGCAGTCAGATTGTCCAAAACCAGAGTGCTTTGAGACTTTGTCAGCCATGGAGCTTGCAGAGCAAATAACTCTTTTAGATCACGTAGTTTTCCGAAGCATACCCTATGAGTAAGTGTTCTCCTACGAGTGACTGAAGTGAGTACAGTGGATGAGTAACTGACTGGCACTACACTAATTCATACTACTGACAAAAAAGTTTGCATGCATAACTGGGTAGTGTCCTTTGGCTGTTACTGACTCCCGTATGGTTTCATGATGTTTTAAAAAACTGAGTTCTTTGCTAAGAAAAACAGTCTACGGTCTAAGGCTCTGGGCTAGTGAAGGGTGGGTATAGTATGGAAATGCTGAGACTCTAGGGAGGGAGTGTCAAATCAGCTTCATTGACACAGCAGCTTAACGTGTATATAACCACATCAGCTGACAAGACCAATTACAAAAAGGGTCAGAATGCTGAAAATTTGGATGTGTGTGTTGGGGGAAGGGATTGAAAGAAAAATAAATCTTCCTTATAATATTTACGGCTTCAGCCAGCATTAAAATGTTGTAGAGAGACACTGGAATTAGTGTAAAACTGTGTTATTAACATCTAACAAAGTAAGGCATACTCAAAATCTACTTAGGCTACTCTTACAGACAGGGACTCTCTACTGTGTTTTTTAAGGGCATTTTTCTCTGTTTCTTTCTCTCCTCTCAACATCTAGAGAGTTCCTTGGGCAAGGCTGGATGAAAGTGGATAAAAATGAAAGAACACCCTATATTATGAAAACTAGTCAACATTTTAATGATGTAAGTACTCATAGGTATAGATTACTTTCTGGGAACTCTACTCACTGTCTATGACCTCTGGAACAAAAAATATCTTTTTTTTTTTTTTTTTTACAATGTGTTGTAATTTCTTATCTAGTAGTGACTGAATGCTACAGCATCGTTGTGATTAACTTTTAAAATAAAAGCACATGAAGATTCTTGTTTTCAAGAATTGGTACTCAATATTTCAGTGGCAATTTAATAGAGCAGAACATTTTAAACTGTATTACAATGCCTCGTTGCTTATAGAAGAAACTAAATTTTCTCCAGACAGTGAAAATATAACACTGGTTCTATTTAATGATTAACTTTTGTAGGCCCAACCATATTTTTGCTCTTTACGATTTTCCTTGAATTCTACCAAGAACTTACCAATCACTTTTGTTAGTGTTGGTTTGGAAATACTCCACATTGCATCTCTTACCCTTCTTTCATATTATCACTCCACCACTCCTCCACTTCCCTACAACGCTGTTTTCAATACACTTTGTCTGGTTTTTTAAAGAGCCATAAGTTCTGTTGTGCATTAGTTTTTCTGCCTTGTTCATTAAATAATTGCATATTGAAAGGGATTCTATTTAAATGTCCTAAATTTCTTCCTCTTTGTTTGGTCAGATGAGTAATCTTGTTGCCTCCCAAATAATGAATTACGCTGATGTCAGCTCCCGGGCTAACTCAATTGAAAAGTGGGTAGCAGTAGCTGATATTTGCCGATGTATGCACAATTATAATGGTGTGTTAGAAATCACGTCGGCCTTGAACAGAAGTGCAATCTACAGACTTAAAAAAACTTGGGGTAAAGTATCCAAACAGGTAAGAATGATACATTTGCAAGTAGAGTTTCTAGATTTCATCAGTCAGTGTGTTGTTCAGAGAATAACGTGTTGAGATAGGATTCCTCATGTAAATACTTTGACTTCTACAATACTCTGACTCTTTAATGGAAGCACCCAGTGGTACTGGTATTTCATGTCAACGGCTTTTGTATTTCATTTATTCTATTTTTTCTTAGTATAATTAATTAAATATCTGCAGGAACAAACTGATTTCAATGGAATTAGTAGGTTCCTAAGACTACGATTTAAGCTTAAATTACTTAAATTATTTGAGAAAACTAAATTTAGATACTTTCAGACATACACATCTAGGTGGTTACTAGCTATAACTAATGTCAGCTCAGGTGCCTAAAATGGGAGACATATGGGAGCTGCCTGTGCTGAAAGTAAGTAGAAAACTCAGCACCTCTTCTCAAGGTGGTGAGAGTTTTGCTTCTCAGTAAAAAACCGTAGGCAATCAGTCTTCTTTCTCATTTAGAGGCCCAAGTTTAGGTGCAGTGAATACCTCCCTTTAATGCTTGCCTTACTGCTGGGACTGTCGCAGCATGGCAAAAGCTGTAAGAATGACTGCTAGTAACAGAAGTAAGACACACAGACACACAGAAGACTGGTCAGGATGAAACGTATCCAGTCTTCTATACTCTCTGTTTTAAATAGTTCAAAGAAATTGGTTGAATGATTTAATTCTCAGCTTTCTGCTGTTTTTAAAAAATAATATCTTAGAACAGCAGAGCAAAGAGGTCGGTAGGACAGAGCCAATCACTTCTAAGTTAGGCAGGGGTGCAGAGTTTATTCTTGCTGACTGGAAGATTTTTGGCTGCCCATATTAGATCTGGCCAGTTCCTGTACTAAAGTCAGGCTTTTATCATTGTGTTTCATCCTGCATCTGTTCTGCACCTTTTGCAAAGCACTAAAGTAGGCCAAGAAATAAAATCCACCCAAAAAGGCATTCTGAATATACTGCTTTCTCCAGTCAGCTTTTTTTCTCAGCTGCGTTCTAACTAGTGCTTCATTCTTTTATTTAAAAATATGTTAAAAATCCTTTCAACACAAACTACTATATAAGAGGCTACCTCCAAAAGGTTTGTTTAGAATTTGTTTTATTTTTAAAGCTCTGAATTAAAATAAAAAGCAAACAAAAGAATAATGTTACTGTGCACAGTTCTCCAGTACTGATTGGAGAAATAATCTGTAAGTTTCATCAACTTGGTATTAGAAGCAAGAAGAAAATGTCTGTTTCTGCCTACAGCTTTCACTTAATTGGAAATTTAGCTTTAAAAATGACAGATTTCTCAGGATTCTCTGTATCGTCTGAAATCTGTACCACAGAAGAGACTAGAAAGCAAATTTATTGTACTCATGAAGTAAGCAGTCTCTTGTGGTGCCCACTGAAAGTAATTTGTGTAAGATAGTAATATATTTTCAAATACTCATTCAGCTTTTATCAGAAACTTGGAGGCAAATCTAGCTTAGCGCAAGCTGCAAGACAGTAGACATCCTTCACTGTCACTATTTTCAGTAAAAGCAGCTAAAGATCCTCAGCGCTGTGTAAGATCCAATCCCTAATGTTCTTGTATACACAGTAAACTGAATTGCTGACAATTAATTTAATTAGTACGTGTTTTTTCCTGAATTTGCGGGCTAATAATAGTAGCATAGATATATATTCTTTGTATGACTCAAAAGAAAATCTTTAAAGCTGCCTAATCTCCGTTTTCAGAAATACACTAGGAACTACAATAAAGCTAAGTTCCTAATGTATTATTACTTTTGAAAATGAGCTGAAGATGCTGAATGAATTATACCTTTTCTAAAATCTCATACCAGTTATTAATGTACAACAACAATGACATTTGTAATGCATTTTTTTCTAGACAAAAGCTCTCATGGACAAGCTTCAGAAGACTGTATCCTCTGAAGGAAGATTTAAAAACCTTAGAGAAACGCTTAAAAAGTATGCTTCCCTGACACATACAACTGTGTTTTGTTATTAGCAGTGGATAGTACACATTAAAGATGAATTAGCTTTGATAAAGCTTTAATAATTAATATAATATTGGATAATATTTTTCCCTAATAAATGTTTCAATTCTAGTTTTATTGCATTTTGCGTTGTTGATTTGCTTAATAGCCTGTAGTTTGGTACCCCCAATAGATAAAGATCATATCTCCAGAGAATTAAAGAAACAAATGAAACTATTTTTCTGTGTGAATGCTCCCTGTTGGGACTTTACTTACACTGATAAACTTTTTCAATAAGTGTAAAGCCAGGTTTATAAATTAAAGTTCTTATTCAAAAAACAGGATTCCAAATAGTTGTTGTTCCAAATAAGAAGTTTGGGACTTACAGCTAAGCCTGAATCAGATCAAAGATCCATTTACCCCTTTGTCTTGTTTCTGACAGTGACAAGTAGCTAATGAGTGGAACGTAAAAGAAGTACAAATGAACAGCGACATTTCCTCTCCTGTACCCTCCCAGCCCTCTGTTGTCTGCCACCTCATAAAATGTCTTAGTTTTTCTGTACAATAGTCCTTGCCTGTTATTTTTATTCAGTTGATTTGCCAGGTTGTGTTTGACCTTATGTAATGTCAGTATCTAAAATAAGGTAGGGTTACATAATAGGCAAGGGTTCTACAATTTCTGCATGGACTCCCAACTGCTTGAATATAAAACTTGGGGTTTTTTGCAAGTTCTGTAATTAAAAGTAGGCTTTCCAGAACTGAGAAAGTTGGGCTTATTTAGCTTATAAAAGAGATGGTAGCTTTCCAGTACAAGAAAGCTGAGGAGGAGCTCTTTACCAGGGAGTGAAGGGATAGGACAAGGGGTAATGTTTTTAAGATGAAAGAGGGGAATTTAGAATAGATATTAGGAAGAAATGTTTTAGTGTGAAGATGGCAAGGCACTGGAACAGGTTGCCTGTAAAAGCTGATCACACCCCACGCCTGGAAGTGTTCAAGGCCAGATTGGATGGGGATTTGAGCAACCTGATCCAGTGAAAGGTGTCCCTGCCCATGGCAGGGGGTTTGGAGCTGGAGGATCTTTGGTCCATTTCAACCCAAACTGTTCTATGAGTCTATGATTCTATGATTGAGTGGTACAACTAAGTTAAATGATCTTGAGAGAAGGAAAGAATTGAACTAAGTGAATAGTTACTGGAATATTTTTATATATATATATATATTATTTTTTTTTGGAGTTAGCAAATTTTTACCTAAAAGAATACATTGGGTAGCTAATCACTTTTTGAAAAATGTTTTTACTCACATTATATGAACAGGTACTTTTATACATCTTTCAGTTAATGTATTGCTTGCCTGTGTACAACAATAATCCTCACAATATAAAAATTACCCAGAGTGAAGTGCTGTGCTAAGCATTGTCTGCCTAAGTTAACAATATAGCCATCACCCTGCATTCTTCTTATGCCAGAGTTTCAGAAAACCAGGTTTGCTACTATTTCTGCTGAGGCAAAAATCAGTGAGCATGGAGCGATGATTTTTGCAATAGGGAGGCAACAATCACTATCCCATTCCTCCTGTCCCTTCAATAAAAGAAAATTCCAGTTCTCCAGGATTTCTGTTACCAGTTTTCCAGATCATCTCTGCTGCCTTTCTGTCTTTCACTTTTTTTCCTTGTGTTCCCTGCTGAAAGGCCTGAATAGACTCAGACAGAACAGTATATACATACATGCATGTACACTTATATGTATGCATACATATATGCGTTTATATGTGTGTAAGCATATATAAGTATGTACATACATGTGCGTGTATATTTACATATTTATCTGTAGATATCTCCACAAGCACATGCGCGTGCTCACACACACATACCCTTTCTATATCAGGATGCTTACATGGCTATAGAACATAAACCACTCAGAAAAAGCATAAATAATAAATTCAGAATAAATAATAATTCAGAATAAATTCAATTTGTAGTGGGCAAAGCAAATACAACTCAAGTGAAGTGAGTGAAGCTCTTTGTCTTAGGAATGAATGTAACCCACTGATCAGAAGTATATTAAGTAATAAACAGTTTGTATGAGCTATAAAAAATACAGCTTGTGAATTTAGCTACAGGCAAATATACTGCCTTCTTGTTCACAGTTGTAACCCGCCTGCTGTTCCGTACCTTGGAATGTACCTGACAGACCTGGCATTTATTGAAGAAGGAACACCAAATTTCACTGAGGAAGGCCTTGTCAATTTCTCCAAAATGAGAATGGTAATTTTCTGGCCCTTATGTGCTTTCCAAACAGGCGTTTAATTAAATGAATTAATTATTGATTTAATTATAACTCCTTTGAATCTAACTTCTAAGATGCAAGTATATTGGTATCATGAAAGATAGGTGGCTATTTGAAAGCAGTAACTTGACCCAGTCTTCTATCACCACCTTCTGGTAAACCAGTATTTTTGTAGGGTGAGTTTGCCTCCAGTTTGTTCTCTGAGCAATAAGAGAAGGAAAAAGCAGCTGCCCAAAGATTGTGAAGGTGCAGCGAAGGCTTTTTGAACTAACTTAAACTAAAGGAGTATAGTGATTCATCAGAAAGCAGTAATCATAATCTCCTTTTCAAGCATGCTAGATTCTATCTATAAAAGCCTTTTAAAGTTGGTTTCTCTCCAGCTACCATGTGATGGTGTTTTGTAACAACTCAGAGGGAAGCATGGAAATTTCTAATCTCAGTTTAATGCCCTTTGCTACATTGCAATGTATGCATATACATTGCAGCAGTTACTCAAGGCAAAGAGAAGAGAGATTATCGGTACAGGGAGAGGGGAAACAGGGTGGTTCACTTGAGGCTGACTGAACAATAAATGGTTAATTTAGGAAAATTATATCTTTGGAAACTATTAGGAGATGATATCTGCCTTCCCCTTCCCTCCTCTCAGGATAAACTATATAATTTGGTACAAAATTCTTGCCTTATGTAGCTTAGCTGAAGTCAAACTGCAGTTGTAATCACTCATATATCTGTTTTCTTTTGAAAGATCTCCCATATTATCAGGGAAATACGCCAGTTCCAGCAGACCTCCTACCGCATAGAGCATCAGCAGAAGGTGAGGCTCTTCCTGGTCACTGTTAACAACTAAGGAAATCAAAGCTGTCGTAGCAATTGGTTGTAAGATACAGCTGTTGTTGAAAGCTAAAATCAATATATTCTGCTCTGACACACTGAGAGGAGAGGACAGACAGAAATACAGACAGGTAGTCTGAGGCTGTAATGCCTTCACCCTGGTAGAAACACTTCATCTGACACTGTGTATAGAAACAAGTTTTTTTCTCCTTCTCTGGAAGCTTTCTTGGGATGGCACCCTTCATTGGTCTAGCATAGATGAATATATGAGGGTACAAGAGAATAGCTTCAAAGGGAAATGTGTTCTCCCTGCCCATCTGGAAGCATAATTCCACAGAGAATTCCAGAATCCTGGGATTAGGAGACAGGCTATGGTCCAAGCACCTGTTGTGTGCATCCTCCAATTCTTTTCTTCTTGTCCCTCATGAGGGCAATGAAAATTTGCCTAAAGCCAGTCTTTGCCTTCAGAGATTTCATCTCAGGCTCCAGAAGAGCCATCTGGTCTTAGATAACTTGGTCAAGGATTTGTCCATTCCTAAAAGTCTGTATTCCTGAAGTGCTGCTAGTGGAGCTTTGCACCATTCAAACAAGCTGTTATGTTTCTCAAGAGAACAGGAGAGAATCTCAGGATCAGAAAAGGGCTGAAGGGGAAAAGAAAAGCAAAAAAAAACTTTCGTGAAAGTAACTTGCAATCTGTTCATCTGTGTTTTCTGCATTCCAGGTCACTCACTATTTACTTGACAAGACACTCATCATAGATGAAGATACCTTATATGAGCTTTCCCTAAAGATTGAACCCAGACTTCCCGCCTGAAGAACCAGCTTTGCCTCAGAGTCTACAGAAAGCTTTAGTACAATGAACAAAATCATGCATGCCAAGTCCTAAAGACAGCAAGGGAAATACTGAGAAGAGTGCAAGCTCTCTTTTCCAGTAAGAGATACAAAGCCTCACTGCATTTCCCTCTCAGGCAACAAAAATGAGAATTGGAAATGGAAGACGATCATGCTTCTTACTTGGATTAGGTGATTGCTGCTTTGCAAAGATAATGTTTTGCAGTAGGGAGTATACATTTAAAGGAAAATAGGAGACTTTCCTGTGAACGGTACTCATTGTAGCCATCTTATGTGACGAATTAAGGGGACAGATTTAAATAGTGGTTATATACCCAGGTATATTAAGATCCATGAGCAAACTGAGATGGCTGTGATGTGGTCTGGATTGATGGCTAACTATGTTTTTGCTGAGGCAGTAATGGTAGTAGTGTCCTCATATTGTGTTAACTTCATTGAAAAACAGGATCTTAACAGTCATCTGCTATCTTGAAGTGACAGTAAGATAGTACCTAGGATCTTCAGATCTGCAGTTGTTCAAAATGCTTGCTATACATTTAACGCTACCCTTTATAAAGTGCTACCTTCTTTAAACGTTTTGTCAGCCTTTTCTAAGCTGGTCAATTTTACCTATAAATAAACTGTAAATATTTTTTTCATTAATACACAGAATATTTACAGCATGGAAAGCAAATGAACTAGTTGAATAGTTGTAAATAGTTGCCACCCTTGCAAGCTTCAGCTGGGAAATGCAATGCTAGAAGCTGTACCTGAGACTCGAGAAATCCAGACACACAGTGAATGAAATGGTTAGTCACGTTACACATAGCCCTGAAAAAGGCACGTTATCTTTTTACACCTCCTGCAGCTTCTCTGACAAGTCAGGCTACAGAGCACTTTCTGGACACACTGTGGGGAGAAATACATGTCTGATCTGTCAATGGGTAGTGATCAGCAATGAGTACTGGGAGCTGGCATGACAGTGTGGTTTTACGTGGAACCAGTGGTTTGAAGTATGTCAAATGTTTTATTTGGTCATTTGGCACTGACTTAGTTCTAAAATTGTTCACATCCGCGGCAAACTTTGAATGCCAGAAAATGCAAACTATATATTTTTATCTGAGCTAGTAATTATAATTTGCATATGGGCATATGTTTAAGAAAATGTGCTATTTGTAAATGTTTTCAAAGCCTATGCTTTTGTGACACAGTAGGTAGATAGATCTCATTTCTACAGCTAGTTGGCACTTACTAAATTTTCCCAATCAAGGGCGGCTTGTGGCAGCTTCATGGAAAGTGAACTCAAATGCATGCTGTGAAGTGCATCATAGTCCAAAATGCAGAAACTAGCACGGCTGAAAAAATTGGCTGGAACAGTGTCCTTGCTTTTACAATTCTACTCAGCCAGTTGAAGAAATAGGGCTATTTCACTGTATACCTCCCTTAAGTCCTCTCAGGGAGACAGATGTTTAATATAGCTTGTGACCTAGGCCTGTTTGATCTGACATTTCCTACTACAGTCATGATGATTCTTAACACTGGTGATGAAAAACAGACCTGCCTGGCTTGTGGTTTTTGTCTTTATTTGCACTTTAGTTATATTGCTGGTTCAGCCCAGAGCTGCACAATAAATTCCATTCGTTCTGTCTGAGTAACTGCTAGCATTTATAAATGTACCTTAGCAACTGTAAATTTCATTAAGGTTCTTCACCTCAAGGACCCTTTCTTTGTAAATAACTGCATGAGGGAACATCACAAATACTGAAAAACTCCTTGATTAGAAAGCTAGACAGCAACAGAAAAGGGAATTCCAGAAACATTTCACATAGTTCTGGCTAATGATTGCTGTAGAAATGAACATGGAAAATGTTCCTTATAGAAGATTTTTATTGTCAAAAATGTGCTTGTTCTTTTCATTAATGGCTGGCAAGAAGCTGATTGCATCCCAATGCATGCTATAGGAAAAAAAAAAAAAAGCATGGTTTATTTGGACCACAAAATACTGTGTATTTTCTGTACAAAAGCAGTTACGATATGGTGGTTTCATAGAACACTTCAAATTAATGAAGAAGTTGGGGAAAAGTGGTCCAAAAAGTGATTTCTTAACTTAGTTCTATTGTTTTTCTGTTAACAAAGAAAATACATACTGTCAATGTCTATTGGCATCTCTGCTATATGCTATTAACTGCTGCTTTCTCTGCCTGTACCCCATTTTACCAAACTTCGTTGATATTCTTAGGGTTACAGGGTACACTTCTTCATCTTACTCCTTTCACAGTTTGTTATTTTGTACTTTATGTGTGTGTGTTGGTTTTTCAGAGTTACAAAATAGTCAATGCATTTTAATACTTGCAGTACACGGGGGCGGTGCTGTGCTCATGGTACAGTATTACGAGTTAACTGAGAGGAAGACAAAAGATTAGACATGTTTTTTTAAAAGGTGCCAAGCATCCATATCTTAAAAACAGTAGACAATGTGGTAGTTCAGCCCCTCTGTGAAAGCATATACTATTTATATGCCTGAAATTACCTCTAGTGTCAGTGGCACAAGGTAGTTTAGAAGCACTAGAGTAACTAGATGCTTGATTTGTGTTCAGATCAACAACAAGAAGAAAACCAAAAACAAAAACCAAAAAAAACCACGTTGTGGTCACAGTAATGTTTGATTTGCTGATGACTAATAATGATCTTTGTGGTTGGGGATACAACACATTCATTAAAATACAAGAGGTGAATACTCAAATAAGTGAGCAAGCATCTTGCAATCCACAACCCTAGCCAGTGTTGCAGCCCTTGGAACCATAACAAAAGCTGGAGACAGCTGTTCTGCAGAAATCCTACACAGTCAGTGTTAAGTAGTGTGTCTGACCCACAGTTGGATTGTGTATTTCATGTGTAAGTCGTTTGAATGCCTCTGCTACAGTACTGCTGCAGTGTTTGAGCCATGGCAATAGTTAGTAGGCAGCAGCAACCTACTTTATGTGAGGCTTTGATTAGTACATCTATATAACCAGCTAATGCAGAGATCTCCCCGTACAGTGCACAGGGATTGTGGAGCTCCTTGCTACTGGCTTCTCTGTGCCCCTCCATGACAGCCATATAATACATAAAGATAGAAATCTCAGTCATAAAACACCCACTGTTTGCCTCTGATGTTATGGAGGGTGTCTCCAAGTGAGGACTTTGTCATTTGGATCTTGCTGTCTTTTAGGATCTTGCCTATTACAGCTTTTATGCCAGGGAAGAAGAACAGACTTGCTTTTCTGCAGCTGGAGCTTAAAAAGCCCGGATGATTCAGGATTTGTAAGAAAAAGAAGGGCTGAAGTGCTTATCACTTGCCTTTCTTAGCTCCTCAGCCCTACTACGCCAGTCAGATACGACAGCAGTTCTCATGTTGGAGCGGCTGCTCCCTTCAGTACTCTCTGGACAAAAACGCCTCAGGGTGTACAGGCTGGACAGCTGCAATGGGGATAGTGTATTTCACCCACTGGTTCAGCAGTGGGCACACTTGCCAGCCAAGTCCAAGGAGAGTTTTGCAGTATTTCTTTTATTGCATAAGTAGCAGCCCGGATTGAGCCCATAGTAGTCTGGGAACCTGGGCAGCAGCACAGACACGTCCCCTTACATGTGACAGAGCACTTGTCACACGCTAATACGGGGCTAGAGTTGCCTTCACCCCAGCCTTCACTCCCCACAGTCCGTCTCCTCCCCCAATGAAATTCACCAGTATTCTTAGTGGACTGAACCCATGATTAGTCATCATGTAGGAGAAAAAAGACATCCATTGAGTTTACAGTGGCAGTTGTCTATATTCTGTCCTTTCCTTTCAGCTAGTCCTGTAACACACAAATGTGTAGCTTAGTAGTGAGAGATGATACTGGGACTGATCACCCTTATTTAAATGTAAGGAAGAGGTCTCAATTCTCTTCCTGCTTTCTTAGTTTTTAATACTGATTATTGTTCTGTAGGATTAAAAGGAATTTAACTATATAAGGTATTTATTAACTTTACACAGGACCTGTTAATTTTCCCAAATTTTCCTTCATAATCACTATTTATTGTAAAAGTTTTACAAAAACATTGTTTTATTTGTATCAGGATTCGAACTGTCCTTTCACTCTTGTCAGCAACATTAAACTTAGATATATGATTTAAAATTCGCACCAGTAGAGACATTTTTGCCCACTTATAATTGTTATTTATTAAGGGCAAAGTCCTTCAGACCTCATTCTGATAATACCTTAGGCTTCACTGAGAGCTTTTAATGAGTAAGTTATTTGGGGATCCAGCTCTCAGGTATTTGCCTGACAGTTTTGCCTCCAAAGGTCCAATGTCTCTGTGTAGGATGCTTTGTGTCCTATAACACGGCTTAACTATGGTTGTTTTGTTGTACCTTTACTTTTGAAATAGTCTCTGAAGTTTTGTTCTTTAGAATAGATGTATGTTTATTTGACAGATGTATCTATATTGAACACGTTACTTAGTGCACATGTTTTTGCATGTATTGTAACTTATCTTTTGACCTGAGGTTATTGCTTTATTGTTAGTAATGCATATCAGGCAGGGTGTTGTGCCTATATGCTAAATAAAAATTCTTTTTTTCCTCAGTTTCAAGAATCCTTACTGGTATCTGTTTATTTTATTACCCCCAATGGTAAATATTTGAATCTACTTCTGAATTATTGAGTCTTTTAGAGAAACACAGGAGTGGAAAGGACAAACCATTAAGAAGGAGGGCAAAAATCAGAGTAGTCTGAGTCTCTTTAATGGGAAAGAATGGTTGAATTATTGCATTTTGTTCTTTGTTTGCTCCTGCTGCATTGCAGCTGCTGTGGGCAACATTGGGAGTACTGCTGATTTTAACTTGGAAGAGGAAATGAAGCCTACTTCATACACAACTAGAAATACTGATCCACTGTGAAATGTACAGCATAACTAACTAAATAAGACATGTAACGGATTAAACTGAACCAGCCACAGAACTCATTTTAATTCAGCTGAGGACAGCCTCTCTTCTCCCATGCCCTTATTCTCTTTGTAGGAAGGTAAAAGTAGGTGGTATTTAGTTATGGTTTCAGAAGTTGTTTAAGGACTTCCTATTCCAATAGAATATATTCTTTAAGCAGAGGTAATGAATTCTATAAACAGAGAGTAAATAATGTTGTCTCTAACTTATTTATCCCATTGTTTTGGGTTTGGGCTTTTGTCTAAACATCCCTAGCCTTCTCTTGGCTTTCCTTGGATTTAAAGAAATAGTATACCCACATTTAGTATCCAAGTAAACACAGAACACTTACTAGATTTGTAAGCATGGTATGTTCCCCCTCTTGCTATAGGCAAACAAGTCACAGAGATAGAATGACTTGCAAATTGAAGGAAAATAGTTGATAGAGGTTAAGGCTACAAAACCAAGTCTCCAGCTTCTGTTACATGCTTTAATCACTGTTTACTGTTTTCTTTTATTGAATTGGGCAATTTCTTTAAGAGAGAAAGTTCCCTATTAAATTTCTTTCATCAGTTAACATGTTTTAAATAACTAAACAGTAATGGCACATCAGGTCTTTGTAAGACGAAGTTAAAGCAAGTAATGTATTAAAATCAGCATCTAGCCAACCTTCTATGGCCTTGCAGTCACATTTTATGAAATCATTTTACAGTTTTAGTATTTCACATAAAAACTGACATTGAATGACAGAGCAACTTGCTCTTGAAGTTGTCAGATATTTTCAGTGCAGGAAAGAATCAAACTACTTGTCATGCAGCTCTGTTTAAAAATACTGTGGGATAACTTTAATTTCAAATTGGTTTCCCCACATTTTAAACCGTTTCCTTGACCTTATGCCAAGGAGTTGGCTGATTTTATATATTTCTCCTAAGGCCATTGAAATAGGATCATAGAATCACAGAATGGTTTGGGTTGGAAGAGACATTTAAAGATCATGTATTCCAACCAACATGCTGCCCAAGGCAGGGACACCTTCCACTAGGTCAGGTTCTTCAAAGCCCAGTCCAGTCTGAGCTTGAACACTTCCAGGAATGCAGCATCTACAACGTCTCTGGGCAACCTGTTCCAGTGCCTTACCACACTCATCATAAAAATGTCTTCCTTAGGCCCAGCCTACATCTACTGGCTTTCAGAGGAAAACCCTTGCCTCTTTTTCCATCACTACAGGTCTTGGTAAAAAATCTTTCTCCACCTTTCTTATAAGCACCATTTATATATTGAAAGACTGCAATAACATTTCCCTGGAGCCGCCTTCTTTTCTCATGTAGCCTTATCTGCCTTCAAACCTCTGATCATTTTCATGGCCCTCCTCTGGACTCACACCAACAGGTCTTTCCTGTGCTGGGAAGGACCAGAGTTGAAGGCAGTACTCCAGGTAGGATCTCACCAGAGTGCTGCAGAGGAGCAGAATTGCCTCCCTCGACCTGCTGGCCATGCTGCTTTTGATGCAGCCCGGGGTATGGTTGGTCTTTCGGGCTGCAAATGCACATTGCCAGCTCATGTCCAGCTTTGTGTCCATCAGTATCCCAAAGCCCTTCTCTGCAGGACTGCTCTCAATCCATTCATCCCCTAGTCTGTACTGATAGAGGAGATTGCCCCAATCCAGATGCAGGATCTTGCACTTGCACCTTGTGGAACTTCATGAGGTCTGCACAGCCCCAATTCTCCAGCCTGTCAAGATCCCTCTGGATGACATTCCTTCCCTCTAGTGAATGAACTGCACTACTCAGCCCAGTGTCATCTGCAGGCTTGCTGAGGGTGCAGTCAGTCCCATTGTCTATGTCATTAATGAAGATATTAAATAGTTTTTATTCCATTATGGACCCTACAGGGACACCACCGGTTACTGGTTTGCACTTGGAGATGGAACCACTGACTGTAACTCTTGAGGTGCCACCATCCAGCCTTATTTATCTAACAGTCCATCCACTACCTCCATCTCTCTCCAATTTTGAGACAAGGATGTTGTAGAGGGTCATGTCAAAGGCCTTACAAAAATCTAGATAGATGACAACAGTAGTTCTTCCCTAGTTCACTAATGCAGTTACTTTGTTGTAGAAGACCAGTAGATCAATTAGCCACAATTTGGCTTGTTGCTTGTCTCTCATCAGCTCCCTGCCTTCTGTATGTTGTAACATGTCTTCCAGGATCATCTGCTCCGTAATGTTACCAGGCACAGAAAGAACATGGTTTATTGATCAAGAAGTATTTAGCAAGGCCACAGCTGTTTTCTACGTTTTAGTATGTTGCAAGAAAACAACTAAATACTCTGTAAAATTATAGACTTGCTGAAATGAGCAAATATCCAAGGAAATCTATTGACACACATTCCTTTTTAATATTGACTACAAGCAGGGAGGAGCTAGCAGAGATAGGATGTTCAAAATCCTCAGTTCAGTGAAGAAGAAACTGAAATTGGTCTTGACTGATAGTGCAAAGACAATAAATGGGAATTTTGAAGGCTGAACTAGGCCTTGACAGTTATATTCTAATGTTCTGTCTCTATCTGTGTAAGGCCTAAAAAATGTAAATTTGAGAGAGCACATCACTGCTTGAAATTTCCAGTTTTGAAGAGGACTGAAGAAATAACTGTGTTAATTCTAATTCCTTGACTGCTGGAGCCAACCCTGTGCATGTGGGTTGGTAAGTGCAGTAGCAAAAGCCATTTAAAACTTGTTTTGCTCTAGGTAGTGTCTTCACTGTGCAAAGCCACTTTGAGTGAGACACCGCTGTCCTGTACTAATGCACATGGTGTGCACAGGCCTACGGGGACAGATCAGAAACAGAGGAGAAATTGTTACTGAAGTCTTGTGTTCTCTCCTGCTTTTCTTCCTGGAAGCTCTTCACTTATAGAGATTCGGGATAATATGTATATATCAATTTTTTCAGCCAGAGAAGATATAAAGTCCCATCAATGCCTTCTGAATTCCAATTCGTTTCCTGCTAAAATTTCATCTACAATAGGAAAGCCATCTGAAAAAGGGCACCTTTTCCTTCTCTAACAATTCCTGCTGGAGTTTCCACGTGAAAAATTGCATGGGTCAGAATGGTAGAAAGAGGGAAGTTGTCCAGAGTTCAATGTATTTGAATATGTTTGTTTCTCTAGTTGTTACTCTCTTGAACTGATCAGAACTGATTAACTTTGCCATTTTAGTAATTTTAAATTAACTGCTGAATCTTTAGTAGTACTTCATGAGGGAAATAAGACTTCATCTGTGGAAATACTAGTACTAGAGATCCAGCTCTGTGGTTGGGGTGTGTTTTGAGGAGAAAGCAGTGGCCTGCTGGACTGTGAGCCTCCATCACCAGTAGTGGCTGGCCCTGTAGCAGCAGCAGAAGGAAATTAATATCCTCCACTGGGTCACAGAGCAGAAGATGTCCAAATCTCCTCTTGTAAAGCAGTAATGTTTCTAATTGTGTTCTCAACATATACCTTTAGGAGAAAATAGCAATTCAATGAATACAATAACTCTTCTAAAATTCATTAAATGAGACAAAAAATGTCATCAAAATGTCTTAAAAGAGCAACATTTCAAAGGGCTGAAAGTGTCTGAAACAGAATTGTTGCCACTTTGACACACATGATCTACACTAGCCAATTCCTTCCTTCAGTCTTGCCACTCTAATTAAAAACATATGAATTGTGATACTGTACAATGGAGCCTGCAACACAGCTGGCAAAAATAATGTGATCACTTTTCAGGCAATTGTGCTGAAGCCCACACAGTTCTATTGTAAGGATTCCTGCTTTTCCAAAGGGGCAGCTCCACTTTTAAGAAAATCATCTCTCTTCCCTTTTGCCAGAAAGCACATAGCTAATTATAAAGAACTTTTCCTACAGTATGTGGTACAAGTTCTGTGAAGAGAAACTTCAATAACTTAAAATAACTGCAGCTATTTTTAACAGGTTGATTGGATCTAGTTCAGTTCTTTATTTAGTAGGTATGTATTAGCATCTGAAACTGCATTCCTTTGGAGTAATCGTAACTGTAGGAGGACTGTCCTGTATCTACTTATGCACTTGGTCATAGTGACCTTGTGTCCATGCTTAGCACCAAGTACTTCCTCAAATTCTGTCAACTTCAGTGGGATATAAATGGCTGAATACCACCTCAAAATGGAATGTTTTTCCAGTTGGAAAAATAGTGACTGCGTATAAACTATGTAAGTGGATATCAAACATCCACTGTCACAGAGAAATCTCAGTAAGAGGTCTGGTAATCATTTCATAAACAGTTATATTTACTCCCAAGATAGTATGCTTCACTACATTATTCTAAGTCTGTCTTTAGGAATCTCAAGAATTAAAGACCCATTGAACTTGAAAATTGGTGATTGCCTTTGCATCGGGGCAAGTCAACTGCTAGCTTATAAGGATATTATATGTAGTAACTCTTTGCAGCTGTACAATAGCAGAGCTGACTCCAACAGCAGGAGAGCTAGGGATTACTGTCCTTGCCAGCTCTTCAGAGCAAACACAGCATCCTCTAATTCCTAATTTCATACATATGCTAAGTAGGAATAACCAGGCTTATAACTTCTGTCTTGATTGCTTTGATTGCTAATAAATTATTTCCCACATACAGAAATCTGACTTTAATGATGTTTTCTTTGAAAGGAATGTGCTAATCAGAAAGGCCTTTCCATGAGACAAAATTACCTTCATGTGGTCTGCATAGCTAACTTCTCTGTTCAGCAGCTTCCACAATAAACTACAATGGAAAACAAATTATAGCTGAATTTCAGCTGAACTCCCTGTGCAGGGACAGATGGCATTAATGTGATGGCAATTGAATCAACACTCAGCTACTGCTAGCTTTCCAGTGCAAGCAATGAAAACAAGCAGCATTTTAATTGGGAAATTTCACATTCATATTTGGGTTAGGTAGAGATGAAAATAGGGCATTATTTGTGGATGGTTCTCAGCAGCCCAGCTGTTTCTGTAACTGAGTTCTTCACAAAATAGATCAAAGAACAGTACTATGACTGAGCTATGTTTTAAGTATTAATGATATACTCTTCAGAAGTCATAAGGGAACTTGCTAACGCTGTTTGCCAGGTGTTTGCAGCGTAGCTAGCAGCCAAGTTTTGTTTGCACCTTCTGTTTCTCCAGCCTCTGAGCTGGCAAATAGCTTAAACACCTGCATAAGCCACCAAGGCACTTCAGTTCATGGTATCACGTACTTTGAGGTGAAGGTCTTCGTCTATTCAAGGCCTTTGTGAAAGAGTCTGCCTTTAGCCTAAAACTCAAAATGAGGTACACACCTCAGTCTTCAGCTGCAGAACTGAAGTATGGGGGCTGCATTGCTGGTAAAGAGATGATAGCCACCACAGAAGAAGTGTTAGCTCACAGCTCAGCATTAAATGCAGGCTGGGGAGCTTGCAGTTGGAGCAAAAGAACTGACACAAAGGAATTCTCACCAAGCAGGAAAGGAAAAGCTGGTTTCTGTTTTCTTTGCCCATTCCTGTACAGGGGTGGATTTGTGGTGCTCATGTTTCTGATTCGTGTTACCTCAAAAGAGATCCTCAATTGGATTCTATTTTTTCTATGAATAATACAAACATAGTATTGGGTTGATAAAAAGTGTGTGTGGTAGAGAAAGGGTGTTTCAAATACTTGGTAGTCCAGATGCATTGATCTGTATTGCTATTTCAGTTTTAATTATGGTGGGCATGCATGGCTCTCATTGATCCAAACAAGTTATGGCTTTCTGGGGAGAGATGTCTATGTTCTGTCAAGTTTCAAAAATCTGAGATATGGGGTTAGGAAATTGCTATGTGTCATTCATGGAATATTAAATGTACAAAGGATAAAGCATTTTAAAGATTTGGATTTTTAAAAGCTGCACACTGCTAGCCTCTGTGTTCCCCCTCAGCCCTGATACATGTTCAGCTTTGGTGGGAGCAGAACTAGGTGAATGAAACTGATTATTCTTTTTTGCTTTCCAAATCACCGTATACTATTTTTTCATCTGCTTCACCAGGGTGTAGCGATGGTAGTATTAAATAGAACACTTCAGATACCCTCCTTTCACAATTCATATTTCTGAACTGTTGTAATTTGAGATAAATTAGAGCCAGTTTTGTGACTAACTCAGTTGCCATAGGTAACTTCATTTTTCTGAAAGCTAACTGCATGCTTTTGAGATGGTAGTGTTCTCTAAATTGATAACACAGGGCATTGCTATGCAAAAGGGCCAATGCTTATACTCAACAAAGGCCATCCTCAAGCTGGCAGAAAAGGAGCTGCACCTGCGAGGAGGGGTGAATAGGGTGGGTTACTCTAAACCGACCAACAGAGTATTCCATCCCAGATATGTCATACTTGGTATAAATTTGAGAGTTCATGAGGGTCTCATTCTTCTGTGATGGCCAACGTCCAGTAAGAACATTGTTTGTCTGGTCGCTCCTAATCTCAGATCCATGCATTCCTCAAGCCAGTTCCTGAGCCCAGCTCGCTCCTAGATGTGACTCCATTCCCTCGTGTCTGCTCTGCATTTGTGGTGACATACAGTCATTGAAGAGTGGGGTCTCATGTATTTGTATATATGTTATTACTTTCTAAATATTTCCACTGTTATCATTATAATTCCATTAAAACTGTAGTTCTAGTTTCCAACCCATAAGCATTTTCCTCTCTTTTCCCTCCCCCCTTCCATTGCAGAGGAGAAGATGTGATAAGGGCTGGGGGGGTGGGGGTGCGGCAGGTAAAGGCAGATGTTGAAGGCTCGACTGCACAGCTTTAGCTGCCAGATTTGGCCACGTTGGGCTAAACTGTGACGTGGACCCCTCTGCCTTAGAAAGAGTCAAACCCTGATGTTTTTAATTAAGACATAAGGGGAAAAAATAATGCCCACTGCAATCTCAGTTCTTTCCAGACCCTGTTCCCTGCTCCCACCCATTTCCATATGAGTTGTGTAAAGGTAGATTTATCCTGTACTTTATATCTCTCAGAGTTAGTCAGGCAGGCAAGACAGTCCAGCACAGAAGCTGCTTTTAACATTTGTCTTTCAGCTATTACTAACTGGGTCCTTTGGGACGAAGCAGCGGAGGTATGTTACATCATAGGCATTTGGCCAACCATTTGCGGACACGAACTCTTTCCCCTTGAGAAGTATTTGAATCATCCAACTGTTAGATGCCCCTATTCTGCCACATCCTGGGCAGGACAAGGGCACCCTTGTCTGAGCAAATGTCACTCATGTAACCCAGTAAAATATGATTGGACACTGCAGCAATTATTTTCATTTCCAACACCTCCTTTTGCCCATCTCATATTACCTGTCAATGCACCAACTTGTTATTCTCTTTACACTGTGGGCTTGCTGCAGGCAGCAGGGCGTCTCTACCTTCAGCTTCAAGGTCAGTTTAACAACCTATATTGCTTTTCTCCTCAAACATTAGCTTTTCATATACAAAGGCTGTTAAAAATCAATTCAAAGCACCATAGGATCTGGTGTAAATTGGTTATAATTTATTGATTCACATAAATAACTGGTGTGGGAAAAAATGTGTTAGCCCACTGTGCAGCTGCTTTAAATGCTGACGCTTAAGTAAGTGTTTAAGTAAGGGAACAATAAGTTTCTTTGGAGACGTGTAACAAGTTCAGAGAAAAAAATCTGTAATTCTTTTTGTGATTTCATTGATTCAGAAGGGCAAACACTTCCAGCACTATTGTTGGGCTTTGTTAAGAGAGTTTGGGCTTCTGAGTTTGGTCTTGTGGGTTAGCCCTTCCACAAACAGAACACAAAATCATGCTGTTACTAAGGAGTAGTTGTTTGATCTATGAAGAGTCTTTTCCATGTCTTCTCTATTCATATGCACCCATTGAGACACTCATAGTCTGGATTTCTTTCCCCCCAAATTATTAGGTTTTTATAACCATTCACTGACCTCTTTTCAGGTCATTACAAGAAGACAGAAAGTGAAATTGAATTTATTTTTTTGATAGAGATATTCCATGCTGTGATTGAAGTACAGTTAGACTGATGTCTGAAGTGACACTGTTTCTTTTTTTTTAGCTTAAACCCAGACCAGTCAGAAATGTTCATGTCTTGCTCAGGGTAAGAAACTTGCTCAGCTATGAGAAACTGAAAAAAACCCACAAATATTGCTTTATGAAATTTAATGTTCTAATTTTTTTCTAACCTGTAGAGTGATACAGCAAAACAAGAGCAATGTAAACTGTTTTCTGGGCATCTAAAAATGGTGTTTCATGCCTGTAGTCACTTGTGGCATTTATTTAAGGTGTTCTTAAAGTGCCAGCAACTTCCATAAATGGGCAGAGAAAACTTTCCACTGGCATCCGTAGGCTTTAGCTCAAGCTAAGAATGACTCAATGGAGTTGCTTCTTTAATATAAAAGACCAGGCTCCTTCTTTCTCCACCACACGAAAGTTCAGCTTACTGCAGTGATTGCGTTAACTAAATGGCTTAACAGTTTAAGATGTGCGTATACTTTATCTGTGATTGTAAGCCTGTTTGAACTTTAGCAACGACTGCCATTCCTCTAAAACGTTGCTCAGGATCATATGGTCTGGCAAATACCACCACCCATGACATGGTTCAAATATGTAATCTAGTTCTATTTCTAGAAATGTCACTGTAACCCTTGTACCTTCCCTCCCTCCTTGGCTAAAAGCATATGTTCTGGTGTGAAATACGGGATAACCAATATCTGTCAAATACATTAAGAGAAAAAAAGCTGACAGCTTTCTCTTTTAAAAAAAGAATTCAAGAAAGTAAAGAATTAATAGCAGAAGTATTACTTTTTCAATAACAAATGTAGCAGTAAAACTCACAGGTTCCTTAAAAGGTAAAGAAGTGGCGTGTGCATTTCTTATAATCCACTTGCTCCTGAAGTTTCTAGAAAGGGATAGACTGGCTTCAGCTGTATGCAGCTCAAAGATCACTGTGTGCCATGGGACACAGCTGAGTCATTCCAAGAACAGTGGTGGCTGTGAATCAAATGTTCTGAAGACCCTCTGCAGCCTCTGACCACAACAGCAGGGGGAACGTGTGCTATGTCAGTTTGCTTAAGTTGTTGATTTAAAAGCAAGGTCTTTTTAGTGTTGGTGAGGGGCTTGCTGTACAAACATGGCATTTCTTTCAGAGAGGCTTTAATCTAGGCTTATCATGAATAAGAGGGAAAATAGGTTTAAGGGCCCAAAGTAAGCATTCTTCAATATTTTTCATCCTGTTGTTCAAACTCTGGTTACAAACAGCCCCTCTGTCCTAAATGATACTCACAATCTTTGGTCTTTTTCTCAGTCAGCACTAAATTTGCAGTAGTGTCTTCTGCTCAGTCTTGCTGCTCGCTTTTGTCTCTGCCCTCTGTGCATGATAATTGATACATATATCAAAATACAGTTTCAAACCCCAAATACATTTCTGTATAATAATGTCTTGAAGGCTGGTTACAGGTAGGTGAGCACGTCTTAGGGGTGATTAGAGAGAAAAAACCTTTGACATCTAAGATCATGACCTTTAAGACAGTCCATATTCGCTGATCACAAGTCATCATGGCATATGGGAATAATTCTTTGGAGAAGACACCACCAGTTTGAATTTGTTTACCCTTTATGGTGCTGATGTAGTGAGAGAATGGGAAGGAAGAAACCTTTCTTTTTAAGACACTAAACATCACATGCTGTACAGCTCAGGGGCTGTTTTTAAGTCAGTGCTGCATTTACTCCCCTCACAATTAACCACAGTAGACATTGATCCACAAGATGACTTGTGAGGAACTGATCAAAACTGTTCACTGTTGGAGGGAACCTTGTGTAAGGAGGATACACAGCAACTGTTTCTGAGCTAATTACTCTGTGTTTCTTCTCCATATTTTTGCTTTCTCTAAGTGATAATATAAGTACAAATGACCTTGGAATAAAACTTTAAAGGAATTGTTGCCAGCAACAAACTCCACTTGCAGAGCTACTGGGCTGTGGACCCTCTCCTGCCCTTGGACCAAAGGCACGTGTCATCCAGGAGGCATACAAAAGATGACCTGACTAGTTATCATGAGGCAAAACAAGTATCCAAAGTACAAACTGAATGACATAACGCAAGAAAAATGTGCAAAACAAGTATTCCAAGAGTTTTGTAAAGCTGTTAGATTAAAATAAGGGGAGCCATCAAAGTGTCTTGCAGCACACATGATTAACAAGAAAAAACCAAAACCTTCCCTGCCACTTTAGCTGTAGAAAAACCAGCGGGTGACACAACTACTTTACCCCATCACCTTCAGCAGTTAAAGGATGCTCAGTTGTGGGCATTGCTGAAGATCATGCTATCTGCAGAGGAAACAAAGACCGATGTGGTGTAAGAGCTGGGTGGCAGCAGAGCAGGTCAGCTTTGACTGTGATAAGGAAAAGCAGAAGATAAAAAACTCGAATAGGATCATTGCATGAGAGTCTGCAACCCTAGCACTCCCACTAGTGAAGTGGTGAGCCAAACCCAGTGATGATGTCATGTGAAGGAGAAGCAGGTGCATCCTCCCAGTTACAGCACAGTCTGGCACTGCAGTGCTCAGGAGGTCCATTTTTTTTGTATTTCTACAATCAGGTAAGGGATTTAAGAAGCTCATGCTCTTCCCTCCCTGATATTCCCTGCCTGCACTTCTTTCCATCAACCTGCAACAAGGTCAGTGCTGTCCTAGACTGCGGACTTCAGCTAGAACTGCAATTTATATTTCCTCACTGCAAAACGTCAGTTCTCATTTTTTCACTATGAACTGCTACGTCTCGTGATGTGCCTGCTTCTGCTGATCTGTATATAGAATATATAGATCTTCTTACAGTTTTGTCATAGCCTTACACTGAAAGAGTTCAACTTAGATCAATTCTCTGAATATTTCTTACACAATGTGCCAAAATTCCAATCTCATCAAACCAGTAAATAAGAGCTAATGTTCCAATACATCACATTTTGGAAAAAAACAGTCAGTGTATTATCACAGTGGTACACACTTGAGGTCTTATGTTATGAATCCCCAAAATCTATAAAATAAAATTATTAAAATTTATACCTCATAAAAAGTGTTGTGTCCAATACTATAGAAATTAGACCTCATTTGGACAACTGAAGAAGATATGTTCATAAAACTAAAAATCAATGCAGGTTAAACCCAGCCATTTCTGTCTTACACATTAAAGAAAAAGTCCAAAATCACACCTAGCTTGCAGTGCACTGAAAGAGGTTTAAAATTCTGCAAGGCTGGTGCAGTTACAATCCACTTTGAGAAACAAATTTTAAGTACAAAACCATAACTGGAAACAATTTAAGAATATTTTATCAGTACATTCAGAATTCCACTACAGAGGAGAAAACTTCTCTGCTTATCAGGAAGCATTCTAGATTATAGGAAAAAAAAGTGAAAGTAATAGTAAAAAAAAAAAATTATGGTACTGATAAAGACTTAAATTAACCAGGTCCTTGCTATAACAAAACCCCCTATCATATAATCTTACAGAGAAGTGTATCTATGTCCTCAACAGATATAATTCCTCAACTGCTCTGACAAGGAAGATCCCTAACCACAGTGAGGACAGCAGTCATCACTCCCTACTCACTGTTCAGGAAATGGTGTGACTGACAAAATCTGCCCCTACTTGGCAGGACCACAGTGTACACTTCTGGTGAATTGACGTGCTCCCGAGGGGCTGATCTAACCTCTGAATGCATAAGCTACTTAGTAGGGAGACACACTCTGCTGCTTTCCTTCTGGAGACCTGGTATGACCATTAGTAGGATGGAAGGACCGTTGTGGTATCAGGAGAATGCTGAGGATGAAACAAAATGGAAAGTGTTCAGGGTAGAGGCAAAGAGTGATTAATAAATTTGAAAGTATGATAAAAAATGGATGGAGAGACAAAAATGAACTAGTTATTAAGTAGCTACATGTGAAGCACATAATGAGTAGAAATCTCTACAACAAACTGGAGAGTAGTAACAAATGTTAATGATTCAAACTGAAGACAGAAAAATGCAGGTCAAAAACAAGAGAAGAGCTTGTGTTTTGTTGGGATTTTTTAAAATTTAGGTTAATTAACCCTTGGAACCCCTTTATTTTCTCCAGACCACACTCTCTCTAGATAGTTTTGAATGCAAAGCAGACACTTTCCAAACACAGATGTTTTCCTTCCAGTACACATGATCAGCACAGGCAAGTGCTCAGCTCTATCTCAAGGGTTAAAACTGGTAATCACAAAAGCTCTTCTGATTCTGAAAAAGTATTTTTTCCCCTTTCCAGCTGCAATAATATAGCACTATGGACATCTATGAGAAAAAAGATTTTCTATCATCATGAACACAAGCAAAGAACTTTAGGACCTAAACTCCTACAAAGGCTTTCATTTTCAAGGCTGGCCAGTGATTAAACTTGGTGGATGAAAGTGAAGGCCCAGTGATAGTCTGCAGTGAAACTAGAATCACAGCATCATATTTCTGGTAAAGAGTTATTAGAAAAACCTTATGCCTTTAACAACACCTTTGGCTGTGATAATTACATTTCTCTGAATACACAGAGGTGGCAAAGGCGTGAAGTTATTGGTAGGGCAGGTTGACATTTTCTGGGACAAAACCAGCTGCATCTGTTAATTATTTGAGATCAAATTTGACAAATAGCTCTGATGAGAATTTTTTTTTAGTTTGAGACTATTCCATTCAGACTCTTTCAAAGTGGATCTTTTGAAATGTTTGCTTTGAAGCAATGCATTACGTATAAATCATACAATTGTTGGGGGGTGAGGGTGGGAATGAAAAGCAAACAAAACAGTCTTGTTTCCTGCACGGTAGTGTCTTATCCATTACCTACCATCATTATGTAAGACATTTGTTTTCTGAACTGGTACACCAGGTTTTTCTGCAAGTCTATTTGTGCTGTTTTCATTGTACGTGGACTACCCGTACAAGGCATAACATGGGCTCAGTTTGGGCTGCAGTATTACATGCATTTATACCCAGAATCATAGCCCACCCTTGTGGCAAGAGGTGTTTATTGAATTAGGAGTTACACCAGTTTGACAAAAAGGGTTACTGTTGCCTTTCCACAGCAGTCCTGATGATGTTTTTCTTCTCATAAGAAATTATAACTTTAGTGTTCCTCTAGACCCTTTGCATCTGACAGTCACAAATTATGTTCCCTGTGATGGCAGTGCCACGCTGCAGTCAGAAGTTGCTATGTAAGGAGCAGGTGATCAGGCCTGTTGTGGTCTCCCAGCTCCAGCTCCAGCAGGCAGCAGCCATATGACATTATGATGATGCTGGTCAGGTCACCTTTTCAGCAGTCAACTTCTCTTGCAGGAGTGACCTGGTTTAAAAACACGAGGCACTTACTGGTAAAGACAGAAACTGAAATTCCACTTACAGAACTGCACAGTTTGTGGAAGGAAATATTAAGCTGAGGAGTGCTGGGATTAAACTGTAAGAAGAGATGTGTAGTTATACATCAGGGTTGCTGTTTAAAACAAACAAACAAACAAACAATCAAATGCCTATCTCATTCTTTTTTTTTTTTTTTTGTAGGTAGTTGCCCTACCCAGCTGTGGTATCTCCAGTGTTGGAGGACTTTAGGCTCTTACAGAAGCATTTGCCAGGTAAAGTAGAGCTTCCCTCAGGGTAAGGGAAGCCTTTTCTGTGATCCACCAAGGCAAGAATGTCCTGGGGGATAAGGCATGCAGCCACAATGGAAGATAATATTGCCAACAAGAAAATTCCTTGTTTTATGGAACTTTATTAAAGGAGAACAAGTTTATGAGTCTAAAATCTGCTCTTGTTCCTGTGTCCAAAAGTCAGTCACTGTATCCCAAAGTTTCAGACCTGTTTAGCACATCAGACTCTGAAAGCGTGAGAAAACTGCTGATGCTGCCTGAACAAGGAATAGGGGAACTATGAAATATCCATACTACAAAGTTCTGCTTTAGGGATTAAAGCTCAATATTGCAGAACCAGTCAAAGACAGGCAGGAATAAGAGTGAGGAGGGGTACTCATATTTATTCAGTAGGAGTAAGGTGCAATGTCTGGTTATTTCCCAAACTAAATACAATAATCTGTTGGAAGCTGTTAGCAGTATGTCTAAGGCTGTGGTATATGTTGTAGTCAATAGGTGCACTGCTCTTGTTATTTCTGAAACATTATAATTTTAATTATATTATAGTTATAATATAATATAACTTCTGAAGACAATGTAATGTCTTCTTTCTAAAGACACGCTGCATACTATTCCTCTAATTTAATCAGAAGTGCACATCAGATTTGTCCCTTAAAGTGACACAGGATTCAGAAGCTCCTCAAAAAATCCAAGCTGATGGAGATGCTGATGAATGCCTAGGGTCACTGGAGTCCTGTCATTATCTGCAAGGGGGTTTTGATAAGACTTGTAGTTTTCAGGACAGAATATTGACTGCCAGCCAATTCCTTGCAGTAAAGATGGTATCTGTGAAACAGAATTATAAATACAGAGAGCTCCTGCAAAAATATATGTATTGTTTCTCAGACATTTAGGTATAACAATAATAGTTCTGTGCGGGTTAGGCATAAGCAAATATTGCCCGAGTGTAGGATGGGGATGCTATACTGTGAAAAGGCACCAGAACTATCTGCTAAGTACACAGAAAAGAAAGAGGCACAAAAGCCTCTATCACAAACCTCATGTTTGATTTTGATTTACAGTCAAACATTCTCCTACTGGATTTTGTGAGAGAAAAATCCTATCACAGTCATAAGAGACTCTCCTGCAACCCTCACCTAAACAACTTCATCGATGGAGTGAAGCCATTCCCAGAGTTACAATAAAGCTATGAAAATGATCTGCCTCCTGTCCCAACCCAATGTCAGCACAAATTTCATTATACTCTGGTGCTGTGCAAATAATTTTCGAGGACTCAGAACAGCTGAGGAACTATCAGTGTATTCATAATGGGAGGAAAATGCCCTCCCTGTGTGATGTCTCCCCACTTTTGTTTTAGGAACATTCTTTCAGCAAAAAAATACTGAAATTTGTGTCGAGCAGTCAACAACTTTCTCTGGAAGGAAAGTTACATAAATGTATATTGCATGTCAAAGGCATGGAATAGACAGACTAACAAAATTCAGATATAAAATTGTTGAAACAAGATATAGGGTAGGAAACAAATTACTCTCAAAACTGAAATGCATTTGTGTTTCTCATCTCCAATATATGACTAAACTACAAAAAGATACTGCTTTGCCATAGGAGGTCATGAAAGCAGATGAGAAGATTTTTTACCTAATGAGACGATATAGATGCAACATTGCATTTTTCATTAAACATGACTGGAAAAGGGAAAGAATTAGAGGATTTGGGGCAAACCAATTCAGATCTACATGAAAATTAGTGAAAATTAGAAAGCTTTATTCACTGAAAATAAAATCAAATGCTTTGAAGCATTTAGTTTAACCTCTGATAGAATGGTGAAGAGGTTGCATAAATAATTATGTTTTTCAAAACTTTGAAAAAACAACTGAAGCAGCATATCCTGGGGGAAAAGTCATGTGCTCTTGTAACTCTTCAATGCCCAGTTCCCAAATATGAATTATGAGAATCTAGTTTTAAGAATAAACTTGTGATAATGATGCAAATTGGAACAGGTGTGCTTTATTTAAACAGGATTTCTATCTTCCTGAGGAACACACAGTCGCTGGCAATACTAATAATATTCTGATTCTTGGTAGAAAAAATGCCCAGTGCCTTCTTCAGAGTTTCACAGAACATACCACTTTCTCTTCTAGACTTAAAGATCCTCATAGTCTGGACATAATCCCATTAGAATTAAAAGAAAAAAATCATTTATAGAAATAATACATATAAATACTAAGCATTTTTCTAAACATACTATATAAGTGGAAATCACCAATAAAAATAAATTTCTTCTCTTGCAGGGCTGCTGTTTAAAGTGAGGATTTACTTGTCATTTGCACTGTAATGTGTTGACATTGTGCCATATTCTCTTCCAGAAATTGTACCCTCTAAGAGGAATGGCTAGCACTTTCTGTCGTCTCCTGGCTGGTCGTGCAACCACTGCACTCTTTGCAGCCGCAGGCACAGGGGTGCTAACCACCGGCTACCTTCTCAACCAGCAAAATGTGAAGGCTGCTGTTCATGAAAAACGGAAGCTCTTCCCTCCAAGGTAAGAGCTTGGGGTTAGGCAGTCAGCTGACTATAGTGCCTTGTTAATCTTTGGAGGAAGAAAGTCTCTGTCAAAGGAGCATGAGTCCTCATGCCATCATATCACCTGTGTGTCTGTCTGTGGGCTGTGTGACTTGAAAACCAGCACCCTTTATCAATAACTCCGGTTTTAGGGAACACCAGCAATGGCCTTCAAGACCAAAAAGCAGGGATGCGTCATAGTATCAACACTCAACGCCCCCCGCCATTGCTGAACAATTACAAGCCTAAAAAGTTTTTCAGATTTTAGGCAGAGCACTATATTAGGCTCTTATTTTCTCTCATCAGCTATCAAGTGCTTTGCAGCCCAGCCAGGTGTATTGGCTGATTGCACACTCTATCATTAGGGTATGTGAAAATATTTTCATTATTCAAGTAGTAAAAAAACTCCCATAGAGCCGCTGTACTTGAAATACTCCTAATTCAGTTACAGACTGGCTGGCTGATGATTAGACATGAATTACAGTCCTTCTTCTCTGTAGATTGGCTTTGCTGGCCATAGTTGTGAAACACAGTACACATTAGGTTCAGACGGAACTTTTTTTTTAAGTAGTGAATATTAACCTAGTTAAAATAAATTATTGTAAAAATAACAGTTGTGCATAAAGCAAATCATTGCCAGAAAAATGTAGATGTGGTATGACTCAGTTGCAAAAAGGCCTTGCTAAAGCATAACATATTTTCCCCAGCTTAGTACACCACACAGCTTTCTGTAAATAACAGTGCTATTAATGCAAACCCAGAGAGTGCACAGGAAAGAGCTTCCTAGCTGACATAGATCAGACAGTCCCACTGATGTCCGCTAAGCTGTGACAGCACCTGGGCTCTGAATTACAGAGAATTTCTTCAGCTAAACTTAATTCCCTTCCTACTTGAACAAATCAATGTTGCAGCTCTTTTATTTCTGATAATGAGTTTCTCAGCAGAGATTTAGTTTTTCTGATGGCCTTGAGTAGCAGAAAGCTACAACTGACTGTCAATGTGGTGGCCCACCAGTGTGCAATGTGAGGTACTTTCAGTGAACTGAATCTTCCTCCCTTCTTAAAATTCAATGCAACACATAAACCAAGAACTACTCATACTTTTAAAAGACAGTTTATAGCTCATGACCCCTTTAATAGCATCATAAACTAGCAATCATTAATCTTCAAAGGAGGCACATAAAGTGTCTAGCTTTCTTTTTCTTTTCAGTGCAGACTATCCTGATCTCCGCAAACATAACAACTGCATGGCTGAGTGCCTCACACCAGCCATTTACTCTCGGCTAAGGGACAAGATGACTCCAAACGGCTACACCTTGGACCAGTGCATCCAAACTGGGGTTGACAATCCTGGCCACCCTTTCATTAAAACTGTGGGCATGGTAGCAGGCGATGAAGAATCCTATGAGGTAAAACATTTCCAGAATACTGTTATATTTGGTTTAATTTTGTGGTATCATTTGCAAGAGCTCGTTAGATGAAGATGGATTCACAGTATGCTCATCTAAGATAAATTGTAGTCCAGAGAATACATAAGGGTCAGGCTCTATGCGTAGAGGTGGTTTTCTGTGCTCTTCCACATTAGGAAAAGCATATGAACATGAGACATTACTACGAGTGCCCTTTCTACTGCAATTGAGGTTAATAAAATATACCTGCTTGGGAGCAGCTGCCACCTTCTTCCAGCAGCTGCCCTCCTTCCTATGACTAAATTTCATGTAAGTCAAAGCTGTGCAACCCTGAGACCCACAAAATAAAGGTAATGTGGAAATCATATTGTGGAACACTAGAGGGAGAAGTGGAAGAGAAATGTCTTCTGGAAAGTGGCAGATATCACTAAGCCGCTGCTTTTGGATCATGATGAAAGCTCAAGACAGACAGTATTAGGATGTGTGGGCTTATTTAAATCTGAAGTAACAAGAGGAAAAGAGAAGAAAATCCTTATTTTTATTGATCTCTATGGTATGGTTCCTTCAGCTTCTCTACAGTGGTACCTGTTATTATACAGTCTCCCAACAGCATCCCAAATGTGGGACTACTGAGGACGGTCTGGGACATCTGGCGTTCTGGACTACCAGTGTTTGGGGTTTGGTTTCCTCATTTAGAGGTGCCACTGCCACTGCTTCTTATCTGCACAAAGGTGTCGTTGTGATCAGTGTGAATACATTTGAGACAAGTGAGTCTATGGAGGGCTAGTATCCCATGGAAGTGAATACTCAGGGTATTCCTCCATGACCTAAAACTAAAAGGCAAGATTCCAGGGTAGTCTGAATGTGTGTGTTCTGATTATTAATACATCTAACCTGGTTGCCATCACATCCAGTACCTGTCTGTGGTGACTAGAGTAGGCTTGTAACTCAAGTGAGGTGCAATTGCACCTTCTTTTTGTTTTGAAGGTGTGCAACAACTGCAGAGCACGATGTAGGTCAAAAGCACCTCCGCTTTTCATGTTCAGCTCTGTCTGCATTTGCAAAGACTCCTTTAAATCTGTCCCATAGGAAACTGAGCCAAGGGACTTCTGTGGTTGAAGCTGATGTATTTAAGCATTTCTATGGTGCTACAGACTCTTTTTAGATTCTCTTGACTCCATAGGTATTCGCTGAGATTTTTGATCCTGTCATTAAAGCAAGACACAATGGCTACGATCCACGGACAATGAAGCATCACACAGATCTGGATGCATCCAAGGTAGCATTGAAATAAAATTATGAGACAATAAAGGCTTGGAGCTACTTTTCACAGTAGTAATATTGCATGTAATAGTACTTTTCTTTTTCCTGATCCAGGTCCAAATACAGTAATTTTAGAGTTAAGGAAAGTGGGATGCTATTCATGCCCTGACAGGAAGACAACTGCATGCCTACTTTTTTCCTAGCAACTGTGCTAAGCATCTAGGCCACAGTTTCACTTGGCACTGTGGGTCTGTTCATGAGCTTACAGATAGCCGTGTGTCCAAGGGTTGGAATGAAATCAGGAGTCGAGTTCACCAGGCCCTCAAAAATGTGATCAAACCTTACCTGTTGCCAAGTATTTCCTAATACTAAGTTCAGCTATATTGTGGTTTAGCATCTAGGATCTTCCATAGCTGGCCCTGAGCGCTGAGCTACTGTGCTTATCTGTGTTTACAAAAGCCATGCAGATTCCTTCACATTTTGGGATGAGGAAGGACTAGCTGGTTACTCTTCGACATTCATTCAGCCAAGGAAACTTGATGTTCCTATAAAGACTGGTGTGTGAAACTGAAGGCTCCTGGTATCATAAGTACTAAGTGCTCTCATGGAGAGATAATTGTGCCTGGGAAGAAAGATGCCCCTCTTTTTGTAATGGGATTTTTTTGTTTTTTAAATAGTGGAGTACCACGAGGGGGACTGTGTGTGGACTAATGAAACAGTCTTCCTTCAGATCACCCATGGTCAATTTGATGAGCGCTATGTCCTTTCATCACGGGTGCGGACTGGCCGCAGCATCCGGGGCCTCAGTCTTCCTCCTGCCTGCACCAGGGCAGAGCGGAGAGAGGTGGAGAACGTTGTGGTCACTGCACTCGCTGGGCTGAAAGGAGACCTCTCTGGAAAGTACTACAGCTTAACCAATATGTCCGAGAGGGATCAACAGCAGCTCATTGATGTAAGTATAGCTCCATTGCTGACACCACTTTCATTTACTCTTGTTTACCTTAATCCTCATTAGTCTTCAGGCTAAAGGGTTTTCTATGTAGCTAAGAGGAAAATGACAGCATTAACCCAGTAGTTAATCACAGAATCACAAGGTTGGAAAGGACCCATTGGATCATCGAGTCCAACCATTCCTAACACTCCCTAAACCATGTCCCTAAGCACTTCATCCACCCGTTCCTTAAACACCTCCAGGGAAGGCGACTCTACCACCTCCCTGGGCAGCCTCTTCCAGTACCCAATGACTCTTACAGTGAAGAATTTTTTTCTGATATCCAACCTGAACCTCCCCTGGCGGAGCTTCAGGCCATTCCCTCTTGTCCTGTCCCCTGTCACTTGGGAGAAGAGGCCAGCTCCCTCCTCTCCACAACCTCCTTTCAGGTAGTTGTAGAGAGTAATAAGGTCTCCCCTCAGCCTCCTCTTCTCCAGGCTAAACAACCTCAGCTCTCTCAGCCGCTCTTCGTAAGACTTGTTCTCCAGACCCCTCACCAGCTTTGTTGCTCTTCTCTGGACACGCTCCAGAGCCTCAACATCCTTCTTGTGGTGAGGGGTCCAGAACTGAACACAGTATTCAAGGTGCGGTCTCACCAGTGCTGAGTACAGAGGGAGAATAACCTCCCTGGACCTGCTGGTGACCCCATTTCTGATACAAGCCAAGATGCCGTTGGCCTTCTTGGCCACCTGGGCACACTGCTGGCTCATGTTCAGTCGGCTGTCAACCAGCACCCCCAGGTCCTTATCTTCCGTGCAGCTCTCCAGCCATTCTTCCCCCAGTCTGTAACACTGCACAGGGTTGTTGTGCCCCAAGTGCAGGACCCGGCATTTGGCCTTGTTAAACCTCATCCCATTGGTCTCAGCCCAGCAGTCCAGCCTGTTCAGATCCCTTTGCAGAGCCTCCCTACCCTCCAGCAGATCCACACTTCCTCCCAGCTTAGTGTCATCTGCAAACTTGCTGAGGGTGCACTCAATGCCTTCATCCAGGTCATTGATAAAGACATTGAACAGGGCTGGACCCAGTACTGAGCCCTGAGGAACTCCACTTGTGACTGGCCTCCAGCTGGAGTTAACTCCATTGACCACCACTCTCTGGGCCCGGCCATCCAACCAGTTTTCAACCCAGGAGAGTGTGCGCCTGTCCAGGCCAGAGGCTGACAGTTTCTGCAGCAGAGTGCTGTGAGAAACTGTGTCGAAGGCTTTACTGAAGTCCAAGAAGACTACATCCACAGCCTTTCCCCATCCAGTAGTCGAGTGATTTTGTCATAGAAGGTGATCCAGTTAGTTTGGCAAGATCTGCCTTTTGTAAACCCATGTTGACTGGGCCTGATCACCCGGTTCTCTTGCATGTGCTTCATGATAGCACTCAAGATTACCTGTTCCATGACTTTCCCTGGCACTGAGGTGAGACTGACAGGCCTGTAGTTCCCCAGATCCTCTCTGCAACCCTTCTTGTATATGGACACAACATCAGCCAGCCTCCAGTCTAGTGGAACTTCCCCAGTCAGCCAGGACCTCTGGAAGATGATGGATAGGGGTTTGGAAAGGACATCTGCCAGCTCCTTCAATACTCTTGGGTGGATCCCATCCGGCCCCATAGACTTGTGGGAGTCTAGCTGGGCAAGCAAGTCTCTAACCGCCTCCTCTTGGATCATGGGAGCCTCAATCTGCCCCTCTAACTCTTGTATTTGTAAACAGAAGGAACAACTTTCTTTGCTATTAAAGACTGAGGCGAAGAAGGCATTAAGTACCTCAGCCTTGTCCTTATCCCCTGTCACTGTTATTCCTTCTGCATCCAATAGAGACTGGATATTCTCCCTCGTCCTGCTTTTCCTGTTAATGTACTTGTAGAAAGACTTTTTGTTGTCTTTCACAGACTTAGCGAGTTTTATTTCTAGTTGGGCCTTGGCCCTCCTGATTTTTTCCCTGCACGATCTCACTTTGTCCCTGTAGTCCACCCAAGATGCCTGTCCTTTCCTCCAAAGCACATAGAGCTTCAAATGGCCTGTCAATATTTTTAATATAATGGCAAATCATCCAGGGTCTATATTTTGGCTAAGTACATACTATTCAGGTCCAAAAGATGGACTTACAGCAAGATCTGTGTCAAATCAAATATAAATTCAGGACTTTTTCTTGGTCATCTCCTTGAGCAAAGATTGGTATTTTCTATATTAATAACCATTCTAACTAAAAATATTGTATTGAGGCAAGCATTATGCACTACTGGCATCCTGGACCATTGGGGGCTTTGGCTGGATTTTCTTTACATTGAAACTACATTAATTCTAATATCCAAAAAAATTGGATGCAGCCAACTGCACTGAGGTGACCTTTTCCCAGTTCTATAACTGTGTTTAAGGACTTGAAGGATCAGGCCCATAACAAGAGTTTTCATTGTCATACAGATGGAAATACAACAATTTTCACCATGGATTTAGTCACAGCATGTGACACTTCAACCAGACCTTGAATGTGTATTTTAAATATCCAAAGGAATGTCTGTACCCTGTTAGCTGTATTCATGGCACATTAATCCATAACATCAACCAAAAGGGAGCTGATGAACATAACTATTTATAACCCTAGAAATAGGTGTCACTGTCTGGATTAACAAGGAGTTAAGAATTTATGTAGTCAGTAACTTTTTTAATTGAATGTCCTCAGTAATATTTTTATCAACAAGATGTAGATGATGTATTGTAGATATTACTTCATTGCCATTTGCAGCAGGATAGAGCTCTTCAGAAAACGGTAGTCAAAATAGGAAGGAGGGGAAAATAATTCCTTCATTGTTTAAGGCTCAGTGCTTTGGGAGGTGGAACTTGCTTCACTAGTTCAATATTTTACCTTTAGTTGCTTTGTTTTTACAGTAATGCAAATTTATAAAAAGCAGAGCATTGACTATTGTAACCTCACCCCCTGGCAAACTCCCCTCCTCCCACCCAGCCCCCGTGCCAATATTTGATATGGCAGTGTTCGAGGGATTAAGAAGTAAAAATTTTTCAGCATACATATGAAAATCAAAGACTCATTTTCTTCAGGGGAAAAACAGCTCAGTAAAAAAAAAATCTAAATGATCTAGAATGTGGCAAGTTGGTGGCACAACAACTGCTACATTTATTAAATCAGAAACAGCATCTCTGCTATGGAACAGAACAAGACTGTGATTCAAAAAGGTCAGTCTTCACACTGATTTAATTCCTACCTTGACTTCATGCTCAGAATAAATTACTAAATCGCTGTGCTGGAGCTTTTCAGAACTAGTATTTTTCACTTTTTTCAGTCTTTAAGAACTCATTGTGTCGTCCTACCTGAAATGCGTCTGTTAGCAGAAAATGTCTCTGGTGCTAGAAGCCAGGTCCCTCCAGTATACCCTTTGGTACGTGTATGTGGTATTAGGTCCCCACCTCCCACTCCTCCCTACATTCAAAAAACTGTTTTGGCAAAATATTATCATACTACTAATAAGAATCTGCAAGAAAATCAACTGGGCAAAGTGCTCTTAGTTTTCAGAAGAAGAAACCAGATTCACAAGGTACAATATGTGATTTATGTGTATATTGACTGCCTTCACATAAAATGTATTAGACAGAGTTATACTGCTTCCTTGAATAAACCTGAATTTTGTTTTGCTTTCTTTCTCTCTCTCTCTTTGGCCTCATTTTCATGTCCAGGATCATTTTCTCTTTGATAAGCCCGTGTCCCCTTTGCTAACATGTGCTGGGATGGCACGTGACTGGCCAGATGCCAGAGGAATCTGGTATGTTGTGTGACATGGAGAAGCTTGTATTGTGTTCTAAGGATTGAGTTACAAATCTCCTTGCTTGTCCTAACCTTGCAGCCACTCTGTCCCTATATGCACAGCATGTTCAGTTTGCTTTTAAAAAAAATATTTTTTTCTTGCTTAATTAAAAAAACCAAAAAAATACAAACACACACACCATTGAAATCCAATAATGAACAATAGAATGGGTAACAACTTTATATTCAAGAAACCGTCATTAATATAATCCACACAGCACAGTGTCACAGGTATGGCACCTTCTTTGGGTTTTTATCTCAATTTTTTTTTATTTCTAGATAAAAATTTGATGACTCACCATGCAGTCGGCAGAGCTGAGGTTACAAGAGTAGCTCTAAAGCCAGATTGTAACCATGCCATCAGCTAGGAACCACCAGAATTACAGCTGCAGGACACCACACTGCAGAATCCTGTCTGCTCCTCACTTCCAGAGCTGAAAGTAACCTTTTTTTTTTTTTTCCAAATTAACTGGACAATAAGGAGATACAGAAGTTGAATTTCCTATTTTGTTCTAGGTCTGTTTCTACTTTCACAACACACTTGAAGTATTTTGTGCCCAAATCCAATGATTTCTTGGAAGAGAAAGGCATAATAGCTCTGAGATCAGTGCTCAAACCTGCTACCAGGGGATGGGGCAGCTGTGCAGCACACAGCATCTGCATCCATCCTGGTATACATCTGGGCATTATCAGATGCATTAATTATGAAAAATTAGGCTAAAAAGGACTCTGAATAATGACCTAGTCTATTTCCTTGCCCTAGGCAGGTTCAGGACTTTCAAAGAGGATGAGACTTTATGTGGAGGAAAACCCATAACTGTTCTCCAAGCAGAGTATGACAATGCTGGCTCATATTCAGAAGTACAGCCAGCATTACTGTGATGAGCTAAACATGATTTCTGCTGGGAAAAGGCACTCTGAAACCTGATCACACATGACATGTGAGACATCTGTGAGGATTTTTTTTTTTGTGTCAACAAGCTTCATATTCTTTTCCCCAGGCCCTGTTTAATTCTGTGGAAAAGAGTAAATATGAGGCATCCCATTCATTGTCTCTACAAACAAACAGGACAATTACCAACAATATAATATTTTTCCAGGGATCTCCTGAATAAAACAGATCTGATTTTGGTTTGTTATTTCATGTGAAACATCAGGCAGAATTGAAAAAAAAATAGCAAGACCAGAAAGTAGTTCAGTAAGCCACATTTGCAAAACTTTCCTTTCTCTTGCAAGAAATTGTTATCAAAGAGTACATGTTCCGGAAATTATTTTGTGTATAAAGTTTGCAATCCTTTCCCTTTTAAGGGCTGCAGGACTATTCCCATTGATCTCATCAGTAGTGGTGGCACAGTTTAAACACAGTGGTGTGGCCTTCCTCCACATTCCTTAAAGCAATGGAAAGACTTAATTGAAGGGCCAGCCTCAGTCTACTTGGAAGACCCTCTCCTGAACATTTGTGAGTGACTGAAGATGAGGTAGCTGGACCTCCGATGACCATAATGTCAGGGTACAGGGTGTTTACACCTTCTCAGTATTGCACTGGCAAACTCCAAGTGCAAAAACAGGGAGTCACAGTAAAAGACCAGCTAAGAGGCAGGCTATCAATGAACTTTTAACTTTCAAATTCCATGTGTTTCAAACCTCATAATATTCCACTGTTTGTACGAATGAGCTGGATCCTATCAATCACCTTCTATGTGCTGCAGAACAGCTGTAGAAGAAGACACAGAGAAAAAGCCAGGAAAAGTCACCATAGGTTTGACCTAGCAGTTAATAAACCTAGCCATGATTGATCTGTTTGAAGCAAGAGTTGGTACCTTCAGGCATTTTTATCTTAACTGACAAGCCAGCATTGTTAATGTGCTGTCCGGAAGCAATGTGCAGCTGCTCTTCTCAGACACGTAACTTGACTGATGTGGCAATCCAGTGCTACCAAGTAATACACAGATTTGATTGCTTGGCCTCCAGCAGCAAGAAAAGGTTAGTCTTTTTTTCTCCTGGCTGGGCAGTATTGTAAGAACAAGAGCTTCCCAGGTAACAGAGGATGCAGACCTTGGCTTCTCCCTTTGTGGCACCTCCCAGCTCTGCTCACAGTAGAAGACAATACATTTTTCCTCACTGAGCACTGGAGTAGCATGATGTGATTAGAAAACCTGTTCTCACTATGCCCAAGAAACTCACGTAATGGCATTGGCATGCGGCATCCAGCTGTGAAAGTACATCAGATCCCTAACTCTGCAGACCAATGCTATATTGCCGTGCTTAAACTCTCCACAGCCTTGAGAGATTGTGACAAAGCTTAAGACACCGTGAATTATTTTTCAGGGCTTGTCTTTTTAAATACACTCATTGTGTAAATTTTTTTTACTATCAACCAGGCATAACAATGACAAGACATTTCTTATCTGGATTAACGAGGAGGACCACACCAGGGTGATCTCCATGGAGAAAGGTGGCAACATGAAACGGGTGTTCGAAAGATTTTGCCGTGGTTTAAAAGAGGTACTGTCTCAATGAGCAGAGGTGGACCTATGGACCTGGCCATGGGAACTGGTCAGACAGTTTTGGGAACTATGATGAGTGCAGGTGTCTGAGACAGGAAACCAGGCTAGTTTCTCACCATTAATTCTGGTGTCCTCACACAATACAGATATGATGTTAGGAGAGACGTCTTTTCTGTATCCTTCTACAGAATGGAAGTATTCACCCATATATGTAGAGGTCTTGTCAGCATAAGCAGGCTTACAGATCTGACTCTTCTCTGGAGAACAGAACTGAATGTAAACTCTATTTGGATCTCAGAAGTCAAGAAAAGTGTAGATGAGTGAAGAAAGCACTACCTATTCAAAGGTCAATAGACCCTGTGATTTTTCTGCAGATAATTATTTTACTCTACTTTATAATCTGTTGAGAGTTTTAGTAAAAAGCATCACATATGAAATATGTTGTCTCCTTATAAAGGAATTTTGGCTGTTAATACTAGGCACTTAGAAGTCAAGCGTCCTCCACCAAGAGTCATGGTATTACCTTGAAAATTATATAAAGCTCAGCTTCAGCTCCTTTTGTTTGCTTTGTAGCATTTGAGTTCTTTGGGCTCCTGTGTTTGCTAACTTGTTCCAAAAACAACACTTTAGAAATGCATGGCAAAACCCATAATTCTTATGAGAAGATATAGCTTCACGGGTTAAGGCTAAACCAACCACCATGACAGGGATCTTTGTGATGAAGTGACAGACAGTTGCAAACTTGTGGTCACGAGAAAACCTTGAAGAAATCCTTGTAATATGCACTGGAGATCTTGATGTCTGATGAATGCCATCATTTGCAATGTCTGATGAATGCAATCCAAAGCAGACAGTAGTCAGGTGCAATCTTATGGAATTCCACTGGCATTAATGCAGTTCCTCATCAATGGAGATACGAAAGAATATCAGCAGTAAGGAGGCATCTTAATATATTTGTATGCTGTACTTTCCTTTTTGCTGTCTTTTTTTTTTTTTTTTTTTCCATCATAGGTGGAAAGACTAATTAAGGAACGAGGCTGGGAGTTTATGTGGAACGAGCGTCTCGGATATGTTCTGACCTGTCCTTCCAATCTGGGAACTGGTTTACGTGCCGGAGTCCATGTTAAGCTACCCAGGCTTAGCAAGGTACATAAGTCAGCTCTTCTGATTTATAAAGGAACAAATGAAAAATGACAGCTTACAGGGAATGCACACTAGCATGATGTGTAACAAGGTCCCAGGGATAATGAACAACTAAATGACTACACTATATTCTGCAAATTATTGTATTTGGTATGGAAATTATTGTACTCGTCATACAGTGGCCAAGATGGGCTGTAATCCAAGGACTGAGAAAATTATCCACCCCTATCAGTCTTTCTGGAGAAACTATTGAGTCATGGACAGTTGCATTGCAACAGTTTGGCAAAATATGCAGAATAAAAGGCAGTAAACTCAAACCTGTTTCTTTTAATAGGATCCTAGGTTTCCTAAAATCCTGGAGAACCTGCGTCTGCAAAAGCGTGGCACTGGTGGAGTGGATACTGCAGCGGTAGCAGATGTGTATGACATATCCAACTTGGACCGCATGGGGCGCTCAGAGGTAACCTATTCTTTTTTTTTCCCCTGTGTTTTAGCCCTGACCTGTACTAATATGAATCAGTTTCATTCTGACTGGGTTTGCTCTGCTGAACTCAGTGGAGCCATGGCAGTTTTTACTCCTGATGAATCTAGTCCAATGGATATAAGCAATGAAAAATAACTGAAGTGCTTGTTAAATATTCCTATTGTGGCAAAGAAAGAAAAACCCTAAACCTCTGAGCAAATTCCACAAATGCAATTGTTTGCACCATGCACCAAGGCACCAAGCTAGGTTTCAATCAGGGCAAAGATTTTTCAGCTCTGAGCCCTCTCTGTTGGGCTGTAGATTACAATGAGACGGGTTCACCTCAGACATTTGTTTTGAAGCTATTTCAGTTTCAATGAGTATTTGTTATGCCAGAGAGTGGAAATGACCCTACAGTTTGGTGGTGGTTCTGCTCTCCTAGGAGACTCAGGTCCCAGATCACATTCCAGCTTCATATTTAAGTATTTTCTTAAGCTGAACAGCCCTTATGAGTCAGCCTGCTAGACGGTAGGGGAGAAACAGACATGTCGAAGTTGCAGCTCCCCTCCTCTAGCTCTGCCTGAGCCAAACCTTTATTCCAGGTCACAGGCTATAGGCCCTGTGGTACTGCTACTGCTTCCCTTTCCTCACCGAGACTAGGGCTGTGGTCACCCTTGGCCACATCAAGAACAACTGAGGAAAAGATTGACCTCGTAAGTGCAGCGATTTGAACACTCTACTAGTAGGTCAGAAACAGAGGTTCAAGCCTTCTGTCAAACATGTCTCTCACCCACCCAGGTGTGTGCTATAACCTTTCAGCTATGGTCAACCAGGCAGGCCCTGGTGGTGCTGATGTCTCCTGGGGACCCTTTGCTGCAAGTTAAATCTCCATTGCAAAGAAACAGAACAACACACCACCAAGAGGCTTTGGTAGCTTAGAGATGGATTGAGATTTGTCCTGCTGTATCCTGATTCTGGTTAGGTTTTCACAACACCAATATAACCCTGGCATAATACAGCTGAGTTACAGCCAGATTCAAATTAGTCCACAGCCAGCCATTTGGCTTCCCTTCCTTGTTTCCCTTGGGTTATCTACCATTGGGACAGAGCCAAGTCAAGTCTTCTGTGTTTTCTTATTCAGACATGCCTTGAATGTCTTCACAGCCAAGGGGTGTTTGGACAAGGGTTTGGAAATATTGGAGTTTGACATAGGCAGCTCTGTTCCTTCAGATCTAGAGTGAAAATTTATTCAGCTGTATTATTTGCCCTATGTGACAAAGACATGTATTATTATCTGAAACATCATCAGGTGTGATTTATACTAAAATAACACAAATTAAAAAAAGGTACTATATGGCACGAACAATTAATAGTTCTACAGATAGATGGGCTAACCCTATAAATTTTTGCTCATATGAAGACTTCCGCTGAAGTCAATGATACAGCAAGAATTCCAAAGATTAAGCTAACAGGTAAAGTACAATCCCTACATTGAAGATTTTGAAATCTAAATAAGATAAGACAAACTCAAGGGGACAGAAATGTTTTATTATAAGACATATTATTTTCAGTACATAACAAAATAAATTCCATTACATGGCAAATGTGAACTGAATTTTGTTCCCAAAGGTGCAAGTTAAAATTGTTACTATTTTTCTCTGTTTCAGTCACTGGTCAATGTCAACTTAACGTGAAATTTCTTTCCTCCTGGAGGCTGCAAATTCAGACCTCTGATTTCCCCACACAACTGGTCTGTAAAAGACAATAAATAAAACTGCTAAGCGACTGAAATGCTTTAGAGTAAAAACAAATCCCTTGAGAGTCAGCATCTGTCACAGAAAATAGACAATGGGATTTAGTATTTGCATTTGGTTTTAACAAACCTGTTGTTAAAGTTTGGTTATGAACTATTTCATGAAGATGAAGGAAAATCTGTGCTATAGCTTTCTGTTTGACAATACCACAGGGCCTGTGGTCACCACCTGTGGAGAAAATCTGCTGGGGACAAGACACCTTGTACTCTTGAGCAGTTTTGAGAAAGGGTTCAAAGATACCAATGCCCCCTGACATACAGAAGGGTAAATTTTGGTGCTGCATGGGGCCTGGCACTAATCCTGCTCCTGCCTGTGTAAACTAGGAGCTGAAACCTAGAGGAGTGATGGATGATGTAAGCTAGGATGAGTGTCTGTTCTTCAGAGACGTGGGTCCTGGAATTGGCAAAACCACATCAGCAAGGACAGTATACTTGGCAGAATAAGTAGGACATCGTTCGCCACAGCTGGTAAATCACTGCGGCAGGGTTCACAGTCATCTGTGGGGGAATATCAAGTCCTGAGCCATGCCTGTGAAGAAGTACAAGGCTCTGGTTTGATGAATATCCTCAGGTAGTCTAAATGGCTGTGGCCAAACAGGTATTCCTGCCATCCCCCCAGCGCCAGTCACTGGAAGGAATCCTACCCCATGTCTTCACCAGCATTCAGGGCTGCTGTCAATCGAGGCAAGGAGCTTCTGTCTCCTTCTGCTTACACCACCAAGCCAGTTAGTTTCCATATGACTCTGTGGTCACATAAATGCATCTGCAAGCACAGGGGCCGTGCAGACTTGGGAGGCAGGGAGAGGCAGCAAGGGCATTTTCTCCTTCAGTGAGAGCTGCGCAGTGATGCTGAGCACTCATGGCACTGCTGTCTTGATTCCTTCATGAGCACAACACAATGAGCAGGCTCCTCTAGTCGTGCCAGGCTTTACTGCTCAGCACACACCTGGGGAGGATCCTGCACCCTTACGGTGGTCACAATTCACATAAGTCTCTCAGCTCATTCCTAAACATATGAAATAAGGACTTGTGTTTGTTTGCTTTGTTCCTGTAGGAATGTGTGTAGTCTTCTGTCTATTAACACCATTAGCTAAAGATTCTATTACTACTATTTTCTTCTGTTTGTTGTAGGTGGAGCTGGTCCAGATTGTCATTGATGGGGTCAATTATCTCGTTGACTGCGAGAAGAAACTGGAAAGAGGCCAAGACATCAAAGTGCCACCACCGTTGCCTCAGTTTGGCAGGAAATGATCTTGCTGCTGATGGTGGCAACCGATGATAAATGTGACTGTGATTCTGACAGAAATTCAGCACTTCTGTATAACTCTGTATAAATATCTTGTGTAATAAAACACTACCTGACATCTGATGCCTCCTTAGATGCCTGGCTGCACTGGCAGAAATTAGCCTTCATGCAGCTTTACTAGGATGCACCCCACACGACTACCTTGGGACATTCTTAAGCAGAGACTGCTTCCCTTTCTTTCTTGGTTCGTGATAACCCCTAATTCTATCTTGCATTTGCACTTACGGCCATACTTAGGAAGTCTGCTGTGAGCACCTTATTTTCTTTCACAGAAGCACTTCTCTCCAGTGAAAACTGTCACAGCAGGTGCTGTGAAGTGCTCACTGCATTTTCAGCCACCTTTTGACACTGTGGTGACTTCAGCAGCTAAGTGGAGCAGGCAGCTGCACAGGCCTTCACTCTCTGAAGTCCACCACTCAACCTATCATCAAGTCCTCAATGATGTCTCTGCAAGGGACCAGTCTCTTCTCTGAGACTGGTCTGCACACATTTAGTTACCATGTCATCCCAAACCTTCAGTTTTTCACTCCTGGAGAACTCACCAGGTCACTTCTCAGCTGTTTCCCACAGGCATAATTTTATGGCCTGTGGCCTTGGGCTGAAACAAGCTGTCCCATAAGTCAATAGCCAAATCAGTTAAACCTGTCTAGCATGGCCTGTCCCAGTCTTCTCCTGCAATTTTCAGGTTTCAGGTAATTACAGCCAGGCTTAACTAACCATCACTCACCAAGGGGCTTAAAGATATAATACCACCCTCAGTAAGGTCTTCCCTGTGCTCGCTGCTATTCTATGCAGTGAGCAGCTTGGTGGAAATTAAAAAAAAAACCCAGATGCTATTAGTCTCATCACTTCTTTTTTGCATATTTAAATACACTCAGCACATTCAAAACATGAGTTCTCAAGTTAAAAAAAGAAGTCCAAACATGCTCTCATGAATGCACTGTGTGTGTTGCTGTTGAGCAGGGACTAGTATCAGCAGAAAATGCTTCAGGTCATTGTAGAAAGCAAAATAACACTGCTGAGGTGCCTGTTGCTACTGTCGGTATGGGTATGTCTGGGACATGTAGTCCAGTAGTGTCCAAAATGGCACTTGGGAGCTCATTTGCAGCACCTTGAGCGATGCTAGTTTAGTTAAAGTCTGTAAAACCCATTCAGTGTAAGCTCTGAGAAAATATCGAGAAAGCATGTCCTAGTCCTTGTTTAATTCTCATGTATTAGGAACTCCACCAATAATGATCCTTCACCAGGTATCTCTCAGCTGTCATCTACTGTACCATGCCAGCTCCTTGGTGTAAAGCTCCTTGAGAAGACCTTTCATTGAGTCATATCTGAAGAACTGTGGCTAAATATCTAGATCGTAACAGGTTATAGACTAAACATCACAACTGGAAGCTAATTGAGAACTCAATAGTGAATTAGCACCTTCTGGAAACTGGCAATGTGGGGTTATCTTCTTTCTTGCTTAGAAGGAGAGATGTGCATTAAGTAGGTTGGAACAACTATATGATTGTTTTTTCTTCCTCATCTACACTGGGTACTTTCTCTAACATTTCACTACCAGCCTTCTAAACGGTGGTTAATAATTTTATAGTAATTTTGGGGGGACAGAAATAGAACTTCACTGATTGCATATAGAAAGCAAACAAGTGAAACTGGAAAACCTTTACTCTTAGCTCTCCAAAGCACTCAGATTAACACAGAATTGGACTGTGCGTCAAATATGCTCAGATCATAGGCCCTACTTACTCCTCTCCTGCTGATTTGCAAAGCACTGATAGGGAGCAGTACAAAGTCCAGGCAGCAGCCATTTACTAAGGGCATTCCTGAGGGGTTGATGCTGGAGCTGATGATACCGTTTCATTACCTTTAATAACAACCTGGTGCATTACAGTCAGCTTGCCCACTGTTGCTGCTAAATAAAAGGGAGCAACTGTGATACTGGAGAGCAGGACTGCTGTTCAGAGGCAGGGCTGCTGTAGACCTGGGCTGATAGAAACCTCATTAACGTCAACACAGGCAGGATCAAAGTCCCTGGGGAGGAGCAACTGCATGCAACATCACAAGCTGGGGGGACAACTGGGTAGAAAGAAGCTTTGTGAGGAGTTACGGTCTTGGTGGACAGCAAACTGAACATGGGTGAGCAGTATGCCCTTAGTGGGCTGTATTACCCTGGCGTGTAGCCAATGGCTTGAGGGACACAATTATTTCCCCTCAGTCTGGGACTTGTGCAACTCCATCTGGAGTACCATGTCTGGTTTTGGTCTTCTCATTAAAGGAAAGAGAGTAGCAAACTGCTGCAAGACCTGGACAGGGCTAAAAAAGGGCCAGGGGGGATGGGAACATGATACATGACATGAAGAAGAAGGGACTGGGGTTGGTCTGGCTGGAGAAATGGTGGTCAAGAGGAATTCATACTGATGCCAACAACTGCTGTCTCCATCACTAGCTGTAGAGAAGATGAGCTCAGTACTCTTCTCAAAGGTGCACAGTGCTAGGACAAGAAGCAATGGAACCAAGCTAGGATACTGGAAACCCAAGTTCAACATTAGGAAGACTTTTTGCACTATGAGGGTTGTCAGACATTGGAACAGACTTGGAGATACTCAAAACTCAGGGAGCAAGTCCATGAGCAAGTTAATGTGGCCCTTCTTTGGGGGTGGAGTGGATGGGGTGTGTTGAAGCTGATCATCCCCAGACCCACAGCCTACATAATCCTTATTTTCCCATGATTGAATCAATTATTGCAGAATGCCTGTAGATGAGTTAATAAGCCAGAGAAATGCCCTGGCTGTCCTGTGCCAAGACCAGACATGGAGCTGTAAGCCTGCACAAAAGATGGACACCCTGATACAATTTACTCTCCGCTACGATTAAACTGTGGCTTTCTCTGCATCATCAGCTTCCAAGAGTGTCCTTCACCGTCAAAATACTTTTCTTGATATGGATTATTTTGTAATGGCTTGTGATTTGTAATGGCTTGTTATTTGCCATTAACGTTTTTCACTCCTGCTGTTTTTCTCAGTTTCCATGACCTTCATACTGTCGGCAAGTGTAATCCAGCTGAATAACTTGAATGATGCATTTTCATTCTTCATGACAATTCACTATTTAATATTTTAAATGAAACTTGGCCAGTCACATATCTATCAACATTATGCTGGACATCTTTACTCAGTCCTCCTCCACTATTACAGCCTTCAGACCAATCCGTTTTCTGCTTAAACTACATTTAACTCCAGCTGAGTATATCCTGGGGCAGGGGGATGCAGGCAATTGGTGACTGTCTGTTCCTGTAAGCCTTCAACAGATCCTGCAGCTGCACTGTTTCCAGAGAATACACTCTGGAGAACGGCTTATTGATTAAATAAGATGATACTAAAGGTTAAAAGCTGGGTTGCTGTACTAACCCTAAACATACAATGGTACTTCTTGCCTTCTAGTCTTTAGTTTTCTCATGCCACCAATTTCTCATTGCTGAGATCCCTTTCTGCCAATAAAACTCTTTCCTGATTGATTCAGGCACTATTCTCTATAAAGGTTTGGAATGTATTTGATTAAGTACTCCAAGAAAATCTATATGCCATGCCTAAAATACTTCATAATCCTCTTGACAAAAACGTCAGTGACTAGGGATCAGCCAAAGCTCAAGCTCCATCAAAGCCACCAATGGTCCATCAGGTAGTTCATGCTGGGTGAGAAGAGGAGAAGAATATGCCATTAGAGGAGAAAAGCAAAATGGGCACTGTACTACAATGAAATGGAAAACATTGCAAAATGTGCCTCTGTAAAACAGTGAACACATTCTTCCATGTTGAAGCTGCCATACAAATACTGTTCTAACAATAAATACTCTGTCTAAATGTCCTGGGTGATGGCAATAAACTGTGTTGATTTGCCTTTGCACCACAGTGTGACCAAAGGCCCTGAAAGCTATAGATCCTTTGACCTGTGCCCTACCAAACTGTTAGTGTTAATGAGAGGCTGTTTTCAAGACATGTACAGGGTGAAGGAAGAGAAAAAGCAGTGCATAAGAGGAGCATAGGATGAAAGCACAGAAGAGAAGAGCAAAGAAGAATAGAAGTTAGGTAATTCTCAGAGAGGCAGAAGCACAATTACCCATACTGTGAGATTCAAGCATGGACATGTAAGCCAAATTATTTGTGCCAAGCCTGAATTGGGGTTTAAAGCTGTGCTGAAGTTGACACACACAGGAAATGACTCAGAAAAGCCAACCCCTGTAACAAGACCATGGCCTGGGTAAGAAGCATTGCCATTAAACTGGAAAGTCAAGGGGTGGCTCAAATGTAAAAATCAAGCCAGAAGCAGAGTTGGAGGATGCAATAAGGTGAGGGATGTAGGAAATCCAAGCCCTGGGCATGGAGTAGTAGGCATGGCACTGCCTCGGTGACAATGCAAGGGATGCTTCAGGACAATGGATCCAAAGAAAGAGCAGCATATGCATATACCTTCACAAAAGAGGGTAAAACGTTCCTGTATTCAGTAACTGGGCTCCTACGACATATGCAAAAGACATATTCCCATGTATTAGCAGGCAGATCTGATGTGACTAAATAAGCTATTGAACAAACATGTACTGCCCAGAGGTCTTTGGTTTCCTTTTATGTTGTAATGTCTACCCATCACCAGACGGTTGAAGATGAGCTTTTAGTACAGAAAACTAGCAAGAAAGTGGAGGATTTTTTGCAAGAAATATAATTCAGCATCTGCTAGAGAATCATCAGAGTGGCTGAAGACTGACCGACTGTGATATGTTTGAAATTTGGCTTTATTCCATGTACCGGTGTTCACGTAACTCATGGAAAGAGCAAACAAAATCCATGTCTTGCTAGAAGGGTTCCCTGTAATGAAGACTTTGGTAGGTGGGACTACATGTACTGAGATTTGTTGTTTTCTGAAGCCTGATTAAAAACCTTGAGACCCAAGCCTGCAGCTATGACAGTTGTGATTGATTTCATTTGTGATAACTTAAACCTAAAATCATTCATTGTTCTAACAAAAGCTAACTGAAGAGACTTTGAAAGTTCATGAAACTGTCACTCTTACAAAACTAAATACCACCTGAACACACCTGATGTAATTTTTCTCTAAAAATATCGAAAAAAGCAGCAGATAACATAGGGAATTAATTGAAGTTAATATTTATGTGCAGAATTATTTTACTAATAAGATTTGTCAGAATGTAATTTAAGACCTGCCAAAATAATTAATGTTCATCTTTCTACTGTAATGCCTTTTACAGTTTACTTTCAGCTTAAGGCTTAATTAAAAGATTAAATACTCTACTCAACCATTTCTTTTGCCTGCAAAGCTGCCCGAAGACATCTTAACATCATCCTACCAAGTCAAGTCATCCAAGAGGGCACAACAATACAGTCATCTACTGCACAGCATATCATTGCTGACTGACACGTTATTTCTAGTTTAATCAGTATAAATTATTATGGAAGGAGATGTCTCATAATGAGAAAACATCAGCTATATTACAACAATATCAGTAAAGAAGGGTAATGAACATATTTTTCTAGCTAGACAGGAATACGATAAATGAATTAGACTGAAAAGGCTAGAAAAAGCATGGAGCACCCTTCCTTGCTGCTAAGCATGCCTAAGAAACCTTTACCTTTGTGTTTCCTCCTGCTTGTAATTTTAGACTGTTTTTTTTCTTTATTCTGTGAAACACAGGAGATTTATTCAAAATGAAAAAATATTGCAGAAGGAAGGGGACACTGCATCCAACACTATACCAGTGAATTGCAGGGGATAATCTAGTCTTCATTTCTTCGTCCTTTTACATCATCAGCCCTAGAAACTAAAATTTACTCTGTGATATTAAGATACCAGCTAAAATGTGGTGCTGTGTAATTTAAGTTTAAAGAACATAGTTCCTCCCTGTGTGTTTCTAAAAAAGTAAAATTTACATTCTCTTACAAAAAAAAAAATGTTGTCTTAGCAGGCAACTAAGCCATCAAAACTAACACCAGGGAAAATTCTTGTGCTACCATGACTGTGTGCCTAATAATCCTACTTCACTTGGGTCACTTTCCAGGTTTTCATTTTGATACAGAATGACTAAAAAGCACTGTTTCTTTGCAGCATAAAGTAACTAAATAAAATAGCTGACCATAGGCTAACCTTTGAAGGCTTCAGTTCATCAGGCATTTAAGCACTTGTCTAAACATAAACCTTTAAATATGCAAGTTGATCCAGCCACACGTGTGAATTCATTAAGCAACACATTTAAGCAGTTATTAAATATCCTGAAAGAATTAGAGCCACACGCTGCACAGTCTGATGGAAATACTAGAGGATGATGGTCAGCTAAGCTGGCTTACTGAAAGTGATGCAGCCTTGGATGTAGCAATTAAAATCCATGAACTTTTAAGATCAAATGCAGTATATGTAATCATATAATACAGACAAGAAAGCCCTCAGTATATAGCAGATATAAAAGAACTTAATTGGAAAGAGGCCTTACTTTTCTCTTTGTCTCCCCAGGCTTAAATCAACACTATAACAACCAGGAAGACATCACCTTGACACTCTGGCAAGTAGTATTAATTATCCAAAGAACACAGGCAAAAAAGAGTGAACAAAGATACCATCAGCCATAAACTAAAGTCAGTACAACTAAAGCCTCTGGCACATCTCTAGCTGACAAAACTTCCCTTTGAGGGGTTTGAGGATGACGAAAATTATCAGCCACAACAGAGACAAAGCCACTTGTAAACCTCTGTTAAGAACTTGACAGTGTAGTGCATTCATAGCTGTGACTGTATCAATCATCAGACTACGGGGAACATCTTTGTATTCCTTTTACAATTTACTGCCATCTATCTTCAGGCCCTAAACTGTACCTGCATCATCTCCATCCTGTAAAGGAGCAGCAGCACAGTTATGAATCCTGGAGGTTTGCAGGCAAGGTGTTTTTCCCTCTGTACTCCTTCCTAATTTCTTACTACAGCATCCTTCTTGTTCTTTTGCGCTTTCATTCCTGTGAACCTACAACACAAGCCCTGTATGGCATTTTTCCACCATGTCAGGTCAGTAACAAGGGAAGAAGAAGCTGCAGCCCAAGAAAAACCTGCACTGAAGCAAAAACCAGCCAGCAGCAGATACCAGAAGGCACTCCGTTGTCTCCATTTAGTGAAAACAAGCTGATAGACAGGTGGAAGTACATACATGAATGCAAATAAATGTCTGCGTGCATGTATTTTCTTTTTGTTTGCAAGTAAATGAATCTTCACTTGCTGTAAGTCAGAATCTGGCCATACGCACTACATACAGGTCAGCAGGGATATCACCCCGGCTCTTCAAAAAAAACCCGGATGACCATTTAAAAACCTTCTAATACGCAACTATTCGTAAAACACAGTCTAGTAAGACATAGTGCACGAGCACCTGAAATTTGTATGGTGTGTGATAGCCACAGGACCTTTGATTGCCTTTCTCCTTCCTACCCTTTGACCAGTGTCGCCATTTCTGGGAGCCCCTTCTCTCTGCATGAATCAGAATGCAGAATCAGACCATGATTTTCAGTCTACAGGCTCATTCGTGGCACATTGCAGAACAATCACCTCATGCTGTTGTTGAGCTCTAACCACATCTGCAAACATGTTATCTTTATTTTTAAAATGAAATGCTCAGTCTTTCTGGTTTTATTTCCTAGCTTATTAATACTGGCTCTGAAGTACCATTCATCAATTATTTTTATATGCAGTAAATGCACTTCGGTTACTCTTAAATCTATGCTTGTTCTCCCTAGCAGTGAAGCAGTTCAGCAGCAGTTTGAGCACATCTCCGTCTGGTGGACACAAAGCCCTGGGAAATTAAAAAAATACAGCAAGGCCACTCCTTCAGGGAGACACAAATATTAAGGGTAATCATAAAGTAGAAATTGTGCCCAGCTGTCCTTGTAACACCACCCTCAAGATTACGGTGATAGGGACTGGAGCTCTTGTGAAATGCTAAAAATACAAGAAACGGAAGACTGATTTAAGAAAAAAAGTCTAACTGGGTTTGTAAACATTTATTTCATTGCTAAGCAGGGGCCTTTAACAATATAGTCCTGAAAATTTACTTTGTGAAATGCTTTGGAATGAGTGGAATGTGTCATAAATTATGTTTCAAAAAGCTACTTCCTTGAGAATGCCTGCTATACGTTTTTCAGCTGAAGGTTCCAATCAGCTTCGCTGGTGCATGGTGGAGCATGTGACCACTTTGGTGCCCCAGCATTGCTCTTGGTAAGGACTAAGTTCATTTAAAGAAGGTTGACTTTACTTAACAATACGAGCATTTAAACTGGTGTAATCGAATGACCACAACACCCAAGCTGTGAAGAGTCTGGCGTAAAACCATGAAGCACCAGCACCAGAACCATGAGAGCCCACAGCTGTCTCTGGAAGGACTCAGCAAGACCTTGGCCCCACAGATGCTTGGCAAGCAACTGAGCAGCCCCATCAGTGCGAATCATAGAACCATAGAATCCCTAGGTTGGAAGAGACCCCTGAGATCATTAAGTCCAACCGTACTCCTTCATTACTAAATCGTATCGGTAAGCTCTTCATCTTCAGAGAGTAGCAGTCAACAGCTTGATGTCTGGATGGATATCCATGCCATGTGGTGTCCCTCAGGGGTCCATGCTGGAACCAGTGTTGTAATATCTTTATCAATGATACAGAGAGGGAAATTGAGTGCAACCTCAGCAAGTTTACAGATGACACCAAACTGAGTGTGGCAGTTGCCATACCAGAAGGACGCAATGTGATCCAGAGGGAACTGGACAGACTGGGAAAGTGGAGCTGAGAGAATCTCCTGAGGTTCAACAAGACCAAGTGCAAGATCCTACACCTGGGTTGGGGCAATCTCCGGTTTCAGTAGAGGATGGGGGATGATGTGACTGAGAGCAGCCCTCCAGAGAAGGACTTGGGGGTGCTGGTAGATGCGAAGCTTGACACGAGCCAGTAACGTATGCTCGAAGGGCAGCAACCAATTGTATCCCGGGATGCAACAAAAGAAGCGTTACCAGCAGGGTGAGGGAGGTGATTCTGCCTCTCTATTTGTCTATTGAGAGACTTCATCTGGAGTATTGTGTCCAGTTCTGGAAACTTCAACATAAGAAAGAGATAGAGCTGTTGAAAGAGCTCCAGAGGAGGCCACAAGGATGATCTGAGGGCTGCAGCATGTCCCATACAACGGCAGGCTAAGGGAGTTGAGTGTGTTCAGCCATTGCCTCTTGTCCTATCACCACAAGCCTTTGTAAACAGTCCCACCTCAGATTTCTTGTAGCCCCTTTCAGCTGTTGTAAAGTCACTATAAGAACCCACAAGCACACCCAGGACCCCCAAGTCCTTCTCTGCAGGGCAGCTCTCAATCACATCATTCCCCATCATGTATTGAAACTGGCCATTGCCCCGACCCAGGTGTAGGAACTTGCGCTTGGCCTTGTTGAACCTCAGGAGGGAATGGGTATAAACTGGAGAGGGGCAGATTCAGGCTAGACATAAGGAGGAATTTCTTCACAGTGAGAGTGGTGAGGCCCTGGCAGAGGTTGCCCAGAGAAGGTGTGGCTGCCCCATCCCTGGAGGTGTTCAAAGTCAGGCTGGATGGGGCCTGGGGCAGCCTGGTTTAGTGGGACATGTCCCCGCCAATGGCAGGGGGGTTGGGACTAGATGATCTTTAAGATCCTTTCCAACCCAAACTATTCCATGATTCTACAATCAGTTCTAAACTCAAAGCCATCAGGAGATCCACTTTCTATTTCCCACCTGGACTGGGACCTCCCCACCATCACAGCAAAACATTTCTTCCTAAGATCCCAAGTCAACCTCCCCTCTTTCAGCTTTGAACAGTTCCCCCTCGTCCTACCCCTGCACTTCCCACTCAAGAGCCCCTGCCCAGCTTTCTTGGAGCCCCTTTCCATACTGGAGGGCTGCTCTAAGCTCTCCGGAGAGCCTGCTCTTCTCTGGGCTGGACAATCCCAACTGTCCCAGCCCATCCTCCTATGGGAGGTACTCCAGCCCTCGGATCATCCTCGTGGCCTTCTCTGGCCTCACTCCAACAGCCCCATGTCCCCCCTGTGCTGACGACTCCAGAACTCGACATAGCGCTCCCGGTGAGTTCTCACCAGAGCAGAGCAGAGGAGCAGAATCTCCTCCGTGACCCTGGCGTCGATCCCTGCTCAGCCCACCAGAGCTCCTCACTCACCGATCCCCGGGGGCTCGACCACAGCCACCTCCTCGGGCTGTGGGGCAGAGTTGCTCTCCTGGGGAGACTCGTTCTTCTCCCAGGCCACCTTGGGCGTGGGAGGAGGTATCTTTGCCATCGTTTGGGATGGAGGTAAAAGCGTAGGGAGTGAGAAGGAAGAAGCTTTGGCAAACACCTCAGCACCACAGGGTAAGATGTGAGCTCTGCTCGGGAGCTGCGAGCTCTGATGTCTCTCCCGTCACTGTCCTGACGGACACTGAGGGCTTGGGGCGTCTGTCTTCCTCACCTGGGTGGCTCTGGAAGGGAGAGTAAGATGGGGAAGGGGAGCATCAGGAGGAAGGGGGAAAGAGAGGAGAGAAGGTCCCCGTGCAACAGCCCGGAACCTGCCCAATGCAGCAGGACAATAAATCATCCAGTCATGGAATGTCTTGAGTCGGAAAGGACCCACAAGGGTCATAGAGTGCAGCTCCTGTCCCTGCATAGGACACCCCCAAAACTCATCGAAGCATGGAATATTCTGAGTTGGAAGGGACCCACAATGGTCATTGAGTCCCACCCCTGTCCCTGCACAGGAGAACCCTAAAACACGCCCTGTGTGTTGGAGGACATTGGCCAAAGGCTTCTTGAACACTGTCAGGCTTGGTGCCGTGGCTGCTTTCCTGGGGAGCTGCTCCAGTGCTCCCCAACCCTCTGGGTGAAGAACACTGTCCTCACGTCCAGCCCAACCCTGCCCCGGCGCATCTTCCTGCCATTTCCTTGGGTCAGAGAGAAGAGCTTGGTGCCTGCTTCTCCTCCTGCCCGTGTGAGGAAGCTGCAGAGCGTGATGAGGTCTCCCCTCAGCCTCCTCTTCTCCAGTCTGAAGAGACCAAGTGACTTGAGCTGCACCTCCCACAGCTTCCATTCTAAATCCTTCACCAACTCCATGCTCTCCTCTGGGCAGTCTCCAATACAAATTCCTGGGCAAGTCCCATTTATACCCATTCCCCCTTGTCCTGTCACCACAAGCCTTTGTGAACCGTCCCCCCCCCAGCTTTCTTGTAGCCCCTGTCAGGTACTGGAAGGTCTCTATAACATCTCCTCCGAGTCTTAGCTTCTCCAGACTGAACAAGCCCCACTCTCTTAGCCTGCCCTTGTACGCAAGGTGCTCCTCAGATGCCTCTGGGGCAGCAGAAGGTGGGAGCTGACACAAGGGCCTGGGCAGGGAGACTGAGCATCCCTCTTCTCCTGGCTTTGATTGTGGGATGGCGATGGCCTTAGGAAGCTGGGACATGCCCTGGCCGATGGGAAGGGAAATGCTCAGTACCTGGGCTGGATTCAGGTACTGGAGGTGCGGGACAGCTCTGGAGGTGCAGCTGAATGGCCACGGGCTTGTGCAAGGCCCCTCAAGGTGCTCTCCTGGCCACACAGCTCGGCTCCACCAGCCAGGTTTGGGATGAGCTTCCCCAAAATGGGCTGAGGAAGAGAATTGGCTGGCCCTTGGCAACGCCTGCAGGCCACGCAACCCTGGCTCAGCCTTTGGCCTCGGCCACGCTGCCTGTGGAGAAGATGTGGTTGTGCACCACAGTAGAGCTGGGCAGCCACTAGACCCTGCCATGGTAGGAAGAGGACTTGGAACCATCACCCCACCACCTACTTCCAGCCAACATCCAGCCAACACTGGCTGTTGCTGGTGGACACTAGGGGGTAGTGGTGCAGACTTGTTAGACTGGATTACTTTCATGTGCATCCTATTACATGTTGGATCACTAAAAATTAATTACTCTTGTCTAAACCTCCTTTCCTCTTGACAAAGCCAAAATTAACTTACACTTAGACTTTGCATTAGTAATTTTTTTTACAGTCAGTACAATCATACATTGCAAGGCATGTAATTTCAGCATTTGCTCTTCTGATAAAAATATTTTACGCTGTCTTCCTGAAAAAAATAGGAAGAATTCCAGCTATTACCCCTACAGTATTTCACTCTACTTCAAGCTTAGTTGAAGTATCAGATTATGCAGCTGATGAAGGTAATAATAAATCAAGCTATACAGTTTCACATGTTGCAGAAAGAGCTTTCCTGTCATTTTTAAACCCAGTTTTGCTGAATTTTAATTTCTACTTTTCCTTACCACAATATAAATCTCAACTAACTCAATCTTGGAGTACCACAGGAAATCATGGTTTCAGTAATCAGTACCCATCCTCTCAATAGCTCCTACGTTTTATTTAGTCCAAAGGGTGAGAATTGCTATTGCAAAACTACATGGAAGTCAGAACTGTCAAATGGAAGCAACTGCTTATTACGGCTAGAGGAAGACAGAAATTCTGAGAATAGAAACAAATATTTATTTGTTATCTACATAAACATTACTAGACGCTGCCCCAACAGAGTTAAAAGCATCTTATGTTGCTACATTCAGGCTTAATATTCCATCCTTCTGACTGTTCTTTTGTTTCTTATGAAGTACTCTTGCATAGACTGCCACTGGTCTCAGGCAGGTACCAGCAATTCTTCCTAGGGAAAAAAGTAAACACAACGTGAGACTGGACAGATGTAGCACACAACTCTTTAAAGTTACATCCTCTACATTCCTGAGGCTGGTACAAAGTTACAAGCTAAAACCTGAAAACCTATTTTTTAAAGAGCCTATGTGCAAGACAGACTCTCGGCCCATCTAAGTAAGATTTCAAATCCGAACTACAAGTTGATGGCAGTACTAATGCTTTCTAGCTGATGGGAATCAACAATTTTGTAGTAGTAACTCATGCACATGTATGTCACTATACCATAGCTTAAGAGAACAGTAAGCTAATAATAGGAAGACAAGATGTAGTAATTTTATGTAGCAAAACAAGTAGCATCTCTTAGATATACTACTCAAAGTAGATTACTCATTACTCTCTTCCCAGTGTCCAACAGGTTCATATAAAAAGACTGCCCATCTTATTCTTCAGCTTTGCAAAAAACCCCAGTGCCTATGGTGCTCAAGGACTGGGATGGATTTCAGAGGTTCATTTTCTATTCACAGCACTGCCAAAATGTTAAGTGTATCTGTGTTTTTCATGTTACTCAAGTAGATTTCCATATTTCAATGCATGAAGTTTTCTGAACCTAGTATTTTCAAGGGTATTGTGATGAACTTGAAGGCATTTCATCACTTCACTGAAGACTTCTTTCCCGCAAGGAAACCAACAGTTATGAAGAGCAGACTGATGTAGTGACACACTGGATCCTGGATCTTACATCACTCAAGTTCAGTTTTGTATGACTGTGTGCACATTCAGGCAAAATACAGAACTATTTTCAGTTTAACTTTTTCCAAAAAGTTACCTGAGTAATTTCTCATAAGGAAATAGTATATATTCTTTACACAACTCCAGATGTTGTGTTGTCTTTGTGAGCAGCTGCCAAACAATCAGTATGCGTTCCCAGAGCTGCAATCATATCTTGAAAGCTGCTTTTGCACACACTACACAATTACACAATCTAGATTTCTCTTCTGTAGTAGTTTGTACTGTACTGTCAATTTCTACAAAGGGAAAAAACCCAAAGAATAAATGAAGGCAGTAAAATTGTTTATCACGCAAAAGCATGAATAATTAAATATATTCATTAATGGATGCCAAATGCCACCCCAATTTGTCCAGAAACTTCTCCATCATTTTCACATCCTCCAAGTTTTCTTGCATAGTACTTAGTTCTTTCCTCTAAATATCACTGTGCAGCGCTGTGTATCAGTACTGTCCTCTTCACTATTTCTCTAGGAGAGCCATATGCATCAGCGAAACAAGAAAAACAAGAATGCAGAAAAATATACAAAAGATACCACGAGTTCTATTTGTGTTCTGGTATATAGCTCCTGTATGACATTTAAATGAGGCATAATTGCAAAGGATGTGTGAGCAGGACATCTTTTACTCGTTTTCTACTCCATTCAGCCTACTATTCATCGCTGCTGTGCTTTCCTATGTTCGAGCAACTAGTCTGCTCACAGTCATTAAATTCAGCGGCTGTTGATAAAAAAGCCTCCAGTATTTTTTTTCCACCAGCTACTACACAAGTATTCAACAGGAAAACTACTCTCTAGCATGTGGTGTAATAGTGTGACCCTGTGTAATTGCCAAGACAAGGAGTCATTTCTTCAGTTTGACTCGACACTGAAGTTTGCATGCTGAATTTCATCTTCAATTTAGTGCCTGTAAATGCAGAGTATACTGTCTAGTAGTTTACTCAGTATGGTTTACATTCCTTGAAATGCAGCTAAGTTATAATAATGATTACTCAGTCCTAGATCACTCTTACACATTTCCAACATTGACCAAGAAGCTCTTGGCGTCAAAGACTTGGATTACTGGTTACACAAAACACAGTCTCAACACTGAAGCTATCTTTGATAATACATGTAGTCTTTATTAATGTCTTGTTTGTATGACTGAATATCACACTGCCTTGGACTACTCAACTTTTCAACGGAGTTGCCTTCTCCAAGACTTTACAATGAAACACTGTTTTGCATGTAAGACTGAGCTTTCATGTTTCACCAGTCTTTGAACATTTTCAGTCCTTGTGTTCTGAACTGCTCCACAGTATCACCCCCAAAAAATAAAGAGAAAAGAACAGACTCTTCTTGGGCACACTGGCAGCCACACACTGCTTTTAGTAAGCCACTTATATCAAACTTTTTGCTTTACTTTGTTTTTGTGGATGACAACAGAGTCATGAGGCTTATCTCACCCTCAGTGTTTCAATTCTAATTTCTGCTGCACTGCTTTTTCAACAGAAGGGCGGCTTCATCATAAGACATGGCTCCAGGACACAGCTGCATGAGAAACTGTCACTCACCTCAAGGAGGAAGTTGCAGGACAGCTGAGCAATCAGTACTTCATACCTCCTTCCTACAAGCCTTTCTCATGCTCAGAGGCTTTCACCATGTAAGGCCATATCTGTGAGCTTCTGAACTGCCCGTAAAACACACTAGGATTCTGTAAGAAGTGTTCATAGCATAAACATTCTGGCAGGAATGGACCCTGCCATCCCCAAAGTAAGAGCCACTGCAGCTAGCAATATTAAAGTATACTTCACACTTCCAAAAGTGCATCGAGGAAAGGTTATTCCATGTACACCAAAAGAGTAAAATACATTACTATCCAACACCAAATAATCCTGCAGAGGGATTCTTTTTATATCTTTCTAAGCCCAGACAGAAATAACAAAAAGTCAAATGCAAAAGGGCAAAACATTTTTTTCCATTAAAGAAGATTTTCATCTTTTCTGTAGCTGAGTATTCTGAACCAGTAGATATCTTTCTGCAATAGAAAAACTACACTCCACTACAGGAGTGTAAAATGCTATGTACTAATTAATTGCAGCACAGACCTAAAAAATTGTGATAGACAGGATAGCTAACAATGCTAAAACTGGCAATTATAAATTTTGTTTTTCCTCATTTAATAATGGTCAGTCTTAATTTTAAAAGACTGAAGCAAAAATACTATGGAACTGCTTCAACCTTACCCTTTCTACTGATTTTTTTTTTTTTTTTTGTCCTTGCTAAAACAGGGAGAACAAAGGTAAAAAAACCTCTCCTTAAACTGTTCTGAGCAAGATTTTCTGTTTGCCTTTTTTGACACCACATTCATTCTGGACAGAAATGAATGGGCAACACAAAGGCGAGAGTTCAAGTATTAGAACTCATCATCTCCACAAAATTAAATTAACAGCGTATGAAAACACCAAATTCATCAATAGGCAGATGCTTAAAAATTCATAAATAAATTATGTTTTAAACAGGTAAGTATTTAATAAGAAAATCCAAGCAAATCATGCTCTTGGGACATCCTGTGGTCATGTAGTGGCTTGATTAGGCCACTGACAGACTTCCATTGCTTCCATCTAAAGGAAGAGGGAGAACTTTCACTAGGGAGAGTGACTACGATACACACAGACCAACAGCCTAGCAAAATACATTTGAAATAATTGCCCAGTTTCAAAGAACAGAGAGCAAAGTCTATTCTCTCTAAAAACCCACCGAACCTCTGTCACATCTATCAGCACGCTTCTAAGATTACAAGCTATTGCGTAAGTTCCAGCCACCTGCTATGGCCACCAGGAATCATGCGGAAACCCATCAGAAAGCCAGGTGCAGGTGACAGTCTATGACCACCCCACTCGTCTTTTCCACACAACAGAAAAAGTTTTTCTTTAAAATAGGTAGTCCTGCTATCCAGGGATATGGTCAAGTTGGACAGGGCTCTGAGCAACCTGATCAAGTTGAAGATGTTCCTGCTCACCACAGAGGAGCTGGACTAGATGACCTCACGTTCCCTTCCAACCCAAAGCATTCTATTATTCTACAGTGCACTGAAGACTACGCAGTGCTGGCCGTTTTGCAAAATCCCACCCAAAGAAGCTGAGCATAAACCAGCCACATCTACAATGAGAAAGCTCACTCTTCCAAAACAAAATTCCAGGCCTGCTGCCCGTTCCTGTTCCTGGGCTGCTGTAGTCTGACCCACCTCTAGCCACTGCCAGCAGAGACTGGTCAGGGCTGCTAACGTCATCATCTCCTTCCTAGCAGACAAATCCCCACTGGGATTGCTTGCTTCCCACCACCCGCGTGCACCATCCCAGCTCCCTGCCTGTCACACTTGCTGCCCATCAGCCATTGCCACTATGCACCTACCATCCATGCTCACTACCTCTGCTGCCCCTTATCCGCAATCCTCATGGTCCCTGTGCTGTGCCTGCCACCACAGCTGCCTACCATCTGTGCTGCCCATCATCCCTGCACCATGCCCACATCCAAGCTCCCTCTCATCCCTGTGCTGCAGCTGCCATCTGTATTCCCTATCATCCCCCGCTCCTTGCTGCTATCCCTGCTCTGCACTCACCGCCCTTGCTCCTTGCCGACCACCCCCACTCCGTGCCCACCACCCACTCCACCACCCTCGCTCCCTGCCATCCTCACTCCCCATCATCCCCACTCTCTATCAACTCTATGCCCACCATCCGTGCTCTGCGTCACCCACACTGCCCACCATCCCCATTCCGTGTCATCCGCGCTCCCCGCTTCTTGTCTGCTGTCTCCTGTGCTGTGCCATTCTCTCCCCCCATCAAGTCCGCTCCCAAACACCCACGCCAATCCTTCTTTCACCCCACTCCCCTCCGCGCCAACCCGTCACCCATCACCCCTCCATGCCAAACACTGCTGTCTGTCACACCCTTCACACTACCCCCTTCTGCCCATCACTCCCCTTCCCTTCATGCCACTCCGGCTCCTCCCCACACCACTCGCTGCTGCCCATCACCTCTCTGCCCTCCGCACCAAGCCCTGCCCGCTCCCCTCCACACCACCGCCCTCAGCTGTCACCCCGGCTCCCCTGTGCGCCACTCCCCGCGGCCCGTCACGCCGCTCCCTCCCTGCCACCCCCGGCTCCCCTCTACACCACCCCCTTCTGCGCCAACTTCGGCTGCCCATCACCGTGGCTCCCCTCCGCGCCGCTCCAGCTTCCCTCTGTGCCACCCACTCCTGCCGGCCACCCCTCTCCATTACACACCACCCCCTCCGCCCATCAACTCCTCCTTTCCACAACACCCCCGCCGCCCTCCACGCCACCCCCTTTGCCTGTCACCCCGCTCCCCTCCGCGCCACCCCCGACTCCGTGGCTGCCATTCCCCCTCCCTTCCATCCCCCTCTCCCTGCCCGGTATCCCCACTCCTCATCGCTCCCGGAAGAGACCCGCTACCCCGCGGCTTACAACCCTCCTCTGCAGGAATGAACCAACTCTCCTCAAGGAAGGGGGGGAGGCAAGCCGTGGGCCTGTTCCTCCACAAGGATGGAGGCCGCCTGCGGAGTCTCCCACAAAGGCGAGGGCACCCATTTAGTTGTCTTCAGCAGGCGGATTCGCGAAAGGGCTAATCCAGCAGGGGCGAAGCGGGTAGATCTGAGTTAACACTGCCCTTTTCCCCCTGCAAGGATCCTGCTATGGGAGCGTCCGAGGCGGGAGGGGCGAGAGCCCCCCACCGCACCGCCTGCGCACGTGCAGCGCCACCTGGCGCACAGCGGCGGGCGGGGCGCGGGGATCCGCGCTGTGGTGTGCTCCGGGCTGGTCCCCGAGGGGCAGGGATGCTGCACGGAATGCGCCTCCCGTGCTCCTCAAACGGATAAAAAGGGAATTCCGAAACAAAGTGTGAGAATGAATTGATGAGTTTTGCTGCGGCTGGTTTCCGTGACGCGTGGTGTCCCTCAGAGGTCCGTGCTGGGACCAGTTCTATTTAGTATTTTCATCAATTATATTGACAGTGAGATCGAGTGCACACTCAGCAAGTTTGCAGATTAAACCAAGCTGAGTGGTGCATTTGCCACACCAGAAGGATGGCATGTTCATCCAGAGGGATCTGGAGCGGCTGGAGAAGTGGGGCTTTGAGAACCTCATGAGGCTCAACAAGGCCAAGTGTAAGGTCCTACACCTGGGTCGGAGCAATGGCCAGTTTCAATACACGATGGGGGATGATATGATTGAGAGCTGTCCTGCAGAGAAGGACTTGGGGGTGCTGGTCGATGAGAGTCTCGGCATGAGCCGGCAATGTGCTCTTGCAGCCCAGGATGCCAACCGTATCCTGGGCTGCATCAAAAGAAGTGTGGCCAGCAGGGCGAGGGAGGGGGTTCTGCCTCTCTATTCCTCTCTTGTGAGACCTCATCTGGAGTATTGTGTCCAGCTCTGGAATCCTCATCGTAACAAGGATATGGAGCTGTTGGAATAGGTCCAGAGCAGGCTACAAGGATGATCTGAGGGCTGGAGCACCTCCCGTATGAGAACAGGCTGAAAGAGTTGGGCCAGTTCAGCCTGGAGAAGAGACAGCTCCAAGGAGATCTTATAGAGACCTTCCAGTACCTGAAAGGGACTACAAGACTGCTGGGGAGGGACTGTTTATAAAGGCTTGTGGTGATAGGATCAGGGACAATGGCTATAAACTGGAGAGGGGCAGATTTAGACTAGACGTAAGGAGGAATTTCTTCACCAAGAGAGTGGTGAGACACTGGAGCTGGTTGCCCAGGGAAGTTGTGGCTGCCCCATCCCTGGAGGTGTTCAAGGTCAGGTTGGATAGGGTCTGGGGCAGTCTGGTGTAGTGGGACGTGTCCCCAACCCATGGCAGAGGTGTTGGAACTAGATGATCTTTAAGCTCCGTTCCAACCCAAACCATTCTATGGTTCTATTATATATATATATATATATATAGTTTATATATATAGATTAGTTTTAGATGAAGAACTGTGTAAATTCTTAAAGAATGTTTATTTTTTTAGGCTATCCAACCATGTCTGGATAATCCCTTCAGGTTATCTCTTGACCCAAGATAATTAGATCTCACAAGTCAATTAAGCACATCATAAATTCTCGCAGCCCTATATCATCTCTTGACCTAAACCAGCTATGTCTTACTAGTGTTGCTGTGAAAAGCCAGACTCAATAGTCAATCATGTCCCACTTGATCAGGCTGCCCAGGGCCACATCCATATATACCTAATGCTTTTGCAAGATGGGATGCCTTTTTTTAGATGGGCATCTCATTCAGTGCTGAATTGTAAAATAAAAATATTATTGCCTTTGCTTCGAAGAATTTGTTCTTTTCAATATTTTACCAGTGAGCAAGTGTTTCTCACAAAAGTGATACCGAAAATACCAGCAAATAAAACTCTCTAAGACTTGTTTTGGAGTTTTAGAAAGCAAGAATCCCTTATCAGGGATGGTATACCCGAGGCAATGATCTCCATTAGTTGTGTGCAGCCATACAAGAGCTGGAACAGAATGGATTTCCCAGTTGCACGCGTATAATTTTTCCTGGAAATCTTACGCATGGTCTATTCCTTTCCAAGAACTCATTTTAATGTTATTATGAACTTCACAACAGTCAAATTTCTTGCTTATTTGAAGCTTTGCATTTGAGATAGAGAAAGACTGCAAACAGGTTGATCACAGAAGGGATGTCTGTTCAGCATACTTAACACAAGATGTTACCATCTTTTAAGAATGAACAGTATCTGGAAAAATACCTTCTAAAAGAAAACAAGCTATCAAAAAAAGAAAACATGCTCTCAGAGGGACATTCTGTCTAACTTTCAAAGATCACAGTTACTTAGATGAAACTTTAGCTTAAATAAAAAATGTTGTACTTTTTGTAGTAGTAGCTACTTCAAATTATTTTGTTGAGAGAGGAGACAGTGCATTTATTCTGTGTATCGTGCTAGGTGGAAAATCTTCCAGAAAACTAGCACATTTACTGAGGACCCCAAAGGCCTATTTATACAAAACTGATGTTCAAAATCTCACCTCACTAATACAATTTTTACATGTATCTAATACAGATATTCATCAGGTTAAACAATTCTACTTTAATACAAAATTGTTTATTTTCTTTCCACATCCTTCAGTGGGATAAAGATGTTCCTCATGTAATCCTTAAACAATCACAAATTCTCCCTATCTGTTATCCCTTTCCTTGTTTAAGCACATGTTTTCAACCTTGAATTGATTAACTGCTGTGTTTATAATTTTTTAACACTGTCTATCTCCCTGGGCAGAGGCCAGGGTGTTTATAGGACATATGAAGTGCCTTTGTATCTGGGCAGACTTGTTTGTGGATGATACTAAGTGCAGGCATCCCTGGGCAGATATTAGCATGTTTGTAGAAGATATCAAGTGTCTGCTTTCTGTGATTAGGATGTTTGTAGTATGTAAACAAGGTAAATTAGGTGCAAAATACATTTTCCTTATCTATTAAGCTTCCTGATGCAAGCATGAGCTCTTTGGAGTACTTGGTGTTGGAGATGATCATCACTCTCACAGGCTGCATTGGGTTTCCCTTCTGAGCTCTCTACGTCTCCATTTCTGCAGGAGCAGAAGTCTGAAAGGGGATGATGTTCATGGTGAGACAGATATGGCACATCTATATCCTGATCTTGTGTGTTTCTTGTCCTTGATGGTATTGATGTTGTGTATTACTGATGGGTGATGGTATTGATCTTTTATATTACTCATTTGTGATAGCATTGCTGGCGCCCTTCTGTTTGCTCACCAGCTGGAGGAGCATGTGCAAAGTAACCAGCCTCGGTTCAGGGAGGGAAAGTGTGCAATAGCTCTGGACATTGAATGCTTAAATGCCGGCAGAGGCTCAGTTCTGGGTGCATCATTTCCCTATTTGCTGACCCTGTAAATGTCGGGTCTACCTACTACGTTTGAATGACTGCAAGAAGTGGGGATCACAGCAGTTATGCGCACAAGGAGAATAAACTGACACCACATCTGGAGAAAAAGTGGAATGAGGGTAGTACTAGCGGCAGAGAGTCCTGAGACCTGTACAGCTCTCTTATCTGCTGTCTTTGCTCTGCATCTTACAGCTGCTGTGTCCTGCTTGCTTCCTCTAGCTCCTCTTGACCTACTGGTTACAGCAGAGAGAGTTGTTACAACTGGTGTCCAGAAGGCACAGTAGCAAAGTAGTTTCTGCAGGATAACCTGATGTGTGACATCTTAGCTAAATTGCAGGAGGTCGTAAAAGGGCTGCCAAATGCCAAACTGCTACAAGAAGAGGAATGACTGACTGCAGCCTTGATAGGTGAGGGAAAAAAATGAATTTAAGAAAAAGCTAAGGGGCAAGCAAATGTCACCACTCACAGCTTCTAGACAAGTGTACAGACTTGTGAGGAGTGCAAGATTCTTCCTTTGATAATTCAGACTCAATCTGCTTTACAGAAATTAATTTTTGAGTCACTATACTTAGGCATATCTCTAAAATAGACAGGACGTATTAGTGCTGTATTTTTAGCGAAACTAACAAATATTGTTAATGTCAATTTTGAGCAGATTCGCCTTCAATAGCTTTGGCTTCTCATTTGAAATTCTGTTTTCAACGTGAAGGAGATTGTGTCAGGCATTGCCTTAAGCCTAATGCATAAAAGTCAGCACTTTGTGTAAAGTGATACTTAAAATACAGAAGTAGCTGGTCTTGCAGAGGACAGTGATCAGACTGCTGCTGACAGTTAAGCTGTAAGTGAGTAGAGATCTGTTACTCTGTTTTGCTGGTATAGTCAAGTGTTGATTTGCAGCTCAGGGATAGCTGCCTGGACAGAAGTTTACATCAGATGGAACTAATCCAGGTTTTGATTAAATAAGTCAACTGTTGCAAGACAGTAAAAATTATCAGTGGAACAGTTTACGAAGGAGAGGAAGTGATGATACGTGGCTAGATTTCTTTTTTTTTTCTAATCTGATTGATTTAGTCCAATCAAGGCTATGATTTTTCTGAAAGTGGCAATATTATCCAAAAAGTTATGACTTCATGGCACTTCTGTGGCCTCTATTCTGGGTGATCACAGTGAACCTGAATTTCTGATCTCTGAATCTATTAACATTTTATTATTTATAACTGTTCGTGTGAAACAAGGACGTGCTAAATTGAGAGCATAATTAACAGTAATTCTTAGATATCTAGTGGGTTAAAGTCTCTTGTTGGGGTGGAAACAGATACCTTGAGGCCACATTTAAGTATGTAGGAGCTTTAAAAGAAGGTGCTTATGAATTGTGCTTTGACAGATTAAGACATTGCTGTCCCAGCAGTCTGCCTTGTCGTTCCACTACAGATTACTGCACACATTGCATGGTTAGCAGCAGTGCATTAACAGCTCTGATACAAATCCCTGTTGTAGCTGTTGTGTCCTCTTATAGGGAATCTGAGCTAAACCACTGACCAGCAGTGTGTAGTGGCTGAGGGCGTCCAGTTTGTCAATGTAGTCACAGGGCACGTATGGAAAGAACTAGACTCTGCAGTGGTTAGGATTAGAAAAGCTTACCTACCTAGGGAAAGACTCGGGAGTTGAGACACTCAACCTTTTTGGCTTTGAAGTTAGTGGTGAGACATTATTTTCTATTTGGTTTCCTAAAGACGTGATTAATGATTTAATCATTGAACTTATTTGCTTTGTGTCAGTTGGTGATATTTTTTAAGTTGTTTTCAGAAGTATTTGTCAAAGTGGCAGAGGAATACTAAGTTCTTGGAGGTTTTATGGAAAAACATTATCTGGCTGGCCAGAAAACTCTCCAAGCGTTGCATGCAGTGCTTGTCATCCTCCCAAATGGAGAAAGCATAGGAGAGAGCAGTGGTAATGTCTATACTCACTGATGTATACTTCTCCACAATTTTATTTTAAAGCCATAATGACAGACTGTGAGTGGCATAGTGTTCTTCCAGCAGCGAGATGCCTGTGTCTGTAAGTAGGTGTGGAGAGGAGTTGTACTTCCAGCTCTACTGAGCAGCTTAGAACCCAGCACTGAAGCGAGCCTCACCAGCTACCTAAACTAAAGTTTTCTTTTTCTGTTTAAATATTCTCGAGCACTTCCTGAGCATGCCCAAAAGGCCTTTTCTTATCACCGAAGTCCCTTATCATACCTGACAATATTTCTAAGAATTTATCACTGGAAGAACCCATTCAGACTTCTGACGGCATTGGGTTTAGTTCTAGAAAGTACTGCACAGCAGGAATGATCTCTTTTTCACTCTTATTTCCTATTTTCACAGTCTAATTCAACAGCTGGCAGCTAACATCCTCAGAAGGGTTCCCCCCCTCCTGGAAATGTTATGCCAAATTACATTAGTTTCTTCTCAATTTACCACTACATGGAAGGGAGAGTGAAATTAATAATCCAGCCCAATTCAATATTCAGTCTCACTCGGCAAGGACAGAGCAGTAGAAACAGAAGTGGTTCTGGCTCCTTAGCACTTTCAGAAGTCATTGATTTCCTGGAACACTAATAGGCAGTCAAAATCTGAATCTGTAAGAAATGTTTTGTTCCACATTTTCTGGGTGTGTCCTTAGTTTTCCATTCTGAATTCCAACACTAACCTATCATGGAGTAATTCCTCGTTGTGCTTTCTTCAACAGGAAAACCACTTCCTGCTCTTCCTGGTTTGTTGTTTCTTGTTCCTGTTCCCAGCATCAATTAACTGCTCCATGAGTTTTGCTGGAGTCAACATGCCACAAAACAGGTCACTGAAACTGTCAGGACTCCTAAACAAATATGTGATTTGACTTCAGGTGCCATGAAAATGTGCAACATGTAGAAGAAAATAAGGTAAACAAAAATAGTTAATCATAATTTTAGTAGAGCCAAGAAAGGTTAGAGTTTAACATAATGCATTTTGGTTTGGGATGTGTATAGCACAGAAAGCTTGCACACTCACTTATTTTCTTCCTTTTTCCTCATATAGAATATGGGGCTTCCGTGTACACAAAATTTTAGAGATGTTCTAGGAAAGCCTAACCCAAACTGCTAAAGAGGGCATCTCAAGGGAAAGTTATGAGCGGAACCTGGAATACCTCTAAAGTGCTTTTTAAGCAGTGTAATAGAATTAGTGTGATTTTGCTGCTGCCTTGTCTTGAGTAAATTGGAGCACTTTCAACACCAGGCTCCCTGCATTCCTTCCCTGAATTCTCACCAAAGTTGCAGGGTGTGATTCCTTGGCTTTTTGTCTGCTTCGTTACTCTACGATTTTTTCCTGCATCCCACCAGAGGTCAGTGTAATGCCGAGGAACAGGGACAGGACGGCGATGTCACATTTCTGCTAGTTGCTAGGATCATAGGAATTAAGAGTGCAGCAGCGTATATTCTCTTTTGTCCAGTTAAATTAGGGGAAGGATATGAAACTGGCAACAGGTCAGTGTGAAGTCACTTGTAGATGGTGAGACTTTTAAAGGCTGACTAAACTTCAAAACCCTGAAATTTGCTATGTGTTTCGAAGGGTGTTAATATCAATTAACCAGGTATTCTGGAAAGTCAAAGAAATGGCCAAGTCTTGCTAAGCTCTTGTCTCGGTGCTCCTTGGGCTAACATGGGTCATAGTCTATTTGCAGTTTGAATGAGAATATAGTTTGTTTGATATTCATTTTCTCACTTCTTATTAGGTTGTATGTTTCTGTGTTTTGAGGCAGAATGTACAAGTTCCCATGATTTGTGCCTTCGTTGTTTTAAACATTATTATGAGTTTTAGAAGTTTTCCATGTAAGAAAGGTACACTTGTCTTTCAGGTTCTCTTTTTCATTATTCTTAATTTTTTTTGATCTTATTAGGAAATAATACTGCCTGATTTGAGGTAGAATGCCTGCTAATGGCATACAAAATTCCAGCTGAATCTGTATTACTGGCTTCTACAGAAGAGCTGCATTATTTTCATTACTGTCTGATCTCCCATTCTTTAACAGAATTCAATGTTTCCTTTCCTTTTCCTAATAGCCTATGTTCATTGAATAAAGGTCTTGGCTGGGCTGCAGTGACACATTAGTTTCCTTCAGAAGTGATAATATTAATTGGAAACACTTTAGAACTCCTAGCCAAAAACATTTTTTCTCCAATGTATTTTACTTTTTATTTGTTGTTACTAAATATGTTTGACATTGTATTTGTCTTTTGAGCTGGCTTGTGCAGGCTCTTCTGATGTTTCTCTCAGCTTCTATTGATAGCCTGAATAACTAATGAAACTAGCACTTTAAGAATTCTGTTATATGTGTGATGCTTTTTTATTTCAGAAATTTCCAAAGCCACTCTGTGTCATCAGTCTTCATCCAGTGGATTGCATTTGGAGCTTGTTTCCTCAGGACAAACAATTTTTCCTTTTTATTCTGTGATTTTCCACACCATGAACAAGTCAATGGACTAGGTTGTCCAGGAGGAAAAAAAAAAATATTTTGAATAAGTGTCTTTTACCCTCTGTGATGTGAATCCACCAGTTGCCTCTTTCTTTTGTGGTACTGCTAGGACTGAAGTTTTGGTAGAAACAAGTACAAGAAGTACCTAATGCAGGCTCAGACAAATCAGTTAGTAGACCAGATTTTCAGCCAGTCAGAACATTCCCAGAAGAGGATTCATTTACTAATGCGTAAATCTGGAAGCAAGTGCCATATCATGTACTGTGCACTTAGATATACTTTAAGGCTAGCATATTTCTGCAGATAGATATAAATAATTCTTACTGAAAAAGACACAGAAAGTCATTGCTTGTTGCTTGGTGCAGAGATCCTGCAGCATAATCTATTTACTCATGAGTGAAGAGGAAACTTGAAACCATTGCAGGAAAACAATGGGTTGGTCCCTGGCTTGAAGTGTCCATAATACTGCTTAGCAGCTTGGCATGAACTGCTCAGCTGTTCTGTGGAACTGGTAGATGAACCTGCCCCAGCTTCTTCTTGTGAGAATGCAGCCTTTGTGAAGCCAAATGATTGTTAATTTTTGTGTAGGAGGACTGACTCATTTCAGAGCAAGAAGTTTTGGGTGTGTATTGGCCCTCTCTTGCTGTGTATATGGTATATGTACTACACTTGTTTTGGAAAAGTGAACTCTAAATCTTGATATATTCCCACATTATAGAAATAGCTTTTACTTTAAAAACATTAGCTAATGTAAACATACACCCACTCATCCATGCCTGCATTGTTACAAGTTTGAACTGCTTATTTGTTGTGGAGAAGCTCAGTTAAGGTGGGCACTGAGAAAACATAATAACTGTTTTTTTTCCCCCTAAATTGCCACTGTGTGTTAGTGGTAGTGCTGGTTTTTTCTTTCAGGGTAGTTTGTGAAAGTAGTTTCCTTCTTCCTACAGAAGTTCATTCTTATTATGGCACTTTGCTTGATAGCCAGAAGTAGGATGTTCAGCTCATTTGGAACTGGGTACATTTGAAGTATGTCTTGTAGGTTTTTCTTGATGCCTTTTTTTCTATTTTCTTGAAATAAAGTTGTATCCCTGTGGAAACGGGGAGGACAACATTGAGAAAGATGGCATTTTCTTGACTTATCTTCAGAGTGTTTTGTGTTTGTAGTGCCCTTTGGACAGGTCCAGGGCTATCTACTTATTTCTTCCCTGTTCTTCACTTTCTAGTGAAAACAGATGGAAGAGATCCCAGGTTTGTTGTACAGAAAAGGCCTCGTTTAGTCTTGTCCAGTTAATCAAGGGAGGGCATCTGGGCACTCAAATTACCAGTAGATTTTCTTGGAAAATGTGGTACATTTCTTGGCTCTTCTGGCCTTGTCTGAAGGGAACCCATAGTTGTGCTGCAGAGCAATGCATCAGTGTTCTGCCTTTTGGTTCCATGCAGATTTAAGAGGTTGTCACAATTCCCTTTTCACTCGCTGTGCTGCCTGCATTTTTCACCCTGAAAAGGGTGCTGGCATATCATTACTGTAAGAACTGCTGTCTATATACAAATGACTTATCTTGTAAGTCACTGTACCTTTGGGTCACTGGGAAACAGGAGAAAGGGAAGAATAGAGAAGTGCAGAACAGGTGGACAAAGTTAACAAATGACACTTTAAGTCTCCCGCCTTGCCTTTTCTGTAGTGTTTTGACGTTTCCTATTCTGGTCTTCATGTTTTTGTTCTGGAAGTTCCCAGTCTTGATGTGCTTAGGAATTGCTTAATTTGGACAAATAAGGAAATAAATAATGCCCTTTTAAATACAGAAAAATTTGACGCATACCTTTGTTTGCCTGACGGTCAGTTTTTCTAAGCAATGAGCAGTGTTGTTTTTCCTAATGATAGCAGTGAACCCTACTTCTCATTCTCTGACCACAATAACGTAGTTATGCTCCCTTCTGCTTATATGGTATATCTGATGCTTCCAAGAAATCTGGAATAAATAAGTGATAATTCCTGAAGGATTCTTCAAAAAGAGGCAGCCAGGTACAGGCTGCAGCTGCCATAACGATTTGTGTATCTTGTGACCTGCTTCCACTGAGCCCTCAGGAAAGAGGGCAGCTGGAAGAAAACTGCAGGCTGGAAAGACTGCCTTGGCTTGCTGCATTTATCCCACAGGACTAGAAATCAGTTTAATCCATACATTTTTCTTCCTTCTTTCTTCTTCCCCTTCTTTTGCCATGCACTTCAGTAATATTCCTTGATGACCATTGATCTTTTGTGTGTTTCACTTTGTTTTAATATATTCTTTCTGAGTAGCATGTAAAATCCCAGGAGATTTTTCTTTTTTAAATGTCATAATTGTCTAATTCAGAGAATGAAATATTCAGTTGTGAGACCATGCAATAACAGAGAAATGATGTTATCTGGTGGTAGTAAAATGCAGCGTTAACATTATTTTACCCTAACACTACTCATTAACTCTCACCATTGCAGTTTCACTGGAAAAATGTGTTGGCCTAACATAGGCTAAAATAATCAGAGCTTTTCTTTCATTCTTTGATTGTGCATCCTGTTAATTAGGAAATTGCAGACTAGAAGATCCTTTCAGGCTGCAATAAGAAAAACCATTGCAAAAAACGTAGGTATTAATCTGTAATATTTGTCCCATCCAGTAAGAGCAATTATGAGCTATGAATTATAAATGATAAATTACATACTGTGGTACCACAACACAAATAGGTTTTAAGTTCTTGTCCCATGCCTATGAAAACCTCTGTAGCTTTATTCACCAGGAAAATGGGTATTCGCTCATCCTTGAGAGCTATCGGCTTTAACTTAGAGTAGCTAACAGCCGCTGGTCACAGGTGTCTGTTCTATTGAAGATGTTTGTCTTCAGGGACCATTGAGGACATATCCAGCTGCAATGCAGGTGTGCACATTAGATGCATAGCAGACTGAGCCAACTAATGGCCTAGAGCCCTCAAATCCCCACTTTTCCTTACAAAAATGCCTTATTGCTAGGGTAAATGCAATGCTTTAACTCTAGGCAGAGAAGCATAAGACTTTTGATGGAGCATTTCCATTGACAATTATAGGTAGCTCTGGCTCAAAATACAGAAGATTTTCTGATAGTCCTTCTGAAATATTTTGACACTTCCTTTGCAGGGTAGAGACACACAGGATTCAAAGCCAAGAGCTATATGATGTCACTAGTAAACTCAGCATTGTGGAGCCTATATTCCTCTGTGGATGTGACCTCTGGTCAGCCAAGTGCTGAGTCAGCACTGAGATACAGTAAGACCTGTGCATGTGACTAGATATGAGCATGAAGCTGGAAGCCTTTCAGAGCAACCTGATGTCCATATGAAAAACAGTTTCCGAACATAGATGTCACTATTTCACTATGTTCATTGGCCTGTTTATCACTATTTAGTGCTGGCTTTGCTTGCCAATGTGTACTTGCTGTACCACTCAGACTTCTCCATGGAGGACTCTGCTGTTACCTGGTTGGTTTCAAATTTGTCATTAAGTGTTTGGAGCTTATGCATATTTCCGAACTCGCCGTGTAATTCCATAGAGGTGTTGTATTAATTATCTCAATTGATGAAAATCTAGAGTATATGTAGCTACTCTGGAAGTTTCCCTCTAAGCTGGCAACCAGATAATGGCATTTTGAGGTAGCATTTTGCCCCAGATTACACTTAGTTCAAACTTGAAAACTATACACTGCGCCAGGAAGCGACTATGGGAAACGAGTTTGTTTCTCTGCAGATCTGCTTGCTGAATTCATAGGATCGTAGAATCATAGAGCGGTTTGGGTTGGAAGGGACCTTAAAGATCATCTAGTTCCAACCCCATACTGACATGAAGGCTCCAGGAGAATAATAAATACAGAATGCCCAAAACACCTAAGAGACACAAGTGAAAAATAATGTTACAGCTTATTCTTTCAATATAGAATTTGAAGAGAAAAACTGGAATATCTCTGTTACAATTGATGTGTTTCAGAGGTGAATGCTTTTACCAGCCACAGATACCCATTGTGCTTCTTTGTGACATATTTAGACACCACGTTGCCTTAGTATACTTCTCAGGTTTCCACTACTATATACAGTCTGTCATCCTGGCAGCTTGGAACTCGTGGTCTTCTTTTCTCTTACCACTGAAGTTTGGCACAAATGTCACTATGTATTGTGTGAAAGAAGCATATGGTATCACTGTGGCTGAGGAGGGATTCCTTGTGGAAGTATTGCGTCACCTGGAAGTGGATTTTTTTTTTTGTTTTCTTTAATTGTTATTTTTGCTTTATTGAAACTGACACATCAGTCTGCAAGCCGGCACCTTGCCACTCCAGCAGATGGGCAGGAACATAAGTAGCCAAGAAAAAAGATCTGTATACATTGCAAATGTGTGATGGTCTGGTTCTCAGAAAGAGTTGTCACTGTAATTCTTCATAGGGAACTTCCTTGGCATATGGCTATAAGGGAGATAGTATATTATCAGTCAATTACTTCCTAAAACAAGCTTTCAAAACTAGCGTGCAGTGAAGTTGCTGGAGTTTTTGGCTGTAATGAATAGGAGGCAAAATATCTGCAGTTACCAAAAAATCTTGGGATTTTTGTGCTTGCGTAGAAGAAAAAACTGCCATGAAAGGCTAAAGACAAGTGATGTGTGGTGCCTGAAATGCAGCTGAGTGGCTTAGAAGGGTTATAGTTTTACTTCATCAGCACTGCTTTTTAATTTCTCTTTAGTATTTAAAGGCAGTAATACTTCTAAGTACCAATAAGACTTGAAAGCTCTATGCAGTGTGGTGAATGATGGTGAATAGTCCTGTATCCCATGGAGTGTTCACAACCCAGAAGCAGACAATAGGTAACTGGTAATGGAGCAATCAAGTAGCTGGAACACAGTCATAGTTAACACAGAGACTAGCTATCATGAATGTGTATAATACTATGTTTTCTTTAAACATGGTAAGTGTCAGAGATTTTATATTTCAAATTTTTGAAACTTTTCCTTTTCCAGAAATTCGTTAAGCCTCACAGCTGTTCCACCCAATTGAAGTAGAGTGGAAAGAAGTCTAGAGTGGAAAGAAGTCTACAGTCCATACGTTTGCTTAAGTGAAATATCTAATGAATTCTCCATTTTTTTTCCCGAAAGGTTTTTCAGAAGTAAGAACACATTGTAATTCTTTTTTTTTTTTTTTTTTTTTGTTATTATTACAGTATTATAGTTATCTTTTTGTTAGCCTGTTTTCCTGAGAAAACGAAACCTTGGTGATCAGACTTTCTCCCTACCAGGCCTTCCCATAGTTATGAAACCTTTTTGGACATTTTCAGCTGATTTCAAGGAGTAAGGAAAAAAGATCTTAGAATGAAGTACACTCCAACAGCTGTAATGAAAACTGGTAGCTTTGAGAAGCAGAAGCCCTCACTTAAGAAAAGACAACTCAGCTCTTAGATGTTCTGTTTAGCCAGCCAACAGTCACACATACAGATCCATATTAGCAGCAGCATTTTCTATTTCTTGCCTTGTGAGGGTGTTTTCTGAGGATGCAGAGACCAAAGAATGCAACCTTATAGGAAGCCCTCTTGTTAGTTCTGCTACTCATAGAACACACTGTAATACTTGCACTTTTAGATTATGAGAAAATCAATATTTTCAAAACAGAAATTGATCCAAAGTGAAATGTGAAATACGATCTTTCTTCAAGAATGCTGATGTATTGGGCTGACTGGGTCTACACGGGGAATGTTGGAGAATATTAAACCAGAATAATTAATAATATTAAATCAGAACAAACTACAACATCCTTCAGTGCTGTAGGGGGATAGGAGGTTGGGTCTGAGTCTTGACTTTCTTCATTTGTGCATGTGTGGAGAAAGGTATGACCTTCACTTATGCAGACATCCGCAAGGTACTATTAAATTGGGCCATTCAGGCAATAGCAATAATGTGGCCTCAGCAGTGTGCAGCATTGCAGAAGCTAGCTGCCCAAATGTTTGTGGGGGGAGGCTGTCTGGAACCCTACACTGCTGCAATCACAATTACCTGTGTAAAGTTTGCTTTGATCATCTCCAGGAAAGCCTGACTGGAGGGTAAATACGTCATTGCCCACTGCACACTGCCCTGAGGATGAATCTCAGATCATACACTTGCCCTTGAAGTGGTGGAATCAGAGAGTGTGTGGAGAAGCGCCAGTAACTGATAAGCATTAATGCTGAACCCTGGCCAGATATGTAATTTTGCATGGCCTAATGCTCATTCTGGATGCTTCTCCTCAGCCTAAATTTCTCATGGGCACACATTTTATTTTTGGAGCTAATCTGCTTTTTCATTCTTTACAGATAAACCAGGAAACATGCAGGGTCCAAACTGAAGCAACTTGCTAAATCTAGGCTGACTTTTCATGTAGCTCTGCCCATTACCTCTCAATTTTCAGCAGTGCTCGGATGACTCGGGTAAGAATGGAGTCCTGCTGTCCTGAATGTGTATAAAATCCTTTAAAACGCTATTTTCAGCCTCAAAAACTTGTTATCTGAAGACTAATCTGTAATGAAGACCTAGCCAAAATACTAGGCTAGTAACAAAATACTGTTATGAGATTACCTGCGTACCTGCAGGAAAAAAGTGCTGTTACTTGTGTGCTTAAGGTTAAATGCATGTAAGTACAAGATCTAGGCCTAAGAAAGTAAGTGATTTGAACATAAAGAGTGATACAATTAAATCTGAGTGCTAAAAAAATCTGAAAATATGTCCACATACTCTTTTAGTCTAAAATTTGCCATTGCATTGTTATTTAAAAAATGAAAATGCAAGCAGATACCTGTCAGCTTAGGTGCAAAAAGCAATTTAGATAAAATATAACTTTGTAATTGAGGGAAAAATAGATACTGATATGTGGTTTTTAAGTAAATAGTACATTAGCTTCTAGTGCATGTAGCACCACATAACCAAATTGTTTTCTGACCATCCCCAGAAAAATCCTCATGAAAGTATGTTGGACCAGAACATCATTTTAATAGTTCTTGGGTTTCTCTCCTCTTATTTTTTTGGCATAGCACTATACAAACTGCGTATCTGAGCAAGCATGGAAGAGGTGACTTAGACAATTTTAAGCTGTATTATAGGCCTAGGTTAAAAAACTGCCAGAAAATGCACTGTTTCTAGTCAAGGGATCCTCACAAACTTATGTCACTTTGCCCTTGGCATAATTCCACTAAACTCAGATGCAAGGATGCAGATTTACACAAATGTAAGTGAGCTCAGGAGCTAGGCATTTGTCTACTGTCATTATCTGATCTTAGAAAGATAAACAGTTATGTTAAAAAGAGGCCACAGAAGGTCAGGATTGCAGAAAGCTTAATTTATTCAAGTCAAAAAAGCAAGGACTAGCCACTTAAAAAGCCATGTGGTTAAGATGACTCATTCTTGGCAGCAATATTCTGCACTAGATAGGAAAATCATCTTAATTCCAGTGCTGTAATGCTAAACAGAGGCTCATATATGTCATCAAGAAAATGAGGACTCAGATGTATAGGTTAAAGTGAATTGAAAATTCGGCCATACTCAATGCTTGCTTTGAAATTATCTAAGAGAACTTGAGAAAATTCACTGTGTTGCATCATAAGCCAAACTGTATTTTTGCATGACAAAATTGTGTCGTTACATGTGCTTTTTCTATGCAAAGTCATTCCATCATAGTGTGTTGTGATTTAAGTGAAGCATTACACAACTTTACAAATGGATGTTTGTTCTAAGAAGAAGAAAAAGATACAACTCCATGGGGTTAATTTTACAGGACAAGTTCTGTATTGGTCACATACACTAACAGGTGATGGAGGTGCTGAAGAACATATGGAGGGCTTGATATGGCTTTGGGCAGGTTAAGAGTATGGAGGAATGATGGAGTTTCTTCAATAAGTTGTAGAATCCTTAGTAATTATGATTCTACCCCTTTTTTGTTTTTACCTCTATGTAAGTACCAAAAGATTTGAATATGTTTTTTAAAGTAGCTTGTGAAGTGGGGTTGGGGAGTAGAGGTTGTTTGTTTTGTTATTTTCTAATATAAGATGTCTACCTAGAGTGGAAGGAAATAAAATCAAAGACGCAGAGAACCAGGCCTTGTCATTCTCATACTGTGTTTTGGCAGAATTTCCAAGAAGTCATGATACCAAAGCTTGTTGACTATAATTTGCAGGTGTATTATGTCATCTGTTTCTGGCCAGTTTAAATGCTGTATCTTCTTTGAGGGGATGACAAAGCTCTTGCTGGTTCCATCACTGCATAACCGACCTTTGTTTTTCTAAATTTGGGCCAGTTGCTGGGGGCTACTGAACACCTTTCAGAGTTAACTTCTTTCTGAGCCAGAGAGAGGGACAGTAACTCTGCCTGAGATAACATGCACAGAAACTGAGCTCAGCACATACCTATACGACTGTGCAGCTTCTGTGCATGGAGTGGTGTGCAGTGTACATGAATAGGGGTTATGGAGGGTTCCTGTGTGTCCTCACTGTGGCCCTGGGAGACTGGGAGCAGTGGAGAGAAGAGTAAGCAGATCTTTCCCTCTGGCAAAAGTAAGACTTTCTTGTAGGTGTGGTCTTGTAGAAAATGACAGTTCAACGCAATTATGCAGGGCCCTTGATCTGTTCAGCAGTCAGAATTGTACCTTACAAGGCTGCCGTGAAAACATAAACTCTTTGTTCCCCTAGAGTTTTGCTAACCCTGGTTTGCAGGCATACACATGCACACACAGAAGTTTATCATGGAGTGAATACAGGCAATACTATTTGATGCATTCTGTGAATTACCTTACAAATCAAGGCACTCAATAGCTTTGTGATGAAAATATTTGGTGCTTCATTGCTAGAGTTTAGTATGGTTCACCAAACTATTTGCACTAAATGGAGGTAATGGAGCACTTATGACTTTTTGCTGAATTTTAGTTGCTTGTGTGCTTTGCTGTACAGATAACTTAGCACACCAAAATCAAGCCTTTGTTTAAAGGAATATAGTCACCATGTGTTTATTTCATTATGATCTTGGTTGAAAAGGTCACTGGTAGGAAGAAGGTTTAGCTCTGAAAGATGGCACATCCAGGTTGTTAAGCATTTGTCACGTTAAACCAGTGAGATTCTGACAGGTGGCTGAGGAATGCCATCCTGTATTTTCCAGGTAAAATCTCAACAGAGAGACTTACCCATGCAACATTCCATCAGGCATACTTTTACGTTTATATGAGTGCAGGATTTTTCGTCTGATAAATAGGCTGATCCCCTACAGTTTATCTCGTGAAGTAGGTCCTGATAATGTGCAGTTCCCATTAATTTGTCACCTAAGAGATTTGTTGCAACTTGTGAAACTTGGATACATGATACATTAAAAAAAAAATTGCTGTAAGCAGAGAAAAGAAAATGCAGATTGTAGACAATATTGTCATACTTCAGTTTTCATGAATTCTATTTTTATACATGCAATATGGTTAGTGTATAGGAGTGAGGTGAGATGGCATAGACACTATGAAGAATTATTTAATATACATTTAGTGGTTTTTAGTAATATTTAGTAGTATTCCTACTCTTTTTGGCAGAAAAACTGATAATAGAACTATATGCGTGATAGAAGAACAACTGAGCTTGCCTTTAAAATATTAGGGTTGACTATTTGGGACTCAACTGTGCTCCACGTTTTCTTCATGTTATTTTCCTGTGTTGAGATGAATTAACACGGTTCTGGATTAGGATATTAGCTATCTCATACTTGTGACTTTGACTCACATTAGTAAATCAGCCATTCTAAACATCATCTGAGAAAGCCTGTATGTAGACTACTGGGGAAAGATTTGATATGATAAAAATGTGATGTGATAAACCTACTTTTTTATTTACAGAATTTGATTTAGTGTCTTAACATCTCCACGAGAAAGACAAAAGATAACAACAGAAGCTGGTTAAATGTGCCCAAAAGTGTGTTCTTTCACAAATAAGTGTAAGGCAATTGTCAAATGAATGCCTCAGGCAAAAGCTCTGAAACCCTTGAAATCAGCGTTTTTCTGCCACAGATTGAAGTAGTGCTTGGTGACAGTCTTTCATGAGAGGATATTCATTAGCATGAGGTGACAGAAAACAGATGCCCTGTGCAGATACAGAAAGCTAACAATGCTCAGCACAAGTTTCTGGTCATAGATGAGAATGTTACTGACAAATACAGGGCAGAGAAATTTCTGCACCCGATCTGTGTTTTTAGCAAGTCAGTGGGAGGAGGAGTCTCAGTGTTCTGTGGGAGATGGAGAGTGATGATCTATGGCATTAGGCAGAGTACCTTCCTGGCTAGCACTGCCAGTGTTTTACACCTTGCAGAGTCTCTAAAAAGCACTCGGGTGGATGTGCCTTTTTTCCTTAACCTTGACCTGTTGAGAATAGGCATTGTGATCATAGTTAGAAATAATTCATGAGTCCTCAAGTTGCAAACCGCTAGCCATGGCCAGTCTCTTCAAGTGTGGCCAGTAAACTCAAGTGAACAGCTCTGATCCTTGGGGCTGACATAGCTAATGCATAAATGTGCACGATGCTGAACATATCTGAAACTCCTGGTGTATCTCATGCTGAGCTTCTAAAAATGGAGACAACTAGAATGTATGCTTGACACTGAAATTTTGATTCCATTTTTATGGGCAGGTACAAGAAGTTAATACATTAGCTCTAACTGCACTTAAAGTGGCCTGGCTGTGGGCCAGCTTTGGCCTGTAGATTATATAGCTTCATTACCATGGCTCTGAGCCTGATTTAATAAGCTGTGCTGAGCAAGCTCGTATGTCTCTGCACCTGTCTTCAGAGCTACTTCAGGAGACAGAAAAATAGATGTGTCCTTTAGGGAAAGCTGAACTCTTGTGGTAACTGCAAATGCTTTCTTTTAAATCTACCCTATTAAATCCAGGAAGTTTTCAAAATGATGAACTCAGGTAGAGAGTGGAGCTTGTGCAAGAAGAATTAACCCTGAAAAAGAAGTCATTTATTCATTTATTTATATTGCAAAGCCCCTTACCTCATGGTATATCAGTTTCATCTCTTTTAATCCTCTCTTCCTTTAAGGGCTGGGTATTTTTGGATGCAAAGGTACTAAAGGCCCCCAGATCATACATTTATTTAAAAGAGTTTCCATGTGATGACACCACAATCAGAGGAAGGACAAAAAAAAGCTACTTTACCATAAACATTTTGCTTTTCATGTAACACTCAGCTCACCTAATGAGAATATTGTACTTTCTACTGCTGGTCATTCTTATACTGATACTTTGAAATTAATAGCAATTTTAGTTCTTTGCAGCTATCAAGATTAAACCCACTATAAATGGAGATATTTCAGTTGAAAGCAAAACTTCAGATTTGAGATAAATTTTACTAGCCTCATTTATAACAATAAAATATTTTGTAAACATGGGCTTGATTTGGAATGATGAACCTCAACTAATCCAAAATTTTGGGGTTTTCTCAGTATTTGCCACTATTGCCAGCAGTCAGGAGTTCAATTTGAAACACTTAATGTCATATCACGATTGTGGTGGATTTTGTAAGGCATGCTGAAGTACTTTGCAAAATGAATGTCATAAGTGTGTTTTTTCTGTTGTCTTTACTGATGCTCTTACTTTATAAACTTGAATAAAATGTAGAGTATATCTGAATCATATTTGGTACTACTTCATAATCTGCTATTCATTAGCAAAAAAAAGTTGTCATGGAAACTTGAACTTGGAGATACAAGAAAATAATTTTATTCAAATCCTTTATTCAATAAATATATTCTCTTTCTGTTAATTAATTGTGAAGGATTTGTGTTTTCTTTGTATTTGTCTGTTATTTGAAATAAGTTGCTAAGTAATTTCTATTAAAATAATTTCTGAGTACTTCTTTGCACATATTTAATATATGGCATTGAAAAGACTTATTAGTTTTGGTCAAAAAGAATGGTCACATGATATGATGTTTTGCATTTCCTTGTGCATCAGGTATGTTTCTCTTCCTTTAAGAAATTTCTTTCTTTCTTAGGTTCATGTTTTTTATGTCAATACTTCTGATTTTTGGATATTCACTTAACAGGCCACGTTCTGGGGAATATTCCTGTCTGTACACTCATTTATTGTAAGACTTGTTGAATATAAGAAGACAAAAGACGTTACATTTGTGTAATATAATACGGTGGTAGGATTTCTGGAACTATTTTTTTTTCCCAGGCTGATTGATTAATTTGGAAGCAATTTATTTGACAATTTATGGCCTTAGTCTTTCAAAGAGAATCTATTCAGTGAGATACATTTCTGTCATGAGTGGAATACTGTAAATTTGAAAAGAGTCATTAAGTTAGTATTTTATTCCTGTAGTCTATTTGGGAATCATAAGTAATTTTTGCAGTATATTTTGTAATCAATTTCTAGTCAGCTAGGAGCAAATGTTGTTCTGGTAGATGAACAAGTAGCTGTGCTAATGACTCTTTCTATAAAGGCTGACATTGAAATACATCCAGGTATTTTTCTGTGAATTAATCAAGTATGAACAATTTAAGCTGTCTGGCTTTATATTCTAGTTTCTCTTAAATATCTGTATTGTTCATCATAGAATTTTGCTTAATATCATATTTTAAAATTTTAGAGGTTTTTTATAATGGTTAATGGGCATTAAATGTACTGGGCCGACAGCCATGGAAACTAAATTCCTCTGTGAATTCGCAGTTGCACAGTTGCTCCAAGTGAATTTTTTGTAGCTGAACTGTTCTCATGGGCAAGTTACACTTTAGAATGGAAAATGCCCATTTCTACTCCCTAGTCGCTCTGTGTTTTGACTTTTTATGTAACCTTGTGCTCTTTCCCCCCAAGTCATATTCCTTTTTCTTCCCCCGTATCTACTGTTCCAATGTACAGGGATTTTAAAAATATTTTTCCACCAGGCTTGCTCCCTGTGTGTCGACACTGGATGTACACAGCAACTGGTGCTAAGCATGCTGTGATTTAGTTCTGCTTTGAAGAAGCGTGGCTGGCACAGTAGCTGGGTGGCTTTGGACTACTGGTAACCTGACTGTCTTGTCAGCAGCTTCAAATTCCTGGGAGGTGAGTTGGCTTTAGAAGTTTCCATTTCTCTGTAAGATATTGTGGAAAAATAGAGTCCAATAGAAAGATTTTGCCAGTATAGTGTTCATTAGTTTAGCTGAACCAACAGATTTTCCTAAAAGAGCTGCTGTTTATGTCAAGTTTACTGATGTATTCCAGCAAAGGCTTTTTTTTTGTTTTTTTTTTTTGTTTTTTGTGAGTGAAATACGTCAGTCACTTCTTTGACGCTATGACACTGGCCAGTGTTTCTAGATATGTGGCTGCAATGTGTTAGCAGTACAGCACTTGAAGAGCTAAACTTCAGGAGATGGAAATGGAGTTGCTGATTGATTAACAGAAGATGTTAATGATGGAGACTGTCTTTCTCTCCTTGATGTGCCTTTCAGCGATACAGGCTTTGTCTGCATAGGTGAACAGCTGTTTTCTCACTTTTTCAACTCCAAGACTGAGACAATTAATCTTGTAATTTCAGTGGTATAAATGTGAATAGAATTTGCCTTCTTATGTAAAAATCTTATTTGTTCTTCATTTTGTGCTTGTGCTCTCTCACAACAGCAAGATCTGTTTTGGCTTCAGAATCATATAGGTAATTGCCTATTGATCCTCTCTAGTCTTTTGGCATGTGACTTGAGAAACTATTAGTTCAATCCCTACTGTATTGTTAGCTTTGTAAAAATCACTGCTTGTGCCTAGACAGACTTTGAAATAATCATTGTATGAAAAAGATCTCATTCAGACAGCATTTTAGATCCTTCCAGAAAACTGTCATAGCTAACAAAGTAAATCATCTTCCTTTTCTGTACCTTCTTGACAGACCTTCCTTAGCAGACAAGCAGTTTATGCTTAGGTAGAGATAGTGTAAAGCAAGTTCAAGAAAATTATCTTATTCACGGCCATCACTTATTTAGAGGACCAGTAACTACATGTTTAAATAGACTGTACGTAAAACATCCTGGGAAGCTCTGTTTTGTAGGAAAAAATCACTGCATAGATAAAGGAAGAAATGAAGAGTTAGTTCTCCAATGCTTCTCAGTTACTTGCAGAACTTACTTGCAAAAAGAAATGAATAAATGTAGGAAATATCTTGAAATAAATATTTCAAGTTTGTCTGTAAACAGGAGTACTTGGCACCAGCTCTTCTTATAAAGAAAAGAAATTGCTATACTGACCGAGATGGAAAATTATTTGAGCAGAACAGAAGAAATGTTCCATGGTGCACTACACCTTTCAAGTTGTTAACAAATATCATTCTGCGATTAATAATGATTCTTCAGAGTAAATTAGCATTTCAAAATAATGATAGTGACATTATCATCATCAAACTAGTTTAAAGTCCAGTGCTTGGTTGAGTTTCTTACCGCAGGCTATTTTGGAACCATATTGACCATTGCTTTCTGCATAGTGTTAGTGGCTGGAGACCTGATGTTAGAAGAGCTTTTGAAATAACAGGACTTCTGGGTGTATGATCTTAGATTTGGGTTATTAAAGACCTGCTCTGCCAACTAGACGTTCACAAGTCTATGGGTCAGGATGGGATCCATCCAAGGGTATTAAGGGAGTTGGTGGAGGTTCTTGCCAAACCCCTTTCCATTATCTACCAGCAGCCCTGGCTGACTGGGGAAATTCACTTGGCTGAAGGCTGGTAGGTGTTACTCCCATTTACAAGAAGGGCCAGAGAGAGGATCCAGGAAACTACAAGATTCTCAGTCTGACCTCAGTGCTAGTGAAGGTCGTGGAGCAGGTGACCTTGAGTCATATCACATTTCACACAAGACAACCAGGTGATTAGTGCCAGTCAGCATGGGTTTGTGCAAGACAGGTCCTGCCAAACTAACCTGATCTCCTTCTATGACAAGGTGACCCACTTAGTGGATGAGTGAATGGCTGTGCGTGTAGTGTTCTTGGACTTCAGCAAAGCCTTTGACACCATTTCTCACAGCATTCGACTTGAAAAACTGGCTACCTCTGGCCTGGACAGACACCCTCTGCTGGGTGAAAACTGGTTGGATAGCCGGGCCCAGAGAGTGGTGGTAAATGGAGTTAAATCCAGCTGGAGGCTGGTCACAAGTGGTGTTCCCCAGGTCTCAGTGCTGAGTCCAGTCCTGGTCAATATCTTTATCAATGACCTGGATGAAGCCATTGAGTGCACCCTCAGCAAGTTTGCAGACGACACTGAGCTGGGTGGAAGTGTTGATCTGCTGGAGGATAGGGAGACTCTGCAAAGGGATCTGAACAGGCTGGACCGCTGGGCTGAGACGAATGGCATGAGGTTTAACAAGGCCAAATGCCGGGTCCTGCGTTTGGGGCACAACAACCCTGTGCAGTGCTACAGACTGGGGGAAGAGTGGCTAGAAAGCTGCCTGGAGGAGAAGGACCTGGGGGTGTTTGTTGACAGCCGACTGAACATGAGCCAGCAGTGTGCCCAGGTGGCCAAGAAGGCCGATGGCATCTTGGCTTGTATCAGAAACAGTGTGGCCAGCAGGGCCAGGGAGGTTATTCTACCCCTGGACTCGGCACTGGGGAGACCACACTTCAAATATTGTGTTCAGTTTTGGAGCCCTCGCTATAAGAAAGACATTTGAAGTTCTTGGGCGTGTCCAGGGGAGAGCAATGAAGCTGGCGAAGGGGCTGAATACAGGTTATGTGGAGTGGCTGAGGAAACTGGGATTGTTAAGCCTGGAGAAAAGGCGGATGAGAGGAGACCTTATCACTGTCTACAACTACCTGAAAGGAGGTTGCAGAGTGATGGGCGTTGGTGTCTTCTCCCAAGTGATAGGCAATAGGACGAGAGGAAATGGCCTCACGTTGCGCCAGGGGAGGTTCAGATTGAACATTAGGAAAAGCTTCTTCACTGAAAGCGTTCTCAAGCACTGGCAGAGGCTGCCCAGGGAGGTGGTCAAGTCGCCATCCCTGGAAGTATTTAAAAGATGGGTAGACGAAGTGCTTAGGGGTATGATTTAGTAGTGGACAGTTGGACATGATGATCTTGAAGGTATTTTCTAACCTAGGGATTCTATGATTCTGCTCATAATACAGTCTTTTAAGAGATATTACATAAAAGATTTGTTTAATAATTTTTTGGCCTGAAGCAATGTAATGGATCTTATTTCAACTGGGCTTTACACAAATATAATTTTTTTTGGCCTGTTTGGAACCTAAGTGCCTGTGGAGACAAATATTAACTACTAGCAGCACTGTAAAGAGGACACTGTGTCTGAAAGATGGGCTGCATTAGCAAGAATGCAGCCACCAATGATTACTCCCTCTGTTTATGCACCTAAGAGGCCACATCTGGAATATTGCATCCCATTCTGGGACTCTAGTACAGGAAAGATATTGCCAGCCTTGAGAAAGGTCAGAAGAAGATGCCTGGAGCACATAACATATTCCAAGACTGAAGGAGATGGGTTTGTTTGATGGCTTAATTTTCAGAAGACTAAAGGGGATCCCCCTTTATTGCAGTCTTCCGCCGAAAAATGAGGGCTGTTTAGAAGATGAAGCCATACTGCTCCTGGAGATGTATGCTTGAAGGATAAGAGACAATAGTACCCACTTGAAGCAAAAGAGATTCTAAATGAGTATAAGACAAAAAACTGCACTATGAAAGTGATTAAACCCTAGCACAGGTACCCCAAGAATATGTGTAATGGAAATTCCATGTCCTAGGCCAAGCCTCGAGCAACCTAATCCAACTAGACCTGCTATGGAGGCTAGCCCTGCTATGGGTAAGACTTTGGACCAGTCAACTTAAATGATTCAATCTCAATTAAAAGTAAATGTGAACAAGGTGAGGAGACAGACGTGTCCAAAAATCCCTGGTGAAAATTCCACAAGCATTACTCCATTTCCATAGGTTTTGTATTTTCAAAATATTTTTCTTCCATTTATTAGTAGTGAAAATGAAGGGATGTAAGTGGTATTTTTGGTGAAGCTTAATTCCAGCTGTAGTAGATCTTTTTGAAAAAAAAAAGCTTTAAATTTTGAGTTTCAAAGTTCAAGATTTTTTTTTTAAACTAGATGGGATATATTGATGTAGAACTTTAAGTACATCAGTGTAACATTTTCATATCTTGTCATTTATGGCATCTGTTTCTTGCACTCAGACATCCATTGCAATTATTACAACATCTGAGTCTTGGAACATTACTGATAAACAATTAAACTTATTAGCTAGCTAGTGCTATAAATAGACTTTATTCTCTATCTTTATCAGTCAACAACACCTGTGATGGAATTTGAGTTTCATTTCCTAATTCAAATGCATAAACCATGAAATTACCCAGAAGAATAAGATACAGAAATTCTATCATGAAAAATAAAAACTGGAAAGGGTAAGACTAGTGTGTTTCATGCACCATCCATAGTAATTACATCCTTGGCTCTTCCTTTCTGCAGAAAGGTGTAGACTCTTTTGCTGACATTAATTTCGTAGAACAGCTCCCATCTTTTCTGTAAGCATCCCACTTAAGTGAGCTTTAGATGTGTGGCCAACGCACTGTACGTGTGGAGGGAAGAATGAAGGATGGAGAGGAATCAAAGCATCATTTCGATAATGAGATTTCTATTAATTTTTAAACAAATATATTTAGTTTGATACAGGTCATGTATAAGTCAGTAATGGACAGATTAGAAAGCTAAGATAGCTTTAAAGCTTCTTCTGTAAAGCTCTCTTAAGTGTGCTTGTTTTATTTTTTCTTTATGTTTGGACCCTGACTTTATTTACGAAACAGGCTTTTGGGGAGTGGTGTTAAAGAGAAAAAGCTTTCTGTCTTCTGGGTGAGCTATAAATTATGGACTGTCTTGCTCATTTTCCTCTGCTTTTCTTTTAGGAAAAGCTTCCATCTGTCTCCAAGTAATAACTAGGTGTTGGTTGTAGTAAGAGAAACAGAAAACTCAGATACTTGGCGCAAAGGTATAATTGGGGTCAAGTTATGGAATATCACCCATCCTCCTGAGAGGTGGTGAAAAAAGAAGAGAATGGGAAAGAAGTAAAATACCTGACCAAAAGTATTCCATGGGCAAATATATTGTGTCTTTTTTTTCACTCGTTTCCAGATCTAGACCCTACAATTACTAAACAATTAAAGAATTTAGCAATTATTTAAATAACAAATTATGTGAAGCTTAATTAACCAGAATACATCCATCAGAAACATGAACAAATATAGAACAGCAAGGAATAGATCTACCCACACAAATTCTCCTTCTTCCCGAAATATATAACACAGATAATTGCCTTCCTTTTGATCCAAGTACCTAGAAAACATTTGAGGCTTTTTATGTCATTCCAGTGTGGAAGAGAGTCTAAGCATTTAGCTGGGGTAGTTTGTGCTGGTTTGTGTATTTGCAATGACAGAAAATTTGGATATTTGAGCAGAGGAGGAATCCAATAATTTTCTACTTATAATTTAGGACCAAGCTCCTCTTTGCACCTCTTTCTGGTCCCCCAGAAAATTAATTTTTTTGTCTGCTTCTGAGAGCATCTCTCTCCTTTTCCAGCTGAAATGTCCAGCAATTGTTCAAGCTTCTGATGAAAATATATCAAATCCCTTTTACCTTTAGCAACAGGATTCCTTTGCCTTTGTTTTCATTAGGAAAATGTACTTAACATTTGCTGCAACTATCTTCAGTGAAGGGTAATGGTTGAACTCCTCAGGCATAAAAATAGTTTGTTTATTTGTGATATTTATTGTTACTAAGTAGGAGTAGAGTACAAACGAACTGCTGACTTTTTTTGAACAATCATAGCTCTTCGTAGGATGCTGAAGCAGTGGGTTTAAGTCCCTGAGCTGAAGGTCTACTACTTCCAGCTGTTTCCCAGCCCCTTACTGGCGATCAGCTTTATGGCAAAGAACATATGGGTGGTGACCAGTGAAGCCAGTTGGGCCACTCCTGTTTCCAGCCCAATACAGCAGCAATATAACACTGTTTCAGCTAGTCCATGAAACGTAGTGATCTTGGAGCTAGTGCTCAGATGTCATTGTTGCATGTCAGTGACCTCCAGGAGATGTCAGGCAGGCTGCCTGGTCAGCCATCTAACAGCAGCATCCTCTCTTGAAGAACACCATAATGTTGTTGTGTCAAAACTGTTCATTGTGAGATGAAAGAATGGTGTCATATTTGGAGACAGTGCAGGACTCCTGTTGAACCAGGTGTGTTTGATCTTAAAATCCTTACCCACATCAGACAGAGAAGGGCTGAGCAGAGAGAAGAGGCTGAAGCAACACTGAGTTTAGCTGTAAAAAGCTATGCAAATTCTATCAAATATTTGGAAAGATGAAATAGATGCCTGCCAAGATGTAATCTGTCAAGGAGCCTGGGGCCTGAAGAACTCAAATGATTTTTTTTTTTTTTACAAACTCATGTAGTCACTAGGCAGGTTTCTCTGAATTGCCCCAAAGCTGGAAATAAATGACTTTTTCATTACCTTCATCCATGTGGAAACCTTCAATATAGTGAGAAATGTTCTTTGAGAATGTTGCACCAATGGGACTGGGATTAAAAATGTATTTCAAATCAAATAGAAGGGAGACAAAAACAGTGATATACAGACTGCGGAGAAAGCAGGTGGCACCTGATGTGATCTAGTTCAAACTTGTAGTTTCTTCACCTCTGTTCGCAGTTTTAGCAGAGGCCTTCAGGACTAATACAACCAAAAGGTTGACATTTCTTTATTGTCTTAATCATCTTCTTTTCAAATGATTGTTGAGACCCTCAGCATGCACAAACAGAAACATTTACCGTGTGTTCATGCTTGTGGGTGTAAGTACAGGTCTCTAATTCCTTTTTTTATTTTGCATAGCTTTTGTAACTGTGAGTGAAAATTAGTTAAAAACACTGCTGTTTTGTTGATATTTCATTTGATTTTTTGTTTGTTGGGTTTTGTTTTTTTCAGGGTGCTTGGTGTTTCAAGAGTCAAATTTCATTCTGTGTTCAGATAAAATCCCACAGCAAATCCGCACTGTAGCTTGGTGTTCAGTACACTAGACCCTGCAATGCTCTAATATAGGCAAAGCAATAGGAGGATGGCTATCTGAGCTCTTCCTCAAATTCCCTTTTGGTCTTAGCTGGCCTAGATGCAGCACTTTACACTAGAATTCTTGTAAAACACTGCCATACCCCAGCTGCTGGGTCCCCCATATTGATGTCAGGTCTATTCAATGTTTTGGCTGCAGGCTGCCACTGCTGAATTGGGATGAACTGACTTTCTTGCCGCTAGTGGTAGCTAAGGTGAAAGCTAAGCAGAAAGTGATCACTTTTTAATCTGTGTCATAATCTTTGACAATAACCATGATTCAAGGTATTCAGTAAGGCACAGGCATGGATGACTATCAGTGTGTTTCTATGGCATCTAGGTAGGACCCGCCTTACAGCTTGCCATCATGGTTGGGGGCAGACCAAGTCCTGCACAACAGTCACTGAACTATGGAGATACATCCTACGCTTTCTCTGTATATTGTACAGGTTTATCCTTTTATTTCTGGATTTAGATCTAATGCATAAGGAAATCAGTAAGCTCAGCTCACCTCAAAGCACAACAGCATGGCATTGCTTAGACTGGGTTTATGTTTCGCACGTGGTGAACGAAGAAGGCCAGATAAAGTGTATGCATGCAAATGTCCTAGAGAATACAAAGAGCCAAGGCAAGATGGGCTTGATAATTTATCTATGGCAGCATTTTTATTGTTAGGTCTCTATCTCCGAGAGGTACATTGTCATCATCAATGCCTTTGTCCATATCATCGTTATGAATATCCTAAAAGCCCCATGAGGCCCCAGTCATGCTTAGAGCTCCACAGTGCTCAGCACTCAACGAATGCCACTCCACCGACAAGAAACTTGTCCTGAGGAGTGGGCCAGGGCAGTGGGGTGCAATACTTTCTCTGTCTAGCTTCAGCACAGCAGAACTGAAGTGATTTGCATGTCTGTGTGTCTGTGAGAGAAGGCTCAGACTGATCACAGTCTGCTGTGCTTTCTATTCCTCTTTTTTGCCTGCTCTGTTCTGACTTATTTTATAGGTGCAAATGCATTCTCAATCAGGATTGAATTTTTATGCCTGAAAGGATTCATTCTGAAATAATACATCTATAAACTGATATTGTTTTAAACAACATCTTTTGTGTCTTACAATAATTTGTGAACTTGCTCATTTTAATGGTGCTTGTTTTCCCTACAATAAAATCCATCTGCACTTGGAGCAAAGAGATAAGGTTGGCTGAACACATAAGTATTCCTCATTGTAAATTCTTATTCTCTTTCCAGGAATCAAGAGTCGCTATTTGTCCTTGCCTATTATCTTGTCTCCATGGCCTCGATAAGTTGCTGGAATGTAAGAATTCAGTGAACACTAATGTTGTACCTCTTCTTTACTAAGTTTGAGAGGGTTTCTGTGGCAGCAGGAAATCAATTTTTTTAAGAAAATTAGTTGGCTCTGAAGGTTTTCTTGTAGATCTGGTATTATTATAAAATAAAAAGTAGAGTCAACTTCTTTGTGAACCTTTCTGTACTGTAAGCCTGTTCATGTATGTATTCTTATGGTCTAATTGGATATGTGCTTGTCCATCAGATAACTGGGGTCAAGCGCTGCATCATTATGCTTAGAAATGAGGTGTTATCTTTTGCTCTTTACCAGACATATTTCATATCAGGGTTCATATCAATAAACACCTAATGATATATATGTATAAAAAATGCAGAAATTAACTCTTTCCCAGATATATCAGGGGAGGAAGGAAGTCTCCCATGATCACTAACAATCTGTGTTGAGGAGTAGCTAGCACTGCAGCATACATATTACAGTAAATTTCTTTGTCACTGGGGTTGACCCTGCTCTAGGTGAGACAATGTTGGTCACAGAGCAGAAAATGGACCCTTAGTCTTTTTTTGTAAATACATCACCACGGTCAGTAACATAGGATTTTCTGCCCATGGTTTATATGGGTGTTTGAGTAGCTGAAGTAGTGACAACACTATCTATAATTCAGTGATAAATACTGTAACAGTATACACATGAATGGCTGCTGTTCAAGTACCAGGTTGTCCTCAGACTGGACTAGTGATATCAACAAATATTTTTATCCACATCTGACAGATTCTGAAATTGAAGGACGGAGTGAACATCTCACCTCACATCACATAGCAAGTTAGAAAATATCCATAAGTGTTTAATACTTAATATATAGATAACAAGAGAAAATGGCCTTAAGTTGTGTCAAGGAATGTTCGGAGTAGACATCACGAAAAATTTATGCACCAAAAGGATTCTCAGACCCTGGCAGAGGCTGCCCAGGGAGATGATGGAGTCACCAGCCCTGGGGGTGTTTAAAAGATGGGTAGATGAAGTGTTCAGGGATACGGTTTAGTAGTAGGCAGATACAGTTGGACCCTATGATCTCAAAGGTCTTTTCCAACCAAGTGATTCTATAGAATGTTCTGTATAATTTAACAAATATATTTTATAGGTATACTAAACACTAATGAGTACTTTCTAACTTGCTGTGTGATTCACAGCTGTGTGAATTCCCCTTCAGTTTCTGAATATATGGATAATAAACCCATCAGTCTTCATATTTTGATATTTTGTCCTATTATTTTTTCTCATCCTACCCTCTTGATGTTCTTTAGTGGTTGGTGGTAGAAATGCATCTGATAGCTACCATGTTAAAAAATGTGCTTTCTTTAGCTCCATCAACTAATCTGTGGGCAATCAGAAACCAGAGATCTGCTAGGAGCCTTTCTGAAAACCTTCTGTAAGCTGTTCTTGAAACTTTACATTTGATTTATGAATTGAGTAAACCTTTTTAATCTGTAATTTAATCAAAAGCCTGTGGTTCCTGACAATTTTGTGGGGCTAATATTTTATTTTGGGATATGTAACAGTATAACAAGAAAGCTACTGAAAACAAACAGCTAGCAAAATGGTCTGACAGTCATTCTTCCTGCAAGATAAATACCATAAATGCAAGTAAATCAGAGAATATTTAATTATTTAGGTGTAGATTTCAGGTGGGACATATCCAAAGTAAGATATGAATGCAAGAATAAATTGCTCACTTCTATGAAAACAGAGTCTGGGGATTCAGGCATACACATTTATTTACTATTCAGACAAAATATCTACTTCTAATTCATTTATAGACTTCTTCCCTTCCAGCTATAAGGAAATAGTTCTGTAGCCAGTGGGATCTGCTGGATGTCCTTTCCTAGTTCAAGTATTGAATATTGTACGTGAGGCATGCAGTCCTGTGTGTAATGTACTCCATCTGTTACAAGACTGAAAGGAACATTTGGTGCACATGCCTGCCAAATGAACTGCTGTGAGCTGCCAAAATATAACATGTAAAAAGGGAGAGAAGGTTGAATTTCTCAACTCTCTGATGACTGAGAATGTGGCAATTGGAAAATAATTTCTAGTGAGGCACACAGTGGACGAATACAAAATTATTTATATTCTCCTCTCTCTGGTGTTTCCAGTCATTTTCCCACCTTCCACCCATGTCCACAGTTGTCTCTCTCAGCAGTGAGCGGAGATTTACTGCCACCGGGCATTACTCAGTCTCTCCCTGAGGTGCACAATCAGGCATCCTGTTTTTTTTCCCTTGGAATCTCCTTGCCTTCTATTTAAAAAATATTACTTCTCTGCTAGAAGTCATGGATACCCACAGAGTTGGGTTTTTTTAAAGCCCAGGAACAAAACTAATGAGAAGATTCTGGGTGGATGATGCGTCCAGTTGCTGCTTTGTTAAGGCAAAGGACACTTGAAATAGTTACCAAAGTGGAGCTCAAGACCCTCATTAAGGTAGGAAGTGTGCCAACAGTTGCAGAAGAATGCACTGCTCTGCTGTTTTTACATTTCATCCCTCTTGATACAAGGCCTTGAGGTAGAACAGATGACGTGGACACAGGCAACTGCAGGCTGCTGATGTGTGGCCAAGGTGTGCTCCTTTTGCTCAGCTTATAGTCCTGTTCATGCTGCTCCTCAGTTTTGCTCTATGGAGGCACTAGTCTTTGTTCAGTGGAGGAATGAGGGGGAGGACAGAAGGATTTCAGGAGATGGCTTGGCCTCACCTTGCTCCTGTGGCAGAAAAAAGTCATTTGCAGGACAGAAGAATGCCCCCTTGCCCCAGCAATCAAGAGAGGGCGGTGGAAGTCTTTTAGCTTCTGAATTGTACATGCTAGGCATTGGCATTGCAGGATTGACAATATAAGCTCAAAATAAACACAGACAACCTGACCCAAAACCCCATGTTCCCATGTTCCCACGGTCTTTGGAAAGGAGGCCTAAAACTTGAGTGAAAACCTGCATCTGTTCTGTTGTGGGGACATGTACCTAATGAGTGTGTGTATGGTGCAAGGCACAGACCATTTGGGAATCTGAATATCTAGTGTTTGGAATACTTTGCTGTTTGATTCCCTGAGGATCATGTGTGTGAACAGAGGGCATATGGTGATGGGTACAGATGCAAAAGGACAAAGCACACTGATATCAGCAAAACAGAAACAAGGAGTGAGTGGGTGTACAATGAAATCTGCAACAGCCAGATCATCTCTCCTTCCTGCTCTCCCCTCATTTTCCATGAATAAAAGATAAGCTTGTCAAGGCTACTGTCTAGACTGTGTTTTGAAGAAATCTCTGCAGAAACAATGGGACCACAAAACAGATTGCGCTGAAACTTGAAGGCTTTAGCAGCTTTTAAATTTTGATTTCCCTTTCGAGAACATTTGCTTTCAGGACATTCTGCTTGAGTACGTAGTTCCTGATTGTGTTGAAAGGGGTGAGAGTTCCCTTTGCCTTTTCAAACAAAACTGAAAGCTCTGATTTAGACAGAACTACTGTGTGCCTTAATTTAATTGAACAAACACAATCAGCTATAATGAAAACAAAGTATTTCTGTGCTGTACTGCAGGCGGGTGTTGTACTTCTCAGGGATGGATAATGAGGTTGACAGGATCTGCCCTAGCACTGTTTGTTATTGTCTTTCTCTTTACTGCTTCTCATGGAGACTCATGTTTAAAAAAAAAAAAAAGGCATATATATATCACAAAAAAAACCAAAGAAAGTAATGAAGTGTAAAATATAGCAACAGAGCAGAACTGCATCTGACCCAGATCTCTTTCCAAATTGTCAGTGAAGTTTAGTAGTGAGTAATGGTGGCAAAGTACAGGGAATGATATGTCTTAACAGACCACTAACTTAATAGTTAGGTGGTCGAGTACAGATTAGATTTTAGGTACTTGTTCTGTCACTGACTACTCATTTTTCTGAATGGCAGATAGCACATAGTTTTGCCTCGATCCTGTCTCCTTACTTTAGGATGGAAGGCAAGCCATAGGAAATACATATGGCTGCAGCTTTATGGCTGATCCCTGCTGCTTGGAAAGCTGTGCAGCAGCCATTGAAACTGGATATAATTTAAGGTCAGCAGTAATGCTGATCTGTCTTGGGCAAAGAACTAGTATAGCTTCAGGATTAGGTGGCTACTCCCTGTAACTTGAGTCCTGTGACATACAGAGTATGAGTAAAGCCAACAGAAGCCTCTTGGGGATAAAAATATTTATTTTCAGCATCTAGTGATGAGTCCAACTTTTATACCCAGTCAAGGAATATAAGGCCATGACATTATTAACTCTTCTTCTTATCACAGGTCTGTGCATGCATGAGAGAAGCAGGATGACACATACAGGTGTCTTACATAAAGACCCAGCAGCAAAAATGACAGATAAGGCAAAGGAGGAATTTTGTCAGTTGATAAAACAAGGAGTCCTTCACATAAGTTCAGACATTACTGGAATGTAAGGTTACTTTTATAAAACCGGAAAAAATAAGAACTTACTTAAACCCAAAGTTTTAGCAAAAGCGACACAATGTGAACTCATAGCAATAGTGTTAGAATTTGTCTAGATTTCAGATGGTACAAGTGTTTTTCAGCTCAAGCATAAAGTATCACCGCACTTATTCCACGCACTTATTCCATAGTCTCAAGTCTTAAAAGGTTTTCTCAGGACTCCCAGAGGATTCTGTGGAAGGTCACCCTCTGGATAAGCTCCTGGACCTAAATGCCAAGCTTTGCACATTGAAATAACTGCAATTGCCTCAGCAGCCATGTTGTGTGAGATGGATCTTTCAGGATATGCTGCCTGGGGACAAGAATGATTAATACTGCAGTAAGCAGTGGTGCAATATTCTGCAGCACACCACACACAAAAAAATAAAAAAAAACCACTCTAAAGTGAAGTGAATTTCACTTCAAATTGAAAGGAATTAGTTATATTTGAGAGTACCAGTGTAGGCAGTGACAGATGAATTAAACACAGTGGAAGAAAAGAAGACACAACTGTAAAATGCAAAAGCTTCCTCAGTTGCAACTCCCTGAAAAATGAAGCCATACACATCTCCTTTGCAGGTAACTATTATAAGCAGATCTCTCATTTGTCTTAGTGGAGTGCATGTGCTGGGCTGTAAAGAGGTGTATGTTTCTTGAGTTCAGAATGAACTGAGAAGGGTGGAAAGAGAAAAGCCTTGGTCAATGAAGAATTAGGTGCCCCAGAAGCACTTCTAGATATTCTGAGATTAGTAAAGAATCCACAATCATGATCGCTGCAAAACAGTAGGGTAAAGGATGCTTAAAGCACTGAATAAGTCAAAAGAGTTAATTCCAGAAAGAAAAAGAGAGACAAGTCAAAGAATGCTAGAGGCAGAATGTGGTTTCAAATACTTTCATGAACACTTCTGCACAGAAATCACCAGAGATGGCAGCAGATCTTAAGCCACTGGGAGCCTGAATGAGAAGGCTGCTCACCCAGTTATCACTCGTTACTCAATATATCTTGCTTCCTGCAGCCCACTCCCTTTCCCCCAGGACCATGAGCTCACAGTGGATACTCTTCCACTTGGCTGTTTGCCACGTGTTGAAGCGAATTTGGAATGTATTAGCAACAAGCTTGTGCTATACCAAAGAAATTCTTAACATATTGCTTTTGCTGTATTGCCCCTCATATAATTATAATTTAATTGTGATACAGTCATTCAGGCTAACCTATGGCTGCATTATCTCATGCTTTTCTGTGGGCAGACTTTCCTCAGCCTGTTTGGCAACTGTCTCAGCAACAGGCATGGTAAAATTCTTCTTCCGTTTGTTTACAAACATTATATTCCTGCCTAATAGAGTAACATTATACATCATTCTCAAAAGGTCGCACTAGCCTTTTTGCCCCATAGTTTCTGTAATTCTGCTTCCATCTCAAGCAACACTGAAGGATTACGTACCTTGCTTACAGCTAATCACATAGTTCAGTATGCCCAATACCTGCAATTATTTCCTTCCCTGGTGGTGAACACCTTTTCTGTTCAAGATGGTTCTGCATGTACTGCATGCAAAATGCAGACTAAAAGAACAACTGAGATGCGATGAAGAGGAACAAAAATGCAAAATGAATTCAGTCATTATTCCTTATGAAAGTTCTTTGCACATTACAGAAAGCTGCAGTTGTGATCATCCTGTGGCCAGGGTGTGGGCTGTTCTGACACTTCAGTGGCCTGCAGAAATGAACATGGTCTCACGGAAGTTTCCACACTAAACTGCAGCAAAGATTGCAGAGGATCTCAAAGCAATGTATGCACCTAAAAATCCCCAACATATTAATAGCAGCAATGCTTTCAAGCCTCACTAATTTGAGATGAGCAACAATAACTCCTGGCAACATTTGTAAGAGGGACGAGACAGATCTATCCGTGCCCATGGTTAAAGTTGTGCAGGTATGCAAATATGCTTGCAGATGTTTATTCTCCACTAGGAAAGCTGTTGGCAAGAGTGGGTTGCTGAAAGTAGGCTGTGAGAGGTACTTTGTACACAGATCGTTACTGCCAACATAGCGGAGTACCTGCTGAGTGGTGCTTATAATGCCTTCTGATGAATATCACAATGGTAATGCAGGGACACATTTGGCCACAAAGTGTGTGTGAAATAAAGTTCTATACAGCCAGTGAGAACATATGAGTAATGCAGGTGTAGATTAGAGGCTTTGTTGAAGCAATAACCTGTGGCAATCTAGGCTGCATCAGCAAAACCACAAGTGGCAAGGTAGAAACCACTGATTTTATGTTTGCTGTAGTGGTAAGTAATGGAAGAAGTCTTCGTGTATTCTCTCCATATTAATTTCCACCCTAGGTTAAATTTTGTCCTCTGCTATTCTCATTATCAAATTGTGATCCCCAAGCAAGGTCATCTTACACAGCTATGGATCTGCTATGTGCAATATATTCAAGGACAGCCAGTCTACATCATAGAAGCATCTCATGCTCTAGTCCCAGCACAATGATGAACTGCAAATTCACAGAAAAGGTAGACGAGGAGGTATTGTCATATGCTATGGCTCAGTTAAGCGATTAGGAAACTACAGCTTTTAGGAAACCTTGTCTAATGAAAGTTCTGGGTACCTATTAATTTCCTAGAGCATTTTATCAAATATATTCCCTCTATTCATAGCAAATAAAGTGTCTTCAGAGAGAAGATACTCTTCCTCCTAGATCAGGTGACAAACAATGGGAAAACCCCAAGGTACTTTCTCTATAATTCACATAAAGCTAATTGGGAATGGCCCTTAAGTTTTGTTTAATTTGTCTGAAAGCCTCAGAAGACGGGCAGGAAGTATTTTGTCATAAGGAGAACTTAAACTTCTGCAATTTTTTTTGTATTTCAGCTAGAAAAGAGACTTCCACCAGTCTCACTGAATGAAGTGTTGTCTTTTTGGGAGTGAGGACAAATTTTTAGAAATCAGTTAATATTTCAACACTTCAGCTTAAGTCACTGTAATGGTCTCAGGGCTTTACTTTGAGCTATGGGAATATGTAAGATACGTGTTCAGTGAATGCGAGAAGCCTGAGTCTTCAGTTACAGGAGATCTTGGATATCGCCACCAACTGGCAAGTGCACTTGTTGCTTTCCTTCCTGCATTTGTTTTCCTTTTTTCTTTTTTTAATTATTTATTAATATATTCCTGTTTGGCACAGCAATCTCTTTGTAGTCTTCCTATTTTCCTGCTTTTGTAATTTCTCAGACTCGCTACTGGAAGAAGTAGTTGTAACAAGAAAAAGAGTAGATGAAGACTATCCACAGTTCAATTTGTCTTTTGATTTCTAATCAGCATTAGATAAACTAGCAATGTACTTTCAGACTGCAGAGGAACTAAACCTTATCACTTCTATTTTTTTTTTTTTTTTGGAATTTAGGAGTACATGTAAGTTTCAAGCAGTACTAATTCCTAAGTATACAAGGCAGTAAGCAAAACTCAAGCATGTCAGCAGCATCCCTCATGACATTACAATCAAATTCAATCTACTCACATCAGATGTATCCAACTGGAAGTAAAAAGAACAGCAAGAGAAACGGGAAAGTCTTAATAGAAGGAATGTTTTAATAATGCTTGAGAGATGCGCAGCATAATGTTTTTGACTTAGAAGAGCCAGATTTGAGGAGGTCATTACTTGCACATGATGTATAAGTGCAGGAAGAGACAACTAGAAGTTAATTGACTAGGGAAAGAGAAACCTGATGCTCAAGACAAATGCTAAGGAGGAAGCAAGAAAAGCTTGTCTTGAACAGCTAGGAAGAGCAGGAGACATGATAATAACACCAATTTGAAAAAGGGAACAAGGAATTAGAACAGGCATGAGGTGAGGAGGAAGAAGTAAAAAGGTAGCAGACAAAAAGAAGAAAATATAGTCCAGGCCATTAGAAGGAAGAGGGAGAAGGCAAAGTGGCAGAGTAGGGTGAAATAGGGGAGAAGTGATGCCAAAAGAGCACTGAATCACTTGGGGAAGAATCAATAGCACAGGGGAATAATCACTGATAACAGGTGGTAAAGAGTCTGCCAGTAGGAAGCCTGGGCACATAGCTCATAAGTGAGTCACTGAGGTGCAAAGCATTAGGTTCATGAACAAGATAGAGCAGAGGAACAGCTAGACTGCCTTGTATGTGGTTGTCCATGTGAGTCCGACAGGTGCCAGCCAAAAAGTGTAGTATTGGCAAGCCTCTCATCAGCGCTTCCACGAGCAAGAGAGAATGTGTCTGTGTAAACCCTTTTGAGGACATGAGCTAAACTGATCTGATTTATATATGTTAGAAATGAGTGATGTGTGGACCAGAATCCTGGCCTGTCTGATGCAATGGGGGAAAATCAAGGAAGGAGAAGGGAGAACTGTCTTGTCAACTGTTTCTGAGTCCCTAGCATTGAAAGCTTCCGGAGTGCGATGTGGGCATGTTGGCAGCAGAGGCTCCTTGTGGATTATTCTGCTAAACCAAATGATTAGAAGACAGCAGTCTTCAGCTGTGCTGTCTTGTCCCACTTTGCCTCTATTAGAGACAAAGAGCTCAAAGTAGCTTCCACTTTGGTTGTCTTAGGAATGACAGTCTTTATCTTCTTGCTTAGGGAAGTCTTCTTAGTATTTTGCTTGCTTAGAGATACCATATTTCTGGTCTCAAAAATGGTTTAACTATCAGTAGCAGTGAGAAATGAGCAACTGATTCAAAATAATATTTTACATAACCCCAACTTTAAATTATCCTGCAAACTAGTTTCACTTACATATCAGCACAAAACATCAAATTAGGGTTTAATTTATCTTCTTCAGATTGTTTATAGAAACTTGATTAGAAAGGGTGGCTGCAGAATGCAAATAGTAATTCTGAAATCTCATAACATGAACCTAATATACTTCTGAATTATTCAGTGGGACACTGCAGTATTGGTAGATAATATTTAAATTTTAACAGCATAACTTTCCATTTCATAGTCACGTTTTTACAGGAACATCCCCATTTGATGTGATAAGATGATTGCATTTGTTAAGAATTCCAATGAGTACTTTATAGTACAGTGTGTACTGCTGACAAAATAAATAAGTAATATACAGAGGTGTTATTCCACAATTTATACAGCATATTCTATCTCCTGCATTTTATTTTATTTTTTTAAAGAAGTAAGGCAGTACTTGTGCCATAATTTTGTGTGATTTTTCTTTTTTTTCAGTTAGTGGTTGTTGCTCGAAGAATATTACTTACACAGCACCGTAAGTGCACATGGTGCCTTACATATAAGCATACCAGATCCTATGCTGATGGATGCGTCATTCAACCAAAACAGATAGGGATAATGTTTTGCATTTCAAAATCCCCATCTTTGTCTGCTTATTCCATTTAGTTACTTGTTTTACCACCCATATTTTTAATGTTTGTATGACTGTAGTATCTGGCCAGTCAACAAATGGATTAAATTCTACATTTCTTTGTCATTTTACACCCAAAATAGGTCAGGCCCTATAACTGTGGTGATGATCAGTATTGGTCAACATGCCAGCTTCATTACAACATGTCATTCTGCCTTTCACAGCAGGAAATGTCTTGCCTTTCCTTTCAGGAACTCCTTCCACGAGTCCTCAGAAGCAGTTGATATTTGCCATCAAGATAGGCTACAGAGGTATGTCATCCACTGGGTAAATTCTTCTGTTACAGACCCTAAGTCCCAAACAGCTGATCAGTGCAAAGTATGGGCTGATACCGTAATGTGCTGTCAGGCAGTGTTGGGATATCCCACTCACATGGCATTGGCAAGAGGCTTTACGCAGTTCCTCCATCGCTGACCACGGAATGATATCACAGGCCTGGACCATGCTGTGAGATATCTTTACTGGGTTGAAATTATAGCTTCAAGTGACAGAAAACCCCACAGAATCTGGTAGCTACTGGGTAATTTGAAGAAAGCTGAGTTTCAGCCCCTTCCTAGTGAGAATTGTTTCATGCTGTAAGATCCAACCTTAGTGTTTTGTCAGCTGCTTCCTTGGAAATGGTACTGAAAATGCTTCCTGATCCAGATATTCCCATTCCTGTGAGGTTTTTCTGGTCAGGCATGTGTTGTGCAGAGCCTGGGATACTAGAGATTGCCCTTCCAGTTTGAGGGCCACCTTTATTTGAGAGTGGAAGGCTGAGCAACCTCTATGACTTTTGCCCTTCTGGGTCTGAGCAATGGCTTTCAGCCACTAACATTAACAGCTGATAGTAATGAATTAATTTGAAAATACTGATTCTTGTCCATTCACTGTGCCTTTAACCAAATCAAACCTATTGTGCCAAGTAGGATGGTGCATAAATAAATTCATAACTCATAGCAGCTGTGAAGCCAGTGCTTGCCAGAACCGTATATAGCAGTTCTCTGAGACCACTGGGAAGTTTTACAGGAAAACCAGTTCTAAAATAACATTTTAAAGTACAATTTTTAAGCCAGCTAATAATTTAGAATGTTACTGCATCTGTGGATTTGCTTAAGTAGAATAAATATGGAATAAATGGAATACTGACATCAAGCAAATATTTAAAAGGATTGATCAGAAATATACTCTTCCTCCACTCTATCCATCTCCTAAGCACTACAGATTTGGGGAAGTGATTCAGACATCATTCTGCATCTTGAAATTTGATACAAATTCATTCCCACTCCATTTCTGATTTATAACTTGAAAAATTGTGAGTCAAAGGATCATGAGACTTGCTAAAGCAAGAGAAAATGTTGAGTGCTGAGTATTATGTGCCTGATGTTTTGAATAAAGTGAAAAGTATGTAGCGCTAAGTGCATTCAATTCCTATTGCAGTTACCAGTTTAGGACCATTTTATTTTACCAAATGCTTATTGCTTAACAGTTCATATTGTGACACTAATGACTGGACTTCCAAGATATGCTTGGTATACATGGCTTTTCTTAAAATCTAGCCTCAAGTATGCAAGCTAAGAAGTTCTGAAATTCTGTCCCTTGTTTTAATTCTTAAACTCAGCTAATAATTTGTTGTGGAATTATAAGAAGCTTACAGATGTCCTTAAAAATACAATGGGAAACTGAAGAATTCTTGCTTTGTCCTCCTGAGCTAGCTCTGTGCACATGCAAGAACCTCCATTTGGAACTGTAAGCTTTGGAAATATTTCCTAATAGGTCACACTGCACAGCTGAGATGTGGGATTTTTAATTTTGAGCACTGGAAGAGTTATGAGATACTTTGCTTCTTTCTCTACCTATAAGGGTGCTTTGCACCCATATGCTTGGTTTGAATCAACCTTAGACAGGCTCTTGGAGATCTGTTTTGCATTGCTGCATCAAAAATATCTATATAAACAAGTTATAGTTGTGGACGTGCTTACTCCTGTGTGCTAGTTTAAACAGAGTTTAATAGCCTTTTTTTTTCAGTAAATGTATACATAGTTTTGTTGCAAGAAAGAATAGTAATATTCTGCTGAAAAAGGTGATCTGAGTTCTTCTGTATTAGGGGACGATTGATATCAACATTTGGGTGAAATCTTCACAAGGATAGGACTTAGTGGCTGAAAGTTCCAACTTTAGTGTGTCGCATGAAAGTTAAAAGATTAAGCTGAGTACTGCTGGCTATTGGAAATACAGAACTGGATAGGTAACACTAGTAGATCACCCAGTTTTCATCCAATGCAAACTGGTGAAAGAGAAATTGACTTTAACCTATATTGAACATAAAAAAACTGCTTCAGACATTGTTACAAAAAGAATATTTGCTTTTCTGAAAGTGATTGGAAGTGAGTTGTGGATTCAAATTTTGGTTGCCCAACTTCGGATACTGTTAAAGAGATTTATTTTTCTAGAGACAGAGGTCTTCTTAATGCATCTAGGCTTGATGCACTCAAATTTAGTGAAATGTGAAGATCCGCACCACCTCATTTAGTTGGGCGGTACACAACGTGCTCATGAAATGACAAAACATTAAAATAAACTGGACAAATTTCATTAAAGAGAAAATAAATTCTCAATTATGCTACCAATTTGATAAAAATTTATAATCCATGGGAAACAGAGTTGTTAAAATATAGATTGATATAGAATGCTTCTGAAGCTAAAAGAGAATATTCTGCAGCAAAAAGACATATCTTGTAGTATATGAAAGCAGTGATTAGGGAACCTTAGGTTGGTACGTAAAGATACAAGAGTTCTTGGAAAGGAATAATAGTAACAGGTAAATGATCTCATATTTTCTGCTTTTCTGGCAAGCATATAAATTAATTGAGCAAAAAAAAACTTTGATTCTTTGGATCAAATTATACCATGAGTTATAATTATGCAGTTCTGATTATAATTATACCACTTCTCAAATAAGCTGATGTGGTGGAGAACAAAACTGACCTGTAGTTTCTGATTTAACAGTACTGATTTTAGTATGAGTGAAGGCTTGGGGTCTAAATTACTTGTTATATTAATCATGAGATAAGCTATAGATGTGCTTTTCATTAGCAGTGTAGAACATTAGTTATTCAGTACACTCTGTTATGGGTACTAGTCGTTCCTTAGTGACTAATTACATTGATGACTCCTGTGATATTTTAAATGCTGATCACTTTGTTCACTGTTGCCATGAAATGTGGATGACTTCATGTACAGGCTGTATGATGGTTGCATGCTGTATGGTCTAAACTCGCACATCCTGTGAAGTCGTTTGGGATGGCTTCAGCACTAAGTTAATAAGATCACACTCTAAGGATGTCACTACAGCTGATAATATATATCCCATCATTGTTTATTTTGTATGTGCCACATACTTAACTGAAAGACTATATAAAATTTGCTGTAGTTTTTTAAAAATAATAATATTAATATTTATATTTTTGCCTGAGTCAGGAAGTGTTATTGTCATGTGCAAAAGATCCTTCTAAATAAAAGAAAATTGTAATTAACGTCAGTAACATACACAGAAAATTATTTTTAGGAATTCTCTACACGATAACATTTAGGTCTACTACTCGTGAAGCTAATGTTGAAGGTATCTCTTCTCCTCTCCTCTCCTCTCCTCTCCTCTCCTCTCCTCTCCTCTCCTCTCCTCTCCTCTCCTCTCCTCTCCTCTCCTCTCCTCTCCTCTCCTCTCCTCTCCTCTCCTCTCCTCTCCTCTCCTCTCCTCTCCTCTCCTCTCCTCTCCTCTCCTCTCCTCTTTCCCCCAACAGTGAAGAATAGTTTCATCCCCAGGTAATTCCAACACACAAGGACTAAGATACTGAGCATTGGCACTGCCCAGTTTCTAATGTGAACTAAAACCAGTGTCTCCGCTGTGTTAGACAAGGAAAGAAGACTGTTTCTAGTGAATATGAAAATTAATCAAATGACATAAGTATAAATTAAATCAGTAAATATTAAAAAAATGAAGAATTTTGTATATTTAAAACAAGGAACGTGGGGATTAGTCAGAGATTTGTCACCCACTGTGTATTCTGCTGTTGAGTGGGTTTTTTTGTTGTATAGGCAGTGATGTTTACTCACAAGTTTACACAAATGGAAACATGGCATTCATGAGTCATTGATCTTGATGTGCATTAGGAGTGAAAACCTAAGGCTTCCTGACACCTATCTTTAGGTAAGAAAATGGACTAGGCAAGCTAGATGGTTTTACTTGTCTTGGAAAAAATGATCATAGTGAAAACTATGATGGAGAATCTAAAACAAGTGTGAGAAAATATACATGGAGAAATACAGGTCATAGAACATCTACTGTTTTGGAATTACTATGTAACACCAAATGGAATGACGCAGGAAAAAGAGGAAAACTGCTTATACCCAAATCTTGCAGGATGTTCACAAGACCCTTTTGGGCTGGTCAGAAAGAAAGGGACTCCTTTACCGTCTATTCTATAAGCCCGTGGCAGGGTAGAGTGTCTGTGGTTGTGCCTGTGGTGTAAGCACAAGCTAGTAGCTTCCCTTTCTCTTTGTGTTGGTTGGCTCAGTTATAGTGGTTGCCTCAATTATTCGCAAGATCCACTTCTTGTGTAGTCTATTGCTCTGAACTAATGTGCTTTGGGCAGAAGGAGACACAGTGGAAAGAACAGCTGAAATGTTTCTCTTCCTGGCTCCATGGAATTGCAGTCACATGGATCTTGAATCGTATTGCTTAATCTATGTCATGCTTTGTGAGTGGTGCCAGAAAAAATTGTGAACATCACCATTAGGATTGATTTCTCTTTCTAATCCACAACAACTACTGCACTCGCTGCCTGCCTGCAGTCCGTGGGGAAGCTGTCTGCTATAAGGTACGTATTAAGATGTCCAGTAACTTAAGAAACTATTGGACAAGCTTGGGCATGTGATATGCTTCATATAGTGGCCTCTAGCTGCACCTGGGGCTGTACTTTCTGCCACCACGAGCTGTGCCTTTGGTCTGGAGCTTGCCTTGGGGCATCCTTTACAAAGGAGGGCAGGTGGATCCTTTATACCTATAGATGGAAGGGAAGGGCTTTCGACACAAAGCAGCTCTTTACACAGCTGTATTTTATATAAATGTCTGAATATAGACAGGGTTTCTCTTGATGTTAGCATATTCTTCACGAAGGTTCCTTGAAATTCTATATTTTTTTCTGTCCCATAACTAATATTGTGAAAGAAATAAAAATTTAATATGAAAAGCCCACTTAATCACAACAACTGAAGTTGATCTACAGCTCTTTTGCTCTTTTGTGGTATGAAAATATCTTTTACTTCCTCTTTGTTTTTCTCCTCTGTTCTTATAGTGTTCTTAACTGACTCTATCTTGGCCCATGATCAGTGTTTTTAGTACATCCAGAATTATATATTTGTGGAACTTAAGTACTAAAGATGTACAATTTGTTCCTTACAATTTGGCTCCTCTTGTAATCTTTGCTTGTAAACCCAGATAAATAAAAGAACACATGCCTGGTTGAAATGCACAAGCCTTGCAGTTCTGCCTAATTACTTCCTCATTGCAGCCCTCTTTCAACCCTTGCCCCTCCAGTTTTATTTCAAGACTGTGAAGACATTTCTGCGTGGCTTCATGTTTGGCAAATGATTGAAGGCAATTGCTAGATCAACATATTCACCATACAGAGGCCCTACAAGAAAATAGCTATCCAGCCTACTGCATGATGCCAAGCCAAAAACCTTATTCCAGATAAGCCTAATATTTTATATGGAATATTTCAGTAAATCAGCAGGAGAATAATATTTTAGCATTTTTAAATAGCACACTCAAATTACCCTGACCAAGAACCCAGAGAGCAATTTGTTTTAGCTCAAATGGCAGAATTGTACAGGTGGGCTAGTGTGCTTACCAGAGGAGGAAAATGCTGAACCAGCAGTTACAGACACTGCCAGCAATGGGGTACGCCAGCCCCAGGACTACTTTTGTGTGCAGATATCTGGCAACTATAAAACTCTTCCAAGAGACATGAATAATTCTTGCTTATTTTCAGAGAATGTGGTCAATTGGTTTAATTCAGTTTTGGTTTGTTGATTTTACTTACAAACCTGATCAAGTAACATGTTCATGTTGCTTACATGTTAGGATTTCCTATGTTGTAAATAATATATTTTGAATGAGAAAGAAACAGATATAGTATCACCTTCACTAGCTCATGCCTTGGCCATGCCAAAAGAATTTTGTTTGGATGACAGGCTCAGAAATGCATACAGACTATCCAATTTTATTTGAAAGGTACTTCTTAAAACATGAGAGTCTAGAGATTTTAATGAGAAAAGGTTAACCTTCAACCTGTGTTTGCGTAAGGAGTGCTTTTGTGGAATGAAAGACATAGGTATTTTATATTAGTGCTAGTGTTATAAAGGCAAAGATTTGTAGTTCATAGATATAACAAAGCCACTGTAGCGTCCCAGTACCTGCCCCTGGGGGGAAACAAGATATTCTTTAGATAAAAATATGTTTCCTGTGAGGTCTTCTGTCAGTATAGCTGTTTTGGGCTTCATGCTCTTCATACCATCATACTCTTCGCAAGCAAATTTCTTGTAGTGTAAATCTAGATGAATATTCATTTTTTACCTGTAATAACTGCACTTGAAGGTAATTTGCTTGTATCATAGCTCGCTCGGACATGCTTCTTCCTAGTTTCCCAGCATTCCCTTAGGTATGATCTTTTGTCTCAAATTGTCTTCTGAATTGTTTTATTCAAGATGATTGATTTTAGTACCTTCATCTATTTAATTCTGAATTTTCTAGAAGATTTCTGCCACAGATTAGGTCATATTGTGAAGAGGAGCTGCCTACAGTATTACATGAATGTAAAATGATTCATCATTCATTTGCTGTTGCATTGATTGTTATACAGTTTGCTGCTAGAATGAGCTCTTGGCTGTTTCTAGTAGTTCGTCTAATCACTTACTAGCCAAGGCACTTACGTGAAATTTTATCCGTGTGGTGACTTCTGCACCGTGGCATGGCACAGAGGAGAAATCTAGGTTGGCAGATGAACAAAGCTCTTTGGCATACCTCTGAAGAACGGCAGAAGTGAGTTTTCTGCAGAGCACATCATAACCAAGACCCTGATAAATTAAATATTCAGGGCAATCAAACTCTTTTTATACTAGCAAACAGGGTCAAATTCTTGTCTCAGGTGCTGCACTGCAGTTGCCAAAGCTGCCTAGCTGTTACAAGACTCCATGACACAACTTCTTTAAACAATGGCATTCCTTGGTAACTTCTGGGAGCAGCTTAGGACTGCAGTCTAGGAATTGTAACAAGTGTACAATATGGCTGAGATTGGCCTTTTCAAAGGAGAGAAGGCGGACAAAGGGAGTAGAGATCAGCATCCATTTATTCAGCAGTGTAGAGGTAGTCAGTATTGGGTTTGTCTAGGGAAGATAGGAGCAAAGACCTTTTGTTGCCTTAAGGACTCTAATTTCTAATAATGCCTCATCTCTCCCGAGAAAGCTATTTGTATTCACTGCTGTTCCTCATTTGCAGACTCATGGCACATGATCAGTGTGTCTGAGCTAACAGACTGAGTAGAGTAGACCTGACCCTGACCTGAGTGCCACTTCATCCTAGCACCTTTCGTTCAGTGAACGGTGTCTCAGATATTTGTGCAGGTAACATGTGCCGGTTGGCTTGCTGGGTAACAACAACCGGTGGCTAGCTAGTTTTGGGTAAAGGCAGATAAAAGCCACTGCTAGTGTGGAAGAGGTAAGGTCGCAAAATCAGCTCCATAGTCCTGGTTCTCCTGGTCTGAACTACAAAGTTATTCTCATCCTCAAGTCAGCAAAACTTGTTTGGTTTAATCACATGAAAAAATCTGAACTGGCTCTGGTCAGCTGGTACTAGTGGGTAGGGCAGTGTGCTTCAGACCTGGGGAAGTTTATCTGTGATTTCATGTATCTTGCTTCCTAGTTGGCAAAATTTTCCTAAGGATAGATATTAAAGTCATAGTGACACAGAAGAGTGAGTTTAAGCTTGGTTGGAGAGTCTTTGTGTAGAAAATCTTAACCTCAGAAAAAAATTCAGTTTGGGTAGGTCCTCTGGAGATCATCTAGTCCAACCTCATGCTCAGGTTGGATCAGGTGCCTCAGGGCCTGCCCTAGCTGAGAACAAGACATCTCCAATAATGGATATTCTGTAACTTCTTGGGGCAACTGTTCTGGTGCTTAATCACTCCCAGGGTGAAGATTTTCTCAATATATCCAGTTAGAATTTTTTTTGCTGCAAGCTATGACAGGTGCTTCTTGTCTCCTCTCTGAGTATCCAAGATGAATTCTGTCTCTTTTTTTTCTATAATCTCCTCTATTTTAATGATGAAAATTCTCTGTACATGACTCTGCTTGTTTAATCTAGTTGTTCCCAGAATGCAGGTTATCAGTTTTGCAGCTCCAACTGCATATTTACACATTTAGCTGTAGTTTTTCTACACCTTTTGCAATTGAATGAGTGGCAAAATCAGAGCTCAATCGAAAGCAATGTAGCTCATGATATCGCCATCTTATACAGCCTGATCTTAAGTCACCCCAAACACACGTAATGAATATTTCTAAAAGGCAAATACACTTTCATTGCTTCAGTATTGAGGTCACCTATTTGAAATGACTAGATTATTATTTTAAGCTGATCCTGCACTGCAAAAAAGTTACTAATTCAGCACCCATTTATGATGTGCCTTTGTGCTCTTTCCAGTTCTGTTATCCATGCTGGTGGTGCTCAATAGGATCTCATGCACAGGAATGGGGCAGGTCTAGGAATCAGCTGCTTTGTTCAGCATTTTCCTTGCAAAACCTAGAGGAAGTTAATACCATATGTCTGTAAGGCTTCTTGTTACATATTATATCATGTGGTTTCCCTATGGAAAATACAGTGCTGGAGAGGAGATATTGTACAACTGCCTTGTATCAAACCTCTAGAATGCAAAGAATTCTGCACTCTAGTTTCCTCACATAGCTCCAAAAGGAACTCCTTCGAAAGAAAAGCATTGGAAAGGAGAGTCTTCATTGAGTCCTGGAGTTTAGCCACTATTTATTGTGGGAGGTCATGACAGAATCTTATTTTATTCTAAAGGTCATTTTTTTCTCACTGGGAGAAAAATGGAAGAGGAGAAACAGGAGTGAGAGAAACAGAGTGAATCCTCTACTAAGTGAAATTACTAGTCTGCTGTGGTACTGTCTTTCCACTATTTTCTATTGAGAGCAAAGTGAAGGATTGCATAGTTTTGTCTTTTTAATGGCATGGCATTTGTTAGTAATGTAGTCATCCTACCTTCAGCAGTGATAGGTGCTGAGAAGAAATTTTGGCTGTACTCTACTCTTTTGCATGTAGTAGTTCCTAGTGGTACTGCTGGCAGACTTCAGTGATCTCCAGTACCTACTGCTTTTATTTGGATCAGAAGGCTACAACCCAACATTGCAGCCTTTTCTAATATTCCGGGAGCTTTCAGTACTTTTTCATGGGAAAGGAATTGTTGCAGAGTCTGAATGTACTAACAAAAACTTCCTTGTAAATACATTTTATCTTGCAAATAAAATTTAAAAAAAAAATTTAAATCATAAAATGCAACTCAGAAAAGGTAACATTTTCATTTATTAACATGTTTATGTATATGGACATCACAAAGGGTTTAAAGGAAAAGCACTGAAATAATTTATCTCCCAATTAAATTAGATTAATTATTCTGATAATGTTTGAATAATTTGAAATTTGAAATCTGAAATGAACATTTGGATTTGGCTTACACTCTGAATTCTTCTGCAAATCTTAATTCTTCACCTCAGGAATCGAAAATTGTCTAAGAGCTTGACTGACATTTACAAACAGCAAATAATATGATTTCAAAATACAGTCTCCAAGGAGAAGTACATACTTGGATTAGTAGGATATTATAATTCTTTCCCAGTGGTTCTGTGCTTTGGCAAGACATCTCCTTGGATGTTGGTAACAAGCAACTGCAGATGGGCTAGGACAGCTGAAGAGGAAACATCCGTGATTTTTTACACATATATGTAAGTCACTCTTCTGTTATAAATTAATAAGATCTGAACCATAGTGAAAGCAGATGTCCATCTCTGAGGATAAGCATTACAGAATGGAGATCTCTCTGTGTATCTCCCTCTCTGAGTACATAATATTAATGACACATAAACTTATCTTGCCATACTGAGAAATTTTTTCATCCACATTGAATTGCTGGCTTACGTGTAGGGAAGTTAATTATAATAACAGTGTTAATAATCTTCTTGTGCCCAAGAAGAGTAAATACAAAAGGACAATGAATATGTCTGATATTCAAAGAATCATTCATATCTTTTTAGTTTGCTATCCATATTCATTACTCTAGAGGATCATGACTTATCCTTTGGACAAAAGCTTTTGACTTTTGCATGAAAACTTAGGTTTCCCAAAATGTGGGTAGTGCTAACAGATACAGGTGAAGTGAATGCTGAAAGATATTTGCATTAAAATAATTAGGTTTTCAATTCTAGGTCTATTGCACGGATGATATTTTCCCAAAGAGCTTTCAAAGGTTCAAAAGGTGCTGATTCTTAGATTATTTGAGAGGATGACCTCTGTTTCAACAACACGCAATACATTTCTTTTACAAAGTAGTTGCCTTTCTTTATTTATCACCAGCATTGAAAAATATCCATTTTGCCCACTCCCAAATCTAGCATATTTTGTGTAGGATCAGCTAAAAATACTTTAAATTTTTACTAAAATTTTCTACATCTCTCAGGTAAGGTAAGTTTAGAGTGGCTATTTTAAGGCTACTGCTTGTTACTGGCATTTAGTAGTGACCAAAAATAGTAAATGGTTAAACTTAACAGAATGAAGTTTCTGATTTCCCAATTTAGAAATTAATCAGAAACATTAATCAGACCCATGATCTTAATTTTCTCAATCTACTCTGGAAATTGAGAACAGATTGTGTGTTTTCTAAAGATGAAGAAAGAACCCAGAAAACATAATACAGAAGCATACACAGAATTTTTTTTTTTTTGGCAAAATAAATATTTAAATATGATGGTTTTATTATTTTCTTTAAACAATACCCAAAGTCAGCATACTTCAGAAGAACAACTGTTTCAAAACTGAGGCTTGGGAGAGCAGGCTTCAGACAGCAGCCTGAAAAACAGATGTAGCCTCACAGACCTTTATTTTATTTGCAGTCTTGGCAGTGGCTCCAATGAGAACTGATGTGGGGTAAGCTATTACTGAGGAGTCCCCATAACTAATGTTAGTTTGCTGCTCCTGTTTCAATTCAGGGGTTTAGTTGGTGGCTGTAATCCTGAGGGCTGCCAGTAGCAAGGAAGATATCTTTGGTAAATTACACACTTGGAGGCTTTTTGTTTCCCTTTCCATTGGAACAGTGTACAAGTTTTGTATCTCTGAACACATGAGAAACAGAAGGAAGTCCGAAAATTTCTTCCATGAAGTCATATTCATTCTTAGGGGTTGTGGTATTTTTTCTCTTTCTGAATACATTTTTTACTTTAGTGTTTGTTTGGTTTTGACATTTTGGCCACCTTTTAATCTCTCCAAGGACTAAAAGAATTGCATTAGAGAATGAGTTCCCCCATCTCTTTCCCAGTCCTTTCCAGTTGTGCATAAGTGTCTTTGAGTCATTCCAGTAGGAACCTGGAAGTGTCATGCATCCCATTGCCTTCTCTTTCACTCCTGTGATGATCCATTGTAGAGACATACCCACATTTTTCATCCTGGCAGACAACCCGCTCTCCTATTCTCCGAGTCTACTCTAAGTACAGCCCGTCAATTTCTCCTAGAGAGTCATGTAAACCTTCTTCTTCTGCTATTCATATGAAAATCCTCCCCTGTGTGTTCTTCTTTGTGTTCATTCTGTATTAGGCCCTCTTTCTCGTCATTTTCTGTCTATCATCCTTATGCCACCTTATATTTCACCCCTTGCCTATTTTTGTTATTTCTTCCTCTCCACCCTCTTCTGCTGCTTCATAGCGTTTCCTTTTCCTTAGAGCAGCCAATCTCCTCCTCAGCTATATTTTCCCTCTGGTAGCTTTATTCCTGTCTTTCTTCTGTCCTTATAGGCTTCCAGAGAAAATCCATTCAAGCCATCTTCTCCTCCCCTTCTCTAGCAAGTACCTGTCACTCTTGGGTGTCTGCTCCATTGTGATGACAAATCCCTATTGATCTCTGTTATTCTCTCCAGCTGCATTTAAGTCTTGTGTCTCATCATTTGTTACTTTTGCTAGGCCAAACTGTTCACAGTAAGGGTTTGTGCCAGATATGCCTGCAGAGGCAGTGGATATCCCTCTGCCTCTGCACCATCTCATTTTCTTCATGCCAAGACTCAGGTCACCTCTTCTTCTCCCCGTCTGTCTTTTATCACTGCCAAAACTGTGTTTCATTGGTCTTAAGGAAGAAAGAACAACATACCCCAACCTTTCTTTTATGCTTTTCGCTTTATCAGCTTCATTTCATAAAATGGAGTATGAATGCCATAATTATGAAAGTTATGCTTCTTTCCTCATGCATAAAAAAAGTGCCTAAATTCCTGCTTTAAATGAAAATTTGACTATGTTAAATGTAGGAACTCAAACCATATCAATAGTAGGCAACTTTTGCAAAATTAAAAGCAAATGTATGGGATTGTATGCAAATATCAATTATTAGCATCTGTTTCAGTATTATATTGTAGGGGAACAGAAGGAAAAGGATGTATTCAGGAAGATCCTCAGCTAACTAGTACTGATCAATACAACTCTATTGCTAGGGAAATTTTCCCCTACTCAGGATATTACTGCTAGCAATGGTAAATTTTTTTGGGAAACAACAGTTTTGGTTGTCAGCAGTATCTTAATGCTGTAAAATGCAAATACCTGTATCCGCTGAATCAATGAGACTTAGAAGAGTATTAACTGAATAGTCTACAGTTTTCAAGGTATTCTGCCATTTAATTATGAAAAAAAGTTTAGATTTTGGGGAGGAACAAGCATGCTCAGCATCTGACAGCCAGTCAAGGCTCCCAGTCACAGGACATTGCTTAGTCTCTGTTGAATCTGAGTGACAGAGGCTGCATATCAGGCCAGATAGAAATCAGTGTTCCAGAAACAGTGCTTTCACCACAAGGTTGTATATCTATGAATGGTTTGACAAAAAACTAAAGCCTAGGTTTTCACAGAGCTCCTGTGATTTCAAAGTAACCTCACAATGGTAGTTTCAGGGGTCAGTCCTCTGACCTGAATTCTGAGTTTTAAGCCAGATAATCCAAAATAATTGGCTCAATCATTTTGGATTATCAATTAATATCAAGCAGTAATATCAATTGTAATATCTCCTTTTTTTTCCTGTTAAGTATAAGAATTCACCTGCATAACTCTTTTCAAATGACCAGTGCTACAAATGCTTAATAAAAGCAGCATCTGCAACAGGTCCATTTGCTAAACTGCATTATGCCTATCAATCAACACAAAATTTTCCACCTCTTTTATTGAACCTTGTGCAGTTTATTGTTTTGAAAATTCCCTCATTTCAATTCTATTATAGTGAGACATGCATCCTTCTTTGTAGGAATTACAGAATATTTTGCACTTTTGTGCCTCAATGTGAAAATTCCTGCCACCCTCTCTTTTGCCTCAATTTTGTCTTTTGTCTTACCGAGCAACCTGCTCCTGCTGCTGCAGGGAGCTTCCCCGTAGCAACTTTGTATTTGACCTTTCTCACAGTACAGGTTACTCATGCCAATTAGGAGTGCTTCTAAGGAAGGTACCTTTTGTGGCCATTTAAAATGTAAATTAATTCTTCTTCTTGAATCATCATTAAAGCAGCTTAAAAAGATTCCTCTAGTGATGAGAGAGGGGGTGTACCTTTGCTAGTGAGTAAGCAGCATGATAAAGCCTCTGAGCCAGTAGCGGTGCTCAGGGGAAGGAGACGCACTGTTGCAGGATGAGGTGCTGACCTGTGTGACTAGCCAGAATTTTTACATCAGGTTTCACAGAATCATAGAATCATGGAATCATAGAATCATAGAAACATAGAATAGTTTGAGTTGGAAGGGACCTTAAAGATCACCTACTTCCACTCCCCCTGCCATGGGCAGGAACATCCCACTAGACCAGGCTGCCCAAGGTCCATCCAACCTGGCCTCGAACACCTCCAGGGACAGGGGAGCCACAGCCTCCCTGGGCAACCTGTTTCAGTGTCTCACCACTCTCATGATGAAGAAATTCTTCCTTATATCAAGCCCAGGTCTGCCCCTCTCCAGTTTATAGCCATTGCCCCTCATCCTATCACCACACGCCTTTATAAACTGTCCCTCCCCAGCTTTCTTGTAGCCCCTTCAGGTACTGGAAGTTCTCTGTCTCCTCAGAGCCTTCTCTTCTCCAGGCAGAACAAGCTCAACTCACTCAGTGTGTCTCTGTTTCTAGCAGATCACATGCTTGCTCCTTCCTTTACTTTTCTAGCACTTCCACCTCCTTTGTTCAGGGAAGAAATTCAGACATTTTCTTGAGTTTCATATTTCTTCTCTTCCATGAGGTTCTTCCTTTGGAATACAATTTTGAGGGGAATTCAGAGGAAAGAAATATGTTGTAGATTAAACTGCTAAGTGGCACAAGCATTGACTACAGAAACAAGTCTTTCAGTGAGGTTTCTGTTTTGTTCAGACACAGAGCCTTATGCTCCATAGCATAGACATCCAGAAACTCTCTTGGATTCATAGATGTTACAAACACAAAAGTCATATTTAGTCATCTGGTTCAGCCTTTTGAGAGCACCGAGTTATTCAGTGGGACATATGTTTCTAATATTTTGCCTAACCTATTTTTACAGGCTAAGTGATGAGTCATGGGGCTCACACCATCCCCAAAAGAACAATATTCTATGGCTAATGAAAGTTCAAAGCTGAGAGATTTTTTCCCTGCTATAGATTTTCCATTTTTTAATTTTATTTCATTATCCTTGCTCATCACTTCTAAACACCTCCTCCCAGCATTTGTATTTAAGCTCTTCAGCTGTATCTTTGCTCCTATCAGATCATGGTATTTTAAACAGGGCAAATTGTTGAAGCCTATCTTTATATTTGCCTGGCATGTTGCCTTGTAAAACCCTGGGCCCATTAGTGTATCGTTTAGTCTTCAGAATTAAACATTTTGGAAAGTTCAGCCATATCTGAGAATTATATGAGGCAAAAATACCCATGTTCCCCTTCATGTTAATATAAGCATTACAGTCACTCCGTTGAAGCTCTGCACGCCCATGCTTCTAAGCAAGGCTGTGAAATTTGGCAGGAAGGGTTGGTGCTTACAACCCAAATGTGCCTTCACCATGACTGCAAAATATATTCTAGAGAAATGATAAATCTGAAAAGAAGAAGTCCATTCTTTGGAGTAAAGTGGGGGCTTGTCAGAATTTGACTGTTTACTTTTGAGCACGGAAGATGCTCTGTCCAACTGTAACCGCCACACACAGTGTGGAGCATGGCTGCTCCAGCTCTATGCCCTGTGTAGTGTGCGCAGAAATCAGTTCCACAGGCAGACACCCACTCTGCCTATGGACACAGGACATAATGCCTGGCACAAAGCAAGCGCAGGAAAGCAAGGGAGGAAAGGAAGGAGAAATGAGTGATGGGAGAAAGGGAGAATAACAGCCAAGGGAAGGTGACTGAAAGCAGGGAGAAGGAATACATTGACAGAAGGAATAATAGACCAAAAGATAAAAAACAGGGATAAGGAGAGGTCTGAGCTGGGAAGGAGAGGAGCTAAGAGCAGTCAAGGAAAGCAGTGTGGGCTAGGCATAGGAAGGAGTAAAAAGCTCCACATCATATGGTGCTCACGAGAAACAGGCATACATATGATAACCAGTCGGAAGGAATGTTCTGTATCCTGTGGAGACAGGCACCTGTATTTTGCAGTTCTGGTTTTACAGACCTGTTTTTCAGTTCCAGATTTTTTTTTCTGCCTTTCTCCTATTTAGCTCCATTCCCATCTCTCACCTCCTGTCCCACCTTTTCCTGAACATCTTTCTATGCAAAGGCAGCTGCCTGTTTCCTCTGTTTTCTAGCTCCCCATCTGTATCTGTAACAGGTACATTTGTTACTCTGTTGCACTCCTCTTCCCTTTCATGGCAACAAATTTTGTATGTCAACATGTTTAGGGCTGTATTCTTTTAGCAGGTACCGTGAAGTACCGTGAAATGTCCAGAATGACTGATCCTACACAGTGATAGAAATAACGACTACTGTAGTTACAGTAACTATCAACATAACAACAAAAAATATTGTCCAACACTTCTCATTTTAATGGCCATTTCAGTATTATATATGAATAGTTCTGTTTTCTTATAAAATCAATTTTTAATCAAAATATATAAACAAATACTTCTTTTGACGTAGGCAAGATGAAGCAAAACTGAACATGGCTATTATGCTTTACAGAAAAATACAATTTGCAGAGTAGTGCCCTATTCATAAAGAAAGTAAGCGAGTTAGTATTTTGTCTCCAGGGATTTTCCTTCAGTAGAGGCTAAAAGGCTGCCACATATCAAAGATGAGGTTGTGAATTACCGTACTGGAGGATCTTTCACTGCCTCAAACATTACTATGGCAGTCACAACATAAAGTTGCATTTATTAGTCTCTTTGCTGTCAGTATTAAAGCTGCTTTTTAAGATCATGACTTGAGAACTGAGATCACTGTAATTTCAGCTATTGTCTAATAAAGAAGACTTTTATTGTTGAACTAGGGATATATATGCTACTGCAGTAGGAGTGGTGTGTAGGGGAGTGCACTCGATGCTTTTGGATTTCTTAATGGTTTACCATCTATTTCCTGGTGTATGCTTTTATTCTGCTGTATTTCTTTTCTTTTGCAATACTTGTACTCCTTGATTCCTTTGCAAGCAGCCATTTCAAGGAACAAATATTGCTACATCACCAATGAAAGGAAAGATAAACCAGTTGCTACTAGTTACCCACTTCCCAAATCCAAGCCATTATATCTCGTTGAGTATGACTTGTTTTTCTTTTCTGAGTATAATCCTAGATTTAGAGTCTTGTTAATGAGTGAATGCAAGGCCTCTTCTTTTGCAGAAAATATTGTGTTTAACCAGCTGTGTTTCAGGATTTAATATGCCAGGATTTATTATGATCTATCACTAAGCTAGTTTGGATTGTATCAAATAGAAAGTGTGCATTTAGAAAAACCCTTTGTGTAACTATCTGATATTAGGGAGTAAACTGAATCCTTTCAAATAACAGAGATCATTCTGTTCAAGATGTATTCATTAATAGGAAAATATTCAGAAAACTACTATTATCAAAATGATAGTTTCTTTTCCTTGTCTATCTGAAAACAGTAAAACTTTTAAATTAAACTCTCAAAACCATATTTGTCAAAAACTTGACTGTACTGTCAACTATCTTTATGGAGTTCTTTTGCTATTGTGATATTTAGCTACCATTATATTAGTGGCAAAGAAGTAAATAAAAAAGGGGAAAAAGAATCAAATTATATCTATGAGAATTAGGTAAATTTGTCCCTGCTGAAATTAGAAGCAGATAAACACTTTTCACCCCTTTTTACCCTTGACTGCATTGAAGTATTTCAGTTAATTTTCATCTCTGTCACACACACTCCAATAGACTTTGTACTGTTTTATTTACTGAAGAAATCTAATATTTGAGTGTATGTACAAACAGAGGAGACACTTCTACTCACAGCCAGAATTTAGACTGGAAATTCTTTCCACCTCATTCAGCTTAGTAATCTCTGTAGCACAAGAGCACCAGCCTTTTTTCCTTTGAGTCAGTACTGTGGGAAGGTTGCTGCGAGCTGTGTCCTGAGGAATGAACTGGGCAGAGTGCATGACAGAATTACTCATTCCTGTGGGCACAAAGATTCCCATGAAAGACTACAGCTTCTTGAAGCAAACCTTCCTTGGTACTCCCCCTTACATATAGTAATGACATGAAAGCCACAATCTAATCCTAATTACACAGGCTGAGTCACTGCAACTGCACAATCCCACGGTCTTCTTGTCTTCTCTCCCAGTTCTCCCTGCTTCTGACTTCTTTGAAGTACACAACAAGCACATCTGGACAAAGACTACTTGATGCTTTGTATTATTTTGTTATTTAGTCAATGTGGTTCATCCTGATTTGGGATGCATGTCAGCACTGGGATGTTACTGATAAGCTAAAGAGAGAACATTGATTATAAAGGAAGGGGTTTCCATGTAAGAAGTCTGGCAAAAGGATATGCCACTGCTAACACGACTGTATTAGATAGCAAGGTATGTGGTCTGAGACAAGAACTGGTCAAATTATCCACTGCTGTGTTGGAAAGTATGATTTGGACAACAAACTGGTGAGAGACTAATACACATCTGCGTACTCCCCTGGTGACTTGTACATACTTTCATATTTTGTGAGTATTTCTTTGCCTCTAAAACATTAAGTGGGTCCAGAATAAACTCCTTTTGTCACTAAATCTTTCTTCTTGAACAGAAAGGAGAAAACATCAGGGAAACTATTTGTTTCATCTATAGGGTTAAGCAGGGATGTTCGATGCCTTTTCAGCCCCAGTGGTCTCTAATTCCCATGCAAGGACAACAGAATCTTGACTACTGACTGTAGTGCAGACATATAAGTTTCCAAATCTGGACTTCCAGCATGCAGTCTAAGAGAAGATGACCTGTTTAGATATCACCTGTCAGAGAGGATACGAAAGTCAGTCTAGCAGCCATGACTGGAGAAAAGGAAGCAGAAGACTCCAGAAGGTCATTAAGGGACATTTACAGGAGAGGTAAGAGAGGTCAGGCAAGGATATGGTCAGCTTAAAAGCTGCAAGGTCGCAAGAATTGGGACCAGAAAAGCTACTTGATACTCTTGTTGAGAAGGCCAGACATAACAGTTCTGAGAATATTCGGTTCATTTGTTGATCAGAACTTATAATGGACATTCAATGATGATTCTTCAGTCCAAAAATCCTGTGAAGGGCAAGGTAACAGTAGTGCAGCTAGAAAAAAAATATAGGCATTCAAGTCCAAAACTGCGCTTCTATAAGCCCTACTCTATTGCTCTCGAATTGCTGTAGCTACTGTAGTCCGCCTTGTAGTTCTCCTACTCACAACAGTTTGCCTCACTACAGTTATACCGAAACTTGGATTTTTCAGGGCAGAGCAACTTGGTGCCCAGCTCATATCTACAACTGTTCTGGATTCTAGGAAGAACCAGTGTGTCTAAGCCTCCTGAGATCTGATCCCAGGAATGTCTTAGAACACAATTCTCTAGCACAGATCGGTGCCTAAACATAATTACTTTAGACAGAGATCGCAACGTGGATGGAAGCTGCCCTGTTGTAGTTTCTAATCAGAGCCGCCCAGAAATTCAATATGAACAGCAGCAAAAATGGACACTTCTTGATTGAGGTATTGCATTCACAGATGGCAAATTGTTTGGAAAAGCCCAGAATTTGAATGACTGCGTCAGAATATTAATTTTGAGCCTGATGTCTAACAGCAAAGGATGAATGGATTGTGAAGGCATTTAGTGTCATGAGTACTGTGCCTCTGGACCAAAGACAAGGTGCATCCTAGTAGACTGTGAAGCTTTTTTGTTTTAAGTGCTAGATTATTGTCACAATGCTAATCAATTTCTTTTGGTGGTCTGAACAAATACGGCATTTAACACATCAGTTAGTAAGTAATAGAGATATGCATAAACCAAACCTCCTAGTGACTGACTAATATGCAAACAAGTAGTATTTTTGAAATCTCTGTTACCTCAGGTTTCCTGCCATATTCTCCAGCTGCTACTTAAAAAATTTTGCTTGTGTTATTACCAAATTGCATATTTTAAAGAGTCATCATGCAAAAGCTGGCTGATTAAAAGTAAGTTACTCATCAAACTCATTACAGCTTTCATGAGTATCTGTCTCATAGCTGCCGGAAGAGTTATTTTGCTATAGTGGCATTTTCATTAACTCTTCTATTTTAGTTTCTGTTTATCAAGACTCATTTCTCTAAGGATTAGTTGTCTTACAAATGTGCCCAGCATTCTTCTCATTTTGCCAACCAATTTCCTTGAGGGTGGAAGTCTGGCCTAAAAACTGTGCTCAAGATCATCAACTTGTCCCTTTAAAACTCATATTTTATTTCTCACTTCTTCCTGCATGAAGTTGCATTACTTCCAGTCAATGAAACCTCCATTTTGTACCTTCTCCAACTATCCATCCTTTAAACAAAACTCAACTTGTTCCTGCTTGTATTTGTAACTTCTAATATCGTCAGCACAAGTTGCATTTGATGCTTTCTTAGCTAGGTTGCTACTGCCTTTTTTTTTTAAGATAATTCAACAAGCCTTGGAAAGCATTAATTTTCTTTCTGTTGAATTCTGGCTTTTCCTTGAGCACTATGCTGAAACTATGCCAGTGGTATTACAGCAATGACACATTTAGGTTCCCAGCTCTGTTTTCAGCTTCTCTTCCTCATCATCTTCAGGCACATTCTCAGGGTTTTCATGTTTATCCAGTGAGGGAAAGACATTATCATTTTTGGCTATGAGGGCTATTAAAAATATTCTAAACTGCCTTTGTTTGTTTATTTGCTTCTGTAACAACACTTCTAATTAAAAAAAAAAAAAAGAGAGAAGAAAAGTCTTGGTGTAAGAATGCTCTTTTTTTCCTGGGAACTCCATCTCAGTAGCTTGAGAGAGCATCAAAGTTCACTTACTCACAAGTGCTTAACAGAAATATTTAGACTAGATGAGTTCTTGGGCATGTCTTGGAGGCAACATCAGAATTTCAGGAGACACTGGGTTTATCTCTTGACGAGTGCTTTACCATCACTGTGGGCGACACTTCCACTGAGGACTATTCACTTTCATTTGCATTCACATTATATTTCTGAGAACTTCTGACATAAACTGTGTTACTACAGTTCTATTTATATGACTGTCATCATCTAGGGCACCAGTGGTGACAGGACAATGAGGGCTTGCAGATATTAAGTGCAGATCAACTTATAGTGTGGTGTCACCTAGAGGGGAAAGTAACCCTTAGTGCTGAAAATCTGATAGCTCTGAGCCAGAAAACTTTAGCAGTAGCATAAGTGTGATGGGAAAAGAAAATGTAGAGAAAACACGGCTTAGATGATCTGGATGCTGGGACTGTTTCCACTGGAGAGAAAAATTTTTAAACAAGCTGTTGGTGGCAAGCACATCTAAGGTTGCTGTATGAAAGACAAGAACAACTTGCTTTCAGTTCCTTTCTTATAACAGCCTTCTCACTAACCAGTCATGAGTGAAACAAGCATGAACATCCTGTGCAGAAAAAGGATTTTCCACAAAAGTTTCAAGATGTTTCATCATTCTGCTACTTTTAGAGGAGGATGAAAGGGGTGCCATGGTAACAGCAAAGCAAAAAGCAAAATTGAGCATGTGACAGGAAGCCAGAGCAATTCATTCTCCCTAGATGTGCTGCTATTTCATTTTTTTTTTACTTTCTATTCCACCTATCTGTGATTATGGGAAAAATTTGTGGTCTGGAAGAAAGAAATTGGACTGCTGGTCTATGAAGTCAATGTTCAGAACTTCCATGCCTATTCTTCGGGATGAAATACAGCACATGGATCTCTGTGTCACCCCTGCTATGTGAATTGTGGAAGGTTTAATCCAGTTTGGTGACTTCAGAAGCCTTTTGAAACCTTGGATACAGCTGACACTTTACTTTTTTTCATAAGAATTCACCATCAATGAACTGCATGAACAGAAAATTGTCTTGCTACAGCTCCAGAGTGAGTTCTTAGTATCAGTAACATGAGGTATTTTTTGATTTTTATAGTATCTGTAAAATTCATCTCATATCAATGCAAACTGAACAAAAATATGATCGACTTTCCCAAGAAGAATGGCACAATGGTGTCAAAACTTTGTCAAACATTGAGATATGTAGTGTGCTCATTATTGGTGTTATCAAGATTAGAGACTCCATAAGTCATCACAACAGATTAAAATATTACTTACGGTTCTGTTTGTTACAAAAATATTTGAGTAACTGATAAGAGGCTTATCAGCAAACTCTAATCTGTATTTTAGCATAGCACTGGGACAGGCTCTTTGAAGTGAGCTGTAGTTATAACTTCAGTAATGTCGTTCCACGTTGCTTTTAAACTTTTCTAAACAAGACTTTTTCCGTAAACCTTATCCCAACTTAAGTATCTGTGAGAGAATATTTTCACCTGGAAAGTAACATTGTGAGCCTCTGGTGCAATCAGCTAACTCCTAAGTCCAGAAGCAAAACAACTGTCTTCCAAGAAGGAAGTTTAGACACAACAAAAACCCCAACAGCAAGTGGAGAACTACTTTCACTCCTAAATACTTTTCCTCTCCAAATTATTAGCAAAACCAGTCACATCCAATATCCCTGTAGAAATCCACTGCCATGAAGGAAATTCACCTTCTCTCTTAAAGCACCACTATGGATAAAAGTGATGCATGACATTTTGACTTTTGTAAACAAGTTAGGTAATATCCCAATTCACTCTTTCTTGCTGTTATGCTGCTTTTATATCTTTACTAAGACTGATCTCTTCAATTGAAGCATGCAATTCATGAAACATTTTTAGTCATAAAGTTCCATTGTGAAGGAAATGTGTTGCTTTTCTCTAGCGTTATCTCTCCAAATGAGTCCCCAAATGCAGGTAACTTGCTGCTCAGAAGGAAATGATGCCACATGTCCCAGAGCAGTAAAATAAGCAAACTGTTCTGTCTTACAAATGTATCCTAAAGTTTCTTCCATTCACAATTTCCTTACCATCTTTTTACATTGGCAATGGGACTACTTTGTCTGGAATTAATTTTGCCTGTGACTTAGAACTGGTTCTGGATTTAAATCTATCCAGATCAATCCAACATGCTGTGGTGCCTATAAGTATGCTGTGCTTATTTGAAAGTGCTGTTTCAGAGACAGGTATAGGCATATGCATAAAAGGAGATAATTTGCCTGGGGAAGCTGAATTCCCAGGGCTCTGTAGTGATGCCTGTGCCAAGGATCCGGAAGGGTCAGCTGCCCACTGGTGTTGTGCAGGAGTGATGCTGCAGCGCCTGTGATGATTACCAGCCCTGCTTTGATAAGCCAAAGCAACCAGGCAGTGCTTAGCCTTCCCACTCCCAATATGTGTACTGGACAGAGACCCACTCTGCCTCAGAGTAGTTAGCAAAATCCAATTTTACCTACACTGCTAGGAAGTATTCTGACGGCTTTGCCTTAATTTAACCCAGAATTTGTATACAGGACCACAGGAGGTTTAGGAGACTCTATCTGCTTTCCTTTTCCTAAGCTGATTTAGAATGAAGTAGTGTGAAACTAATGAGCTGCATTTAGGTGGCATCACTTTCACCAATCCAAGTTTTCAATTTATAAGTCAAAAGAGAAATACAGAGTTCCTTTTTTCTTGTTTCAAGATGAAAATATTGCTATTTGTGTTTGGGGAGGCACTTAGAAAAATGTGGCTAATTTTACTGTTCTGGGACAGGTGGCAGAAACTGGTGTCTCTGAGCGACAGCTAAAAGGTGAAAGAAGAATATTTCATTCTTAAATAACAGTTCTTAGAAAACTTCGTATATAAAAAAAGAAAAAAGTGAAAATGAAAAGGAAAGAAGGTAAAATTATTATAAAAAACTTTGCTTGGAATGGTAGTATTCTAGAAAGAGTGATTTTTAATATCAGTCTCATAATACTTTCTATTTTCCTTACAGTGCCAGTTTCCAGAGTCAACGTAACATTTTTTTTCATAAGACATTTTTAAGGAAGTGTATTTGGAGGGTGAGTGAGTGAAGTGTGTACATGAGGTTTAAAAATTGTCTGTTAATGTATTTGTAGCCTGTAGTCTGTAATGTATTTGTAAAACTCTGTGGAAGTTTTTCTGTAAATTTGTAAAATTCTGGCTCAAGGAATCCAGGTCTTCAGTTTACAAGTCAAAACAGAGCTACAGCATTTCTTTTTTCTTCTTTCAAAATGAAAACATTGTTATCTGTGTTTGGGGAGCCACTTAGAAAGCATCAACTAGAGAGAATAATGGAAAACTCTTTGGCTCCGAGTTCTCTTGACCAAATTAAGATCCCAATACAGCTTATCTTTCTAGATCTGCTGTGTGCATTTCATTCACAAAGGAAGTACAATCACATATCAAAGTAATTTTACCATTGAAATATATGTAGAGAGAAATTTTGGTTCAGTTTATATTTCCTTGTTCCTTCCATGAAATATTCAGCAAGTACTTTTGGTGCACAGTCATTCTTGGGATGCGCACAGTCATCCTGGGGTTATTCCCAGCTGAATTCAGTGCAATGACACCAAAGGTGTTAGTATTTTTCTGATTAATGGCATTTCTTCCTTTAAGAGTAAAACTCATATAAATGTACTTGCTTTGGACTGCATAATATCAGGATTTTTCCTTGTAATTAAAGCATCACAGTCACTATAAGCTGAAGTATTGTGCCCTTTCTTATTAAAAAAAAAAGTTGGCAGATTGCAGTAGTCACAGGTAGAGACTAAAAAGGAATTACAGTATATTTTGTGTGAATGATATCAAAGATAGCAGAAAAAAGTGAACAGTTTTTCTAAAGGGCATCTTTTAGTGCAGTATTTGTGAAGGCGTGGCCTCTATCTTTTGTGCTGTCTGCTGTTTTTTAGCCAGATGTTACTTTTTGACACAGTACTGCCTGGACAACACCAGACACAGTTTAAAAAATTGAATTATTTCATTTACTACTTTATAGACTGCTTATCCGTGCCTTACTTTAAAACATTCATGCAACAGTAAGCAATATGCTAGCATGATTTACAGAAATGAACACTGCAGTGTGTGAACTTCACATGTATTTCAGTTTAGAGCCATCTTTCCTTTTCCCATGAGCACACCCTTAATAAAGGATATTCTATTCTCTTGTTGGACCAGATGTTGCTATAACTCTCTATAGCTTTGTGAATAAGTACTTAGGATTTCACCAAAAAGGTTCTAATTATTCCATCTGCACTTACACTTACATAACCTTCATTTGTAATTAAAATCTATTTCTGTCCTAATTGTGGACTTGATTTTCTTAACTGGTGATATCAATGCAAATGCCGTTTTATGCACCCATAGCCACACATTGTTAGAACTATACGTGCATACATGACTAAGCACTCAAAACCACAAATAATCAGAAGTTTGATATCATGTTTTTTTCTTCTTTTAACTTCAAGACAACTTCTTGCAAATCTCTCTGTAAATACATTTTCTACATCCTGGTAGCATATTTGCTATTGGTGGCTTCCAGGATTCATTTGACACCATATTAAATTGGCTTTGATATAAATTCAGCAAAAAATAATTTCTGTTGGGGAAAATTTGTGCACCTTATATCTTGAGCTATATGTTCTGTGCCCCATCAAAAATGTAGGATCTGATTTTGAAAACAACTGTTCAGAATGTTAATTATCCAGTAAACAGTCTCATCTGAAAGTTTAAGCATTTCAGTTCATTCATTGCTTGACAAGATTAAATCTAGGATGGCTAATACGTGAGCATGGAATATGCCACTTAGCTACTTAATTTACACTTCCTTGGTGACTGTATTGAATAAAAGGGGCTTAAAGCCATTAAGTACTTTGATGGACTGGGTTAAGTGTCTGATAAGAACACTAGCAATTCATGTGTTGTAGGTCTGGGACAAAAGTTGTTTTGAAAGAACATGGTCTTTTCAAAAGTTCCTGCTGTTGTGTACATTGCTAGCTTATTCTTTAACTTGCCTTTTTGGTCTATGGCAAAGATGGACACACATTTCCTCTTTTTACCTTTGCAATTATTGTTTGTGTATACGCAGCTGCTAAACTAAAATTATTTTTCAAAATTCTCATGAATATTTTAGAATTACTACTGTTATTTGCTTAGCTGTCAGTTTGCACATTATTTAGAACTAGAGAAGAACCAGAAAGCAGCAGATTTTCTGAAACAGCCTTTCTAGGACAATGTATGAGCACAGGGGAAAAGCAAACTCTTGTCTATTTTTCCTTTACAAGCTGCATCATTGAGACATTTCTTGAACTTCCTTCAAAGTAAGTATTTTCCCATTGTCTTCTGCAGAATATACTCAGTTGTGCCACTCTGTTTTCAGTCACACCAGCACTTGGTAGGGAAAGGCACTAGTGTTACACGAGGAGACAACTGGTCTTCAGCCTACTAAGAGCAAGCCCAGCAGCCAGCCTGACATCTTTGAGTGTGCTATTATACTTCTGACAGGCGGTCTTTTTTCATTGGCACAATTTCAAGTGTTATTAGAGGGTAAGTGGGATTTTCTAAAATGAGGGAGAGGGCAGATACCACAGCAGGAACTGTGAGATAAATAAGAGCTTTACTTCTCCAAAGACATAAATGGAAAATACCTCCCACATCTTGATACTTTGCATATGGGTAAATCTGGCTTTGTAATCAAGAGTGGTCTGCCAGCCATCAAGCTTGTTTCCCTTGTGGTTCCTGTTTTTTTTTTTTCTGACAGGGAAAACACAGGCATGTTCACTGATGCACAAGGAGCTCCACAGCAGCTGAGAAAGCTCATTCTCTTGAGCCAGATGTCATCTCAGTCATGTTACTAATGCCCACCACTGTTGAGCAAATCTCACGACCAAGTGTCTGGTAAGCTTCCACCACTGATAGCTCTAGCAATTAACTTTCCAGCAGCAAAGTGAAGAGCTATGGGCATGTACCTGTTTGTGTTGCCCAGCTTTGGGAAGCAGCAACAAACTGTATCTGGAAGACTGTTACTTCTCTCATTTGCTCATCTTGGCCCTGAAATACCTGGATGAGCTTCTCATATGTAAGTTTTTCAGCTATTGTTCATAGATTCAGACCTTTAGAGAACAGGGACTTCTCCCTAGTCTGCCTCCAAAGAACTAGTTATATTGCTTTTATTAATGTATGTCATTCTGAAATGGGGACGTGCCTGTGCTGTGCCCCTGGGTACCAGCCTTACAAGCCATAGCACAGCATGCAGCTGCCTTGTTGTATGAGCAGCCACTGTGTCTGAGTGGGCAGTGGGTGACCAGGTCATGTGTGGGAGTCCAGATCAGGTCTCCTCTGCACTGTAGTCATACATTCAGACAAAAGTGATAGGTTGCCCTTTTAAAGAAAAGTCTGACTGATGTAATCAATGACTAACGCAACTGGCTTTGGATTCCTAACTAAGATGAGTTGGGGCAGCTATTAAACATTAAGTCATCCATGTTTCTTGTATAAGGGCTTAAGATGAAACAAACATCTTCCCACAAAGTTTTCTTGACTAATACTGATCATTAGAGGCATCTTAAGGTCATTGATGAAGAGGGTAATAGTTTCCCGCCCAGTTGTCTCAAAACCACATCCCCTTGCTCAGACTGCAGGAAATCCAATGATTTGTTAGTGCAGAATAGCGCCAGGCTGATATAGGTGTCAGCTTACAGCTCTTGGAAGGACTGACTGAAAGTGCCAGTGTTATGATTGTGCTGGAAGGCACATAAAAGAGTAATCCTGAAAGTTTAGCAACTCATAGAAGCTGTAGTGAGAGCATATTTTCCAAGCTGTGGTGCTGAAACATTTTCTTCCGTTGCAATGCTGTGTGCTGGTCTTTGCTTTTTGGTCCCAGTTTACATCAGAGCATAGCCATGACTCAGCTCTGGAAAATCTATTTTTAGAGAAAAACTGAAAGAGATCTAGCAGCAAACCCTTTACAAATGAAAAAGTTTTCATTTTAAGAAGCCCATTTCTGCACAGCCAAGGAAAAATAAAGCATCTAAAATATGTATGACTTGCACCACTGTCTTGTCTGTACTTATGGAGGCCCCCAGAGAAAAGGAAAAGTAAACAGTGGGTGTCAGATGCAGATATTAAGAAAACTCTTAAAGCACACAAATGCAATCAGAGATTTGATCTGATCACCAGAATAATGATGCAAATGCACAAAACATCTTTTAGTCACTTTAGAGCTCTCAAGTAACCAGTGATAAAGAGCTATCTTCCTTTTTTCCCTTCTAAATATCTGCATGCTTTGATACTCTGACACAGTGTCCTGACAATTCTTTTTTTTTTTTTTCCCAGAATGCAGGCATTTATGAAAAAAAACTTCAATATTGAAGCAAACCATTATTGGGAGTTTACAACATTGCATTTGGACAAAGTACTTTTGAGAAGATAGAAATAAGAGAGAAACAAACAAGACCAAAATAGGTATTAATTTTCTGACAGATCTTTGTCCTAGGGCTGTGCTGTTTCCATACCCATATAAAAAGGAAACTGCATGGAAACCAGAAGTACACTTTGAAATTTTTGGAAACACATGGATTTTTCATCCTCTCCTTGAAAAGTGTGCTCTGCATCTCCAGTAATTAAAACATTTCAGAGGAGGAAAATAAACAGAGTTAAGAATAGAGTGAAAATCTCAGTGGGAAAAAAAGGATCATTTTATCACTCTCTCTTCAACAGTGCTCTGTAATCCTTTCATCAACTTCTTTGTAATATCAGCCAACATTCTGACTTTATTTTTAGACTGGACTTACAAAAGCTACACAGTCTCAGGCAAAAATAAATATGTAGCAAACGAGATGCAGTCTCCTATTCCTTCACCATTGCTGTGAGTGTGTATGGACGCACTTGGTTCACAATTTTCTTTTCTGTGAACCCTTCCTCACAGCCACGTTTCTGGTGGCAGTAAGTGCAGTGTGAGAAGTAGGATGTGAATTAGATAATCTCTTGAGTTGACTCCTAATTCCATTTTTCTGTATTTGTATGATTTTTATAGTTCTGCAGCACTTTGCCTCCTGGGATGGTGGCCAGAACAAAGTAAACTTCTTCCTTGTCCTGTTTCAAGCAGGCAGGAATGTAACAAAGAGAGTTCTCCTGTTCTAGCCTACATTGCAGATCAATCAGAGCATCACACCAGACTGCTTATTCTAAGTCCTCTGAACAGCTTGGATGGATCTTGCTTCTGGCAAACCCAAAGGTTTGTTTGGCTAAATCACAGGATACAGATGATGGCTTGGAGGACAGAGTCTTCTTGGCAAACTTCTCCATTGAAGTGGGTCAGCAATTCAAACTGCTGCAGCATGTTCAGAAAAAAAAAAAAAAAAAAAAAGTAAGCCTCAGCTGTCTCCTGAGATAAAGCCAGGCAATCAGGGAGCCACCTTCTGTCCACTGGTTCCTACCACTTCACTTACTTCAAGGAAATGATTTTAAACTTGAAACTACTTCTTGTTAAGCAGCATTGCCTGTTTTGATTAATCATTTTTTCTTCTCAGTATAAATATTATGGATTCAGTCTTAATGACTATGTTTACCTATGTTTTCCTATGTTTCCTAAACCTGTAAGAGATTTAGGCTAGTTTTACCATCAAAAACATGTCCATTAACTTTCCATGGCTGAATCTACTATGAATTTCACAGCCGTATCTTCTTCATCCAGCTCTGTAACATCTTTTTCTCTTGAATTTAAGTCTTATTAGAGGGTGAAAACAACTGAATGGTATAATTAAGCTGTAGATTACTCAATGAAAAATAGAAGTAAAACGTATATTTTTGCTGTTTTCTCTGCCAGACTGAGGCAGCAAAAACAAAGCTTGGGATAACAAACCAATTAACCTATGATCACAAGTTAACTACTTTACCCTGTTTCACGCTTGGGCACATTTGCTTATGTTACACATAGTTCTATGTGAGGCTTTTTTTTGTACAAACAGCACATAAAGTCCAGCTTGGTTCAATAACACCAAGAAGGAAGGATCACTGCAGAGTTTCTTTTGTTCTGTCCAGGGCCTAAGGGTTGAAGCTGTTTCTCCTTGTAAAGGGAAAATCAGCTTCACCCACACCAGGCCTGAGGGCTGGGAATGTGGATGAGCAGAAAGTGGAATGACAGATGAGATGACATTTCCAGACCTCTGCATTAACCACAGGGTTGCTGAGTAACCTGAGTAGGCAGGTATTTCAGCCTACAGAAGGGATGAGAGTCTGTAGCCTCTCTGCAAGGAGTTGCCTATAACATCCAAGATGCTGCAGTTGGCTAAAGCTGGTTCAGTGGTTTCTTTATTGGTTAACTCTTCTTGTGTTCATGTGTGGATTTTGTTGGGACAAAGTGCTCATACCAGTGTGCTGGTGTCTAGTATGGGTGACTTCTGTTTCCCTTTTCTAGTATTAAAAGAGGTGTCTGAAGAACATAGAAGATTTGTTCAGAGTAGAAGCTTCAGATCACCCTAAATCCTATACCTTAATCTCCCCATTGTAATAAGCTTCTGATTTGTTAGTATCTTCCACAGCTACTCCTACAGTGTGCCTCTAAATACCCTGCCAAAGAGATGAGCAACTAACGTCTAATCAGCCATACTTTACCGGCAGTAAAGGCAGATGTGTGCACATCTGGTCTGAGCCCATGATCTATCACAGACAATCTCTGGTGAATGTTAGGCCTTTACTGCCTCTTTACTGCCTCTTACTTTTCGTTGTTGTTGTTGTTGTTGTTTGCAGTCTATTTCCGTGATGTTTTAGAATAAGACCACACATACGATATTACAGCATATATGGGGGTTTTTTACCTATATTTTATGCTTTAAGTGAACAGTGTCACACTACTCCTATCAGCCCAGAGTACTTCTCATATTACTCCGGTCACCCCAGAGCACCTTAGAAGCACTACGAAGGTCAGTCAAATCCCCTCATGCTGCTATCCAGTAGGATCAAATTTTGCAATAAATCAGCAGAAAAACACCAACTGTGCCTCTTCAGCTGCACTGCCCACTGTGCTGGAAAGGCAGAGCCAAGGTTTTACTGTGACATTACACAACTGCTTTTGTGGGGAAAACAAGTGATAAGCATACAATGTGCATTTCTTGTCAGATCCTCTAACCCAGCCTGTAGTAATTCAGGGCTTTAAATATGATTCTTCTTTCTGTTGGCAGATAGTCCAGTTATATCTAATTACTTAATTATACATATCAGATGACTACTGCTTAGGTGAATATGGCTGGTGGGGCAATAACACTGCTAACGGCTGAGCTGCAGTAAAATCTTAATTTGACTGGGAAGACCTGAAGTGAGAGGGCAGTGACATGACCTGACAGAGCCATGAAATGGTAAAATGGTAGTTTTACTGATGGGAACAAAATGAGCAGTGTTACAATAATTCCTTTTCATTATGAGACACAAACTAGATTTTAAATGGATGACCACAATTCAGTTCGTTCAACCTGCTCTGGCTTAAATGTCCAGCATTTCCACTGTTGCATACGGAACATCCACACAACCTCATATTTCAGGCATATTTCAGCCTCATATTTCAGGCACTGAATCGCTTCAGTGTGTGTGAGATTGTTTTTTTAGCTCAGTTTCAGGGCTTATACTGTCAATGCTATATTCATCAGTCTTACTGTGGACTAAAATAATTTAAGTCTAAAATAAACAGTGTCCCTCATATTGTTTGAGATAAGCTGGCCTAGCGACTACTACAGTGAAGAAAGAAAGTGGTTTTCTTCTCACAGATAATTTACAGACAACATGTTCAACACTGACAGGGGAAAATTAATGCTAAGAATGGCCATTCAAAAATTCAGTTTTCTCAGAAACTGAATTTCCACAAAAAGTTAAGCTGGAAGATTTTACTGTTGGCAAGATATTTTCTGCTGAAATGTTTGTTTCATAACTCAAATGAAAATTCCAAAGAAACAAAGCCAAAGTTCAATAGGCAAAACCTGAGAAAAATTTTTAATTTTCTGTGATTTAATTGGAATAAATAAGTCCAGGAAATGCTGACTAAATTAAAACTTTTTCACAAGCTATTCCCTCAACACTCTCCCTGCTCCCATCATTTGGCAGGTGCATTGACTATCTCTACTTTTCAGTAGTTTTTTGAGCAAAGTGAAGAGGAAAAGAAAAAAGAGGAAGGAATGTAAGTATTCCTTCCAAATATAGAGTAGTTATGTACTATAATTTTTAAGTCTTTTATATTCATTTTAGGTAAAATTTTATATCCTGTTTTTTCCAGCTGCACAGAAAAAGCAAAACAAGCCACAGGTACCAGAGATTCAGAACAAAGGTGTTCCTAGGACATATAATTGCTTTCAGTAGAATATTAAACACTGTCTATGTGACATACAGGTCTTCTCCAAAAAATGTAAGTCTGAAAGCAGTGTAAAAGGTTTTGGAGAAATAATATTAATAAACATAAAGAAGCTTTATACTTACAGTTTTCAGGAATTTTCCTAGGGTGTCTCCTCATTTGGAAAGCTCTCTGTGGTAAAATCTATCATGCATACAGCTCTACAATCTGCCAAGAGCTGATTAGCTCTCTTTATCCATCCCAAAATTGTATCTATTATTAATTTTATGTTTAGATGTATAGGATTTTTTTCACCCTCAATAGCATGAGTACAAACCAAAGACGTACAGAGCCCTTTGCTTCCCAGCCTGCTTTGGGGGACAAAAATTCAGACTTTGTCCAAATGGTGCCTCCATCAGACAGAAAAATCAATTCCATGTGCCCTGTGCTGAGGGAAGTGGTGCACAAGCTGATCTTGAGTGCAGCAGCAGAGGCTGGACACTCTAGGTTTCAGCTGCAGTGTTACACACCAATAAAGGCAGCATTGAGCCTGGAATGTGTTTCAGAAAGATGACAATGGAGAACTCAGTAAAGGCTTGTTTGCCAAGCTCAAGAATGGAGTAGCAACTACCACAAAAACCTCATTAAGGATGCCATAGTGGACGTTGCTTTAATATCGGTGTCTGGATGGTTCCCTGCAGAGGCAAGAAAGTGCTAAAAAGAGGGGGTTTTTTTTGTTTGCTTTTTTTTTTTTTTTCCCCCCTAGGATGAAAACTACTTAGGTGGAAGGAAGCTTCAGTATCAGTAACTATCTAATAAACTAACTTGTATAGTAACCATTCTTCAAAGTATGCAAGCAGAGCTGCTTATTGTACATAGCCTAGCTGGTCATCTCACACCCACTACGCTTGGCTTGTTCACAGTCACTATAGCACACTCATCTTAAAAATGAGAGATTCACCATGGCAACAGAGATGTCTCAACAGGATTTGCCATGACCAGGGGGTCTTTTGACTACTTCTATTCTTTATGGTTGTTGTTCCCCCTACTTGATTGTCAGTATGTGCTGGGAAGAAAATACAATGAAGCCCAGGATCCAGGTTAGGCAAGAGAAAGACAAGAAGGAATAATGCACGAGCTGAAGGCACAGGAGGCAGGGCACTTCTCTATTTAAAGAAGATTGATTTTCTTTGTAATGGTTATTTCAGCAGCAATATTGTTGGCCTTGATCCACGAGTACAGCCTGTGGGATGTCAGAGAACAGTGCTGGATCTGTTGACCCAGAGTTTGTTTTAAGATTAACCGTTTCAAGATGGGACATTATGTGATAGTGCTGCAGATACAAGAATTGAGGAAGAAAGCAGGTAGGGTGAAGTCAGAGGAATGAGGTGCTTGATACTTGTGTAAAAGTATGTCCTAGGGCCAGAGTGATGAGTGGTAAGGAAAGTACATACAAATTAGTTGTTAAAAAATTAGTGCAGTGAGATGGGAGCCCACATTCCATATTTGAAAATGTCTGGACATTTGGGAATCTACATCTAGACTCCACACTTCTGAAGATTTTACCCTAGGTTTGTCAGTAATATGGCCTGTTAATTTGATGTGAACCTACTTAACTAGATGAAATACAGATTCCTTGGCTGATTTTATATATATATATATATATATAAAAATAAAAGTACTGTGTAGTACAGTTGACTTAGTACAAAATTAACCTTGGTTGTAAATCACCAGTTTTTTTGGTAGTGTGAATCATGTTTAATTTCAGGACATAAATTAGTCAAGGTAGTTACTGTCAGATGATTTTGTAAGACTTTAAACGCTGACTGACTGGAAAAAAATAAAGCCGATTACTTGATTTTAATGGCTATCCTCTGTTAAATCTCACCTAAATCTGAGCTGGTACTGCTTGGAAATTACTCTTTCATTCTGTTTGATTAGGTGTGAACTTAGTAAGAGCAAAATATATTTTTAAGGCAGCTCTAAATTCTGATTATGACTGGTTTGGCTGACACTGATGAACAGCACTCAGTCTGTGCTGTCTGCACGGCATGATATTAGCATAAGAACATTAGGCAATATCCTGTTAGAATGCAAACATGTCTAAAAAGTACAATGCTGAATCTCTTATGTACATACAAATATATACATTTTTCATCATCCCCTGCTGCACCAGGTTCCATGGTAATTTGTCCATTTATAACTGGTTTGTGCAGCTTCAAGCCATACTAAGTTCTGCAAGGCAAGGTGACGGGACATTTCCTAGGCTTCCCTGGAAATGTAAGAAAACTTTCAGTAACAGTCTTGGCTTTGCCTCAGATGTGTTCTTGCCCAGACGGCTCTGCCTGATACACAGAGGTCCTCCTTAGGTTACAACGTCTTTGAAAATACTCTAATAGAAAACAGAAACAAGATTCTCATCGCTTATTATAAATGTAGCTTGTTACAAAAGACTGTTCCCATAGGGGATAAACAAAATGAAAGAAACTTTTAAATGTCTATTAGCAAGTTGGGAAATTTGTTCTAGAACAATTCCACATACCTGTGGCAATTATCTGCCTCTGTTCTCTGTCTAAGTTAGAAGAGCTGTCTACCTAAACCTTCTATATACTCATTGAAGCCACATGTACTTCTGCAGAGAGATTAGCTTGTATTTCTCCTTTGACTATGTACCAGGGGCTGATCTCAACAACTGGAGATAGGTGTGGTCCTAAAATATGATACGGTAAAATATATGCTGTGTCAAATAGGACATAGTAAGAATCATTCTAGAAGCTCATATTGTAAAAAATATTATTTATATTACTCAACCCATAACTTGATGTCATCTGAATTATGGACATCATTGACATTACATGAAAATGACAGGAAGTATGACCACTTTGCCTGGAAGACATTGCTTGGTTTGGAATAGGCTGTACTTAGTCTTCTCTTTTGAATAACTGGACATTGTTTTAGCTTTCTTGTTCAATCTTTTGTCAGGTTCTAGATGACTAATCCTGCTTCACAGACAGACACTCCATCAGGAAAATCCTCCACCCTTTATTTCACATTGTTGCTGAATTGATTCATATCCAAAGGACTGAAAATAGGTGACTGTGGAGTCGAGTGAGGAAAGCTCGTAATGATTCATGAAGCTGATAAAATTCAGATTTCCCCAGTCTGGAGAAAGACTTGACTGGACTCACATCCAGCAGATGAGTCAAAGAGAGTGGAATCCAGAATGCCATTCCTCAACTGAATTTGTTTATGGGAAAATGTGCACATTAAGCTTTAGAGGCTATGTAAACGATGCAAACTCCCTTGAGATGAACAGATTTCCATCTTTTATCTGTCTACACTATTCTCACTGGAATATCTAGACAAGGAATATAAACATGAGAGTAATATTAAATATATTCAACTGTTCTCTGCATGAGTTGATCACTGACATAGAAGATCTTCCCCTGATTTTTTCCCCCCAGTTCTGTTATGATCTGCTCAAGAAAAATTAGCTGGACTATTGCCAAGACTTCATTTGAAGTTACCCTTTCAGTGCGCCAGGATGAGTCTTACTCTGGCCTCATAGGTTAAGGCATTTCTCTGTCAGGATTCTCAAGAATATGTCTGGGTTTTTATCTTTTTTTATTCTGTTTCTGTGTAGCTGAAGGTGCAGTGGGCTGTAGCACAAAAGCAGAACTGGACATGAATCATGGTAGCAAGGCTCTGGTCCCAGAGGAAACGACAAAGTTTTTTTTTTCAGCTTAAGGATGGAAGGAAACATTTCTGATCACTGTTGCTATTGGTGTGTTCATGTGCAGTAGGCTACCCTCACACACACATGCTCCCTATTGACACATAAACTAGACAAAGGGCGAGTTTAGTTTCCTGGATAGTTCCCTGATATTTCTTCTCTTCATGCCAGCAACAATTCTGCCCTGTTTGAGTCAAGCTTGAAGCAGCTGCTTGATATGTACGTGCAGTCAGTCTGGCCCTATGGTGATGTTTCTGACTGGGTCTACTGTGAAGAAGTTGTTACTACTACTGATGCAGTTCAGGTCTAACATGGAATTTCTGGTACAATGCACCATGTTATGAAGTGCCTAGAAGATGATGCTTTGGTATAACTTATGGCTGTGAAGTAACTCCTTCAGTTTGAGTAAATATATATCATGAATAATCTACATTTTTTAGGTGCAAGAGAGATCTCACTCTTTTCTTCTCTGCAAATGTGGAATTGGTAAATTATAAATTGAGGTCTCCCACAGAGATTGTTGGATATGGAGAGTTCTGGGGACTGAACTTAACGATTGGAAAGAAAAATGACACCCTGTAATTTTAGCCAGGATAGCAGTTAAAAGAGTGCTTGTTGTGATTTTACAGATTTAAAGAATTTGATTCTTTGTACATGAAATCGCAGTCTAATATGTCATAGCATGATGGTCTTTTGTCTTGTAATTGTTACTTGTTGTAAATATTTTAGTGTGAATATTATGAGTATATGATGTCTTTAGGCGGAAATAAGAGTTATTCTTATCTTTGGGAAAAAAGACAGTAGTAATATAATCTGCTATCATGAACCTTGGTTTCTGCTGCATTTCAAGTGCTGCTTCACCCAAGAACTCTGTGAGGAAAAGAGATAGTTAATATTACAGCTGCCTTCTGATTTGATGTATTTGTTCCCATTTACTTCCCCCACAGTGTGATTCCTGGGTGGCTTATCAGAGAAAAAAAAAAATAAGGAAGAAGATCCAGGGAACATTGCCTTTTACCATTCTGATATCACAGACAGACACACAGAGAAGCGGTAAGATGCAAATGGGAAGAAAGTGCCAAGTAAACTACTTTTATTTTGGCAACATAAAACAGTGGAGTCAATACAAAACGCATGTGGAGTAGTTTCTGGGCCATTTCACTCCTGTTTCATATGTTGACACTTCTCAGTACCAGGACATTGTGGTGGAAAATAATAAATTTTCTCTGCAGAAAAGAGCTCTCAGCTTTCACACAGCTTGCAAGGTACAAAGATAAGAAAATGTAAGTACTGGCCATTTGATATTTATAGAATAATTTGATAGCAAGTCTCTAACAAAGCTTTTGACAGCACAGGAAGTCAACCTCAGAGTTATCTGCCAGCACCTTTGATCCTCTCCATCATGTTGCAGCTAAATTACAGCACTTATTCTGCTGTACAGATGATTGCTGTCCCTGAGGAACTGCAGCTACCCTCACCCTGCTGGCCCTCTTTTGTGGATCACAAATGACTTCAAATCACTGGGAAAAAACTAATCCAGGAACGAAGAGTGCTTGACATCTCATTCAGAGACCCAGTGGGTAGCTACTGTCAGGCTACATTAGAGATGGCCAAGCCCTAGTTCCATGTAAGGGCAAAAATTCCAGTGATTTTTGGCAGAACACTAAGAAAGTAAGTTTAAATAAACAAGACACTCAGTCCTGATAGAGGAATGATAGAGGGAAGAGAGAAGATATCCTTCGGATGGGAACCTCAGGTAGCATTATCATGTTAGCTGGGAAGGAAAAAGGATGGAAAAGAGAGCAGCAAAGAGACAATGCAGGGGAAAGAAAGGACATTATAGAAAAGAGAATGGAAGGATCCAAAACCCAGGCTGTCCAGGGACCTTGTCAAAGATACACAGAGGAAGACTGAGAAACTGATGCTGGAAAGAATTAATAGCTTTTGAAAAGTGAATAACAACACAGAAAACAGAGGAACCTCAACAGACCCTCAAAGGGAAACTGAAAGTATACCACAGGGAAAGGTCAGCGGTAGAAGTTTTCTACTAATAGCTGTAACAGTTTACATACAAGCACGACATTGATTGTCCATTATGCAAACTTTGCCAAAGCTGAGACTTTCCTACCAAGCATTGTGTAGGGAAAAATGTACTCAGAACCTTGCTTTCTACCAAATGTGACTTAAACTAAGAGCTTGTTGTGTAAGAAGTCCATTTGTTTTTTCTTCTAAAGTTGAGCAGGGTAGTGAAGATGTCACACAGCTTGTTTCACCTGTTTTCCAGAAGCTGGTGTCAGGAATAGAAGAACTATTTATCTGTCACTGCTCTTCGACAGATGCTAATCCTTTGTACAATCTTTTGTGAGGTATCTCTGGGTTTATGTTGCTTTTGTAAACGGCACCAGGAGCAGCAGTGACGTGCAGCGACCTGCAGTCCCTGGGGCAGAACTATATGTGTGCATGCCCAAGTGAAATCCCCATTGATTGAAACAATCCTTTAAACTGGGGTTGTGAAACACGAGTGAGGTGAGAGCCTTGGGTGTAAGATTTGGATCCACAAGGGAATGCATTTAGGATGAAGTGTTTCTAGTTTCTGCTCAGAGGAGTCAGGTGTCCTTCAGACATAACATTCAAAAAACATTGACATTCACCAGCAGTTCTTCAAGGAAAATCAATTTTCACAGCAATTTTGTTTTGGTCTGCTTTCTGAGCCCGGTATTGCATATTACATTGGTTGCTAATTAGTGATCATATATTAGCAACATTTTGTTGCTACCGGCCCATGTGAAAATGAAACCTATAGTGGGGTAAATTAGCCACAGCAATTTTGTGAGTTAGAACATTTTCAGTAGTACATGCGAAGGGGTTAGTATCCACTTTTTATCACATTCAGGAAGGGATATTCCTAGCACACCAATCTGAAAAAACTACTTGTAAGTTGTTTTGGAGTTACTCAGCAAAAATCACCGATCTCTTGCTTGCCCAGCTAGACATCCACAAGTCTATGGGGCCGGATGGGATCCACCCAAGGGTATTGAAGGAGCTGGCAGATGTCCTTTCCAAACCCCTTTCCATCATCTTCCAGCAGTCCTGGCTGACTGGGGAAGTTCCACTAGATGGAGGCTGGCTGATGTTGTGCCCATCTACAAGAAGAGTTGCAGAGAGGATCCGGGGAACCACAGGCCTGTCAGTCTCACCTCAGTACCAGGGAAAGTCATGGAACAGGTAATCTTGAGTGCTATCCTGAAGCGCATGCAAGAGAACCAGGTGATCAGGCCCAGTCAACATGGGTTTCCAAAAGGCAGATCTTGCCAAACTAACCTGATCACCTTCTATGACAAAATGACTCTACTACTGGGTGGAGGAAAGGCTGTGGATGTAGTCTTCTTGGACTTCGGTAAAGCTTTTGACACAGTTTCTCACAGCATTCTGCTTCACAAACTGTCAGCCTCTGGCCTGGATGGGCACACGCTCTCCTGGGTCGAAAACTGGTTGGATGGCCGGGCCCAGAGAGTGGTGGTAGATGGAGTTAACTCCAGCTGGAGGCCAGTCACAAGTGGGGTTCCTCAGGGCTTGGTGCTGGGTCCAGCTCTGTTCAATGTCTTTATCAATGACCTGGATGAAGGCATCGAGTGCACCCTCATCAAGTTTGCGGATGACACTATGCTGTGTGGAAGTGTGGATCTGCTGGAGGGTAGGGAGGCTCTGCAAAGGAATCTTAACAGGCTGGACTGCTGGGCTGAGGCCAATGGCATGAGATTCAACAAGGCCAAATGCCGGGTCCTGCACTTGGGGCACAACAGCCCTACGCAGTGTTACAGACTGGGGGAAGAGTGGCTGGAGAGCTGCACGGAGGAGAAGGACCTGGGGGTGCTGGTTGACAGCCGACTGAACATGAGCCAGCAGTGTGCCCAGGTGGCCAAGAAGGCCAATGGCATCTTGGCTTGGATCAGAACCGGTGTGACCAGCAGGTCCAGGGAGGTTATTCTCCCTCTGTACTCGGCACTGGTGAGACCACACCTTGAGTACTGTGTTCAGTTCTGGGCCCCTCACCACAAGAAGGATGTTGAGGCTCTGGAGCGTGTCCAGAGAAGAGCAACGAAGCTGGTGAGGGGGCTGGAGTACAAGTCTTATGAGGAACAGCAAAGAAAGCTGCGGTTGTTTAGCTTGGAGAAGAGGAGGCTGAGGGGAGATGTTATTACTCTCTATAACTACCTGAAAGGAGGTTGTGGACAGGAGGGAGCTGGCCTCTTCTCCCAAGTAACTGAGGACAGGACAAGGGGGGAATGGTCTGAAGCTCCGCCAGGGGAGGTTTAGGCTGGATAACAGAAAAAAATTCTTCACAGTAAGAGTCATTGGGCACTGGCAGAGGCTGCCCAGGGAGGTGGTCGAGTCACCTTCCCTGGAGGTGTTTAAGGGACGGGTCGATGAAGTGCTTAGGGACATGGTTTAAGGGAGTGTTAGGAACGGTTGGACTCGATGATCCAATGCGTCCTTTCCAATCTGGTGATTCTATGATTCTCTTTGATTTTTTACTACTTCCCAAATACCAGGTCAGGCCCACAGATGCAACAGTTTTATCTGAGCAAGTTTAGCCACGTAATGGCCAAATTAATTCCTGAAGAATCCCAGCATTTTGTGGAGAGCTACACCAAAAGTGGTTTTATTTTATGTGTTAAAAAGCAGGGGAAAAAACATCACCCTTTTCATGTGTGTTTTCAATATATGCTTGCTTTTTTATTGTCTTTACTGTTACCCTTGCCAAAATGCAAAAAACTATTTTGGCTGTTAAACTGCAGTCTCCAGTCTAAACATATACTTGCCTATTATGCTGCTTTATTTCTTTAGTGTTTCATAGTGCTGCCCACATCCAGATTCTGCTAATCCTCGCCCTATTGCTATACAATAGGTAGCCCATTGCACCATTGAAATTTAAAATGGCTTCAAAATTGTTTTCAAATGCTTTTTGAAGAAAGAAATAATGAAATGAAGATAGATTGCTTGCTCTTTTCCAAAATCTTCTGTGATGAGACTTAACCCAGAGCAAATTTATCAGTTCAATAATAATAACAGTTTGAAAATGGAGGTTAAATGGAGAAGTTGACAGGCCATGAACTGTGCAGTCTGACTGAAACTGTCTGTAATTTTATATATTTTCCCAGTGTGTTAGGAGAATTGTTCTCTTTTCTCCCTAACCAAAAATGACAGGTTGGTTCTACATATGTATGCTAAGTGCCCTAATGGATTTGGACAACTTCTCCCTGATATCGAAGATGCAGTCATTAGGTGGTTCTTGGAAGCAGGTGCTATTTATGGGTTGAGCTCTGTTTCTCTGCCTCTCTCCTGCTAACCTTTTCATCTCTGTTAATGATTAACAATGATGGAGTTTCAATGACACTAGGGCAGTGGCCTCAGCCAGGGAGATTTAATTCAAACTTGCTTGTCACTCCCTAATCTTCTGAAAAGAAAGGAGAGATGTATGTTTATAAAGGCATTAGGTCAATATTTACTTTCAGTTGATCTTCCACTCTCCTCACTTGCAGATTTCTCTGCAGGTTAATCTCTGTGACACCTGCCTCTCCTTGCACTCTTGCAACACTCTCGTGTATCCACCTGTGTATCCAAAGTTCACTCTGATGCAGGAAGGAGTGAACCCCAAGAAGCACCTGCTTTATTCCAAACCATATTCCAAACCCATACCTACACCAGCACCTTCTGAACAAAGGGTAGGAAATGCAGGAGGTGTGGCTGCAGGTCTGTATTGGACAGGTGTTGATGTGAGGGCACCATATGTTACCTCACTGCCTAGCAAATGAGATGCCTTGCAGCAGTCTTCCTGCACCTGACGTACACGAGCAGATGGCCTGATTGTAATGCTGGGCACTGTTGCCAGCATTTGTCCTTTCCTGGTGGTCAAGACTGGAGAAAGGACACAGTTTGATCTGCAGTATCAGTTAATCGCTGCACGTTGCTGAAGTTCTTCCACTTCTGTGTCCATTGAATTTCACTGGTTTTGAGTCTATTTTAAGTTGCTTTCCTCAGAAATAGCTCAAGTAGAAATGAATTTTGCCCCTGCTTTTAGATTTACTAATGTTTTGTAGGAAAACATTGGCCCCAGGACCAAGAAATGGATTTACACGTTAACCTTCTTTGACATTAAAAATAGACACATTGACTAGTCATCCTTGTAGTTTAACATTTCTGAAGTGAAAACAGGTAGAAGTGAAAGTAAGCAGGAGTGTAAATAAGTATGTCTACAGTATTCCTATGAAAAATAATTTTCCTTACTTGTCTTACAGATATAAAGTAAATTATTAAAGTAACGTTCAGGGCCATGTATGTGTCAAATGAATAATCAAGATATATAGAAAATGTGGGATATTGATAGTAGAGAGATTATAGAATAAAACCTTCTTCCAACTAACTCCATTAGAAAGCTCCTCGGTCAACAGTTCTTTGCTTTTCATTTTCATAAAGGAAAATGAAGGAGCTGAGAAACATCAGGTAACAAATATGCAAAGTCTTAGCAGTAATGAAGGGAATCTGTGGGCTGCACAGTGAAGTTGCCATGCCACATTTTTTGGCATGGCAACTTTTCATTTTGAAAGGTATTTGGGAGAACTCAAAACTACTCATGAAGTAAACACTATTCCAGTAAAATTTCAAATGAGGAGTGACATTGTTTGGAGGGACATCTTATAAAGAATAGTACAGAAACTTGACTTTAGCAACAAGACTTATGGAAAGTACAAATTTAAAGCCCTGCATGACACCGCAGAAGAAAGATCACATGGTTTTGCCAGAATGTCCTCTGGTATAATTACCTGATATAGCTGCTTTCACTGTTACTGTATTAGCATGAGTACTTTTAACAGGAGGCTAACATGCCCTGTCATTTACCCTCCCCATACACCACTGGTCTGAGCATTTATACCAGGAACATTACCTTAATGGCAGCCAGGAAATGGAAAAGACTTGCAGAAATATGTGCTGTTCCCCAGTTTTGGCCCATAGCCATTTCTCAAAAGCACTATTGATGAGAACAGGCTTTAAAAGCAGAATATTAAAGAGAAAGTGGAATGAAGATCTAGGGACACAGAACATTCCAAATGCAGTATTTTAACACCTTTTTTGCCTCTCAGATATAGATGCAAGACAATCTGGTTTTATTGTTAAGGTGTCCTTCAAAACATGCAAGACTCAACAGGGACATCTCAGAGTGAGAGAAATATATCCAGATGTGGTGGGGAATTAATTTATTTTCCTTTTAAAGCCGTCAAGAAAGAAAGTGAAAAATGATATCTCCCAAGTATGTCTTAAGACAAGGAACCCAGAGGTGTAGCACATTGAAATGAGGGTGAATTCTGTCATCTACATCCAAAAAACAAGTAATAAGTGACATGATGAGAGGAAATGGCCTCAAGTTTTTCCAGGGGAGGTTTAGATTGAATATCAGGAAATATTACTTCACTGAAAAAGTTGTCAAGCGCTGGCAGAGAATGCCCACGGAAGTGGTTGAGTCACCACCCATGGAGGTATTTAAAAGATGGGTAGATGTGGCACTTAGGAACATGGTTTAGTGGTGGACTGGGCAATGTTAGGTTTGCAGTTCTACTTGATGATCTTAAAGATCTTTTCCAACCTAAACATTTCTGTGATTCTGTGAAAAACTATTGCTTTATAAAAAGCACACTGGCATGTGCAGCAGTCTTTCTACATGCTTTGCATCTTCCTGCAGGCTGCCTAATTTTTCTGTGGAGTAGCCAGTAATAATTTGGAAATGTAACCTTTCTCCTTACAAAATTTGTTCTTGGAAAAGGCATGATAAGAAAATTTGGCCTTCTATTTTTTTTTATGGGCCTATCCTTTAGACTGAAGAAAACAGGGGTCATGGCTCAGTTCTCACTGCTTGCTGCTATATGTAGTGAAAAGTGCTGTTATTTATATAGGTATACATATCATGGGCCAAGGCCCAGTTATACTATATGCTGTTAGAAAGAATATCCATTATATCTACCAGGGCTTGAATGTGAGGGCTCGAGAGTCAGCTTGAATTGAAGATGATATTTACCAGGAAAAATTTGAAGTTTTGGTTTGGCTAGATGGAAGAGTTCTAGGCTAAAGGGTTAAAATTATGATTTGTCTGTAGGCCAGATGATTCTTAGGCTTGCATTTGCAAGCAAGACAACTGAGAAATACAGTAGTAAAGGAGAACAGAATGGGACCTGCAACAATGCCATGAAAGTAGGGTGGAAGGTCAGGCAAGGGGATAAGACTGCATGCATGTCAGAGACTTATAAGAGAAATAGAAGAGGAAAGAGCTGCAACAATCAAAAGAAAACAAGATTTCAAGATGAAGAAGAGCATGGCTGACTTTTCACAAATATTCCTGACAAATGAATAAAGATAGGACTAAGCTGATGTAGGAAAGCCTTACAGGTCTTACTTCATTTTAGAGATCTGTGTTGTGTATGTCTGGCTAGTCAATGGATACCAGAAAATGATTCACTTAATTCTAAAGCACACACCTGTCCTTGGTCAGCCTGTTTGCTTGCTACAGTCCGCTGACTGAATTGACCAGGACTTCTTTGACTGGCATGGGTGCACAGACACCTAACTCACAGGTAGATAACTGCATCAATGACATTCAAAAGTCTCTCTCTGGTTCCCTCTTGTGTATGTGCTAAGTATGTAAGTACCCTGTTACAAAATCAACTTCTAGGAGAATTTTGCTAACTCATCGTCAGACACCCTACAAAGAGAAAGAGCAGGCAACCTGTGCAAAATCCATAGGAATGAGCAAATGGGAATTTGCTTGCACTAAAACATACCTGGTTTTCACTGTCCATCAGCCCAATAAAAGTATGGGGTATCCAAGGATCCAGACTGTCACCTGTATTATGTAGACCTATAAATTCTGATCCTTCCCATCCGGCCATTTATTGAGTTTAGACTTCCTCTTGCCTTTTCTCTGACACATCATTTTGCTGAGTGAAAACAGGAAGAAGGGAGTATGATGGGCACACACACATATTCATCTGTATATTGTATGTGTAGTTGTATACAAATTGGCAGCTTGATTTTCTAGGATGCCTACTAGGAACAGCTGAATGTGAATTTCAAATACCCAATTAATTGGAAAATCAAGCCATTCGTTCAGGCTGCTAAGTATATTTTTAGGCCTATTTTGAAATATAAACACTTCTTTTTAAGTGCCACTGAAAGAAAACAGTGTGACTACATTTGAAGGGACACACAGCAGCACTACTGCAGTACTCAACAGGATTATATCAGTGCAAAAATTAGTCTGACTCCTTCAAAATCCACAGTAAAGGTGAGTAGATCTCATTGTCATGATTCAGATATGTAGTACCAAGTATCAGAGAGGACTTTAAGGATTTTATATTATGCCCATTGCAATGATGATAGATCATCCAGGTAGTATCTAGCCATTCATGTCTTAGGGAAGAACTGGACTTCATGTAGTTAACTAAATTGGAATTAGATCAAGACACCTCTTACAAGTGAAATGGAACTGAGTTCTTTCTGAGCACTTAAGCTGAATTTTCTGCATCCAAAAATCTTCAATACACTGCCTTTCATCATTTACTACTTCTAACACTTACATGGGCCATGTAAAGTTGAAATGTGTTAGGCTAATCTCAGCCAATTTATTTTTGTCTGGTTCTGCCCTGGGCAAATGGTGGCATTAGACATAACAATAACACACAGCGCTGTGCCTAGAACAGAGGGTAAACACAATCTGTGGAATTCATTTCTGAGAAATAATAATGGGAATTTACCCAGTACCAGTAAAATCCAGGTCAGGACAATTTCAAGGTCCTGCACTGCTCTGAGACAATACACTTTATACTTGGTTTTGTGCACACACTGTTGACAAGGAAGACTAGTAATTTGAGGCGGCATGATAATAATTTTATTTACCTAGTAGTACTTCATTGCAGGAGTAGACCCACCAAAAACCTTCCTGATGGAAAGCATGTAAGAACATCAGAATCTGCCATTGATAGTCAAATTTTTAAAAATTAATCAGCCTATGGACTACACGTGTCATCAGCTTGAGCACTTAAAAGGAAATAATTTTAGTTAGTGATGATTTTCAGCTTTCTAATGCAGAAACTCTTAAGAGATGCCTCTAAGGGATCCATAAAAGGCAGTTAAGGAAAGCAAAGTTGTTGTCAATAATATTCTTTTTTAGGAGAACCACAAATCGAAAAAAGGTTGACTGTTACCAAAAAAGTGTTTGTATTTGTATCCTTACCTTGTTTTGATGGAAAACAAGTATGCACAAATTATAGGTGTCTGATGGGCAAACACAAATTTGACCAGTGAATAGAAAATATTTGTTGACCAGTGAATTCCCAGGCTAAACAAATGCTCGTGGACCAACCTGTAAAAATATATATCCTCTGTGGCGCTGTCTGCCTTGTCAGATCTAGTGAGAACAGGTAGCACTAGCACAACAATGAGTCCTTCACTGTCAGGCTCACAGGGTTAACTGCAGAACTTATTCAGTCCTTCCTCAGGCAAAATTCCATTTGCTCAGCAGGAGTTTGTCTGGGTAAAGAGTTTGGGATTTGACAGGCAGTGTTTATGAGTTATACAGGAACACTAGCTGCAATAGCATTCTTTGCAGCCCTTCCTAAAGGACTAATAGATTTTTTTCAAGCAGCTGGAAGATTTTCTATAATCCCTCAAAGCCCTTAATTTCAGGTTTACAATTATGGTTTCCAATAAATGATGAAGATATCTTTCAATTTATCACCTTAACCAGGTGCCTTAATGAGCTCTGCAGGAGAGCTCACGCAAGTTACAACAGGAGCTGAAGGAACAACCCCCTGCTTTAGGTACAGAACAGCTGCTTAGAGATGGTTTGTGATAAAAAAGCACTCCCAAAGCCTCTCCCCAGCTAGAGTAGATTCTGCAGGTTGAGGGCAAGGTTATGCAGGGTAGAGCACTGCCCATTTTCTTTCATGTTTCCCTCAGTACTCCCTGCCTGCTCCTCAGTAAGGATGGGAAGGGGACATAGGCACTTGATCTGTTACATCTGTCGTGGGCCTGAGTTGCATGAATGTATGCTCTATAGTAAAAAAATATTTTAGAAATTACAGACTCAGCAGGATAGTTTTGTACTGCCTATTACAAGGAGTAGAAGACAGTTTCGTTCTTAGAATATAACTCCTTGTTTTCATGACCTTTGGTTTTTACTACAGGATTTAAAGGTATTTTAATCTAGTCAACACTCATGTATTATTTTAATTCCAGTTTGAGAAAGGCTCTTTCTTCCTTTCCCAGAAAAATTACAGTGTAATATTTTTAATATCCAGTCTGCAAAGTCCTGAATATCTTCACCTCCCTGGCTAATGGGATAGATCATGTCTTGTTAGTCTGAAGAGGTCATTGTGTTCTTAGTTAAATAGTTCCTTTTCCTTGGTATCTGTATTGGCTTTTTATAATAGATATATACAATGTAAGAGTTAAGATTGCATGTAAACTTGTCTTGACAAGTTATTTATTTTATGGACAGTGGCATGAGGCCTGAAAGTCTTCTACTCTGCAAACAATGGTATTATAGCAAAAGCTTATATCAATTTACAAAACAAAGAAAACAGAAAAGACTTCTTTCAGCTGCGTACGTCAGCTGTGGGCATAAATGTAGGCTTGGCAACAAGATCCACAAGAAGACAGGGAGCCCAATACACTGATTCAACAAGTGAAAGACCCCATCACTGCATCCCAGGGGAATGCATGTCTATATGTATGCAAGAGAGAAAGTATGATTTCCAGAGATACCATTAAGTTTTCTTTGCAGCAAGATACTTTCAAGGCTCTCCCTCCACCACATTCTCCTGTGAAAATTGCAGCAGAAGACTAAACTACTGTTTGTTCTGCTGATGATTCCCTGAGGAACTGAGAGGAGCAAAACATTTACAGGATTGCTTTACTCCAACTCCTTAGCATCACAGAGCATTAGGCTTAGGGTGAAAAGTTACTAAAAATTCTTAAGTTGGGGACTGCTCCATTAGCCCATTTCTTTGCTTTCACATGTACCCTCCTTTTTCTTCACGCTCACCTGGATATCCTGGGGGAAACTGAAAGCTACTTTTGCCTGGACTGTATGACTGCTTTACTATGAGAGTCCTTTTTACAGCTATACACTTAGAGTTCATGTTTTCTGTCCAAAGGGTCCTTGAGAGATTTCTGGGTTTGATCCATTTTCAACCAATAACTTTTGCTAAGATATCATCCTTATCTGACACTTCCCATCTCTTAAGCATGTCTGGAAAATCAGTATGATAGAACACAGTGACTGCATTAAATATTAATTTGGGAATGTGAAGATTATCTCAGAAATGAAAGCACAGAAATGCGATGTCCATGTTTACATTCTTTATATCAGTTCTACTCCCAGTAAACAGCTGCAATGATTCACTTGGTAGCGCAATCTTGCATAAATGCCTTTGAGTTACTGGACTTTCAGAAAGTGCTTTTTCTTCATGTTCTCCTCAAATCCACTTCCCCTGTAAGTTTCCCAACTTCGATCCTGAGCTTCACACAAAAAATCTGCGAGGGAAAAAAAAAAACCATACGGGTATCACTGGAAATGACTGTGATTCATTATTTGCAGCTGTGGTATTCTTGGACATCTGCATTTGGACAGAACTCAACACAAGACTTTCTAACAGCATCTGAATTCCCTGAAAGCAATTATTCTCTCTGTAAATCTGAATAATTTTTTTTTCCCTAAGGCTATATCCTGTCACACCCAGGATTCCCCTAGGAACCCTGGACTCCCCTTGGACCATGCAATTCTACTTGAAACTAAAAAAGATTTGGCAGTGCCTGAGTGTCTTGTTGACAATATCAACAGTAATATAATGAAAACTGGACATCTGGGAGTGGTTTTGCTAAATCAGAACTGAAGTCTATTGATGTGGAAGGTGCTGACTTGTGTTTCTGCCTGGGGAACTAGAGGTACATAACCCCTTCTGAGGGGAAAGCTACAAGATAGCACATTTCATATTTACTACATTTACTTGTTAAAAAAATATTTAGGCTAGTTAAGCACCAGTTCTGTTAATTTAAATTAAACTGAGTCCACCATGCTCCAATCATTCCTTTTTCTTAACCAACATATGTATTTTGATTACCTAGGTTGCGTCTGAACCACAGTCTGAACTGACAGCTGTTCACCATCTATTCATGATAGAAGGTCCTCTCTAAAATAACTTCATTAGTTCAATCTCTGGATAAAAAACTTTATTAAAATGTGTGTCTTCTAGTAAGACTGGTTTTTATTTAGAAAAACCACTAGTCAGCATTTCTGCTTTCACCACTTCTCACTAGTCTTGTGCTCCTAAAAGCTATATTTTTTCTAAATATCCAGAAGGAAAAAAAATAATTGTATGGAATCATAACCTGGTATTAAATACAACTGTTCCACAGAAGTTCAGACATTGATTCTTCCTTGGGATGTAATTTAATGGAGGGAAAGAAGGAAAGAAATATCAGAATTTAAGCAAGAATCTAGATGTCAGCCATTGTGTGTCACTATATGATGGAAGGTTGGCAAAAATACACTCCAGCTGGCCTCTTCTTCCCTTGAGTGTATTTCCAGTAACACTGAAATGATCCAGAACTCCTTTACAGAAGATCTTATTGCGAGCTTCTTTTATGCAGAGTTATAAAATTATCTTCAAGAGGAGAACTTGAGGGACTTTCCTATAGATATATGGAGTTGCTTATGATTTTTTCACTGAGATCCATGATCAAAGAAGTTCAACATACAAAATAATGAATGATTGAATTTCCCTGAAGGTGAGTAAGAAAGAGTTCTGCAATGCCTTAAAATTTAGAGCTTGATGGAGCATCCTCCAGCAAGGACTCATGATAGCCATGCTGGATTCAAGGCTGTGTTGCCTAAGCTGACATTCTGCTCTGGCAGCAATCCCACTGCAATCTAAAACTCTGCAGAGAAATTGTTTTCCGCTGAATACTGGATCAGGCAGTACCATGTTAGTATTGCAGATAAGAGCAGGAACTAGCACCACATTTTACAGACCACTGCTTTCTTTCTCCTCAGATACTTTAAACCTCCACTCCTGCAACCTCACTAGAATAGTTCAAATAAATAATTAGTATTGCAGTTCTTGCTCTGCCTACATATACAGGGTACTGTATGGTGATATGTAAGGTAAGCTGCATAAGCAGGTATTTGACAAGACCTCTGGGACCATGATCTTCAGAACTTAGATGACCTCCTGTGATCTCCTGCTGTTTCAGCAAGTCATGTATAATAATGTAATAAGTCGAGGAGCAAAGGGCCAGGCAGGTCTGCTAACCTCTTATTTGCAGCAAGTGTTGGTAAAGCACAATGAGACAAATCCCCAGCACCACTGCCACATGGAGAACAGTAAATGGTGAATTTGCATCTGTGAGAAGGCAAATTCAATGGCAAAAGTGTGGGGTTTGGCCCTCATTCAAATAAATTCACTCTGTGCCACAGAAACTATTTGACCAGGCTGGTGTAACATGGGTCTTGATTGTACCATGTATAAATCTCACACTCAGGTGCTGTGTAAGGTTCTAGCCCAGGTTTCACAAGATCAAAAGCATTTTTCTCTGTGTCATATTGATCATTTTTAGGACTTTTCTATCACCAGAATATAATTGTACAGTTAAAACCCACTGCCTGAAATTTGCAGCTAGCTTCACAGTATTGGACATCAGAAAAGCATCTCTGAAGACACCTAGAAGTCTTCTGACTGTGTAGAAATTGTCTTTGTATATTTTCTTAGATACCCAAGTGTTTCAGTAAAGATGGGGACTCTCCACTTGGATACATTTCTGTGTAGGAAAGAGCTCCTGCAGTTCCAGAAGTGACAGATCCAGTATGATTTTTCTCTCCTGCACCAAAAGTGCAGGGAGAGGAGCAAAAAACCCCAGATTTATTTCTCAATGCAGCAGCAGGCAGGCATCTCTCGTGGTCTAATCCACATTTGTGCCCTTGACTAGACAGAGATTGAAGGTACTGTTATTAACTCCTTTCTGCCAAAAGACAGTGGGAGCTAGATGCCTCAGACAATATGATCCCTGGTTCGCTAGACTCCAGAAGGCAAACTTCCAGCAAGTGAATTAACATTCTGCTAAGTTTTCAGGTGAGCAAAACTGTTCCAACAGCAATTTCAGCGGCATGAAGCCTTGCAATTGCTCTTTTGAAAAAGGCGTGCAGGACTACAGACACAGTTCTTTCAGGCTGTGTAAATCTATCTGTGGAGTGTCAGGACTAGCATTTCTTGCTGTAGAAGTGAAAGAGATAGACAGTTGCAGGGCATAGAACGAGGTTTCCATCACAACTGCCAACATGTTTGCTTTTTTGTGGTAACCCAGCGCTTTGAACCTTTGTGTGATTTGAGTTATGAAGCCAGTTGTTCCTTTTGCATGAGCAAATAAGGTGCAAATACTCATCAACATGCAATGTTGTGCTGTATTCATTTCATCCTGTTTCCTCCTTACCAAAAGTTCAGTGAAATTTTACATACGCTCTTTCTGGAAATCAAATGCATAGAAGTCTTTTGTGGCAGAGGGAGAATGGGCTGGGAAAGTAGGATGCTACCTGCCTATCCTTGCATGGAGACTCTCGTTTTCCAGCCTGTTTGTTCCCCTTTTCTCCCTATGTTAAAATATTAATGATTCCCCGTGTGTTTAACTGCAACCTTCATATCAGTGGCTTCCACTAATATACAAAATTATGTATATAATACATACTTTTGTGTATTGTATAATATTGTATAATACATAATTTTGTAAGGCTGGAGCACCTCTCATCCAATGACAGGCCGAGAGAGTTGGGTTGCTCAGCCTGGAGGTCTCCTAGGAGACCTTATAGCAACCTTCCAGTACCTGAAGGGGCTACAAGAAAGGTGGGGAGGGACTGTTTACAAAGTGGTGATAGAATGAGAGGCAATGGGTATAAACTGGAGAGGGGCAGATTTAGAAATTCCTAAGGAGGAATTTCTTCACCATGAGAGCGGTGAGACACTGGCACAGGTTGCCCAGGGAAGTCGTGGCTGCCCCATCCCTGGAGGTGTTCAAGGCCAGGTTGGATGGGGCCTTGGGCAGCCTGGTCTGGTGGGATGTCCCTGCCCATGGAAGGGGGGTTGGAACTAGATGATCTTTAAGGTCCCTTCCAACCCAAACCTCTCCATGGCTCTATGATTATGCAGTCAGGCCTGAACGCTGATGATGTAGTGTTAAAAGAGGTGCAGGTTGTTGGTGTGCTATGGAGCAGCATTTCTCTTACTAACACTTCTTTCTCCCTCTCTACTCCACTCTTGTGAAACCCTACCTAGAGCACTTTGTTCGGCTCTGACGCCCCTGTACAAGAAAGACATGGACCTGTTCAAGCAGCTCCAGAGGAGGGCCATGAAGATGATCAGAGATCTGGAACACGTCTGCTATGAAGAAAGACTAAGAGTGTTAGAATTGTTCTATTGGGAGATGAGAAAGCTCCGATAAGACATTATTATGTCCTTTCAAGTATTTGAAGGGGGCTTGTAAGAAAGATGGAAAGAGATGTTTTACCAGGGCCTGTAGTGATAGGACAAGGGGGGAGGGTTTTAAACTGAAAGAGGGTACACTTAAGTTAGATATGAGGAAGATATTATTTACTATGATGCAGTGAGGCACTGCAATAGGTTGCCCTAAGAAGTTTTGGTTTCCCCATACCAGGGGGTGTGTTCAAGGTTAGGTTGGGTGGGACCTTGGGCAGCCTGATCTAGTGAAGGAAAACCCTGTCCATGGCAGGAGAGTTAGACTAGATGATCTCTAAATGTCCCTTCGAACCTAAATCATTCTACAATTCTGTGACAAGAGTGCACGAATGAAGCTAATGAATAAACCACATTCTCTGTGCCCTCAGGGCAGCTTAATAGCAAAAAGTGCATTTTAATTCTTAGAACTCTCTCTGCATTGTACTTGGGCAAGGCACTCTCTGCACTATTTTTTCATGCAAATCTGAAGGTGGTTTCATTCTGTTGGTGTTAATCCTTTTGGAAACACTCAGATCCTGTTAGTTGCATCTCTGGATGGTTCTGCTAATACTGCAGAGGAAGAAGGTCTTGTTATCTTAATGTCTTCCCATTACAGTGTTTTTAGATGTTTTTGAAGTTATAAACCTGTTCACATTTTGATATACAATGTTCAGTGGTCACTTGTTAAAGAAGTTCAGATCTAATTTGACAAAGACACTCAAATCCCTTCCTACAGAGAAAGGCTAAATAATAAGATATTTCTATATTAAAAGTAAAGCCAGTTTAGGGTTGATTACTTGATGACCTGCATTAACTATACTAAATAGATCTTACTCCTCAGGAACACATTTTCATCACTTTTGTTTTTAAGGCTACTTAATTTCCCCCCAAGGAAAATTAGCTCAGTGAACTAGGGCCTCAGCCTTCATCTTTTGCAGGGAATGTCTTCAATTTCTCAGTGAATATTGAAAATAAAATGCTACTACATAACAGCACTGACCCAGGAGAAATTGGGAATGCTCATGATTCCATTTCTGAAAGCCTGTCAGATCCAGCATCCATTGCTCAATGTTTTACGCCATCTATATTCAGAGTTTCTTAAATTTGGCATTTCCCCCTTCTTTCCATGACACATGGAAAGAAAGCCCAAACTGCAACTGATACTAAAGAGACAAACCTCTGTGATTACAAAGGGATCCATTGCACCAGATTTCAAATGTCAATTAAAACGAAGTCTTCTAGAAAGTCCAGTATGTAATGACCAAATTCCACATTTTAGCTGTAACTTTCATTCACCTAAGTCTAAGTGAGATAAATTATCAATTTTTGTATAGCAATATGATATTTGTCACCCAATCTGATAGAAAATAAAGACTACTGTGCATCAAAGCACATTATATAATAAGGCTGCCACTGAACTGGAATGAGGGCACGCTGCCATGCTTTATTGATGTTGCTGCTGAAAATAAAATAGAAGGATAAAAGCCAGATCCTACCCTGTGTGCTCAGTCTAGCCTGACAACACAGCTGAAGGGTCGTTCAGCCTGTAGGTACTGCTGCTGAAGGAGTATATGTACTTCAGCACTTTCCTCTCTAGAGAAGATTGCAGAATGGGAAGGCCTATTTTGATTTTCCTACAGACCATTGTCCCTGGCAACTGCAGATGGCTTACACGGCTATTGGCCTACATGGAGCAGAATTTCTTCTGTATGTGTTTTTCATGTATTTTATTTAATACAGTTAAGGCTGAATCAGAATTTGGCTTGCAGGTAAGAACACCATACATTCTAATTCTGTGGCATTGTAGCACAGTCTAGAATTGTGTTTGTCACAGCCCTTGGCAGCCCTCAGTCTAGGTACAGACAGCTACAGATGCTGTGTTGTTTCATATGCTTAATATAAAGTTCAGCATACAAACTCATAACATATTACAGTGACAGCTGTAGCTAAATAATGAGCAAACATTGTTTTTTTGTTTTCAGTTACATTTGCACACACTTCCTGTCTTTCCCAGTAGCTTTATCGGGCTACATCTGGAACAAAAATCTGACCCCAAGATCTGCACCGTGGGAGATTTTCAGGTCTCTGCATTAGAGCAGAAATAGATAATACTTCTGTTTCTTCTTAGTTATAATCAAGCAGCATCTATACTAAGCAATGTTTTACTACTTGGGCAAGTAAATGTATGGTGTTTCATGTTTTTACTCTTTGCATGACTGAGTTTCCAACTGAGAACTGTTTTTCAAGCAAAGCACAACGTTCAACTATATAAAGTTTGCAGAAATAAGACATTATCCCTTGAAAACTACTTTAGATGATTTGTTCTTGTGCTTAAGATTGTCAGTAAAAACATACAGATGGGCTAAATCCTCGTCCCACTGAAATAAACTGCCATTATGCTGGTAAAAAGTGGTGTTGCCTGTGACTTCTATCAGGATAATTTTTTCAATATTTATGTGATAAAATCAGAGAAATTTCCAAGGCATTCAGAACTCCCTTCTTCCTTCCATTAAGGCACTTAGCCTAGCTGCTGTTTTAGTGATTCTTCCTAGATAGGGTATGGCAAGATGAAAGCAGTAATAAGTGCACCAAGAAGAATAAAAATAGCAAATGTGCAACAGTATACTAGAAAAGCCGCAAAGCCAAGTAAGATGCTAGCTTGAAAACTCTTAACAGATATGGCAAAAATCTGTCCACTTAAGTGAGGGCCATGGAAATGATACTGTGAAAATAAGAATTAACATCTTTTTATAGACAGAAGAGTTAAAGAAGGATGGGTTTGTTTGCTTTTTTTTTTTTTTCTCTCAGTGTCACCTGGTAAGTTGTAAAGTGTTGATGTCATTGACGTTTTTGGCAATGAAAACAGTGAGTTGAGGAAAAAAATTCCACTTTACTGTAGAACTTTGCAATGTGCTTAACTTCCATAATTTCTAATAAGAATTTTTTAATAGGAGTTTGTTTTTCCTGCTATAATCTTGTCTACTTATATCTTTCCAGAAAATGCAATGTCCTTTTTAAAAAGTGCAGTGATTACAATTGCCTTTATCTTATTATGCAACTATGGAGTACAGTGGTGACTATATTATGATTCAAGAAGAACAGCAGCTACTTAAATTTACATTTCACTTCATACAACACAAAAATATATTTATTAAATGCTACAAACACTATCAGGCACTCCTTTATCAGCCCACTTCAGCATTATGTGCCCCTAATATTTTAAACCAGATGCTTAAATCCAGTATGAATCCAGTACTCACAGTACACAGAGGCGTTTGTATCAGAGCATTGGCACCACCACCCACAGGCAGTTCTGCTGCATGTCCAGCAGCCTCATGAAAGAAGTAGCCAGAAGTCACCTTTGGACATCTGGACGTCATTTCTGTTTAGAAAAAGAATAAACTTTATGAGCATCTGTATGTATAATAGATATCATTCTTCTGGTATTTAAAATATGCCTCTTCATCTGCACTTTTTGCCAAACAGTGGGAAGTATCCTGACAATTCGGTTTGCCTCAGAAATGGAAGTGGCTTCGTTCACACAAAAATCATATTCCATCAGAGAGTTACATCCTTTATTAAACACAGATGGTAATTTTCCTAGAGCAAATACTAACACTGAGATTAAATCCTTACTCATATACAATCACTTCTATATTATATGCTTTACTGGCATTCGTTGGTATTCTGGCTTCCTGATGGAGAATATTAAGCTCTTCAAGTAATGCTTCAGCTTAGGCACTTGATGTCTTGCGAAGCCGTTTTGTTCTCCCCAGAGTGTTTAAACAAAGGATATTCAAGAAGTTTAGGCAGAAGGTGGTGTGCCAATTCTCTGTGGTAGCTGCTGAGACTAACTTGATAGGACCCTGCACACAGAAGCCTAGCAACAGTTCCCCTGTAAGTACTACTACCCTCATTATGTTTCTCATGAGCTTAATTGCAATCCCAAAGCAAAATAACACTAGTTTCAGAAAATTCAAGAATGTTCGACAGCTACAGGTAGTTCATTTGGCTGTATCAGAGTGACTTATACCAGGGAGTCACTTTTATTTTAAGGCATTGGTAAAGCATTAAGCAGACAAGAGATTTTCCTAACATGAAGCCACTGGAGGTATTAATATTGTATGATAACCAGGTGGTCAGTGCCCACCCCACAGTGACACCCAGGCTGGCAAAATGTTGTGATGTAAAAACAATGAGGTCTTTGGGGTAGGAAAGGTTTATATAATGTAATTATAGACATCAGTAAAAACCATGCTACGTTGCCCACTGTAGCATAGTGAATTCAAGTGGAAAGAACTTGTTTTTCAAGATAATATGTTTAGCAAGAAGGCTTGTAGTGATACTTTTGGACTATAAAATACAACATGTAGGTGTTTTGCTTACCATTTCCTCCTATTTATGGAATGAATGAACATGTTACAAGAATATCCCTCTTTCTTTGGAATGATCACACGCTTCAATGTGAATAATGCCAAGCACATAGAAGGGTACAGCGTAACTCTGCAGATGTTAAGGTGGGATACTGCCGAGCCACATATGAACACATGGTATGATCTTGTGTGCATGAGTTTGGGATAGTTATAAAAGGGACAAATGGCTGTGTTGCAGCGGACCTAGACAGATAACTAAACACATGATCACCTAATACCATTTTTGTTAAAAAACAGCCCCTTTTGTTTTTTTTCCTCTCGACCTACCCAACGTGTTTTATAAAGTGCAAACTGCATGGCCTTGTTCTGTACAGACAGTGTGTCAAACAAGAAGGACACAGTGGTGGGAGGTAGTGGCTCATGTTTCCACCGAGAGAGTATTTTCTCATGGATGCAGTAATAGTCTGTCTAGACATAGTGGCATTGGGAATGTGCTGAATATGTGTCTCTATCAGCAGTCTTCTCTTCAAAGGGAGATGCTCACTTTTTGAACAGTTCTGGCAACCAGTCAGGCCCACAACATGCAAGCAATGTGTTGGCATTGCAGGTAGATAAAAACATCATCCCTGTGATGAGCTTGTTTGCCAGCAGATATCATCCCTCCATTGATTCTGGACACAGCTGTATTTCTCTGTTGCCTAGTGCTAGCCAGGAGGCTGCCTGCCAACGTAATCCACAATCATTTTTCTCTTAGTAAAATAAGAAAATTAAGTATCAGAGAGAGTGCTTTTTTATCTGCTAGTATATTCATTAATTGTGACTGCAATGCAGAGTTTATATGTTGGCCTGATTGTATGTACACTTCTGCTGTCTTTTACTTACAATAAGGGCACAATTAGGGGCTAAATATCAAAATTAATAAGATTAATTAACGGATAATGACCAAAAATGCAGGTGTTTAGTCCTGCAGACAGCTCTGCTCAATCTGTGCTTCACGTTGCAGAGTATTTCCAACGAAAATGCTAAGTGTTATCTGCAGCTCCTGATGCCATACACCTTTCATATTTTGGGTACTCATCCTAGGAATGCAGGCATGATATTTACCTATCACATGTGAGCAACAAAATTATAACTTGTCCACCTAGGAATACGAAAGTCATTGACTAAGCACTAGGAATAATTAGATGATTTTTAGCTCAGCAAAAATTAAGACTGACTCTCTCTCACCTTCTTACACCCTTATACGCTTGTTTAGTTTAGATTGGAAATAATTGTTATTCAACAATTTTTATTGTTTTTCATCCTTTTACAGAAAACAATAAATAGGAATGAAAGGTTAGATTCATGCTGTTGCTTCCCACTTCCATACCAGGAAAGTTACTTCAACTCTTACCTCTGTTGAGGGTTTTTTTACCATCTGCCTTCCAGAAGAACATCTCAACATGCATTTGTTATGGTTCAGGGAGTACTTGCATGTATCATGTACAATGGGAACAGGAAAGGTGGAAGGATGCCTGCTTAGATGCTAGTTGTGTAGAGGCTTAGGTTGGTCAATGTCTGGATGCCACCCAGATCTACTCTAGGCTGTGTCTGCCTACTAACTAAGAATAGTTCCAAAAAATACCCATTGACAGTTCAGCAATCTCAAACACGCTTTTTACTGTTTGAGATACTTTCTGGGAGAAGGAAGATCAGACAATCAAGTCTGTGCCTCCCATATCTTAATGCACCATCAGACCATGCCCTCTTTCACTGTAAAGTTAATGCTGAAAATAGGGGTTTCTGCTGTTGCATGTCGAGTACTTGCTGAGATGAACATATTCCTACAAGTTTCAGGATGACTGAACTGCCATATTTTCATGAATAAACTGCTTACATGGATTGCATTCAGCTGAAGTCGTGCAGGTCTCTCAGTCCACACAGGCTCAGTTCTTCCACTGCCTGAGAGGACGCTGTCCCCTTCCACAGTGGCCTCTTGTGATACGGAGGTGGACAGCGTTGGGGTGTTTTATTCTGTTTTCCTCAAGATCCAACTTGCAGATCTGTATCAGAACTAAGATTTTCCTCAGGTTCTTCCTAGAACCTGCTGACCTTGATCAGTCCCAGACACATTACACTTCTACACAGGAAATATAAAAGGCACTTTTGCCCCCCAGAGAAACATCTGCTCCTGGAGGAGCCCACAGACACTGGTGGCTCTTAGAAATCATTTAGAAATCAGTGGCATTCTGTCAGGTACACCTATAAGGCTGCGTGTCCTGAGCGAGGAACACATTTTAAGACTGCATCCCAGGAAAAGCTTCCAGAATTAAAATATCTCATGTAAGGTGTAGTGACTTCTGAAATTATTTACTCTTCTTTCACTCATTCCTTTTCTGTTTCCTCTCTTCCCTCCTCTGCACGTCCTGCACACCTGGCTGCTAAAGCCAGACACACTTAAGTGCAGATATGTTTAATGCTGTCTAGACAAGCACCCTATTAAGCTGGGCTGGGGCAGCAGTTGCCATAGTGATGAAAAAATAAGGTCTTGCAGCTGAAAACGAGGTAGCGGGAGATTCATACTTTCTTCACTATATAGTGGCTATGTGACAGTGAATTTATAGGATAAGAAATGGCAACTCTGTGTTAACTATTAGCAGAAGAACCATCAACAGAAAGTGATTCAGTTGGCTAAGGACTAGGTCTTTCTATTTCACAACAAAGGTTAAAAATCTGACTTATAAAATAACAGCCTCAAAACTGTTCCTGGATGCAAACATGCAGTATTTCAATTTCTGTTTGGTATAAAGCATAACCTTATATTATACACTGTTTTTTCTTTAACATTTGAAGCTTTTGCTAAATTTTAAGCTTCACAGGTGCTAGTTTTTCACTGTTAAGAGGGTCCCAGAAATCCCTTGACAGTTTTCACACCATTTTTGACTGAAATAGCAGTGCTGGGGAATTGCTCAGCCAGGCTCCAAGAGAAACTGCAAGAGTTTTCTCACTACAGCAAAGATTCAAGTGAAAAATCTTTCTCCTTTTCACTATATTGCATAATACAAAGACAAAACCACTTCTCATTTCTCATGGAAAAAGTGAAGCTACAGCAATCCATTTACAGGCTGCCAAGGGATAGGAGAAAGTGGCCTCAAAACAGTAGCACGTTACACCAGCTCTTGCTCCCCAGTTGCCCTCACTGTGGTAGTGCCTGGGGCACGGCACCACAGCAGCCCCTCCCTGGCTCACTCTTATCTCATGCATGGTGGCAAGGGGTCCATTATAAAATTATTTTGGTTGTAAAGGAAACCAACAATGGCATTCACATGGCATGTTTCCTATACAAATTGTTTTTATTTTAATCTGAAATTCCTGAAATATGCTTAATTGAAGAGAAAAATATTACAATATAATTGTGCTCAGAGGTAATAAAGCAAGGATGGTGTTATGACATGCTTAGGAGTTCCTTTCCTCTTCTTCATTTTTGCATAATGTTTTATATCAGACTGTTAGGCATAGCTAAGTTCTGTATTTTAATGCTTGTGTTAATGTACACAAGCCTGTGAACTGTAAGAGACAGGGAAAATATTTTCCTGATAGAATCAGTTGAAACAAATATTAAATCACCACATTTAGTCTTAGTCCCAAATTTTTCATTTATATAGTAGTATCCCCAGTTTCAGAGAAAAGCAGATGTGAGCTCACAGATTTCAGAAGCGAAAATGCAAAAGCCCAGGTGTCTTAAACTCCTCTTACCAAGGCTTGACCACAACGCTGCTTGTTCAATTCAAAGGGTGGTGAGTAAGCTCACCATTTCAGGAAGTTTCACATCAAAAGGATTGTTATAGGGGTTATAAACCACTTGATCTCAGCATGTTACTAAATCTGAAAAATTTTTGACAGAGCAATATTTTAGGCATACTTGATTTGTCAATATACTTATATGTAAATTTCTCAGCATATGTGCATTTACTAGAGCACTTCAGTTTTGTCAGTGTGTTTGACTTACCTTCACTAGAATTTATAGCCTTCTAAGTGGTCCTTCTTTGGCTTCTAAGATTCAGATTCTAATTTATTACATTCTAAACTTTCTATATTGATTTGAACCTTTTCTCAGCAGAAGTGGAAACTGAAGCAATATATTTTGATTAGCCTCTCATAACACAATTACAAATTTTTCTATATAACTCCTACAAAGTTCTGCGAGGTCATTCTTCAAAAATATTGTTGATAAAGGAATGTTTATTTTCCTCAGCCTATCCTATTTTCAGTAAGATTTTGCAACTGCTTGGATAGCCTGTTTTGGAGATAGTTTATTTTGCTTGCAGTTCTGTAAGAGAAAAGGAAAGCATTCTCAGGTGTGTAGAATATAATGATTGCTAAAAGTCTCATCCCAAGTTATTGAAGTCAACAAGAATCTGGCCAGCTTGAATAAGAATAGATTCTTATTCTTATTCTTCTTGAATCTGAGAATAGATTCAAAGTGAAATGTAAATGATTCACTAACTCAAGAGGTCCACTGTTCTATTGGCTACCTTTATGTATACACCCAAGTAAGGTGCTGGTTTATCCTAACACCAGTACTAATGCCAAAAATTGTATAAAATAAACTCATAAGACAAGTTTTTCTGGATTGCTTCATTTAGCACCAATTGTTTCTCTGAGGAGAAGAAAAGAAACAGGAATTTACTTCAGGGAAACACAACCGTAATAGATACTTTCAAACGTACATGGTGACTTCATGTAAGTCAATGACCATGGCTGAGACCTTGTATGCTTCCCAAAAACTTTCATGTTATATTTTACATAGAATGTCTTACATAGCTTTTCATTGACTTTTCTGGGGAAAAAAAAGTCTGTTTGAGGTGTGATTTTTGCCCTGAGCTCCAGTGCACTGCTAGAAATGTGTTCAATCTTCTGCTCACCACCACTCCTTGGCCTTTTGAGTCCAACCTGTGAGGCTTCCTCTGTCACTCTTTTTTTGCCTTCTGGAAAAGGATAACACAGAAAGAGAGAAGCAGAAAGACTGATGCTTAGTGAAAACTTCTCTTTCAGTTCCAGAAGGATGACAGTTTATGTAATAGTGGATGCCTCACAAATAACACTCAACAGCTGTGGCACCCTTCCTATTTTCTACAGCATGCTTTACAACTCTCTTATACTTTTCTATCCCACCCTTAAATATGCCTGTCAGCTGATAATAAGAAATAGTGAAATATTTACTGTTCCAGTTTCCCGAAAAGTTTAAGACAAGGAATGAAGAGAGAAACTGGGAGAAGAAGCAGAAGAAACTGGCAGAGAAGTGAACCTCTAGAGTTATTGAGTCTAGCCTTTTGCTGTGGTAAGTATCACAATAAGTAATCTATTTCAGAACTGTATTCAAATTGGATATAAATTTTTGGTTCTGTCCTTTATTCCCACTGTTTCTGTGGAAGCAGTTGTTCCAACAACTTGCATTCATTCCTAGCACAACTCTAGATATATCTTCTTCAGATTGCCATTTATCATCCCAGCGAGTGCCCCGAGCAGACCAGTTGTAAGAAGCATTCTCCACTGGGATGAAAAATCATTGAATCATAGAGTGGTTTGGGCTGGAAAGGACATTAAACATCATTCAGTTTCATCCCCGCTGCCACATAAAGGGACACCTCCCACTGGATCAGGTTGTTCAAAGCCTCATACAGCCTGGCCTTGAACACCTCCAGGGATGGGTCAGCCACAACTTCTCTGGGCAACTCGTGCCAGTGTCTCACCACTCTCACAGTAAAAAATTTCTTCATAATATCTAATCTAAATCTCCCCTCTTTCAGCTTAAAACAGTTGCCCCTCATCCTATGACTGCACTCCCCAAAAAAGAGCCCCTCCCCAGCTGTCCTGCAGGCCCCCTTTAAGTACTGTAAGACTGCTATAAGGTCTCCCAAGAGCCTCTGTTCTAAACAAACCCAGCTTGTTGACTGCAAAACATGCAGTTCTTTGATGCAAATAGCCTGCCATCTCCAACTTTCTCTGTCTCTGCAACCATGATCTCCAGTCTTGGCTTATTCTGAAGACAAGCTGTCCTATTAGTAGCTACTTACTCTTTGGAGTCACAACAGTGAGCTTTTCCAAAGCTCTATCTAATCTGTAGAAACAACTCTGAAAATCATCTTTCTCTTCTTAGGGAATAGCTTAGAGATAGCTAATGCTCTCTACTGTAGTTAACAACAGTTCTAGCATAATTGGAATTTTTATTTTTTATCAGGAGAAGCTCCAACAATGTTCTCTATTCTGACTTTAAAACTAGTGTCTGCCTCTTCTGCAGTGTGATGGGTTTGTTGTTTGTCTCACAGTCTTCGAACAACACAAATAACTTAAAGTCCTCGGGGGGAGGGTTGGAAATAGATTGCCTTTAAGGTTCCTTCCAACCCAAACTATTCTATGATTCTATGATTCTATGATTCTAAGTTGACTAAAACTGCTTCAGAAGCTTACAGATCACATGGCCTCCAGGCAACATGAGTTAGCATAAGCTCAGTAATAAAATTTACAGCATGTGCTGTATTATCGCTTGACAATTTTTTTTTTTATTTATCAGCTGATAGAAATGTGAGTTCTCCTGCTGCTGCCACATTGGAATCACAATGCTGATGCTGTTCATTTCTTCAGTTCATTGTAAAATGTGTGCTATGCCTTAGGGCTGAGAAAACAATAAAAGATAGAGCCAGGGTTCTTCCTAATGGTACATGGGAACAGGAGGAGAGAAAAAGGGCATGATTTGAAATGAATGGTTCAAACTGGATTTAAGAATAACCTTTTTCCCCATGAGGACACTCAAGTGTGGCAGAGCTTGCAAGAGAGGTTATATAGTGTCCGCCCTTGGAGAGTTTGAAGCCTTGAGTAACCCTGTCTGACCTGAGATGCTACCCTGCTAGGTGCAGGAAGGTAGACTAGAGATCTCCCGTCCAGTCTGAATTATTTTGCAATTACGTTATCCGAAACAAAAATAACCACAGAGGTTGCCACAATTTCATGGCTGTGAAAGAATCACCTGCTACGAGCCAACAGATCCTGTACCTCTGCCAAGATGGTGAGGTAAGTTTTTAATTAGAGGTGCCTCACATCATGCCCTGTTGGACACATCGTGAAAGTGCCATCCAGTTATGAAGCAAAGTAGTTTGCACGGCATGATAATTCTCTTATGAGCATATGAGCATACACACAGCCTGCTTATAGATTCCTCTTCTAGGAGAAAAGAGCAAACACATCTTGGTCATCATCCAACAGGCAAGAAACACCTAGGTTGAGGAAAAAATTCTCAAAGAATCAAACTGAGATCTGGCAGAAATTCAGACTTGTGAATTATAAAATGGAAAAGGAAATATAGGCTACTGTATATAAGAAGTAGAGAGACCCAGAAGTCCAATCGAGGCAAGAGGTAAGCTGCTGTGGTGATCACTGGCTGAAGCTTTCAGTTCTTTTCAAGATTTAATTAACAGCTACATACATTTGCAGTCCAATGAGACAGAGCTGTAGAAGTGAACTGAGGTGGCCATTTCTGGATAAGGCAATCTCTTGGCTCACAAATAGAGTGAAGCATTTGAAGTCACCATGGTTACCTTCAATTTCAAGATATAGTTATTATTCCAGTAAAATCTTAGGTCTGCAAACCATTCTGCGATAAGAGTAATGAGCCCTTTATTAGATGGGCAGATACACATCACCACCTATCAGGTTGCATGACATCCATTTTATATGGGGTGAATTTGAGCTAAGCAGCTTGCAGCTGTGCACCTATCATTCTCAGACAGTTGGAAAGCAGAGACCTCAAGTTGTTTTGCTGAAGATGAGACTAAGGGCTTGATTGAAAGCCCCACTGAATTCAGCTGATGCTGAATCCAGCTGCCAGACAAGAGTGTCATCATAATGAAAGTACTGTAGGTCAAACGACTCAGTGCTTTCCCTCCAGCCATATATTTAAATCCAGATTAAATGAGGACTATGAGGGGTACATCTGTGACAAATCAGTCTGTACTTAATCAGTATGATTTGTGATGTATTTTGGAAAAAAAACATGATCTTGCAAGGTGTTACCTTATACAGTTACAATCTGTAAGAAGAAAAATCAGATAGAAAAGCTAAGTGTTCAGTTAGTTTGTTTAAAAATACAAGTATTGTTATTTTCTTCACTATTTCTTTTTTCACCCTTTATTTTCTTAGCCATAGGATGTTTCAAATCAAAATGGATGGGTGTTTTTTTTTTAAATAGGCTTTTCCAAAGCAACTTTGAAAATTATTACCCAGAAACTCTGAGCAATCCTGGAAAGCACTTGACTCTCAAAAAAAATGTAACTATACTGTTACTACTTTAAGCTGTCCTTAGAAAAACTGCAACTCAATTTTAGATTGGGACCTCAAGTAATTAACTACTAATTTTTGAATTGTGACATGTTTGAAGTCTGACTAATCCTTATAACACGTTATATTTCTTGGTCAACCTAAAGATGTCTAACGGAGGAATGGTTGTTAAACACACAAAATGAGATGAGGGTGGAAGAACACCCTCTGAACTTTGCCATTAGCAATTTTCAGGGCAACAGACTGTGATGATGTAAATTCGAGATTATGACTTCACCGTGGGATCGAGCAGCAGAATCTAAACAGTGACGAAAAGCACTTTTTGAAAAACCAAATGTTAGCAGTAAAAGTGAAAGGAAAACACACAATAGCATAAAGTTTGGAGACTATGCCTTCATTGTGATAATACAACATTTCATGAATCATAGTGAAGTAATAGAAGAGGACAATCTCGGGATCCATTATGAAAGACAAGACAAAAAAAACAAAGGCACATGGTTACACGACACCTCCCCCACCCCACCCCCACTGCTGATGGAGTGTCACAGCAGTGACCTGAAGGGATTTTCTCTATTTGTTTGTAATGCTTTTTAGTCCATGTTGTGGTTTGAGTTAAAGAAGCATCAGCTTCTGACTCTTAACTCAGTTGCTCTAAGTAACTTCTTTTCTCTGAAAGCTAACTGCATGTTTTTGAGACAGTGTTCTTCTCTACAGTGATAACACAGGGTACTGGTATACAGAAAGCTGTAGTCCTGGTTTCCAACCTGTAAGCCTCTTTCCCCTCATTTCCCTCTCTCCTTTCCCTCTAGGGTGCTCGGAGGGGGAGGGATTTTGGAGGCTTAGCTGCACGGTTTTATCTGCTGAGTTTAGTCAGGTGAGGCTAAACAGTGACAGCAAATTGGTGTGATTGGGTGGACCCAAGAAGACTGAACCAAACCATATTAGATCCTTCTGAACCACTTTGGAAGATAACTTGCCCGGATAGCTTGGATGGCAGCGGCTCAGCTGCATGGCCTTGGCTGGCTCTGCTGATAAGGTTTGCTCGGCAGACTGCCAGCCCGAAGCTGCTGGTTCGAAGCTTATCAGGGCAGATTTGAAAAGCACAATTAAAAATTGTTACAGGTTCTTTCCCATGAGAGCTGGAGGGATGGAAATTAAAGTAGATGGCTAGTTTATGCTGCTTTTGAGAATATTATTATGGTTTGTTCTTGTAAATTTTTTTCTGATAGTTGATTAAAATGATGACATACTCAGCAATGATGAAGAGGCTAATGGCCAATATATGGGTCATGGGATATGTGTTGTCCCTTTGCTTACGGGTCCTCATTATCATTCTGGCTGTTATCAATGGTAGTAGACGTTGGTTAATAAAAGCAAGCATCATGCGTGTCCTAATTGTGAGTTATTTGGTAACATTAATAATAGTCAGTATTCCTGATGACCCTCTTGTAAAGTTTTGTGTACAGCTAGTTGTCTCAATGTGACACGTGAGACAGGAAATATGTTATGGCTTACTTTCTCTCTGCATCATTCTGACAGGTATTGCTTTTTATGCACTGGATGATAGTGGTAATTGTGATTTGTGGTCTCACTGTAATAAACCTTGTGATACATGTATTGCCATGTCCTTACCTGAAAATTTTAGGTGTTGTTTAGTGAGGCTTATTTCTAAGTGCACATTTGTCTTTATCTGGGATAAGATTGACATTCAGTTCATCTACTAACCTGAGTGGCTAAACTGGGGAAATTACACCTCCTTGTACTATACTAAGCTGATTCGATTAAATTTTAAGCAAAATACCTTTATGTCATTAATAATACTTCTGAGTTTATTACTGAATATTTATAGGACCAGTATTTATGCTTCTAACAAGTGTGCTGCATCCATAAAAGGCCTTGCAAAACTGAAATCTAAGACAGCTCCTACTGTATTGCAGAAAGTGAGAACCGTAACTACACAGACAGCACCAGCCCTCTCAAGCACACCAGCCATGCAGACAGCTGCTCCACCTAAACCTGTGTCAGTGGCCACAAACACTATAGCTGCACCAGAGGCTAACAGAGAAGCAATCACTCAATATGAACTAGATCTATTTGAGCCAAGTACTTCAATATCTCCTATGGATACTGGTGTCCACACTGGTGTCAGTTGCTCCTGTGAAGAAGAAGAGGTAGTACAAACAAACCTCAGGAGAGGAGGAGAAACAACTCAAACAGGAAGTTAGCAAGGATGAAGATGGTGATGAGGGTGAAGCAGAAACAGTTTCTATTCCAGAGCAAGAGGAAGACCAAGGAAAGGGTCCTCCACAGTGACCAGAAACTTCAACGTCTTCCACCATTGCCAAGCTCATCACAATCATCCAGTCTGGAACAACTGCCAAGTACACCACAATCCTACACATTGCCACCTACATCACGACCATTGAGTCCTATACCATTACCAGGCCCATCACAGCTCTCAAGTCCTTTGCTGTTTTCAAGTACTTCATAATCACCAAGACTTTTACCATTGAATCCTCCACCACAAAGAGATCCTTCAAAATCAGTGCCATCGCAGCATGAGCAGAAGAATAATTAGGACAATGAAAACCAGATGCAACCATCGGATCTTTATCTCTGAGGGAGCTGTAAATTCTAAGAAAATACTTTAGCCGTCGTCAAGGTGAGCCAGTTGTTTGTTGGTTGCTTAAGTGCTGGGATAACGGAGCTGATACCATAGACTTAAATGGTAAAGAAGCCAAGCAGATTGGATCCCTAGCAAGAGATGGAAGAATTAACACGGGGCTTTGGAAAAAGACAGAGATCCTTAGCCTCTGTCTTGACAGTTGTAAGAGACCGGTATCACTCTAGAGAGGATATCAAATGCCACCCAACTAGATGGAACACCACTGGGAGAGGTATTAAGTACCTGAGAGAACTGGTTTTGTGAGACCTGGTCTATAGCCCATGGCTTTCAAATCTAGATCCCAGCTTGGAAAATATATTTGTTGTCTTGGGACAACAAGATGGTGACCAGGGGGAAAACCCCCTCCCACTGTAAAGGAGGATCAGGTTCCTGACCACCTGAGGAACATGAACATACAGAAGTCTATGGGACCTGATGAGATGCATCCCAGAGTCCTGAGAGAATTGGCCAATGTGGTTGCCAAGCCACTCTCCACGATATTTGAAAACTCATGGCAATCAGGAGAAGTCTCTGGTGACTGGAAGAAGGGTAACATTTTGCCTATTTTTAAAAAGGGTAGAAAAGATGACCCTGCGGACAACTGACCCGTCAGCCTCAACTCTGTGCCTGGGAAGATCGTGGAACATATCCTCCTAGAAGCTATGCAGAAGCACAAGGAGGATGAGGAGGTTTTTATTGGCAGCCAGAAAGGCTTCACCAATGTCAAGTTCTGTATGACCAACTTAGTGGCTTTCTATGTTGGATTACCATAGCAGTGGACATGGGAAAACCAACAGATGTGATCTATCTGAACTTCTGTAAAGCCTTTGGCATGGTTCCTCACAACATCTTTCTCTCTAGATTGGAGAGATATGGATTTGATGAGTGGACTGTTTGGTGGATAAGAAACCTGTTGGATGGTTGCATTCAGAGAATAGTGGTCAATGGCTCCAAATACAGATGGAGATCCACGACAAGTGGTGTCCCTCAGGGGTCCGTACTGGGACCAGTGCTGTTTAACATCTTCATCAATGATGTAGACAGCGAGATCACCCTCAACAAGTTTGCAGATGACACTAAGCTGAGTGGTGCAGTTGCCACACTGGAAGGATGGGATGTAATCCAGCGGGTCCTGGACAGGCTGGAGAAGTAGGGCTGTCCTATACTCGGGTTGGGGCAATCCTTGACTTCAACAGGATGGGGGATGATGTGATTGAGAGCTGCCCCACAGAGAAGGACTTGGAGGTGCTGGTCAGTGAGAAGCTTGACAAGAGCCTGCAATGCGTGCTCACAGCCCAGAAGGACAACTGTATCCTGGGCTGCATCAAAAGAAGAGTGGCCAGCAGGTTGAGGGAAGTGATTCTGGCCCTCTATTCCTCTCTTGTGAGACTTCACCTGGAATAATGTGTCCAGTTCTGGAATCTTCAACATAAGAAGGAGATGGAGCTTTTGGAACAGGTCTAGAGAAGGGCTACAAGGATGATCTGAGGGACGGAGCACCTCCCATATGAGGACAGGCTGAGAGAGTTCGGCTTGTTCAGCCTGGAGAAGAAAAGGCTTCAAGCAGATCTTATAAAGACCTTCCAGTACCTGAAGTTCCTGTGATGTATGAAATGGATTTGCTCACAAAACTGTTTGGGTTTCTCCTGTGTTGAGCAAAGGCAAATCCATTCATGGGGTTGCTTTCACTCAAGGGCCTCGACATACTTGGTCGGTAATCATAGAATCACTAGGTTGGAAAGGACCCATTGGATCATTGAGTCCAATCATTCCCAACAATCCCTAAACCATGCCCCTCAGCTCCTCATCCACCCGTCCCTTAAACACCTCCAGGGAAAGTGAGTCAACCACCTCCCTGGGCAGACTGTTCCAGTGCCCAATGACCCTTTCCGTGAAAATTTTTTTCCTGACGTCCAGCTTGAACCTCTCCTGGCAGAGCTTGAGGCCATTTCTCCTTGTCCTGTCCCCTGTCACTTGGGAGAAGAGCCCAGCTCCCTCCTCTCCTCAACCTCCTTTCAGGTAGTTGTAGAGAGCAATAACGTCTCCCCTAAGCCTTCTCTTCCCCAGGCTAAACAACCCCAGTTCCCTCAGCCACTCCTTATAAGACTTGTTCTCCAGCCCCCTCAACAGCTTCGTTGCTCTTCTCTGGACACGCTCCAGAGCCTCAACATCCTTCTTGTGGTGAGGGGCCCAGAACTGAGCACAGTACTCAAGGTGCGGTCTCACCAGTGCCGAGTACAGGGGGAGAATAACCTCCCTGGACCTGCTGGTCACGCTGTTTCTGATACAGGCCAAGATGCCATTGGCCTTCTTGGCCACCTGGGCACACTGCTGGCTCATGCTCAGTCGGCTGTCAACCAACACCCCCAGGTCCTTCTCTAGGCAGCTTTCTAGCCAGACTTCTCCTAGTCTGTAGCGCTTCATAGGATTGTTGTGCCCCAAGTGCAGGACCCGGCATTTGGCCTTGTTGAATCTCATGCCATTGGCCTCAGCCCAGCGGTCCAGCCTGTTCAGATCCCTTTGCAGAGCCTCCCTACCCTCCAGCAGATCCACACTTCCACCCAGCTTAGTGTCATCCACAAACTTGCTGAGGGTGCACTCAATGCCTTCATCCAGGTCATTGATAAAGACATTGAACAGGGCTGGACCCAGCACCGAGCCCTCAGGGACCCCACTTGTGACTGGCCTCCAGCTGGAGTTAACTCCATTGACCACCACTCTCTGGGCCCGGCCATCCAACCAGTTTTTGAGACAGCATTCTTCTCTAAAGCGAAACACAGGACACTAGCATGCAGAGAGACCAATATTTATACTTAAGCAAGACCATCCTCAAACGGGCAGAAAAGGGATGCACTGAGAGGAGGGGCAAATCCTGCAGGTGTCTTTAAACTGACCAACAGAGTGTTCCATCCCATAGACATCATATTCGATATAAATTTGAGAGATCATAAGGGTCTCACTCTCTTCTACGATGGCCGACATCCAGTGAGGAACTTGTCTGTCTGGTTGCTCCTGATCCCAGATCTGTATGTTCCTGAATCCAGCTCCTGAGCCCAGCTCCCTCCTAGCCCTGGATCCATCTCCTCATGTCTGTTCTGCAGCATTTGTGGTGATGTACAGTCATCAAGGGGTGGGCGCTATCTCATGTAACTGCTTATATTTTATTAATTTCTAAGTATTTCCATTGTTACCATTATCATTTCACTAAAGCTGTAGTCCTAGTTTCCAACCCATAAGCCTTTTTCCTCTCATTTCCCTCTCCTCTTTTCCTGGGGGTGTGAGGAGGAAGGGATTTTGAAGGCTCAGCTGCACAAATTTAGCTGCTGAGCTTGGCTGTGTGGGGCTAAGCCATGGCACCACCTTCTTACTGTGCCATGAAAATAAAACTGCCAGTCACTCCTGCTTGCAAGGAGTGAGTGAAATAATACAAATTATGAACTAAGCTGATTCACCAACTCTTCCACACACAGTTGTTAACCTTGTTTCATATGATAGTCTGGCTAGATTCAAGAAAAGTAACCTACTGAAGACCTCCATAACCTATGTTAAATACTAAACTTTGCTGCTTTTTTTTCTTCCTTCCCTTTCGTATTTCTTCTATTTTCGTAGGAGCACAAAATTTCCTTTAAAATGTGGCACTTCGGCCTTAGATACAAACATGACCAAATGCAGATGAACAATTCATTTCTCACAGGTCAACCAAAGGGAGACTTATACATTCTTATGCATCTGTACTGATTTTCAGACTTGTACCAAATTGAAAGTGCCAGACAACACATGGGTAAATGGAGTCAGTATTTACACCAGTTTTCAAGTGAGATAGAAAAGTATTCAATTAAATTAACATGGAGCACCTTGATCAAATAAAAGGTATTGAAACAACTCACAGTACTGAGTAGTAACACTTCAATATCCTCTTTGCATCTTGTTTTAGTGCAGCATATCACAGCGTGACAAAAGGGATATCTCCAAGGATGGAGACCGCACAGCCTCCTTGGGCAACCTGTGCAGGGCTCACTCACCCTCACAGTGTTTCCCAATGTTCAGAAAGAGCCTCCTATTCTTCATTTTGTGTGTGCCCATCGCCCCGGTCCTATCACAGAGCATCACCGAGAAGAGACTGGCTCCATCCTCTTTGTACCTTCCCTGTAGGTATTTATATACACCAGTAAACCCCACCCTGAGCCTTCTCTTCTCCAGGCTGAAGAGTCCCAGCTCTCTCAGCGTTTCGTCCAAGGAGAGACGCCCCAGTTTCTTCTGGATGGACTCTCTGCAGTATATGTGTGTCTGTCTTGTACCAGGGAACCCAGTACTGGACACAGTACTCCAGATGTAGCCTCACCAGCACTGAGTAGTCAGGAAGGATCACCTCCCCATAGCTGCTGGCAACACTCCTCCTAATGCAGCATAGGACGCTACTGACCTTTTCCCCAAGGGCATGCTGCTGACTTGGACACAAACTGCTTACTTCCAAGCTGCTTTCCAGTGCTGCTCTGTCCCAGATGCAGGACTTCACACTTCTCCTTGTTGAGAAGGAACTGTCAGCCCATTTCTCCTGCCTGTCCAGGTCCCTCTGGACAGGAGCATTACTCCCTAGCATATCAGGTTTTCTTCCCAGTTTGGTTTCATCTGCAAATTTGCTGAGGGTACACCGTATCCCATCATCCAGATCATAAATTAAGATGTTGAATGGCATATTACATAACAATGTAATATTATGTGATACTGTAAACAAGCGTGACTAAATGAAACCCTTCAAACCTCAGCTTTGCCTATTCACTTCAGCAATCACAAATCATTCTTTACCCCAGTAAAGGCAGTGAGCCAAAATTCTCCAGATTCTATTCGATTGTGTTAGTGTTTTATCAAAGGATTCACTTGACCAATTTGAAACACTTTCCAAAGAATTTCGGCAGTGAGTTCAGTTATCACGTGCTTTCTTTGAAGAAAATAATGAAAGCGCAGTGACAGACACCACAAAGCAAAACACGGTACTCTAAAGGATAGGGTCATTTCACAGTTATGTCACTGACAGTAGAGCATGAGCACAGTACCAGAACTGCCCACTTACAATAAGGTACATCGCTGATATACTTACAGAGAAAAATGAATATCACTACTTTTTTCAGAACTAAATATGTAAATATTTTTTTCAATATGATATTAGCATCTTAGACTTCATATTGGTTTTGATACTTCTGCGTTATGGTATTGATGAAGAGCACAACAGATAAAAATATTTCCCCTTTTTGTGGCGATTGAAGGCATGGACTCTGTTTGGGATCAAAACCCAATTCCCTTTATTATGCACAAGCAAAGCTTTATATACTCTTATCTGCCTCATTAGCCAGGTACCCCAGTGATTTTCCACTTCTAAAAGTCCCACAGTCACAGGGATTCAGCATACAAATGTATGTTTTATCTAGAAACCAAAAAGTCCCAGAAGTTCCTCTCATGTAGCTCAGCTCCCTATTTTCTCCGCCCACTTAACTATCCCGCGGTTTCCTGCCAAGGAGTGCAAGTGCATTGGCCGTATTGTCCTGCACGTACGTGGCAGTGGAATCTTCCATGCCTGCACTTTTTGACAGCTGGAAGTCAGATTCTAAGACAGAAGCGGAACAAACAAAAAAAAAGTAAATAGTAAAAATATATGACAAGGTGCTTACTAAGCATCTAGTTCAGTATTAAGTAACAAGTTGGACTCTTCAAGATTATATATGGCAGGACAAGGTCCTAAAATAAATAAATGTGTATGGAATCAATTGGTGTCAGAAAAATTATAAAAAGATTGGTTTAAGGGAGAGACATATAAAAGCAGCAGAAAGAACTATTATGGTCAACAACCATCTGAACACCTTGTCTAACATAGGTTATAGGACTTGACTGAATTAGTGCCACCTTTACATTCATAACTAGTCCTGGACAATAGCAACTTGTACATCAGATGCTGGTGCTGGATTTGGTTAGCCACTGTGCTGTAAGGGAGAATGGCCTTACCAGTCACGTAAGGAGAGGTAAGCAGTGCTTTTCCGTCACTCCTCCAGGCTTTCTTGCTTTTCTTCTCATGAATGTGACAGAATAGCCTAGTGGCTTTTTTTCAGCACTCGCTGTGCTCTGGTAGGCATGGTGAATTTTATCCCACCAACAGGACCTTGATCATCTGTACTGAAAGTTTCCTGCTTTCAACAGGCACTGTAAGAGTAGATGGTGAGCTTGTCTGTGTAACCTACCAGTGATGAGTCCTCTGAGGTGAAGTCTCTTAGCTCAATCCCCTTTAATATTTAAAAAGAATATCCTCCAGCTGCTTGGATGGCAGCATCTTCCTTGAGACTTTCCCGACAAAGGTTTAGACAGAGCAGTGACTTTTGTCAAAGTGGCTTAATCCTGGACCACTCTGTCAACTAGAGAGATAGCACCCTAATGAGCTGCTGCACTAATCACTCTCCTTTGCTGATACTCATACTGCATTATGCACCAGTTCCTGAAAACTTTAATACAGCTCTTCTAGATATGAAATCTCTGATTTATGTTAGGCAGTGAAATGCCAACAGCCACATCTCCATTCCGTACATACCCATTTATTTGCACAATTACATTTTGATTGCTAGCAGTTAGCTGGGGTTTCATCCAGGCCATGGGGACTTCTAATTTTTCCCACTTTTTTATCAGAATATGGTGAGCACTGAGTCAAACGCTAAAGATAAGTCATTATGCCAACTTTATTTGCTTTATCAGCTGAACTTGTAGTCTCAAACAACTATGTCAAGTTACCATGTTCAAGATAACAGTTTACCTCTCTGGCAGTTCAAATAGACCTTGAAGCTAGTGTCAGTCACTCCTGCTTTAGAAATGCATAAAGTGCCCAACTGTTAATTAGAATAAGGATCTTAAATCCTTCTTCAGGCACAAATGGGTAATGATGTGTGGCAGTTTTCAAGGACAGAAAACTCTGTAGTTTCTGATGAAGTGAAGAAGGATGGTATGTGTTCATTGGCTTTACAAATCAAGCCACTTTGTAGGTGTTAATCTCCGAACTTTCCCATTGTTGTCTCCACTGATTACTTTGCTTGAGAAAACTGCTATTCTGTCTAATCAACTGTTACCATGTTAGCCTCTTAGCAGAGGAATTTGTCCTGCTCTTTCAAGGAGAAGGAGGTGGCAGCCATGTGCATTACCTCTGGCAGTCTTCCACTGCTTCAAGTCTCTGTGTGCTGCCTGTGTCCCCTTTGGCAGCACATGAATCAAGGAAGAGTCTTTGAGACACCGAAGGAAAATCCACGACTAAACACTTCCGCTTTTAATTGCCAAGTTGTGTCTCCATAGCTTGCCTTTGTTTTTAAAAATATAAATTATGATTAAAACTAGCCACTTACAAAACCGCAGAACTGAAAGGAAGGTCAGCTTCACGGAGTCCACAGCTGGAATGAAAATTCTGCAGTCATATCCTTAGTGGAGATTAGTAATTATTTTTCATGTGAAGCCTGATGTTGACTACATCACATTTCAAAAACTCCTTTGTTCTTGTTTCTCATGTGCAGTCTCTGACACAAGATGTATTCCCCCAAAACCACTGAATATGAATTTGACAAGATGGTTTTGAGATTTAGGACTTTGGATGGAAGTATGTTTTTCATTTGTAAGAAAATCTAATATTTTTAAAGCTGTTTTTTTAAGGGCTTATAATTTTCAAATATGTTTCTTATTAGTTCTTCATAAAAATAATACTCTGAATAACTTTGAATTTCTAGATCCCTTCACTACTGCTGCTGGAGAGAGTTTTGCGCTGAGAGTATACATTTTCACAACTGGTGCAAACTGTGTGATGTGATTACAGAGTATTCACAAAGCAGAATACTTGTCAGACATGCTGTGTATCGATGATTGTGTGGGGCCAAAGGGGGAAGGTTAACATCATTAACATCCAACGTTTAACTTGAATCTTTCCTACTGCTTGCCAAATATTATTCCACAGTTCTGAAACTGTTCTTTTGCATTTTCATCCTAAACTTTCTCACAAATATGTTTTGGGTACTTTTTAAGGTAGAAATTCCCATCAGCTGTGTAATTTTATTTATTTATTTTATACTGGTAAATAAGCTTTGAGCACTCATCAGAGTTTAGATTTGCTTCTAGACCAGCTCTATATAATGGCAGAGTCACTTGTTGACTAAAAAAAAAGACATCACAAGGACAATCACAAACAAAGCTCTTTTTAAGTAGTGCCATATACAAACCAAGAAAGCTTCCACCAAAAGCCACTTGAAACACATTATTGACTTATTAATAGCAAGTAACCGTTACCATCTGCAGAGGTGACTATGCTCTGCATCGTAACAAGCAGCTGCCTAGGCATACAGTGACCTTCTGCCCTCGATTCTCCATCTTCTGGTTTAAATACTTCTGGTGCAGCTGTTTGAAAGGAGGAAGTGCTAGTTTTAAGAAGAACTAACCACAATTACCCTTGATGAAAAAATATTATGCAGTTAAAAACAAGCTAGCAAATTGAAGGAAGCAGCATATTGTATACTTATGGTTATGTCATAACAAAAGAATGAAAGAGCGATCACAGTTTTCTGGTCTCAGAGCAGAAGCCCATCTAACCCAGCACTCTCTTTGACAGTGGCAAAGCAGGTCTGTATGAATGACAACACACGAACAAGAAGATCACGTCTGATATTTTGCATAGGATACTTCATAGATACCAGGTGAGGTAATTACCTCTTCAAGGCCAGAACTGGATTTTTGTAAATCAGTGTAAAATACTACATAATTGAACTCATCTAGTATATCTAGGAAGGATTTTGTTATGAGGATTTTTTGCTGCTGTTGCTGTTAAAAACACATAATTTCTTTTTACGACATGCTGAGATTGCTAAGTGTCAGGCTTCATCAAAGTGGTAAACCAGAAAGACTGACTTTGTGAATACAGGTATGAAAGTCCTTTTTTTTTACTTTTCTTCTAACTTTAATCTTTTACTGTCTGCTTCTTTGGTTACTATTATGAGAAATATCAGGAAAAATGGAGAATTACTAGATAACAGATAATGGACTGAAACTGAGTCTTTTCAAAATGTATAGAAGATGTGTCATTGGTGAAGAGCCATGACTCTTTCCTGCCGAGTAAAACAATATGACCTTAAGTTTGAGTTCCAGATATACCCTGCAGGCATTTGAAAGAGGAAAAATGTAAACAGTGATATAGCTTGTGGTCCAAAGCATAGTGCAAGGCTTTGAAAAAAATGGAAAGAGAAGAATTATGAGGCAACCAAATTATGACCATGTTTTTCAGTAGTGAGAAAGTTATAACTCGTTATAGTTAAAGGGAAAAATTAATTTTTGGTTTTCAGCCTATGAAGTTAGAAAAAACCCTGTAATTAGTTCCATACTCATCACTTCCACAGCTTCACAATTTCTGGATACAAGTCCTAAAGCACTATAATGGAAATGTCATGGCCTATAACACAGCATAAAGGGGTGCCTGAGCTGTAGCAATGACACTTATTCCTTAGGTACCACGGGGCACATTGGCTGACTTTTTTCCCTTTATGTACTCCCCAAACAGAAATATTTATGTTTGTGTCTGACCCAAACTGTGTTCCCTTTTATGATTACTTTTACTGATCTTGCTTTCCAGATCTGGCTTCAGAAATTTCAGAGATATTTTGTTGTTTTCTATTATAAACATAATGCTATTGTTGCAATACAGTGTGCTCAGATCACCAAAACTGTCAGCGTGATTGGCAGTGGTAAACCTGAGTGTTTCTGTACTTAATTTAGAATGAAATTTTCTCAATGGAATGTATTTACTTCCACTGTAGTGAGAAAAAAATAATAGATTCAGACACTTGAAATTAAGCTGACAGGATTGATTCAAATCAAACTCCTATTTTTTAACTCTGCTTTTCAAGAACTAGTGAACTAGCAACAACTGATCCTCTGTTCTTGCATTCCAGGCAAATTAAATTTAATCTTAAACTCAGCTTTATAGCTAAGCTTAAATTTATCTTAGACTCAGGAAGTGTTGAGTAAGGTAATCTTGTAGGTTCTCACTAAATTGCTGAGAATAATTGAATGTACAGCCCATAACAGAAAAACTGTAGCTTGCATTTTTAATTAAATTCAGCATACTGTTTTTTTAAATTGACTCGAATAGAAAGGCTCATCTCTTGAACCGTTACTTGGAACAGCATTTAACACATTGTCTTCTGTGCAACCACGAATGTGAATAAACATTACATCAAAAGTGAGAGTTACATCATTAGGCTTCAACTCATGTCTCTCAAACAATGCAAGTGTAACAATGCTGCAAGTGTACATATCAGAATAACATTCGCAGAGTGTTGGGAAATGTCTCATGTTGGTTTGAGCAAACTACACAGATGTATTATTCAAACTGCTATCATCTGCTTTGGACATCTTTTCTTTGGCTACTTGTCAACAACATATCCTGTGATCTGCATTTCAACTTTTCTTCTGGTTTCATAATGTCTAAGACTTTCTCTGCTGTCACCCCTGTCTGCTCTTGATCTCTTTCCCCAGGCAGGTCATGCTAATTCTTTATCCTAGTTGGCAGAATTAGCATTTCCCAGCCACTCTTAACCAGAATTATATGTTTTGCCGACGTTTTCCACACTAAAGCATTGCAGTTTGCAATAAGTCAAACCCAAGGTGTAAATTCTTTTCCAAGTTTCTGAATCTTTCTGTCTTGTTCAAGTAATTTATCACCATTTCCTTACAAGAAAAGTAGGCAAAGTATATCTCTATGCTCCACAAAACTCTGGTTAACAGTGTCTCTGTGACATTCAGACACTAAAATGGCAATGCCATACAACAAAGCAAGACACGTACTTGAGAGTGACCACACATAAGGGTCTTCTTTTGAACTCAGGAGATTCCATGTTTCCTGTATGTAGATATTGCTTTGAATATTTTGCCAATCCAGTTGTGCAGCTGAAGGACTTAGTGATTTCATAAGAAAACATAAGGTCAAGGTCAAGCCAATTTCTAAATATTTAGTCATGTGATTCTTGGTTAGTACACAAACTTTCTTCGAAATTTAGTCCAGTGGCCAGGAATATATCTTTTGATCTACCAATATTTAGTATTTTTGTACAAATATTTATGTGAATAGAGCTGATAAGAAATAAATCAGAGTGTCCGAGAAGTAAAATGCATGTACTCTGAAAAGATAAATTAGACAGACCAGCAGGTTCTAGGTATTGTTACATAATTCACCAATTGAGGTAACTGCCTATTTCTGCATTCTGGTTCTGGCTCTACAATGGAAAACCCTAACTTCCTCTAAAACCTATTGGAATTGTGATTAGGGAATCATTCTGTTTCACTCAGACACAAGAGTTAGAAAATAATCAGTGGACAGGCAGGAGATATAAAATGAGACAGCATTGTTTTTCAGACAGCACAAATAGCCACAATTTTTAAGAGACAATCTTATAACTGCTGTAATTTAAACATGGTGCAGGCTTGCTGGAGTTGAACAGATCCTGGAGGAGGTGTTTCAAGGGAGTACCCCTGAATTAGGAGCCAGAAAGAGCATATGCGGGGGAAAAGTACCAGAGAAGCAAGCCACTGTAGCCATTTTTTTTTCTGATTGTTGTGGTTTAAGTATAAATCACTGACTTCACTTGAACTCTTGGGCTCACACTGGCACTCTGGCTACTATTTTTCAAGAGTACAATTGTAAAGTTGGAAATGATGAGTTGCAATTGACTGAAATAAAATGAGCACAGTCAGTATCAGTATCTTTTCCTTCCTTTCTAAAGCAGCTTTCCTTACTATCTATTTTTTCTTCTACAACATTCACAAATAATTTCTCTATCTGATCTGAGGGAAAAGAAAATTCATGCCAGTCCATAGCAAAATTCTCAGTAATTTTAGTGGATCTAAAATTTAATTTTAACTTTTAAATGCTTAACCTCAGCAGAGTGCTTAACTGTAATGCATCTAGATGTAATATATGGAGTTAGCTTCCCTGAACTCAAGGGGACTGGTCCGTAACTGTACAGGCCTTGCCATGATTTTCTTTCCATTGGAATATTTTTGAAGTATTCTGTATATTTGACATACTCCTGTCACATATTGCATAGGAACTGCAATAGGTGAACCAACAACTCATTGTGGAAGATGATGAACTTCAATTTGTAAAAAAGTGAACATGTTCATACAGCAACTGATGCATAGTTCTTCCATCCAAGCTGTCCTCAATTGGAAAACTAATAAAAAATCCTTAACATTTGGTTTATTTAATGACAAACTAATCTTCATAGGAAATCTCTCAGACAACTAGGATTCGTCAGTTGTTTATGCATAGCTCATTTTGTTTGCTAATAAAAGTAAATGAAAACAAAACTACCATAGATTTTGAGATAAGCAGGAAAAAGAAACCCTCTGAATACAGCCCCCATAAAACTGAACTGGAAATAGAGCCCACAGTTTATGTCTTCTAAAAAAACACAGAAAAGTCAGTTAATGGATAGTCTTCCCCTGTAACCTCAATCACTTGCCACAGAAACATCACACCTGATTTCTGATGGTTGATTTATAACCTACAATGCCCTCCTTACGGCTATGAAAATCTGTTGACTTTCTCTGTAGCAACAGAATTACCTACTTTCTTGAATTAATTTATTGATGAATAGAACTTAGGAGTAGGAACAGTACAAAAGACAGAAGAATCTACATTGAAGGAAAGCTGTCATTATATGCTGTATCTTCAGACCTACACCATGAGTTTCTTTTTTAGTGCCTTGTGGTGCTTTTAGGGTATATCCACGAAAGTGCTGCAGTGGTGCAGATGCCATTAATGGAGGCCTCATACCCATAAAAGCTGCAAACAAGTATAACCAAATCTGGGCGGTTAGATAATTTCACAATGAGTTGCAGGCATGACCAGGCTCCAGTTACCAAACAACCTGCTTCACCAAGCATCTTATGTGCCTTCCTCCCACCTTCTTATTTCAGGTACTCCCGGCAATCCACAGTCAATTCACTATGTGAACAGGCAGCATTCTACACAACCTCTGTCAGGCTTAATTTGACCCATTTCCAGACCAGAGTCTGGTTTGTTTTGTGTGTTGTGCACAATGATGGAATTCAATGGCCGAAGGATGGAGGCGAGAAGATGAGTGGGAATTGTATCCCATAGTGTAGGACACAGACTCTCTGCTCCCCATCAGAACTGGGAAGGACAACTTCAGAGTGATTATCTGACAACTCTTTTATGCCTTTTCATCACAAGCTACGGAGTTCCCCAAGTACTGATTTATTAACAGTAAGTTTTTGTAACTTCTGCTGCTTTTGCCTTGCCCTCAGTCACAACAGCCTGTTCTGCTCTGTCTGCTTTGCCAGGCTATTTGTACAATCTTAATGCTTTGTAGGTCAGGGCTGTATCAATTTTAGTGTTTACAAGTCAGGCAAAAGAAAGAAATAAAGGGAAAAATAATCAAAGGAAATGGTCACAGATGAGAGGCAGCAAAAAGAACAAACTTTTCTTTCCCATCTGTAATTGACTGCAGAACAAAATCAGGCTGGTTTAGGTAACCACAGGGTATAAAAACCAGGCTGAGGGTTACATCTGCTTTCACAAAGATAGAAGACCTACCTGGATGCCACATACATAACAATGAAGTTTTGTAGGAAGGATTAGAGACCAAAACAGGGAATGCTGGCACTGGACTCATAGTCAGGGTGAACATCCCAGCTGCAGGTGCAAAAATATTCCCACTTCCTCACAATGGCCTATTTCAGAAAGCGCAATATCTTTTCCCTAATAGGCTGGTCACCTACTGGTGTTTCTCAGCATCCCAGTGCTCTTTACCTCTTTAACAAAGACATAATCAAAGATTGTATTCCTTTTGATGTATTTGACTAATAATTTTGGTAAAATTTTGGTTTTTCAAAGATATTGATTTTAATGCAGTCTTAACAGTTTGCTTGAATTTGTTCTTAACCTTTCTCGGTTTCCAGTTCATTGTCTTGGGGTCAATGTCCTTCATATTGCGCTTTTGTCTTGCAAATGCTGGACATGTAATTACATTTCCAGAAACGGGAGTGGCAGAACTTCTATCCCACGATGAGGCCAGACTGCTGGCTAAGGGAAAGGAAATTCAAGATACTGTAGCCAAATTAAACAGTGCAGACTTCGAGCAGATCCTAGCAACTTGGCTTGTCACATGCAATAAACAGATAGGGCTTCCCAGATACAGTGAGGTAAAAACAGCACAGCAAAACAGGTTGCTTACCTGTGGTAAGAAACCAAGTCACTGGGAAGAAAATGAAGGCTTTTAGGGCTCATTCTTGGTTATTCCAGAAGGAACTTTAGGCTCTGGGTAGGTTCTCACAAGCTGGGGTGTGGGAAGGGAAGGGGTATCTATGGAGAAAGGGTACGAGAGCTGGGCTCATAGTGTTTTGAGGCAGCAGAGGAGAGAGAGAAAGGCACCACAGCTTTAGCTGAGAGTTCACATCTCTCCTTTCCACAACTTTTCAGGAAATGCCACATAACATCCAACATGCCGCACACTAGCTTTGGTGTGTTTTGTCCACTTCGGCATGGAAGTGGACCCCCTGCTCCCAACCTGTTAATGTGGTTAGCATAAGTAATGCCATTTTGTAAGGCAAAGAGCCACTATCTCTGACTGAGCAGGTCACATATTTGTTTCCTTTCCCTCATTATCAGACCCTGAAGGTCCTGAGCACCAAGCAGACAAACCAAATAGAATTCTTCTTCCCCTCCCTGCTGTTCTCAAGTTTCCTGGGCGCCAGGCCAGTCACTCCTTCCTTGCTGGCCTTGAAGGTCCCAGGCACTCAAACAACCCAGTGGTGGTGATGGCCCCATCACAGAACACGGAAGCGTCACCGCACCCGTAGCACTGTCTGTGAAATTATGCACTTACACATCCTAAGTAGGGAATTTGGGCTGGAGCTCTGCTGGACAGTGAGACCCAAGACTTTCTGGTGGCCAGAGACACCTCTTCCACCATCTGCTTCCTCTACAGACTAAGCAACTCCTTCTACATAAACTTTGAGTCCAGATTATGATTGTTATACTGATACCCATATACAGGAAACCATGTATTAAGTTCTGACCTAATCTGCAGAGAGTCCAAATGATTACAAGTTATAAATTAGTATCCAAGTGATAAGAAATAATAAATTAAGCTGTATTATACATTCTAGATTACACTATTTATATATTGTACTATATTGATTCTGCTTGTAGAAATCCTGTGCCATTCTAATCATATATTCTCCATTATACTAATAATATTCTGTTAAGAACGTAAAGCTTTAACTGTAACTATGATTTAGTGCCATCGTCGTTCTTCCAAGGATCCCTAAAAGAACCTGTCTGTCCCCTCAGTGCTGTCTGACAGCATTGTCCATTTCAGGTTCTTATAGGTTTCATTAATGCTAGCTTCCCATCTCCCACACAGTTATGTCTTCGGTACCTGGTTTCATTCCCCAGCGTCCAATCTCTGCAAGTGGTGCATCTCTGACATTTCACCAGCGAAGACACATATCCTCCAGATCAGGAGATTCACCTAAGCCAAAGAGAATCCACTGATCTTACCTGAGTTGTGCTGTGAAGGGCTGCTACCTGCACTGGGCCAGTATTTTTACCCAGAAAAAAAGCTAGAATAATGCTCCTTCATCATCAAGGTAAAGTTTAAATGTACAATCTCTAACGTGCTTCAGTTCTAACACTTACCTGTCACAACCTGTAGAGGAGGCAGGCAGAAGAACAGACACCAGCAGTCATAACTACGTATTTCTGAGGCCAGTGTTCTGATCCTAATGCACTAAAGTCAGAATTACTATCACAGCCTACCAGCGGTTTAAAAATCAGGGGCTGCTTATGTTTCACATTACTCCCTTCCAGCTGCTGAATTTTCTTTAAGCTGACAGACTTGCAAAGCATTTCCAGAGATGGAGAAGCTGGTAAAGGCGGTGCAGAGACATGCTATCAAGCTGATTGATTTAACTCAACAAGTGGAAATGCTATGTCGGCCACAGAAAAATGCAGTTTTGTGAGGAGTTAAATAAAAGTGTATTTGAAAAACAAGGTTAGTTGCTCAAAACCTTGGCCTACTACGGAAGGCTTAATCTATTAGCTTGTATGTATGATTCAATGCTATTTTAACCACTCTTTCTTCAGATACTTTAACCTTGAGGAAGGTAGCTACACATATTGCAGGGTAATAGCTGCTTGCCACTCTTATTTTTTGGCCTAGAGAGGAGAGGCTCCTGGGAGACCTTAGAGCAGCCGTACAGCACTGAAAGGATGCCTACAGGAAAGCTTATTTTTGGGGAGTGCAGTCATAGGATGAGGGGGAATGGTTTTAAGATGGAAAATGGCATAGTTTACATATTAGGAAGAAATGTTTTGCTGTGAGGGTGGTGAGGCTCTGGCTCAGATTGCCAGGAGGCTGCTCCACCCCTGGAGGTGTTCAAGGCCAGGTTGGATGGGACTTGGCACAACCTGATCCAGTTGAAGGTGTCCCTCCCCATGGCAGGGGCTTGGAACTGGTTGGGCTTTAAGGTCTCTTCCAACCCAAACCCTCCTATGATTCCATGATCCATGTATAGTGTTTTAGGGAGAGGAACTGTGCTACAGTGTACAATCACTGTTGCTTTTTGTCACTGCACTGCGCCTGCACCGTTTCCTCTGCTTGGGAGCCTCTGCACAGCCTTATGTGTGGCTATGCTGCGCTTTGCTTGGCTGTCCCTGCCCCTCATTCTGCACCCCTATGCTCAGAACCGGAGCCACTAATGAACCCACATGAGCTGATGCTGCTCCCGCAGAGCCCCTGGACCCAATCGCTGGACAGACTACACCCGCGGGATGCAGGAACATGCTTTTTGCTCCCAAGGGGGAAAAGACCACCCCAACAACATCCCGTGGGGTTTCTGTGGCTGGTGCCGCACCCCGCATTCTCTTGCGTGCCCCAAGCATCCCACAGTACCCCAAGGCTGCTCCCCACATTCTGTTGCGCACCCCGAGCATCTCACACCACCCCAAGGCTGCGCCCCGCGTTCGGCTGCACATCCCAGCGCCCTGCGCATCGCGCCCTGCCCCGAGGCTGCGAGCCGGGAGCATCCCGCACTGCCCCAAGGCTGCGCCCCACGTTCAGCTGCGCATCCCAGCGCACGGAGCCCCGCGTACCGCCCCGAGGCTGCGCGCCCCGCGCATCTTGCCCCGCCCCGGGGCAGGCGGCTGCTCCCGCGCATCCCGCACCTCCCCGAGGCTGCGCCCCACGTTCGGCTGCGGCCCCCGCCCACTCTGCACCCCTCGAAGGCTGGCTCTGACCCCCACAATCTGCTGCGCATCCCAGCGCCCGCGCACCGCCCGGTCCCCCCTCGCCCTCCCCGTGTCACGGCGCGGCGTCTCGCTCCCTCCCCGCCCATCGCGGGTTTTTTTCCCTCTCGCAGACAGGCGCTGGCTGCCTCCGTCTCCCTCCCCTTCTCCTCAGATGCCCTTTGCTGCCGGGTTATTATTACAGCGTGTGGCTGCCCACCCCCCCACCCCCCCCGCGCACCGCTCAGTCCCCGCTCGGGGCGCCCCCCCCCCCCCCCCCCGGCACCCCCCTGAGCGCGCACACACACACACACACACACACACTCTCTCTCTCTCAACACACACACACACACACACATACACACGCACAGGGGCTGCGGATTATTGCAGACTAAGCAGTCTGTCGCCGCAGCAGCGGGCGGGGGGAGGCAGGGGGAGCGTGGATGTGTAAGGAGGGGACCGGGAGAGAGGGGGTTGGAGGAGGGGGGGGGGGAATGGCAGCCAGCCAGCTGCCATCAGAATTAGCTCATTGTTCGATATAACCAGCGCTGGCAACCAAAATCCAGCCTGAGAGAGAGGGAGGGAGACAGAGACTTTCCCCCAGCCACCCCCACCCTTTTTTTTTTTCCTTTTTTTTTTTTTTTCTCTCCAAGGCTGCACTTTGGAAGAGGTGCAGTCATTCTTCCCCACACCCCCTACCCTCTCTCTCCACTCCCCCAACTATAAATTCCCTTCTGTAGCACGCTGCCCTTTTTTAATCCACATTTGTGTTTCAGATCATGTAGAAAGGACAGAAAGTGAGCAGAGAGCGGGGGCTTTTGTCTGTAAGTATATGCAATTCCAATCCACAGAATTTTATTTTTTTTTAATTAATCCTCTCTCTCTCTTTCTCTCTCTCTCTTTCTCTCTGTTTATTTTCATTTCCTTTTGTCCTTAGCTGGACTTTGCTGCAGCTTGCCTTTTCCCCTCTCGGTGCACGTTTCCAGACAGGCTTTCTTAAAGAAGAAGAGAAAAACGTGCAGTATATGTATTTAACTCTTTGTCTTTATGCTTTAAGGCTGGGTTTCTAGGCTGGGGGTTTTTCTAAAAACATGCAAGGGGAGACTAAAGTGTTTTTCTAAAACCTTTTTTTTTTTTTTTTGCTTTTTCATTCCACAAACACAAAAAAAAATGCTTTTCTTAACCGAATGCACTTAGCTTTTTTATCATGCATGCAAGGCTCTAGATTTGGGGTTTCATCTCTTTTCTTCTCCCTTGTAAAACGAATCTCCCTCTTCTCCACCCTGACACTGGATTCCTCTCAGGCTGCTGGGTTTATTTTTAGAAAGCAGTCATTCTTGCAACAGCCTTCTGCATTTTTGCATGTGCAGCAGTTAAATTTCGGGTGGTTCTTTTGAGAAAAAAAAAAAAAAAAAAAACAACGAAAACAAAACCAACCATATTTTGCTGAACATTTAGTGATGTGCTTTGTTTCAAACATTTCTCTGTGTGTTTATAGATATGAGTTTGCAGTTTTAAATCCAATATGTATGTGTGTGTGTAAACATATGACTCATACCTAATTACATTTCATACATACACACTATAGGTAAGAAATATATAATCAGTAGAAGAGAACTTTAAATTTTGTCACTAAATGAAAACTGAAAAAGGAGGTATGCTACAAATTCAGTCTAGTGGTAATTTAAGGTACCATTTAAATCAGGTAGGACCTAGTCTCTTTTTTCTTCCTCTCCCTATTTAAAATGAGGGGTGGGGGTTGGAATAGAGAAAAACTGGAGGTTATGTAATGCAGTGCCATTTCCAAAAATACCTACTCTCTGGGCCATTACGTTGTGAAAGCCTGACACTGTTACACTTGTTTCTTGATTGCAATAATCTACACTTTGTAGTATGCCTGTTAACCACAGACCACCTTTACAGTAAGAGCAGGGTGACCTTTTTTTGTCCTCTTGACTCATTTTCAGGTGCGTTAACCATTATGTATAGGGCTCTTCAGAGATGTACCAAGTGCTAAGAATAGCGTAGGTTTCTGCTAATCCAGGTAACAGGGATTCCTTTGTCCTATATTTTAAGGCTACAGACCACCGAAGTGGAGAAATGCATGATATGTAAGCATATATGTGGTTAGTATAATTTGCATTACTTTAATCTTAACCACTGAAGCTTATACTTGGCTTACCCACTGTTGTGCAAAAAATATTTATTAAATATTGTGACAGTTGTAATTCCACTTTTTTTTTCATTTTTTTTTATTTTTTTAAATTGATTTCAGATTGTTCTCCGTGTGCCACTTGAGAGAAACTGCAATCCCAAGACTTAACAGAATCTAAAAATGGTAAGAATTAGTTGCTTTAGCAAAGAATCCACATTTTTTTTTGTATAAATACAAACCTTCTTTCCCCATGCCCAATACTCATTTATAAATATGACCTTTATGAAACATACTTCTTGAACCTATGGGAATTTGCCATACAGTGACTGATGTACTCTGAAAACCTCCATATGCTGGATCTTTGATTTTCTTGCATTTTTTGAATAAAAATCTGAAATCTCTCTTTGTGCAGTAAGGCTTATTTAATTGAAACAAGAAGGGTTTAGGTTACAATGAAATATGCACATCATAACACATGGATGAATACATGCAAACAAAACAATATCCAATAATTTCAGCCCAGCCAACTTCCTCCCCAAAAGCAGAAATAGGTCACTGCACTTAGTAAAGGGAAGCAGGTTTAATGTTAGTATGTCAGAGAAGTATATAAGACGCAAACTAAATTTTGTTATGGTAATGTTTTCAGAAAGTTAGTACTGCTTTGTGATTCAAGTCTATTCCAGAAAAAATGGCTAGGCCTCAGCCTAACTGAACTTACAGGCACTGAGTTGAAATATATTTGTTGAACAGTATTCCACAATAATCCCTTTTGTTCAGTTCTGGTTGTATTTATATTTTTAATGATTAAAGCCCATTTATTATACTGCTGACAAATAGCTAATTTAAAGGATAAAATGTTATATATCTAGATTACTCTCTAAAGGTGATAGTTATGATATACCATAAATATGGTGTATATATTGTATCTATAAAAATGATGTGAGAAGGTCTGTCTCAGAATCATCAGGACAAAGAAAATTGCTTTTTACAGAAAAAGTACATAAAGTAGGCAAAACTAGTTAGAAGCTATGTAGCCATATAGCTTTCTTGATCTAAGATGCAGCTATCACTGAAGCATGTATGAATACATGTACTGACATAAATATGATTTGGTTTGGGTGCTACGTGATAATAACAGATTTTTGATTATGATACTTTTTATGGGAAATAGCTTGTCTGAAGTAGCATTGCACAGAATGTTTTCTGAATTGTGAGGTTCTCAGGTACATACTCTAAATAAGATTGGGTCAAATCAATTCCATTAATTATAGTCTCCTCCTCTGGTTCTCTTTGGGGTTGTTTTGTTTTGGGGGCGAGGGATGATTAGAGGATGTTTAAGGTAAGCAAATATGTAATCTATTATAAAGGCATTTTTTTCTTCATTTTGGCTCCTTGTTTTATATCATTCCTATCTGCAAAAATAAACTTGCAAATTCTGAAGTTTTAGTCTATTCTGGAACCTACTTTCACCAAAGTGGTTTGCTCATCTGTGTATAAATGAATAGTTGGGGGTGGGGAATTAAAAGGGAAATGATTCACTTAAACTGCAAATAGAATTCATGTTAAAATACATTTTGTTCACACAACTGTGGAATATTGGATAAGGCAACTGTTTTCCTACCAACACCAAGGTGACAATCAGCCCACATTTTTAGATATGCAGGCTGTTATGTGCAATATATGCCTATCTATGGAACAAAGGATTATTTTAAGTCTAGTTAGGCATAAAATAGCCACTGATTTTCACCAACAGATGGTTCTGTAAATCTAGCAAGGTTCCTATAGTAGTCAATGAAATCAGTTTTGTACAGCCAGTATCTAGGCTGAAACATAAAATGCAACTTAGAACTGTCCAGATGTGGGAAATAAAGTGTAGTTACCCAACTGCCCAATCCTGTTGTTTGTTTTGCAGTGTAACATAAACAAAAATATAATTTGGCTGGTTTTGAAAAGTTTTTTATTTGTTATGAGAAGCCCTAATTCCACGTTTTTGGTTGGGGGTTTTTTTGGTGAATGTTAATCAGAATTTCAATTTTAAGAAAGATTAGTTTTTGCCCCAGCTTGCAAGTTTGCTTAAGATGTGATACTTGGCAGAATCTCTTCCCCCAGCACAACCCTTTTTTCCCTTGCTTTCACTTTTGGCACAGTAACACCAAATGTAATTTAAAGTCAGACTGCTGACATACTTTCCTTGCAGTAGTGGACACACTTGTCTTTGGCGTGTTTCTTGTATTTATTTCAAGTGTCTCCTAAGCTGTTCTAATTTGCAGGAAAAATTCTTCTTTACGTAACAACACTTACTACACTGAGATACGTGATGATTGTAAAAGTGCTTACTTTGTTTTTAATATAACAGCATCAGCAAAGGCTCTGTGCTGCTTTCACTGGTCAGTGAAAATTTAGCTGCCACATTTCACCAGGCTGAACTAAACTTTAAAACAGGGGAAAATGGCCTGCTTATTCCTCTGCTAAACTGGAAGTTCATTAATTATTTAATTAAGCTTACAGTAAAATTAAGAGTGACTAGAAACTTGTTGAGTGAGAACAAATAATTCTTGGTTTAACTTCACTGTCCTACCTTCTTAGTTTCTTAATGTTGTTGTTCCATGAAATGTTTCTTGAATTACTTACAAGTAAGTGCAAATAACTTGGCACATTAGTTTTCAATGCTGCTTCTCATATACCTGGACTTGGAATTAGGATTTCCTCATACCTCGCTAATTAATCTTTTTTTTGCAGTTGTATTATATCATTATCAATAATGTAAAGAGAAACAAAAAGCCAGAACGGTGTATTTTCTTCTTGTAATTTTAACTGTTGGACATGTTGAGCTATCTTACACGCGAACACCTGCCATTTGAGGATCTGTGCTTATGTGTGTTTGGTTCATTTCCTTAAAGTGACTACCTGAAGGAAGAAAGAACCTCTTATATTTAAGTGCAATGCATAAAATCATGAGGTGATTTTAATTGCTCTTTTTACTTGGAATGCTAGAATTTCTTTATACCACCTTCAGGGAAAGTGCTGTATGTCATATAATACAAATTTAGGTTTCAGTGCTAATTAAGGGGTAAAAACCGAAGGAAGTCTTAATTATTGTTTTCTGTGACCTCAAAGAAGACTTTTGGCAAAACTAGGAAAGGTGTGTTTTTTATAATTGTAAATGTTTGTTTTTAAAGAAAGAAATCAAACGGGCATTTTAGACACTTGACATGACAGAGTGTTCTGTTTGTTTTCTTCTAAAGCACTCAAGTGTGGCTTTCTCCCTTGCTTGCATTGCACTTTATGTCTGGACTTCAGAGAGTTTTCAGTGCAGGTGCTAAAGAATTTAAACTAGCAACACTTTTATTGGTATATGTCAGTAAACAGATATAGCCTTAATAATTTAAGTTTGACCTCCCTTAAAAAAATAAACAAAAAATATTCTAGAGCAGCTCATTAACCATAATTAGATGGTTTTCTTCTTAAGTACTAGTGGTGTGGAGTGTCTAGACTAGCTGTTGAATAGTACAGCTGTGTCATCCCAAAGAAGAAAGACCCTAGAAGGAGGTAATTTGGGATGGATCAATTTTGAGGTTATCCTATCGTTTACATTCTCTGCAGTTTATAATCTTACTGGGGAGGGGGCAAGAGAAAATTGCGATAAAGGCCTTTTGAAGACAAAACAGTTGGAGAAGAAGCTTTTCTTCATTAAATCAGAGAGAAAGAAATAACGACCTGCATTTGGTTGAAGAGAAAAATGTCATCATCCTATTTATTTTTTTGCAGTTCATAGGGAAATGTATAACATCATTTAAGTTAGGTGAAGGTATTCATGAGGTGAAACATATTTATGATGTCATCCCAGTTTAGCCATTAAAAACCTTTCTCCACTGAGTTATATACAGATATCTTTATACATTCTGTGATTTTCTGTGTCTATAAAATGATTGCACCTCAGCTGAAACAACTGTTCATAACTTTAGCATTACCCGCAGAGAATCCAGCCTGCGATCTGTCTGGCAGAGACAAGCATTATTTTGAGCCTTTTATATGCTTGGAGGAATAAAAAGAACAAGATACTAGGATGACACATCACGTCCAGCCTAATACTAGGAAAACACTGGACAAATGCACCTCCTAGTTTGGCATGAGAAAACTCATACTTCTTTGTTGATTATTATAAAGTCTGTAACTGTAATCTTCTTTATGGTAGTTCAGAACTGCTTAGGAGATGTAGGACTATACCAGATCCTCTTGTGTTCGTGTCTAGTCATGAGTAGAATTTGGTCAAGAGAAGTAATTAAGAGGGATGAAAGCTAAGCGGGTTTGGCCATCTAGATGTGTTTATTGTGCCTGAAGAAGACATTGGGTGCAGTTTGCTCAATGCCACTTGTTTCCTGAAATCTTAGGGGAAATTAAAGCCTTTCCAGCTTACAAAATAAATAAGGAGAAGTACAAAGTCAGTTTTTGCAACGCTTCTGCCAGATCAGCTGTTCAGCTATGCAGAAAAACACCTTTACTTGATTATGGCTAAAAAAATTGAAGTAAAAAAATCTAAGTTTTGTCCAAACCTACAGATACTGTTTCTGTGATACAGTTTGTATGCACATTGAAAGATAAAATCTCTGTATATATGTGTATCTACCAGACAGAAACATGCATGCTCTAGATGCTAGAATTTTTTATCTATGCACAACCATACTTTATCTGAACAGAACTCTGTTGACACATGAAATTGGAGTTTTAAATAATACTTCGTCCAGGACAAATCTTTAATGAACTTCTTTTTCACAAAGGTTGAGATCTTGGAAAATCAGAGTTAAGAAATAACATAGGCCTTGTAATACTACAGTCATGACATCATTGACTTTTATGCCTCAGGGTCTAAAGCCATCTCCAACAATTTTTTCACCTTTTTTTGTATCAGAATTCTGCTGCCCCACACCTGAGCTCTTGTGCATATTGCTAAAGGGAGGGTAAAGAGACTACAATTAATAGCCCTACAATGACTTCATAAACATATTTCATCTAGTAGGACAGGCTATTTTAATAAAATATTTTTAAATATTTGTATTTTGTTTTTATTTCAAATATTTATTCACCTCATTAAACCATATTGGTTGAGGGTGCAATCTGGAAAGGTGCAAAAATGTTCTTTTCAAATGTTTAATGCAGAATGATACTATGAATCATTGTTTGAGGGTTACTTGAAATTCATTTTAGACTGCTAGTCTAGCAAATTCACAGTAGCACTACTGGATGAACCCCTATGTAGATGTTCCTGGGAGGATTCCTGGTGTTTCTTTATGTAAATACTACATTTTAAACAAAAAACTGAAAAGCCCACCCTGAGAACAGGTAATGTTTTCTCATCTTGGAGGAAGAAATGTTTCTGGATTAATTTTGTTGGCACTAACCTTATTGTCTGTCTACTGGTGTAGCGTACCTGTGTGGGAGTAAATTGAAATAAAGTTAAAAGAAGTTTGTGTGTTCTCACTAAAGGTGGTATAAGCCTTGGCTTAATTTGTACATTATCAGGAAGAATTCTTGAGTTCTTACAGCACTGATGGTTAGAAGGCATACATTGGCATCACGGAGCTACTCCTAAAAGGTTAAGTTAGAGAAGAATGAATCTTCCTTCTTTGTTTTAACATGACTTTAGCTGTAAATAATCTCTATCATGAAAGAGTATGATTTTAAAGAACTCTATTCCTGCTAGCAGAAGAAAATCCTGTGGAAATGCTGGTAGATGTCCTCATCTTTAATGTCTCTGTTAGGTAATTATATAATGCACTATGAACAATACCCATACAAAGCAATACTTGGCAGGAAAAGTTCTTTTCCTGTGTGTACCCTCATTAGATGAATAGCAGAAACAACATATGTTTCATTGCTTTCAGCCTACAGAACATACATGATACAGTTTGTGGGTTTGTATTTGAAGTAGCTGTTAGGCTACATTAAAGGATGCTAGATCAAGGTAACACGTTACTGCAGGTAAATGTACCATAATGCTTTTGAGCTCCTGTTACAATATCATCAACTGTGGTGTTACATCTCTTTTAAGGAGGTAAGTACTGGCTACACTATGTGGTTCTGTCTCCCATTTCTGAGAGTACTAGTGGGGCTTTAAATACTTGCCTAAAATATGCTGGTTTGGCAAGAGGTTGGTCATGAGGAAAAGGCTTTCATGGCTCGGCTCTGCGGAAGAGCAGTCAGCAGAGGCAGTAAGCTTGCCGTCACTTGGAGAACGACGTCACTTGTTGGATTTCTGATCATCTTTCTGGTATGTGTGAGAAATTTAAACAAAGTTAAACAAACACAACAGTTTTCATCAAAACTGTATCGAGTTTTCTGCAAGTTACAGTATCCGGGCCATTAATTCAGAAAATCTATAGGATATTGAAAAACAAAATGTTTTGGTGTTCAACTTGATGTGTACATTTTCTATACCCTCAAACTGGAAGGAGAAAAGTGGGAGAGCATACAGAAAAAGCATTATTCTGGGCTGTCTCTGTTCTCATTCTTTGTGATTCCCCTAGTAGCCTCTGTTCTTGCTAGCCTTTGCCTTAAGGTCCTTAAGATCAAAACTCAGTGGAGCAAGAAGACTGGACTAAATGGACCACACTGCTTATTTTCCCTCTTCTGTTGGTCCAGTATTTTGTCAGCATTGTGTATGAAACTACCAAAAAACTTAACTGTTTAGCCTTTGGTCCTGAATTTTGTTGTCATGCTGTGTTCACTTGACTTTGTAAGAAGAGACTTGCTTCTGCGTCTTATTCTGCAGTTACCTTAGGTGAAGATACAACTAGTTGTTAATTATACTCTTCATTACCTTATTGCACTTGAAGAGTAAATTACAAACTCATACCTAATTGGCTGAAAACTCAAATACTGTTTTAATTCTCAGGCTTGTTACTGTTGTTTTTCTCTGTGTGCATGTTAAGAAAAATAACAAAGCTAACATTATAGTGCAGAGACAAACCAAATGAAGTGGAAAAGGTGCTGGATTGCACTGGGGTTTGAGTTTGGTTTTCTGGGGGGCTCGTTTGGTTATTTTTCTGTAATTCTTTACAGTTTCAGCATTCATGCACAGAAATTTACTGGTGGAATAGAGTAGTTGGAGCCATTTCATTGGTTAATGGAACTTTTCATATAATATGCTTTTCTTTTTCTTTTTACTGTTCTGTAATAATCACATTTCTTTTCCTTTCAAGGACTATGATAGTCTGGTGATGAGTATCTTTGTTAAATTCATTAATTCAATCAGAAGTTGGATGAGCATTTATGGCAGCGTTCACAATGTACAACTTGATTTCTTTGTCTCTTACTCTTCATATGCGTGGTAAATATTAACAAAGTTTTGCAGTTTTTTTTTTTTTTGCAAATTAATGAAGTAAAAAAGGCAGCATGAGAGCACTCACAGCATACAAGCTAGATTCATCCTGACTAGCGCAGAAAAGTGCAAATTGATCTCCCTGCCTAAAAATTGCATTACACTCAGGTGGTGTGGGAAATATTGCGACTCAGGAAAAAAAGAAAATGTTTTCTATAAGTAACCTTATCATGTGTGCAAGAAGACAGCTAAAGTTTCTGTTGAGGGTTCTTACCAGCTGAATAATCTGGCAGGGCTGTGCTGACTATATACTCAAGCTAGATAAGACTGTGGTTTCCCCCTCCTCAATACCATACTTGCTTAATTTTGGAGGCCAGTAGACACATAAGAGACCTCTTGGAAAACTGTACCTGCTCTGAGTGCTTAGGATCTACCAGCATCCTTTTCTGCAGCAAGGGTCTCTGCAGCAGTAGAGCCCATTAGTCTTAAAAGCCTGTTTTAGCAGATTTTGCACAGTCACTTATATAATTTTCTTATATATGTCATGGGATTTTAGAAGTACATACATGAAAGCTGCAACCTTTATGGCATAGATGAGGACAGGAGTGAATTCTTTGAAGAAGCTGACAAGATGAGCCGAAGTAGGAGACTACATAGGAGCAGACACATCAGTGTAGCCTGGAGAACTGAAATCTTAAGAATAATGGAAGAAATGATGGATGAAGATAGGCTTATATGAGAAGTTTTGTACTTAAAATCTAGAAAAGGCTGCCTCCAAGGTCACTGCCTTATGTTGTATAGGGAAGGAGCAGATGACATTATGTGAAACTGACAGAAATTGCAGAAGTGATGAACAAGGACTGCAAAAAAAAAAAAAAAAATCCCAATGAATAAACTTGCTAATTCATGTGCAGCATGGAGACAGGGATGCAACGAAAAGCATACTTGTCTCATTTAGGCTTTTTCATCTCTGTGTGGTTGTGTGTTTGAGTCATCAGATGAGGCGGAATAAAAAGCAGCAGTAATATCTTCCCCATGAAAAGGCAGAGCCAGCAAATGATGCTGATGCATAGAAGTCAAAGGCAAGTTCAGGTGTGCAGCTGTCCTGCCATATTCTGCCGATGTACTGCCATATATTAATTCTTCCTGTAATTGTAGGTAAAGGCTCACCAGAAAAGGTGGGCCATTTGGATCAGTCCAAGACAGAAGGAGAGTGACCATGTAACTCTTCATCAGTTTTCTCAAACCATTTATCTACCTTTATTTGCTGTGTGAAATTAACCAAGCAAAATTATTGTAAATTTTTTTTTGCCCCACTGATTCTGAAATGTTCATGGCACTGATGTGGAAAGCAGGACTGATAGAAAAAACTGCTGTTGTGGTATGCTGAAAATGTGAAGACAAGTTATTAGGGGTAGCTGTCACTTTACCTCAACCAGAGGCTCAGGGTTGTGATGGAGACCAAAAAAATGGTGATCAAGTTCACAACACTGACAGGCATCACACCTGCTAAACAACATGTTCACTATATTTTTAAATAATTAAGCTAAAGTAATTAAGTTACATTTTAGCTTGAGCAAGTTGTAGTTTCTGATGTTTCAGTAGGGAAAGGTTCCTCAGAGTTTCAGAGTCATCCTATCACAACAGCAGCATCCCATTTTATCGTGAGTACAGCCTCTTAAATATAACAAATGTTCATTAAAACCTCACTGACTTTTTGAAGTAATGAGTAATGATGACCACTCTTGATGTAGCCCTGTCATTGCCCTCCCCAGAAGATTCAGAAGACAAAGGTGATTGATAGCAGACTGCCGCCCAACTGAATCCTTGAGAATCAGCAACTATTCAGCTAACAGAAGCTCTGTGTATTATATCCTGCATACTAGGTTTAGGAACATGGTGGACATAAATATTATACACTTTCACAATATTCCATTCACAGTGTTAAAAATAAACTACTGTAGATGGAAGCATTAGTTTACCATTTGCACTGAAGTAAATACATTGATCCCAGCACAAGCTTTCCTTTCAATTTTGTTTGAAATTAATTAGATTTTTTAACAGAATAGTTTATTTGGTGTTCAGGCAGTGGTGCAGTAAGATTTTCTGTTTGTGCATCTGGATTGTGATAGTGGGCTGTTAGTTACAGAGAACTCTTTACTGCAGTAGGAGGCAGTCGGAGGATTGAGAAGCACATGGCAGAATGTGCTGGGAAAAGTCACTACAGCTCAAACCAGTTGGTAATTCAGAAACTTACAAAACCTGCAAAATTATAACTGTGTGAAGTTAGCAGGCAACTACGTTATAATATTTTGCAAAAGAAAGTGCATTAGGACTCAACTTGGCAAGAAAATCTGCCAGCCTCTTTTAGCGATGCTGAGCCCAGGCACAGAGATGTTGACATCTATGCCTTTTCCTCTAGGAGTCTTAGTACCATTGTTTCTGTCACTGCAGCACAGGAGTGGTGGTGAAAAAAAACCCCAAACTACTCTAAAGACATATAGGTACAGAAAGAAGGAACAGCATTCCTTTCTGGCTGTACAACCCATCCTCAAGAGACCATGGTAGGAGGATGGCCTCTCTGTTCTGGATTGGGCACTACAAACACACGAGGCCCTCGGTCTCCATAATTGCACAAGCGTAGTTTTAGTGCTGTAGAGGAAAAGATCATGCCTCTTTCTTTCCTTCTTTCCAACACATACACCTATCGTTTTACTCCTCTGCTTCTTACCACATGGACATCTGTGTGTGTTATTATACTGTCGACTGATATAGTAAAAGTTTCCGTCTTTGCTTTGTTTTTCTTTATTTTTAGCTCTCTTAGGTGGGCTAGTGGATAATTACTAGAGATGGTCACCTTTCATTTGGAATTGGGAATTTCTAGACAACTTGTCATTCCCTTTTTCTTTTCATCCATGCTTTGGCCCCCAAGCCACATTAGTTTATATGATAAAGAAGTTATCTGAAATTTTTTAAAAGGTGATTGCTGATGTACTCAGAGCAGTTGGTCTTTTTCATTAAATTTGCATTTTAGAAATCCAGACTGCAGTTGATTTCAGCTGCTGTAAGTCTTGAGTTGAACTTGAACAGGAATTCAGTTGTTGTCCACATGAAAAAAAAAAAAACCCAAAACCTAAAGATAGAAAAAGTAACTCCAGGGGCTTTTTTGCTGGTTTCTTAACAAGAGTGTGTTTTTTTTCACTAAGTTTAGCATGCCTTAAATCTGGAGTATTTTTCCTCTTGATCAATGTATCTGAACATTTGAAAGATCCTCTCAGTGAGTAGGAATGATGCGTGGGTAGTGAGAAATTAATTTTAGCATTTTGATGTGACTGATACATTTGATTTAGCCCAGCTCTGTCAAAATTATTTTATGTATCTGCTTTAAAGCTGGGTAAAAGTTCGTGCTCCCCTCCTGTTGCTCTTAAAAAAAGACATGGCTTAAATGGAAGAATAGGCATTAGAGTTTTGAAATGTTCAATAAACAGTCCTTGCAACAGAGAAAAAAAAGAAATTTCTCTGTTGGGCAGAGGAGAAAAGAAGAGTTTACTCAAAAGAAAAGAAAGAGTCTACTCTAGAAATCCTTGTGGTTTGGGGAAAAAAAAAAAAAAAGAAGCAGTAAATAATTTTGGAGTCCAGATGCTGTCAGAACTGGTAAATATAGACTGGACATCTATTTTCTTCCACCTTTGATTTTCCTGATTTTTAATCCTTTTTATTATTATTTGTGTATTTTCAAATGAAAGGAGGCTAAAGAATGGAAGACATATTTTTCATAAATAGAAATTCCTATTTCAAATTGGCCTCAATGATTCAGGCAGAATGGCCTGTTGTAGAGCGCGGTCTCAGCCTGCGCTTCCCAGATCAGTGGGTTTCTTTGTCCCTGACTTCTCAAGGTGGGAATGAATGGATTTGTGTATTACATGTTCTGCAAGGAAGGCAGGCTTCCAAGGGTACTATATGCTGTTCATCAGGTGTTTAGGGGTGATCCACTCTGACAATTTATGGGTGAAGTTTACTAGCTTGATTATTTCCCTTATGTTTATCAAACACTGACGCTATCAATCTGAGTCAGCATATGGCTCATGCATTGTGTGGATTTGCAATAACTAGTTTTCAGTCCATCCAGAAGTTCAGTAATTCTGTTCTGAATCCTGATACTTCGGTTATTTAAGCCAAGCCTGTGATCACATAACAGTCACACAGGAAATGCTAAGCAACAAAAATACGGTGTGTATCAATGGAAGCATTTATTTAGGAGTGTTTACTTCATGCTAACAGCTGGAATGTTGTAAGAGTTGCATGCCACTCTGTAATGGAGCCTTTCTTTGCACTTTTTCTACATATCATCTTGAAATATTAATACCAGTTGTTTTGAGCCACTGTAATTGACTAAAAGTTCTTACTGTGTTTTTCGAACACCCTAGTTATCAGTATATTTGAACATCTAAATAGTTTCTGCAAGACATACATTTTTTTTTTTTTTATTTTATTTTCCTTCTGGTGGATTGCAAAAAGTCCTGAGTGGACTTTTCTAAACCTGCATCTTTTTTTTTGCATTCCAGAATCTTCCTTCATTTAGCTGGGATCCAAACCATGATTTCCTGGCTTTTCAGCATTGCTTACAAGGCAATACTCAAAGTATTTTGGCTGCCCATTCAGAATTTTGGTACAGTTATAGTAGAATAGCTACTGCATGTGGATTAGGCCCAAGTGATTATTATCTTCCAGTATTGCCCATGGTAGTTGTTTTTGAAGAAGTATTAAGAAAATATGACAATGTTGATTTTTTTTTTTCTCCACAGAAAATTACTGTGAAAGATAGCTGGGGTGTGGTGTAGGATTTTTTTTGTGTGTGATAGTGGGGTTTTGTTTTCTTTTTTTAACTCCGGAGCATAGTTAGGAGTATATTTTACAATTTACACTCCTTTCCTCCCGTATCACTCACAAAATCCACCCTCAAACTGCAGTCCCATTAAGTTCTCATGAGTTTAAATAGAGAATCCTTTCTTTGTCATTCAATGGCAGGTGTTTATTTTATTCCTACTAAATTATTAATAGGGATGATGAGGCTTATAGGCTAACCTGAATACAGCTCAAACTCCATGGAAAACAGAGAAGCTCATATTTGTCATAGTGAGTAATATTTTTTTCTGATGCTTATTCCTTCTTCCTATAGGAAAATATACACTTTTGTATATTTTGCTCGTTTAAGAACACGTGTCCTGTGGTAGGGCTGAACTGCTATTGTTGTTTCTCACCATGAGTTTTCATACAAAGAGTATGATTCCACAACAAAATCAAGGCATAGTTGCAGGATGAGTAATCAGTGATTATAAATAGCAACAGGGGAGCTCAGGGCTTACTTAGTGTCTTTCATTCAAGTGTCTCAAATATTCAATGTGAACATTAACTAGTGAATTCACAGGGTGCTTGATTCTGTGTATTAGTTATTCTATGTCAGCCATGCTCAGAGATATTAATTGGCCTGTCTGAGATCCTATAGAACTCTAAAATACAAAATAAAATCTAATGTTTTAATTAGGTGAAAGCACAGTGGTTAGTACTGTGGAAAATCATGGGAAAGTGTATCAGGGCAGGCACTGCCTTGGGCTCTGCCTTTTAATTTTCCCATCCTCTGTTTCCTACTTTATAGCAAAGTTCAGGACTTTCTCTTGGAAAGACGATTCAAATAATTTGATAATTCCTCCAAGCTACACCTAGTCCAGCTGTGACAACTAATAATCAAATCACATCTCCACAGAAATGAAAACATCCCTTGGATTTCATTATAAACACAGTCGTAAGCAGGTGAGAAAAGCTGATCCACCAGCGATTTAAGTGATAAGGCAGATTTTGATTCCCAAAGTGCCAACAGTTTGAATGGTGGAATTTATAATGTTCAGCTCAAAACATTGGCAGTTTGACATTCAGGCATTGTGCAGAAAGAGTTTGCTACACAAAACCATGAAGGCCCAGGAGCCAGTCCCGGTAGGAAAATAAAATTTAAGATCTTCAGCATTGTATGCAACTGGTACCTAACCATTTCAGTGTGTAAAGGGAGTGAGATGAAGAAATGTCCTAATCTTCCTCCTGAAGTTGAGAAACTGAAGCACAGGAGGTCCCCAGCTCAAAATCACTGTAACTGGGGTGTATTTGTTCACTCTAGCTTTCCAGCGTAGTCACTGGCTGGCTTTGGATCTCACTCATTTTCTGTAGTAAAATTTTGATATAGTAGTCATAGACCAGTACCTTAACCATTAAATCCTGCTGCCAGCTATTTTATCATATGTCTTTTATAACAGGTTGGAGTTCCTGTAACGTATAAAATCTATGGTCCTACCACAGAATTATAGCTGTGTCAATGATCTTAGAAAGTAAATTCTAGTTCACAGTTCATTGTGAAAGGATTATCAGAAGGTGTTGCCCTTGTCTCCTGCAGTCGTTAGCAAAAGTAATCATCTTCATTAAACAGCCTTTCACCAGTGACTTCTGGCAGAACAGAATGCATGTGTAGTCTCACAATATCCTCAGTAAGTTTATTATTATGGACATCCTCTTATAGAGAATTTCTTGAAGAGATTTAAAAAAAAATGCATCTTATGCTGTTTTTTAAAAGCCTGTTGAATGCAGATTGCCATAAACAATATAGTTGAAAATACCCTGGGGACAGATCTTATTGTCATGGGTACTTGAAAATATGTACTTAGTGTAAAACACAGCTAGGTCTCCGGACCAAACTGTTGACTTAGACTGTCAGTTTTAGCAATGTGGTCTGTCACACAAACACCATTTGATTGCTTTTAATGAATCTCTCTTTGGTAGTAAGAAATTGTGTGTATTTATGTCGCTACAGGTTTATCAACCAAGGTTAACGATTTGGGTAAGCCAGAAAATCTTTCCAACCAGCCAAGGGGATGGGGGATTTCCAAAGGTAAACTTATTTATGTAATTTCTTTCATCTAATAAATAGTTTACTGAGATGATCGTTTTCAGGGAGGGAAGGTGGGAGGGATGGGGGACACCCTGAACAAACTGAACAACAAACCACCCTGAACACTGAAAGTTCAATGGATTTTGTTTTATTACTACTTCAAGAGAGTAGCCAGCTCTCATGATTTCATCACGAGTCTCATGGTATTCTGTTTTTCTTAAAGCCTTGGCTCCTTGAGCCAGGCAGTTAACTGAGGATTTTAGCTTTCATATTAAAATGATGTTTTTAGCCTTCAGGCGTGCAGAGAACATGCACTCTTGCTGGCTACACATCAGAAAGAAAAGATACTAATTTTCAAGAGGTCTTATTTCTTAAGCCTGTCTCGTGATTTTACAATCTTGACATCTAAGTTTTGAATGTTTGATTTTGGCAATTCTCTCTTAGCATTTCAGATAAGAAAGTCAATGATAACACACAAGGAGGACAGAGGCAGTGGTAGTGTTCTTTCTTTGTTAAGTTTTCTGCTTCTGCTTTACCTGGCTTGAGTAACAAGCGTACAAAGCATGGCAGTTTTCATCTGAGTTTGACAAGAAGTACCCCAACATAAATGTAGAAGTGGCTTGTGAGATAAGATTCATAAGATTTTGTTCTGTTATGATTGCTGGTTTCATAAATGTGAAACTGGATTTGAAATTTAAGTAAAAAAATATAACCATTATTCAGAGCTACAGAATGTACACGTTTTATTTTCATATTCTCTTTCATTACTGACTCAAAATCTAGCAAAAAAAGACAGGTAAGTAATGGAGAGAGCACATGGAAAATTGTTTTAAGTTTCAACTATTACCTAGGCTCCAGCTCCCTGTTAACGAAACTCTGCTTTTCCACCTGGATAACACTGTATTTTCCACACTTTTTCTTTCTAAAAGAAGGTTTAAAATTTATAGCTGGGCTATTTGCAGGCTAATGTGCCAGCATGCCAGTCTTCAAATTAACATATATGGCTGCACAACCATTCTTTACATTTGAAGTATTTCAAAAGAAGTATTTCAATGCCAGATTATGACAAATGAGCTATGTATGGTCATCCTTATAATAAATGAATTCACTAATTTTGTGAATCAGCTGTGTGTTAAATAGATTATTTTCATTTAAAATTTTAAATTAGCAGCTTTTAGTAAGCTGTCATTCATCATTAAATAAAGTCGCTCCTGTAATACAGGAATGAGACTATGTTCATTTTCAGCACAATTTGTAACAATGCTGCACTATATTAGATTTATAAATAGCTACATTTTTGAGCTGTACATAGCTTAAAAAAAGTTTATCAATAGGCATAATTGTTTCACAATGAGTAAAAACTATTATAGAATTTTCCTTTAAAGTGATTAGTTTACTGCTTTTTAAATATGATGTATTCTTTCTAGCCTTTATGTAATTCTTCAGAAGACATTTGGCATGCATTTACAAGGACCAGTTTTTAGAACTAGCTGCAAATTTTATTTCACAATTGATCTTCAAAAGCAACTTGAATATTAGCTGCACAAAATCTAGCTTCCAGCAGGGTATTAGCCTTTGCAGAAACTGGATGTCTTTGGAATCTGGTTTTTTTCATCTGTCTTATAAAATTAATCAGGGTAAAATGCTGAAGAATACTGAAGAAAATGCTCATTTATTGAGCTCGACAGTTTTATGATCTCAGTGCTAAACATCTTGAGGTACTGAAAGTATAAAGTAAAATTAATAGGCATTTTGAAACTTTTCTTTCAGATAAATGTACTTTTATTTTGTTTTTATGCAACCAACAAATATGAAAGGATACATTTCTTAAAGACAATTTATTTCCAAACCTAGAAGGGTCATGTGGGACTTTTTATCTTGTGATTGTATGGCAGAATTTCAGGACTGAGATTGTTTTCACAGCTGAAAAGGAACTGCCCAACACAATGCTCTTGGAAATTTGCCCAGACCTTTGGTCTGTGTGGTGTGCCTGTTTGCATGTGTAAGTTTCTGGTTTTCTTCTCATATCCTGTAATGATACACAAGGAGCAAATTTAGTCAACAAAAAAGCAAAAATATTATCATGAGTGTAGAATTTTCTAGAGTCCTGTGAGGAGACATGTTCGTGCAGTCACAATTATTTAAACATTATTTTTTTCATTCTGAAATTGTCTCTTGCAAAACCCCCAGTTTAGCTCTAGCAAAGACAAGGTATGTTTCTACTCCTACTTCTTCCCCTGGCTTGCAGAGCCCTTCTACATATGTACTGATTGAAGTCTGCTCAGTTTCTCAATTTCTGATGCCCTGAAGGGAGAGGGCAACTTTTGTCCGTAGGAAAGAATTTTACTCTGTGTTCTGCTGAAAACTGCTCCTGGCTGATGCTGTGCAGAATCCAGGAGAGCATGGGGGTGTGGGTGTTAATCTATCCGAAACCAGAATTTATTCTGTAAACTCTGATAAAGACAGCAGGAGAGCCACGGAGTGGCTTCATTGCCAGCA